>NC_138978.1:81041887-81669991 GCF_964341445.2 Mesoplodon mirus | reverse complement strand
TCCCTCTTCCCTCCACCTCAAGCCCAGACCTTTCCGGCCCCTGCTCCTTGACTTCCCCACCATGGTAGTAGCTGTATTCACGCACACACCCCCAGACTCAGCTGGCATCCACGCCCTCGGAACAGCTCAGCCATCCTGCCCAGGCTCCTCCACAGAGCCCTCATCACCTCTGATGACCCTGGATTTCCTCTCAGCCTCCCTGGGATCTGTGTGCCTCCTGCCTCACAGCCAAGCACCCCCTCACCTGAGGAGCCCCGCGCCCTTACCAGCGTAGCTGAGCTTGCGCAGAGTAGAAGTACGGAAGAAGTATTTAGAGGGAGAGGAGACCTCCCCTGCCCCTGGGCTGCAGCCTTGGGCCACCACAGTGGATCCAAGCCGAGGGGGATCCTCTTGTGACTTCGAGATTCCTGAGGGAGGAATGAAAGGCTCAGGGTGGGTTCATCAGTCCTCTGTCCACAAATATTTACTGAGTGTGTGACACGTGTCAGGTGCAGTGAATACACACAGTTAAGAGTGTGGTTCCCAGTGGATCCTCCAGGATTTAATTCCAATCAATACTTATTCTCTCACTGTCTAGTTGGTAATGTAGGCCTCGGTGGTGACTGTGAGTGTGTGGGAAGAGTGAGTGATGTGTATCAGTTAAGTCTGTGGTAAGTGTGGGGTTGGCATGGGGAGCACAGTGCAGACGTGTCTATCTGTGTCTGTGGCCTTTGTGTGCATGGTTTCTGTTCACAAGTCAGGAATTCTGGGACATGTAACTTTTCCTCATTACATGGTGTGGCTTGTATTTATGGTGCGTGTTCATTCATTCATTCACCAAGATTCAGTAAGCAGCTACTCCTGTGTATCCGGAACTCTTCCATTGTTGTAGTCTTTGGTAACACTGCACATTCTAGTAGGGGAAGACACACACTAAACAAAACTACAATAACTATATAATACATCAGCTGGTGGTAAGTATATAAGGGTTGCCAGACTTAGCGAACAAGAATACAAGGCACCGGGCCTCCCTGGTGGCGCAGTGGTTGAGAGTCCGCCTGCCGATGCAGGGGATACGGGTTCGTGCCCCGGTCTGGGAGGATCCCATATGCCGCAGAGCGGCTGGGCCAGTGAGCCTTGGCCGCTGGGCCTGCGCATCCGGAGCGTTTGCTCCGCAACGGGAGAGGCCACAACAGTGAGAGGACCGCATACCGCAAAAAAAAAAAAAAAAAAAAAAAAAAAGAATACAAGGCACCCACTTAAATTTCAGTTTCAGATAAAACCAGAATAATTTTTTAGTGTAAGTATTCCCATGCAGTATTTTGCCTGACTTAGTTTTAGTGTAAGTATGGCCCATACAATATGTGGGACATACGGATACTGAAAAATTACTTGTTGTTTATCTGGAATTCAAATTGAACTGGATAGCCCATATTTTCTCTGGCAATCCTGACATGGGTTACTGAGACTGTGGTTTACTGTGGTTTGTACAAAGCGGGTCTGGCATTACTCAAGAATGTGTTATAAGTGTGGTGTGTATGACACGTGACTGGTTCTTATAGAGGTATTTAGAGATGGCTGAAGTTAGCTGTGTTTGTGCAAGAGTTGAAGAGATACATGTATATAGTGTGTGTGTGTGTGTGTGTGTGTCCTATATATATTGTGTGTGTGTCTATATACATATCTCATCTCCAGCGTTTGGTGTGGGAGGAGAGGATTGTGATACAGGTGGGTTGTATGAGAACGTAGTATAGGAGGGATGCGTGTATATACCTCCATGTGCTGTGTGTGGTTTACTAAGGAAGTTAGATGTGGGGTGTGTGATATTTTTGCTGTATCAGAGTGTACATGGGTGTATGAGTTACTGTCTCATAAAACACCCCTAACAAGAATTCTGTATACACTCTTACGTACACCGAGTGTCATCCAGGTCCAGGCAGGGTGACAAGAACTTTACCACGCAGACTTTATATCTGGTAAGCACTCTACCCCCATTCATCTCGCTCTTCTCTGCAGTACCACACACACACACACACACACAGACACACACACACACTCACACACCCACACACACACAGGAACATAGAGCAAAATATTCTGAATGGTCAGGGGCAGTCATTGCCCTCCCCAGCCTGTCCCAGCCACTGCCTGGAAATCTGCCTGCTGTCTAGAGCTCCATTCCCAGGGCCCATCGTACAGTCTCCAGGGCCCTGGGCCTGGTAGGAGCTACTGGGCTCTAACCTGGGGCAGAGGCCTCTAGCTGGAGCTCTGGGGTGACCACCCCTCTCCCAGGGCAAGCTACTCGCCTACATTTAATGCACGCAGGCACCACGTGGCCCGTGGCTCTCAGAGCTCCCCGCAGGACCCTGAGGACATTTCTCACCCCCGCTCACGTGGTCTCAGTCTCTGGAAAACCCTTCCCTTCCCTTGATCTCCTTTGGGAAATTCTTCCTGTTGAAGGAATAAAACCTCCTTGCTTTCAATAGGACACCATCCCTAGACAAACAATCTTCTTTCAAAGTGCATTCCACTTGTCAAGATATTTTTCAACAGGGCCTTCAACTCATGGGGCTTCTCTTTCCACTTTGGTAAAAGAGGCCAAGCAACTCATGGGTCTCTCTCAGCATCCTTGCATCCTTCACATCCCCCACCTCATGACCCCAGGGAAAGATCCAAGAGAATAAGAGAGAAATCGGGGACTGAGAAAAGCTGCACCTCTAGGTCTGTGCAAGAAGGATGCAGCCTGCTATGAGTCCGACAAAGCTCCAGGCCCGGCTGCCCCAGGAGAGAGTCCTCAGACCAGCGGAGCTGACCTCCCATCTCCCAGGGGGCATCTGGCCATTCTGTGCCGTCTCACACCACAGGGACCCTCCGGATAGATACGGCAGCATCAGTGAGACAAGGTCTCTCGCTCCCTGCTTCACAGGTGACACGTTCTCAGTCCCCCGCTTCCTAGAGAAGCTTCAGTTTGGCAGAAACCCATGTGCCCCAGACAAGTTGCCCCCCTCATACCTCCTCCGTTCTCGGCAGTTTCCTGGGACTCTTCATTTCCCAGATGTTTCCTCTTTTGTCGCCGTTCCATCGTACCAACTAGAAGTCTCCCTTAGAAGATGCCTCAAGAGATGTCCAACTCCTCCTCTTCCCTACAGGTTGGCCCTTCTTGGCTCTTGGGCAATCCGTTGAAATGATTCAATACAAATAAAAATGGTCAAGTCTCCTAAATGTCTGAAAAACTTGTACCACTTGGTGAACCACCAGTACTGCCTAGTGCTCACCACGGCTGTTATGTTTGCAAGGTTGCCAGGCGCACAGTGGAATTCTGTGACCTCAGTGATGACATCAGAGCATTCGGTGGACCTAGGTTGAGCACAGTGTCTGCAGTAGCACAGGCCCCATTTTCAAGAACAATTCCTTTTTCCCAGCCGAAGCTTTCCCGTGAAAGGGAAAGGTTCATACCATATCTATTATAAATTGTATCATACCATGTCTATTATAAAATTCACATTTTGATTGGAGATCTTTTAATGTCTTTTCTAGAGAGCTTTAATATGAATATTTTAAATGGTCTCCAGTTTCCCTGTGGATTATTGACATTTTAAACTCTGCACATCAATTTTCCCTCAATACGTGTAATTTTGTCACGGCTATTTCTGTACTTAAAGATGAGGAACTATATAATTGATTTCTTCATTTTTTCCCCATCTCTTTCCAAGGTACTGCATTTGATTGTGTCTTGCGACTGAGTGAAAAATGCTAGTCCTTGAGTCAGGACATTGGGCCCTTTAGCAAGTAACTCAACCTATCTGGGCTTCAGCTTCTGTATGTGCGATCAAGAGGCTTGGACTAGCTGACTTTTCAAATGCTGTGTTTCTTTGATTCACTCTCACTTACTGATCTGCTCCTTAAGAAGAGGGTCTGTTCTCATAAAGTAACAACAGTCTTTTCCTAACCTTAGGTTGGGCGGAGTTTATCTGTTCGTACTCAGTTTGTTAGTTATATTGCCTTCTACGTATGCTTAGCTCTAAATAATTTATATGGCTCTTGTGACAATTTTTAGATCTTCTTTTTTTCTTATTTTCTTTTACAGTTTCTAATTTGTTATCGCCAGTGTAGAGGAGCCTGATTGACTTTTAAAATTTATTGATCTTGTATGTGTGTGCCTTGTTGAACCGTCTTATTAGTTCCTGCTAGTTTATCTGTGGGTTCTTTTGGGTCTCCTAGATAAATGAGCATATTAAATGTAAATAATGTGTTCTTTGGATAAAGTTTATTTTCTTGCATCTCTCTATATAGAAGCAATATGTTGAATTGATTTAAATATTTAAATACTTACATACCTGTTATCACAATCTAACATTCTTTATCTTATTTTCTTTCAATCAATATTATGTTTTCAAGATTTATCCACGTGAATCCATATAGATCTAGGTCTTTGATTTTTGACTGTTTGATATTATTTGATCACATGCATATAGCATCATTTATTTTCCATTCAAGCATTATTGGACAATTGGATTGTTTCCCTCCCTTCTCTAGAACAAACAACTTTTCCTAGAATATCCCTGAAGATGTCTGACAGTCGAGAAGGGCCAGGCTGCCCGAAGGATTGCTACTTGCTTTTAGCCACCTTCCAACAGACCGTCTCCAGCCAGCAATTTGAAGCACAGCTGAAATGAGAACTGCCCCAAATGTGAAGATCTTAGGAGCTTCCTAGAAGGTGGGAGGTTAATGATAGGCATCCTGCTGGGATCCCAGGGGAGTCTGAGCTGGCCTGAAGCTCATCTTCCTCCTCCACCTCTCAAGAGAAATGTGGAGGAAAGAAGACTTCAAAAACTGTGAGCAGGCAGAGGGAGAGATATTGGGGGCTGAAGCTGTAACTGAGGTCTTGGAGTGGGCTGTGAGCATGCAGAGCCTCTAGAGAGCCAGGCTCTGCCTTCTGAGAACTTCTCCCCTAAGGCTGCTCATAATTCACGTGATACCGGCCATATAGAGCCGACTTGGCCCACACTGTCACAGAAAGCCTTATCAGAATCTCTTCTTCTTCATACACTCTTGTGTCTGTTACTTGGTTATTGCCTTTGGTACTCCACTGATGTGAACCACAGTCGCCAGGGGATGGAGGACACTAGTGACCCATCTTGCTCTGTGGCCTCAGTCCACAGCTTGAGGGTAAGGGAAGAGGCCAAATGAAGGTCAAGAAGGAAAGATGGAGTTTGAAGAGAAGACCTGAGTTAAGGGTGTCTTCTCAAGTCCTGATGACTGAAACGTAGCTCCAGTACCTGAAGTCCTGCTTGTTCTCAAGGCTGACCGCGGGGCTGGGTGCACTCAGTGAAGGAACCGTATACACTTAGTATTTCCTTGCTTGCTCACTCTTGCCCTCCTCTGATACACCCTCTGCAAGACTGATCTTCCCCTGAAACAACTTTCCACCTGCCACTGTCATCTCATGAACATTTGCTTCCCCTTCCTAGTGTCCCCCTAGAATGCCATTGCAGCCAATTCATAATTTGATAATCATGCTGCTTAGCATATTCTCAGCAACTTCTGATAAATTTTATTCACTTTATTCCATAGTCTTCACCCATCAATAATCTTCCTTAACTTCCTAGCTGCAGGTTAACCCATTCGGAATCATTTCTTTTTCTTTCTCTTCTTTGGCAAATCCTTTCTATCTTTTAAGGTCTTTTTCTTGTCTCTCTACCATCCTGCCTTCCTGAACTTCTTTTTTTTCCGTTTAAATAACCTTTCAATCTCCTTCCCCAGTTTCCTCATAAACATTGAGAGTTTATTCCTCACACGTTAGACAGCGGTTTATGAATGGCCAGGCATAACGGACTCAGAATGAGTTGGCACCCCCGAGGTACCTGTCTTGCTGGGGAACCACAGGTGAAGGGCTGGCTGCTGGACACATGTTTGCATGGAGTCAGGCTGAGTGGCCTCAGGGTGTTTGCCCTGCCCTTGTGTGTGTTTCTCCCTAGTTGGTTTCCTTGTCCAGCCACCTGTGACCTCCCTCCATCCAGCCCAGGGAATCCTTCTCATCACAGGGGTAGGATGTTTGTCTCATTTTCCATCACATCCTTTCCCCAAAGTTTGGTTGTGAGTTGTTCCCATTCCAAACACCTTTCCTCTTTGAAGAGAAAAGAGAAAATCTTGTCTCTCCTTTCCTCTCACTTCACTTCTGCTCTATTATCTCCTCCGTCCAGAATGGCCCACTGACTCACATGGGTGTAGTTCCGAAGATGGCAAGAACTGCCAGCAATTCTGAGATAATAATACGGATGGATCAGGAAAACTTGAAAACCTTTATCCCGCCACATTAAAAAAAAATTGCACTTCCAGTGTATTCAGAGTCTCAGTGTAGAAACACAAATGATAGAGAAATGGAATTACACTCAAGTTTTTCTTTCCTCCTTTCGCGATTTATTCTAATCCTCCATGCTAACATGATGAACTATTTGTTAGGTAAAGTTTCAGACATTTTCTACCCATGCACACTTTTCTTCTTTTCACATAAGAGTGTGAACTAGGTCACTTTCAACATGCTGTGATTCTGTGATTCACTGTCTCCCACCGAGTCATCCACTGATAGAGTCATCTGTTTCACGGAGAACTATTTCCAATAGCTAATAGCCAATGTCTGTGGAGTGCTTACTCTGTGTCGGTTTCTTGTAACTACTTTACAGATCATTTGTACAACGTAGCCATGGACCAGGTACAATTATGACCCCCAAGTGACAGATAAGTGCAGATAAGTACAAATAAATACAGAGGCCAACTGACTTGCCCAAGACACTGGAGCAAATCAAAATCCATGCCTCTGTAATCATTTTGCTCTATTGCCTCTGTCTGGGAGGCTTGATGATTTGGCAACTAAAACCTTAAATATCATGTTCCATTTTTATATCGGTGACACAAGCGTGGGGCTGTGATCCGGTGTAACTAACCTGACTACTTTTGAAAACCCTTATGCACCTGGATGAAAGTAAGCCAGGGACTGCAAGCTATAGATTTAAGGTTTCCTACCAACTTTTAAAAATAGCTTCTTGAATGCAATTTATGTAGTGTCAAGTCTAGGATGTAGTCCAAATAGTAACAGAAAAATGGAGATATGTAGAAAAATACTTAAAGTTGACAAGTATTGGGAGTGTAGTATTTTTGGGGCCAGCGTGTAGACCACAGGAAAACTTGCTGTTTCCATCCCAAAGGGAAGAGCCCTACGTTGCAACTGCCAAGGTCCCTGGGGCAGCAAGTGTGCTCACTGCTTAGTAAAGAAGCATCCTCAGTTTGATAGAATCATATGGGAGCCTTACATTTGGTTAGCAGTTCTACATTCTTGATGTAATAATATTTTCAGGGTGTGGGAGGGTATCAAGCTCTGAAAATACCCTTGGAGAGATTTGCTTATTAAGTTTGGCTTTTTCAATCTCCCTACTACTTCTTGACTAAACACCAGGCGGTTTCCTTCACTTTTCAGAACCATGTTGTTTTTCCCTTGTCTAATGAGCTTTGAAAGACTTTTGATTGAGCTATTAAGTTTGGGGAAAAATAAACATCTCTTTAAAATAAGGAAGATAATAACAATGACAAGTAGAAAAAGCTCTAAAACAGAGAATATCCTCCATTCTAGCCAATGACTGGGAGTGGAAGGTGCGTGCTCGCTGTCCAGGACGTAGAAGTAAAAGCTGAGGAGGCGCTGAGGCGTCTCCTGGATCTCTATGAGCCTCCATCATTTCTGCTGAGTAGGGTTGACAGATAAAATATAGGCTGTTTAGATAAATATGAATGTTTGAAAAACAACGAGTACATTTTGAAGATAAGTATGCCCCAAAGAGTTCATAGGATCTACTTATACTAAAAATAATGACTTATTATTCATGTGCAGTTCAAGTTTAACTTGGTATCCTGTATTTTTATTTACTAAATCTGACAGCCCTACTGATGATCCACAATGGAGGCAGTTGAGGAGCGGTACATGCTGGCTCTCGGACAGTCAGAAATGGCTTCAGCAGATCCAGGTACAGTATGAAATTCTTTTTGGATGTAGCTCAGAAGCCATGGCCAGCCCTTGACTGCAAGTACTGCCTCGGGTTTCCCTGAGGTGGGGTAAACCTTCCTCTTAATGGCCTTTTGGTAAGTCTGGAAGACCATATCCAAGGGGAGCCCCAAAGTCAGTTTCATCCTCACAACCATGTTTCCAATTCCTGGAATTGGCTGCATGTGACTCACAAGAGCTGAGGAGGTTTGTGGAAATTGGGAGTGTCATAGCTTGAACCCGTTGTAGGTAAAGTTTTGCTGTTGTGAGAGTTTTAACAGGAGCAATGTGAAAGACTCCAGGTCCCCAGGTAGATAGAAATAATCCTGTTCTACCTGTGTGTATGTGACAAGTCTCTAATAGTTCAGAGAGCAAGTATCTGGTCTTAGAAAGACTGATCCAAGCTTGGATGTTTCTGGTGACAAGGCAAGGTCCTGAGTTTCAAGTTCACCTTTTATGGTTGAGGAGACAATAAGGTGGTCAGAAGGGAAATCATGGAGGAGACCTTGGCTTCATCCATCGTGCAGGCTTGTATATGTGGTTCTATGTAGATTGTGTTTCAAAGGTGGAGCTTGCTTACAACTATGAACATTCTCCGATGTGCGTTTTGGACCTTCATTCCCAGAGTGAGAGCAGTGCCGAGGCTCTAGAAATGCCATGGATATTCTGAGCTGTCAGTGGCATTTCCCCGGTACTGTTCCCCTGGTGCCGCTCCTTGAAATGTCCAAAGGGATTATCATGTATCTTGTGGCGGGTCCTAGCATTGTGAAAGGAAGCTGCTGCACCGGACTCAGAGGATTTCGGATGTGGTGGGAGGAGTAGTAGTACTACGACTATAAATTGTATCACAGCATATCTATTCCATCTTGAGAGTGGGGTTGGGGGGTTATGAAGGGGGGCTTTTATTGTACTTTTATACATTGTACCCTTGAAACTAATTCAATTTTTTAAAATTAATTAATTTATTTTGGGCTGCATTGGGTCTTTGTTGCTGCTAGCGGGCGTTCTCTAGTTGCAGTGAGCCGGGGCTCCTCTTGGCTGTGGTGCACGGGCTTCTCATTGCAGTGGCTTCTCTTGTTGCAGAGCATGGGCTCTAGGCACGCAGGCTTCCGTAGTCGTGGCACGTGGGCTCTGTTGATGTGGCACACGGGCTCTAGAGCGCAGGCTCAGTAGTTGTGGCGCGCGGGCTTAGTTACTCCGTGGCATGTGGGATCTTCCCAGACCAGGGCTCGAACCCATGTCCCCTGCATTCGCAGGCATATTCTTAACTACTGCTCCACCAGAGAAGCCCAATAATTCAGTTTTTTATAAAGAGAAGATTCCTAATATTATTCCAAAATTTTAAAAATATGTAGTTGGATAACACTATGAAAAATTAACTGATATATTCTTTTATTATTTCTCTTTGCTCCCTGGATTTTTTTTCCTCATCCAGTCATCTAGGCACTGTGAGCTCGCTGCATTAGGAAGGTAAAGACTCAGCAGAAATGAGGGAGAAAAAAAGAAAATTCTCAGCTTTGGAATGTTCACAACGGAGGCCACAGTAAAACAGGTGAGAATTCTGTGAACAAAAAATAAATGTCGTCTCAAATGCAAAAAAGTATTCTCTGCACCGGGAGGCAGGAGAGGGAGGGAGGGAAGGACTGAAGGAGAGAGATCAGTGTGGCCAGGGACATGGAAACTGTGCTTGAGGACGATATGCCCAGGAAGAGAATCAGAATCTGGAGAAGATTCAGCCTGCACGTGATCATTGCCTCCAGCCAGCACCCTCATCTCAGACGTTGGGAAATTCAGAGAGAGAGTGGGAGTACGTCAGGAGGGCCACGCGCAGAGTCTGCGTGGCAGGGGTTGTGGCCGTTCCCTATTTGTGAGGAGTCCCCAGCAATTTGCAGGCCTCTTCTGGAAAATGCTGGCGGACGTCTCTAGTGCTTATGTGAAAGCTTGTTCACAAACCTTGAAAGATACAGATGTAGATGACAGATAGATGCATAGATAGAAAAATGTCATTAAATAAAAGCTCCAGGAAAGGTTTGGAAAATGCCCTTTATTGCATAGGACGCTTCTATTGTCATATGATGTTAGACTGAGTGCCGGTCCCTTCATCCTCCTTCAGACCACGGCATTCTGTCTGCTACTCTCCCGAGGGTCCTTTCTTCTCCCTGGAAGGGATAAAACAAATGAGGTAGAACAGGAAGAGACAAGAAGCACTCCAAGGTCTGCTGGTCAGGGTTACCCTCCAGCATTGCCTTAATGCTCAGAGCCACACACACCACAGTGAGCTTGGCTCCAGATCAACTACCACGCAACGAAGGTTCTGGAACATTTCCATATCTCGGGGGACCTCATTTCCACGTGACTCTCTTTCATATTCCCCTTTGTCACAGAAGGCTAGGTACAGTGGTCAGGGTGAGATCTCGGCTCAGGCCCAAGCCTCTCAGACCTCAAAATTCTGGTCCTGCAAGGGCCCCTGTCCTCTCTTGAGACCACTCCTGGCTCTCTCTGCCAAGAAGGAGCTGCTGGCAGTACGTCCTCTAAGAGTTGAGGTCCATCGTGCAGACCCTGAGAAAACTCCTAGGAAAAGGCTCCACCTTCTTGTTTACGTCAACAGAGGTCAATGCCTTTGTTAGTGCTGGGTGTGTCCCATTTGATGCAACTGCAGAACCATTAGGTAAACCAGCACATGTGTGCGGCCCCTTCCCTTAGACTCCTCTGGGCCCTCGTGACATAGGCTCAGAAGACTGCCAGCCTCAAGCCTTACCTCTTCCAAGGGACGGCCACACCGTCTTCCAGGATCTTCTGTCCCATGAATCTCAGTTGCTGTTTGGAACTCAAAGGAGAGAAAAGACCCTGCCTGCGGGGTCTCTTTGGGCTGGGGCCTTCCCCCGTGGGCTGCTCTCCCTCATTCTCCTTTTCTTCTTGCTTCTCTTCCTCTTCCTCCTCCTCCTCCTCCTCCTCCTCCTCGTTCTCCTCCTCCTCCTCCTCGTCCTCCTCCTCAGGGGTGCTCTCGGATTCCACATTGCACATCCACTGGGCCATGTTGAGATGAAAGACACGGCAGCTGAAGCCCTGCAGGACGCCGAACTTCACGTGCTGCTGGAGGATCTCCAAGGTGTGGAAGACCCGGCAGCAGGCCATGCACCTGAAGCCGGTCTCCATGGTCAGCATCCAGTCCGCTGTCTTGGCGCTGGGTCTCTCCTCGACGGCAGGGGGCCCTGATGGGCTGCCTGGCTCTGCCCTTTCCTCATACTCTTTCTCCTCCCCAGTGGGCTCACTGTCAGACAGGAGGCTTTCGGTGGACACATCAGAAGAGGGGTCAGTGGCTACTGCGCACACATCCTCAGGAAGGGTCACTTCTTCTATCCTCAGCTGCTTTTCAGGCAACTCCAAGGGTTTCTTTGTCTTCCAGGAGACAGCGACACCCTTGTTCACTTGTACCTGCATGTAGTATATTTTCATGCCCCTTTCCTCTTTGTCTGGGTGCAGATAGTTCTTACAGGGTGAAGAGGGTGAGGAGGAGACACAGTGGGATGGGGAAGCGGTCTCTCCTTCTTCCTGATCCTGGGCTAGGGGTGGTCTAGGCTGGGCAGTGTCTCGATGAAATCTCCGGATTCCTGAAAAAGGAAATTAAAATCATAATAACATGCATGGGCCCTGCCGGAAGCTGAGGGAGCAGGTGTGGTAGACGAGAGAGGGACATTGGCACGACATAGCTATGTCGTGAGCTTGGTGTCTGTTGGCCGTAGGACGGAGTGGTGTATCTGGTGTCATCTGTGGGCTTTTCATGTGCGTGGGGGGGGATACTGGAGCGGTGTCTGTATACAGGGGTGTGGAGTATGGTGGTGAGGGCTGTAGTATGTGACGGATGCAGCTGGATGCGTGTACGATGAGGAGTGTGAGTTTGGGAATATCGGTGGTGCATTCCTTGTGGAATGGGGCTGTGGTGCAGGAGAGTACTGTGGAACACGTGCTTGGGGTTGATGTGCTCTGAGAAGGGCTGTGCCTGGAGGGCACGTGTATGTGTGAGCTGTGTGCACCTGAGCTGGATGGTCCTGCTCTCAGGCTGGAGGTGTATGATGCAGAACTCTGTCCTTCTCTGGAAGCAAAGGCAAAGACAAAGCCTACATTTTCCTCTGAAGATGCTTAATCTGGTCCCTCTTCCCTCCACCTCAAGCCCAGACCTTTCCGGCCCCTGCTCCTTGACTTCCCCACCATGGTAGTAGCTGTATTCACGCACACACCCCCAGACTCAGCTGGCATCCACGCCCTCGTAACAGCTCAGCCATCCTGCCCAGGCTCCTCCACAGAGCCCTCATCACCTCTGAAGACCCTGGATTTCCTCTCAGCCTCCCTGGGATCTGTGTGCCTCCTGCCTCACAGCCAAGCACCCCCTCACCTGAGGAGCCCCGCGCCCTTACCAGCGTAGCTGAGCTTGCGCAGAGTAGAAGTACGGAAGAAGTATTTAGAGGGAGAGGAGACCTCCCCTGCCCCTGGGCTGCAGCCTTGGGCCACCACAGTGGATCCAAGCCGAGGGGGATCCTCTTGTGACTTCGAGATTCCTGAGGGAGGAATGAAAGGCTCAGGGTGGGTTCATCAGTCCTCTGTCCACAAATATTTACTGAGTGTGTGACACGTGTCAGGTGCAGTGAATACACACAGTTGAGAGTGTGGTTCCCAGTGGATCCTCCAGGATTTAATTCCAATCAATACTTATTCTCTCACTGTCTAGTTGGTAATGTAGGCCTCGGTGGTGACTGTGAGTGTGTGGGAAGAGTGAGTGATGTGTATCAGTTAAGTCTGTGGTAAGTGTGGGGTTGGCATGGGGAGCACAGTGCAGACGTGTCTATCTGTGTCTGTGGCCTTTGTGTGCATGGTTTCTGTTCACAAGTCAGGAATTCTGGGACATGTAACTTTTCCTCATTACATGGTGTGGCTTGTATTTATGGTGCGTGTTCATTCATTCATTCACCAAGATTCAGTAAGCAGCTACTCCTGTGTATCCGGAACTCTTCCATTGTTGTAGTCTTTGGTAACACTGCACATTCTAGTAGGGGAAGACACACACTAAACAAAACTACAATAACTATATAATACATCAGCTGGTGGTAAGTATATAAGGGTTGCCAGACTTAGCGAAAAAGAATACAAGGCACAGGGCCTCCCTGGTGGCGCAGTGGTTGAGAGTCCGCCTGCCGATGCAGGGGATACGGGTTCGTGCCCCGGTCTGGGAGGATCCCATATGCCGCAGAGCGGCTGGGCCAGTGAGCCATGGCCGCTGGGCCTGCGCATCCGGAGCATTTGCTCCGCAACGGGAGAGGCCACAACAGTGAGAGGACCGCATACCGCAAAAAAAAAAAAAAAAAAAAAAAAGAATACAAGGCACCCACTTAAATTTCAGTTTCAGATAAAACCAGAATAATTTTTTAGTGTAAGTATTCCCATGCAGTATTTTGCCTGACTTAGTTTTAGTGTAAGTATGGCCCATACAATATGTGGGACATACGGATACTGAAAAATTACTTGTTGTTTATCTGGAATTCAAATTGAACTGGATAGCCCATATTTTCTCTGGCAATCCTGACATGGGTTACTGAGACTGTGGTTTACTGTGGTTTGTACAAAGCGGGTCTGGCATTACTCAAGAATGTGTTATAAGTGTGGTGTGTATGACACGTGACTGGTTCTTATAGAGGTATTTAGAGATGGCTGAAGTTAGCTGTGTTTGTGCAAGAGTTGAAGAGATACATGTATATAGTGTGTGTGTGTGTGTGTGTGTGTCCTATATATATTGTGTGTGTGTCTATATACATATCTCATCTCCAGCGTTTGGTGTGGGAGGAGAGGATTGTGATACAGGTGGGTTGTATGAGAACGTAGTATAGGAGGGATGCGTGTATATACCTCCATGTGCTGTGTGTGGTTTACTAAGGAAGTTAGATGTGGGGTGTGTGATATTTTTGCTGTATCAGAGTGTACATGGGTGTATGAGTTACTGTCTCATAAAACACCCCTAACAAGAATTCTGTATACACTCTTACGTACACCGAGTGTCATCCAGGTCCAGGCAGGGTGACAAGAACTTTACCACGCAGACTTTATATCTGGTAAGCACTCTACCCCCATTCATCTCGCTCTTCTCTGCAGTACCACACACACACACACACACACAGACACACACACACACTCACACACCCACACACACACAGGAACATAGAGCAAAATATTCTGAATGTTCAGGGGCAGTCATTGCCCTCCCCAGCCTGTCCCAGCCACTGCCTGGAAATCTGCCTGCTGTCTAGAGCTCCATTCCCAAGGCCCATCGTACCGTCTGCAGGGCCCTGGGCCCTGTAGGAGCTACTGGGCTCTAATCTGGGGCAGAGGCCTCTAGCTGGAGCTCTGGGGTGACCACCCCTCTCCCAGGGCAAGCTACTCGCCTACATTTAATGCACGCAGGCACCACGTGGCCCGTGGCTCTCAGAGCTCCCCGCAGGACCCTGAGGACATTTCTCACCCCTGCTCACGCGGTCTCAGTCTCTGGAAAACCCTTCCCTTCCCTTGATCTCCTTTGGGAAATTCTTCCTGTTGAAGGAATAAAACCTCCTTGCTTTCAATAGGACACCATCCCTAGACAAACAATCTTCTTTCAAAGTGCATTCCACTTGTCAAGATATTTTTCAACAGGGCCTTCAACTCATGGGGCTTCTCTTTCCACTTTGGTAAAAGAGGCCAAGCAACTCATGGGTTTCTCTCAGCATCCTTGCATCCTTCACATCCCCCACCTCATGACCCCAGGGAAAGATCCAAGAGAATAAGAGAGAAATCGGGGACTGAGAAAAGCTGCACCTCTAGGTCTGTGCAAGCAGGATGCAGCCTGCTATGAGTCCGACAAAGCTCCAGGCCCGGCTGCCCCAGGAGAGAGTCCTCAGACCAGCGGAGCTGACCTCCCATCTCCCAGGGGGCATCTGGCCGTTCTGTGCCGTCTCACACCACAGGGACCCTCCGGATAGATACGGCAGCATCAGTGAGACAAGGTCTCTCGCTCCCTGCTTCACAGGTGACACGTTCTCAGTCCCCCGCTTCCTAGAGAAGCTTCAGTTTGGCAGAAACCCATGTGCCCCAGACAAGTTGCCCCCCTCATACCTCCTCCGTTCTCGGCAGTTTCCTGGGACTCTTCATTTCCCAGATGTTTCCTCTTTTGTCGCCGTTCCATCGTACCAACTAGAAGTCTCCCTTAGAAGATGCCTCAAGAGATGTCCAACTCCTCCTCTTCCCTACAGGTTGGCCCTTCTTGGCTCTTGGGCAATCCGTTGAAATGATTCAATACAAATAAAAATGGTCAAGTCTCCTAAATGTCTGAAAAACTTGTACCACTTGGTGAACCACCAGTACTGCCTAGTGCTCACCACGGCTGTTATGTTTGCAAGGTTGCCAGGCGCACAGTGGAATTCTGTGACCTCAGTGATGACATCAGAGCATTCGGTGGACCTAGGTTGAGCACAGTGTCTGCAGTAGCACAGGCCCCATTTTCAAGAACAATTCCTTTTTCCCAGCCGAAGCTTTCCCGTGAAAGGGAAAGGTTCATACCATATCTATTATAAATTGTATCATACCATGTCTATTATAAAATTCACATTTTGATTGGAGATCTTTTAATGTCTTTTCTAGAGAGCTTTAATATGAATATTTTAAATGGTCTCCAGTTTCCCTGTGGATTATTGACATTTTAAACTCTGCACTTCAATTTTCCCTCAATACGTGTAATTTTGTCACGGCTATTTCTGTACTTAAAGATGAGGAACTATATAATTGATTTCTTCATTTTTTCCCCATCTCTTTCCAAGGTGCTGCATTTGATTGTGTCTTGCGACTGAGTGAAAAATGCTAGTCCTTGAGTCAGGACATTGGGCCCTTTAGCAAGTAACTCAACCTATCTGGGCTTCAGCTTCTGTATGTGTGATCAAGAGGCTTGGACTAGCTGACTTTTCAAATGCTGTGTTTCTTTGATTCACTCTCACTTACTGATCTGCTCCTTAAGAAGAGGGTCTGTTCTCATAAAGTAACAACAGTCTTTTCCTAACCTTAGGTTGGGCGGAGTTTATCTGTTCGTACTCAGTTTGTTAGTTATATTGCCTTCTACGTATGCTTAGCTCTAAATAATTTATATGGCTCTTGTGACAATTTTTAGATCTTCTTTTTTTCTTATTTTCTTTTACAGTTTCTAATTTGTTATCGCCAGTGTAGAGGAGCCTGATTGACTTTTAAAATTTATTGATCTTGTATGTGTGTGCCTTGTTGAACCGTCTTATTAGTTCCTGCTAGTTTATCTGTGGGTTCTTTTGGGTCTCCTAGATAAATGAGCATATTAAATGTAAATAATGTGTTCTTTGGATAAAGTTTATTTTCTTGCATCTCTCTATATAGAAGCAATATGTTGAATTGATTTAAATATTTAAATACTTACATACCTGTTATCACAATCTAACATTCTTTATCTTATTTTCTTTCAATCAATATTATGTTTTCAAGATTTATCCACGTGAATCCATATAGATCTAGGTCTTTGATTTTTGACTGTTTGATATTATTTGATCACATGCATATAGCATCATTTATTTTCCATTCAAGCATTATTGGACAATTGGATTGTTTCCCTCCCTTCTCTAGAACAAACAACTTTTCCTAGAATATCCCTGAAGATGTCTGACAGTCGAGAAGGGCCAGGCTGCCCGAAGGATCGCTACTTGCTTTTAGCCACCTTCCAACAGACCGTCTCCAGCCAGCAATTTGAAGCACAGCTGAAATGAGAACTGCCCCAAATGTGAAGATCTTAGGAGCTTCCTAGAAGGTGGGAGGTTAATGATAGGCATCCTGCTAGGATCCCAGGGGAGTCTGAGCTGGCCTGAAGCTCATCTTCCTCCTCCACCTCTCAAGAGAAATGTGGAGGAAAGAAGACTTCAAAAACTGTGAGCAGGCAGAGGGAGAGATATTGGGGGCTGAAGCTGTAACTGAGGTCTTGGAGTGGGCTGTGAGCACGCAGAGCCTCTAGAGAGCCAGGCTCTGCCTTCTGAGAACTTCTCCCCTAAGGCTGCTCATAATTCACGTGATACCGGCCATATAGAGCCGACTTGGCCCACACTGTCACAGAAAGCCTTATCAGAATCTCTTCTTCTTCATACACTCTTGTGTCTGTTACTTGGTTATTGCCTTTGGTACTCCACTGATGTGAACCACAGTCGCCAGGGGATGGAGGACACTAGTGACCCATCTTGCTCTGTGGCCTCAGTCCACAGCTTGAGGGTAAGGGAAGAGGCCAAATGAAGGTCAAGAAGGAAAGATGGAGTTTGAAGAGAAGACCTGAGTTAAGGGTGTCTTCTCAAGTCCTGATGACTGAAACGTAGCTCCAGTACCTGAAGTCCTGCTTGTTCTCAAGGCTGACCGCGGGGCTGGGTGCACTCAGTGAAGGAACCGTATACACTTAGTATTTCCTTGCTTGCTCACTCTTGCCCTCCTCTGATACACCCTCTGCAAGACTGATCTTCCCCTGAAACAACTTTCCACCTGCCACTGTCATCTCATGAACATTTGCTTCCCCTTCCTAGTGTCCCCCTAGAATGCCATTGCAGCCAATTCATAATTTGATAATCATGCTGCTTACCATATTCTCAGCAACTTCTGATAAATTTTATTCACTTTATTCCATAGTCTTCACCCATCAATAATCTTCCTTAACTTCCTAGCTGCAGGTTAACCCATTCGGAATCATTTCTTTTTCTTTCTCTTCTTTGGCAAATCCTTTCTATCTTTTAAGGTCTTTTTCTTGTCTCTCTACCATCCTGCCTTCCTGAACTTCTTTTTTTTTTCCGTTTAAGTAACCTTTCAATCTCCTTCCCCAGTTTCCTCATAAACATTGAGAGTTTATTCCTCACACGTTAGACAGCGGTTTATGAATGGCCAGGCATAACGGACTCAGAATGAGTTGGCACCCCTGAGGTACCTGTCTTGCTGGGGAACCACAGGTGAAGGGCTGGCTGCTGGACACATGTTTGCATGGAGTCAGGCTGAGTGGCCTCAGGGTGTTTGCCCTGCACTTGTGTGTGTTTCTCCCTCGTTGGTTTCCTTGTCCAGCCACCTGTGACCTCCCTCCATCCAGCCCAGGGAATCCTTCTCATCACAGGGGTAGGATGTTTGTCTCATTTTCCATCACATCCTTTCCCCAAAGTTTGGTTGTGAGTTGTTCCCATTCCAAACACCTTTCCTCTTTGAAGAGAAAAGAGAAAATCTTGTCTCTCCTTTCCTCTCACTTCACTTCTGCTCTATTATCTCCTCCGTCCAGAATGGCCCACTGACTCACATGGGTGTAGTTCCGAAGATGGCAAGAACTGCCAGCAATTCTGAGATAATAATACGGATGGATCAGGAAAACTTGAAAACCTTTATCCCGCCACATTAAAAAAAATTGCACTTCCAGTGTATTCAGAGTCTCAGTGTAGAAACACAAATGATAGAGAAATGGAATTACACTCAAGTTTTTCTTTCCTCCTTTCCTGATTTATTCTAATCCTCCATGCTAACATGATGAACTATTTGTTAGGTAAAGTTTCAGACATTTTCTACCCATGCACACTTTTCTTCTTTTCACATAAGAGTGTGAACTAGGTCACTTTCAACATGCTGTGATTCTGTGATTCACTGTCTCCCACCGAGTCATCCACTGATAAAGTCATCTGTTTCACGGAGAACTATTTCCAATAGCTAATAGCCAATGTCTGTGGAGTGCTTACTCTGTGTCGGTTTCTTGTAACTACTTTACAGATCATTTGTACAACATAGCCATGGACCAGGTACAATTATAAATCCCAAGGGACAGAAAAGGGCAGATAAGTACAAATAAATACAGAGGCCAAGTGACTTGCCCAAGGCACTGGAGCAAATCAAAATCCATGCCTCTGTAATCATTTTGCTCTATTGCCTCTGTCTGGGAGGCTTGATGATTTGGCAACTAAAACCTTAAATATCATGTTCCATTTTTATATCTGTGACACAAGCGTGGGGCTGTGATATGGGGTAACTAACCTGACTACTTTTGAAAACCCTTATGCACCTGGATGAAAGTAAGCCAGGGACTGCAAGCTATAGATTTAAGGTTTCCTACCAACTTTTATAAATAGCTTCTTGAATGCAATTTACGTAGTGTCAAGTCTAGGATGTAGTCCAAATAGTAACAGAAAAATGGAGATATGTAGAAAAATACTTAAAGTTGACAAGTATCAGGAGTGTAGTATTTTTGGGGCCAGCGTGTAGACCACAGGAAAACTTGCTGTTTCCATCCCAAAGGGAAGAGCCCTACGTTGCAACTGCCAAGGTCCCTGGGGCAGCAAGTGTGCTCACTGCTTAGTAAAGAAGCATCCTCAGTTTGATAGAATCATATGGGAGCCTTACATTTGGTTAGCAGTTCTACATTCTTGATGTAATAATATTTTCAGGGTGTGGGAGGGTATCAAGCTCTGAAAATACCCTTGGAGAGATTTGCTTATTAAGTTTGGCTTTTTCAATCTCCCTACTACTTCTTGACTAAACAACAGGCGGTTTCCTTCACTTTTCAGAACCATGTTGTTTTTCCCTTGTCTAATGAGCTTTGAAAGACTTTTGATTGAGCTATTAAGTTTGGGGAAAAATAAACATCTCTTTAAAATAAGGCAGATAATAACAATGACAAGTAGAAAAAGCTCTAAAACAGAGAATATCCTCCATTCTAGCCAATGACTGGGAGTGGAAGGTGCATGCTCGCTGTCCAGGACGTAGAAGTAAAAGCTGAGGAGGCGCTGAGGCGTCTCCTGGATCTCTATGAGCCTCCATCATTTCTGCTGAGTAGGGTTGACAGATAAAATATAGGCTGTTTAGTTAAATATGAATGTTTGAAAAACAACGAGTACATTTTGAAGATAAGTATGCCCCAAATAGTTCATAGGATCTACTTATACTAAAAATAATGACTTATTATTCATGTGAAGTTCAAGTTTACCTGGGTATCCTGTATTTTTATTTACTAAATCTGACAGCCCTACTGATGATCCACAATGGAGGCAGTTGAGGAGCGGTACATGCTGGCTCTCGGACAGTCAGAAATGGCTTCAGCAGATCCAGGTACAGTATGAAATTCTTTTTGGATGTAGCTCAGAAGCCATGGCCAGCCCTTGACTGCAAGTACTGCCTCGGGTTTCCCTGAGGTGGGGTAAACCTTCCTCTTAATGGCCTTTTGGTAAGTCTGGAAGACCATATCCAAGGGGAGCCCCAAAGTCAGTTTCATCCTCACAACCATGTTTCCAATTCCTGGAATTGGCTGCATGTGACTCACAAGAGCTGAGGAGGTTTGTGGAAATTGGGAGTGTCATAGCTTGAACCCTTTGTAGGTAAAGTTTTGCTGTTGTGAGAGTTTTAACAGGAGCAATGTGAAAGACTCCAGGTCCCCAGGTAGATAGAAATAATCCTGTTCTACCTGTGTGTATGTGACAAGTCTCTAATAGTTCAGAGAGCAAGTATCTGGTCTTAGAAAGACTGATCCAAGCTTGGATGTTTCTGGCGACAAGGCAAGGTCCTGAGTTTGAAGTTCACCTTTTATGGTTGAGGAGACAATAAGGTGGTCAGAAGGTCAATCATGGAGGAGACCTTGGCTTCATCCATCGTGCAGGCTTGTATATGTGGTTCTATGTAGATTGTGTTTCAAAGGTGGAGCTTGTTTACAACAATGAACATTCTCCGATGTGCTTTTTGGACCTTCATTCCCAGAGCGAGAGCAGTGCCGAGGCTCTAGAAATGCCATGGATATTCTGAGCTGTCAGTGGCATTTCCCCGGTACTGTTCCCTTGGTGCCGCTCCTTGAAATGTCCAAAGGGATTATCGTGTGTCTTGTGGCGGGTCCTAGCATTGTGAAAGGAAGCTGCTGCACCTGGCTCAGAGGATTTCGGATGTGGTGGGAGGAGTAGTAGTACTACGACTATAAATTGTATCACAGCATATCTATTCCATCTTGAGAGTGGGGTTGGGGTGTTATGAAGGGGGGCTTTTATTGTACTTTTATACATTGTACCCTTGAAACTAATTCAATTTTTTAAAATTAATTAATTTATTTTGGGCTGCAGTGGGTCTTTGTTGCTGCTAGCGGGCGTTCTCTAGTTGCAGTGAGCCGGGGCTCCTCTTGGCTGTGGTGCACGGGCTTCTCATTGCAGTGGCTTCTCTTGTTGCAGAGCATGGGCTCTAGGCACGCAGGCTTCCGTAGTCGTGGCACGTGGGCTCGGTTGATGTGGCACACGGGCTCTAGAGCGCAGGCTCAGTAGTTGTGGCGCGCGGGCTTAGTTATTCCGTGGCACGTGGGATCTTCCCAGACCAGGGCTCGAACCCATGTCCCCTGCATTCGCAGGCATATTCTTAACTACTGCTCCACCAGAGAAGCCCAATAATTCAGTTTTTTATAAAGAGAAGATTCCTAATATTATTCCAAAATTTTAAAAATATGTAGTTGGATAACACTATGAAAAATTAACTGATATATTCTTTTATTATTTCTCTTTGCTCCCTGGATTTTTTTTCCTCATCCAGTCAGCTAGGCACTGTGAGCTCACTGCATTAGGAAGGTAAAGACTCAGCAGAAATGAGGCAGAAAAAGAGAAAATTCTCAGCTTTGGAATGTTCACAACGGAGGCCACAGTAAAACAGGTGAGAATTCTGTGAACAAAAAATAAATGTCGTCTCAAATGCAAAAAAGTATTCTCTGTACTGGGAGGCAGGAGAGGGAGGGAGGGAAGGACTGAAGGAGAGAGATCAGTGTGGCCAGGGACATGGAAACTGTGCTTGAGGACGATATGCCCAGGAAGAGAATCAGAATCTGGAGAAGATTCAGCCTGCACGTGATCATTGCCTCCAGCCAGCACCCTCATCTCAGACGTTGGGAAATTCAGAGAGAGAGTGGGAGTACGTCAGGAGGGCCACGCGCATAGTCTGTGTGGCAGGGGTTGTGGCCGTTCCCTATTTGTGAGGAGTCCAAAGCATTTTGCAGGCCTCTTCTGGAAAATGCTGGCGGACGTCTCTAGTGCTTATGTGAAAGCTTGTTCACAAACCTTGAAAGATACAGATGTAGATGACAGATAGATGCATAGATAGAAAAATGTCATTAAATAAAAGCTCCAGGAAAGGTTTGGAAAATGCCCTTTATTGCATAGGACGCTTCTATTGTCATATGATGTTAGACTGAGTGCCGGTCCCTTCATCCTCCTTCAGACCACGACATTCTGTCTGCTACTCTCCCGAGGGTCCTTTCTTCTCCCTGGAAGGGATAAAACAAATGAGGTAGAACAGGAAGAGACAAGAAGCACTCCAAGCTCTGCTGGTCAGGGTTACCCTCCAGCATTGCCTTAATGCTCAGAGTCACACACACCACAGTGAGCTTGGCTCCAGATCAACTACCACGCAACGAAGGTTCTGGAACATTTCCATATCTCGGGGGACCTCATTTCCACGTGACTCTCTTTCATATTCCCCTTTGTCACAGAAGGCTAGGTACAGTGGTCAGGGTGAGATCTCGGCTCAGGCCCAAGGCTCTCAGACCTCAAAGTTCTGGTCCTGCGAGGGCCCCTGTCCTCTCTTGAGACCACTCCTGGCTCTCTCTGCCGAGAAGGAGCTGCTGGCAGTACGTCCTCTAAGAGTTGAGGTCCATCGTGCAGACCCTGAGAAAACTCCTAGGAAAAGGCTCCACCTTCTTGTTTACGTCAACAGAGGTCAATGCCTTTGTTAGTGCTGGGTGTGTCCCATTTGATGCAACTGCAGAACCATTAGGTAAACCAGCACATGTGTGCGGCCCCTTCCCTTAGACTCCTCTGGGCCCTCGTGACATAGGCTCAGAAGACTGCCAGCCTCAAGCCTTACCTCTTCCAAGGGACGGCCACACCGTCTTCCAGGATCTTCTGTCCCATGAATCTCAGTTGCTGTTTGGAACTCAAAGGAGAGAAAAGACCCTGCCTGCGGGGTCTCTTTGGGCTGGGGCCTTCCCCCGTGGGCTGCTCTCCCTCATTCTCCTTTTCTTCTTGCTTCTCTTCCTCTTCCTCCTCCTCCTCCTCCTCCTCCTCCTCCTCGTTCTCCTCCTCCTCCTCCTCGTCCTCCTCCTCAGGGGTGCTCTCGGATTCCACATTGCCCATCCACTGGGCCATGTTGAGATGAAAGACACGGCAGCTGAAGCCCTGCAGGACGCCGAACTTCACGTGCTGCTGGAGGATCTCCAAGGTGTGGAAGACCCGGCAGCAGGCCATGCACCTGAAGCCGGTCTCCATGGTCAGCATCCAGTCCGCTGTCTTGGCGCTGGGTCTCTCCTCGACGGCAGGTGGCCCTGATGGGCTGCCTGGCTCTGCCCTTTCCTCATACTCTTTCTCCTCCCCAGTGGGCTCACTGACAGACAGGAGGCTTTCGGTGGACACATCAGAAGAGGGGTCAGTGGCTACTGCGCACACATCCTCAGGAAGGGTCACTTCTTCTATCCTCAGCTGCTTTTCAGGCAACTCCAAGGGTTTCTTTGTCTTCCAGGAGACAGCGACACCCTTGCTCACTTGTACCTGCATGTAGTATATTTTCATGCCCCTTTCCTCTTTGTCTGGGTGCAGATAGTTCTTACAGGGTGAAGAGGGTGAGGAGGAGACACAGTGTGATGGGGAAGCGGTCTCTCCTTCTTCCTGATCCTGGGCTAGGGGTGGTCTAGGCTGGGCAGTGTCTCGATGAAATCTCCGGATTCCTGAAAAAGGAAATTAAAATCATAATAACATGCATGGGCCCTGCCGGAAGCTGAGGGAGCAGGTGTGGTAGACGAGAGAGGGACATTGGCACGACATAGCTATGTCGTGAGCTTGGTGTCTGTTGGCCGTAGGATGGAGTGGTGTATCTGGTGTCATCTGTGGGCTTTTCATGTGCGTGGGGGGGGATACTGGAGCGGTGTCTGTATACAGGGGTGTGGAGTATGGTGGTGAGGGCTGTAGTATGTGAGGGATGCGGCTGGATGCATGTACGACGAGGAGTGTGAGTTTGGGAATATCGGTGGTGCATTCCTTGTGGAATGGGGCTGTGGTGCAGGAGAGTACTGTGGAACACGTGCTTGGGGTTGATGTGCTCTGAGAAGGGCTGTGCCTGGAGGGCGCATGTATGTGTGAGCTGTGTGCACCTGAGCTGGATGGTCCTGCTCTCAGGCTGGAGGTGTATGATGCAGAACTCTGTCCTTCTCTGGAAGCAAAGGCAAAGACAAAGCCTACATTTTCCTCTGAAGATGCTTAATCTGGTCCCTCTTCCCTCCACCTCAAGCCCAGACCTTTCCGGCCCCTGCTCCTTGACTTCCCCACCATGGTAGTAGCTGTATTCACGCACACACCCCCAGACTCAGCTGGCATCCACGCCCTCGGAACAGCTCAGCCATCCTGCCCAGGCTCCTCCACAGAGCCCTCATCACCTCTGATGACCCTGGATTTCCTCTCAGCCTCCCTGGGATCTGTGTGCCTCCTGCCTCACAGCCAAGCACCCCCTCACCTGAGGAGCCCCGCGCCCTTACCAGCGTAGCTGAGCTTGCGCAGAGTAGAAGTACGGAAGAAGTATTTAGAGGGAGAGGAGACCTCCCCTGCCCCTGGGCTGCAGCCTTGGGCCACCACAGTGGATCCAAGCCGAGGGGGATCCTCTTGTGACTTCGAGATTCCTGAGGGAGGAATGAAAGGCTCAGGGTGGGTTCATCAGTCCTCTGTCCACAAATATTTACTGAGTGTGTGACACGTGTCAGGTGCAGTGAATACACACAGTTAAGAGTGTGGTTCCCAGTGGATCCTCCAGGATTTAATTCCAATCAATACTTATTCTCTCACTGTCTAGTTGGTAATGTAGGCCTCGGTGGTGACTGTGAGTGTGTGGGAAGAGTGAGTGATGTGTATCAGTTAAGTCTGTGGTAAGTGTGGGGTTGGCATGGGGAGCACAGTGCAGACGTGTCTATCTGTGTCTGTGGCCTTTGTGTGCATGGTTTCTGTTCACAAGTCAGGAATTCTGGGACATGTAACTTTTCCTCATTACATGGTGTGGCTTGTATTTATGGTGTGTGTTCATTCATTCATTCACCAAGATTCAGTAAGCAGCTACTCCTGTGTATCCGGAACTCTTCCATTGTTGTAGTCTTTGGTAACACTGCACATTCTAGTAGGGGAAGACACACACTAAACAAAACTACAATAACTATATAATACATCAGCTGGTGGTAAGTATATAAGGGTTGCCAGACTTAGCGAACAAGAATACAAGGCACCGGGCCTCCCTGGTGGCGCAGTGGTTGAGAGTCCGCCTGCCGATGCAGGGGATACGGGTTCGTGCCCCGGTCTGGGAGGATCCCATATGCCGCAGAGCGGCTGGGCCAGTGAGCCTTGGCCGCTGGGCCTGCGCATCCGGAGCGTTTGCTCCGCAACGGGAGAGGCCACAACAGTGAGAGGACCGCATACCGCAAAAAAAAAAAAAAAAAAAAAAAAAAGAATACAAGGCACCCACTTAAATTTCAGTTTCAGATAAAACCAGAATAATTTTTTAGTGTAAGTATTCCCATGCAGTATTTTGCCTGACTTAGTTTTAGTGTAAGTATGGCCCATACAATATGTGGGACATACGGATACTGAAAAATTACTTGTTGTTTATCTGGAATTCAAATTGAACTGGATAGCCCATATTTTCTCTGGCAATCCTGACATGGGTTACTGAGACTGTGGTTTACTGTGGTTTGTACAAAGCGGGTCTGGCATTACTCAAGAATGTGTTATAAGTGTGGTGTGTATGACACGTGACTGGTTCTTATAGAGGTATTTAGAGATGGCTGAAGTTAGCTGTGTTTGTGCAAGAGTTGAAGAGATACATGTATATAGTGTGTGTGTGTGTGTGTGTGTGTCCTATATATATTGTGTGTGTGTCTATATACATATCTCATCTCCAGCGTTTGGTGTGGGAGGAGAGGATTGTGATACAGGTGGGTTGTATGAGAACGTAGTATAGGAGGGATGCGTGTATATACCTCCATGTGCTGTGTGTGGTTTACTAAGGAAGTTAGATGTGGGGTGTGTGATATTTTTGCTGTATCAGAGTGTACATGGGTGTATGAGTTACTGTCTCATAAAACACCCCTAACAAGAATTCTGTATACACTCTTACGTACACCGAGTGTCATCCAGGTCCAGGCAGGGTGACAAGAACTTTACCACGCAGACTTTATATCTGGTAAGCACTCTACCCCCATTCATCTCGCTCTTCTCTGCAGTACCACACACACACACACACACACAGACACACACACACACTCACACACCCACACACACACAGGAACATAGAGCAAAATATTCTGAATGGTCAGGGGCAGTCATTGCCCTCCCCAGCCTGTCCCAGCCACTGCCTGGAAATCTGCCTGCTGTCTAGAGCTCCATTCCCAGGGCCCATCGTACAGTCTCCAGGGCCCTGGGCCTGGTAGGAGCTACTGGGCTCTAACCTGGGGCAGAGGCCTCTAGCTGGAGCTCTGGGGTGACCACCCCTCTCCCAGGGCAAGCTACTCGCCTACATTTAATGCACGCAGGCACCACGTGGCCCGTGGCTCTCAGAGCTCCCCGCAGGACCCTGAGGACATTTCTCACCCCCGCTCACGTGGTCTCAGTCTCTGGAAAACCCTTCCCTTCCCTTGATCTCCTTTGGGAAATTCTTCCTGTTGAAGGAATAAAACCTCCTTGCTTTCAATAGGACACCATCCCTAGACAAACAATCTTCTTTCAAAGTGCATTCCACTTGTCAAGATATTTTTCAACAGGGCCTTCAACTCATGGGGCTTCTCTTTCCACTTTGGTAAAAGAGGCCAAGCAACTCATGGGTCTCTCTCAGCATCCTTGCATCCTTCACATCCCCCACCTCATGACCCCAGGGAAAGATCCAAGAGAATAAGAGAGAAATCGGGGACTGAGAAAAGCTGCACCTCTAGGTCTGTGCAAGAAGGATGCAGCCTGCTATGAGTCCGACAAAGCTCCAGGCCCGGCTGCCCCAGGAGAGAGTCCTCAGACCAGCGGAGCTGACCTCCCATCTCCCAGGGGGCATCTGGCCATTCTGTGCCGTCTCACACCACAGGGAACCTCCGGATAGATACGGCAGCATCAGTGAGACAAGGTCTCTCGCTCCCTGCTTCACAGGTGACACGTTCTCAGTCCCCCGCTTCCTAGAGAAGCTTCAGTTTGGCAGAAACCCATGTGCCCCAGACAAGTTGCCCCCCTCATACCTCCTCCGTTCTCGGCAGTTTCCTGGGACTCTTCATTTCCCAGATGTTTCCTCTTTTGTCGCCGTTCCATCGTACCAACTAGAAGTCTCCCTTAGAAGATGCCTCAAGAGATGTCCAACTCCTCCTCTTCCCTACAGGTTGGCCCTTCTTGGCTCTTGGGCAATCCGTTGAAATGATTCAATACAAATAAAAATGGTCAAGTCTCCTAAATGTCTGAAAAACTTGTACCACTTGGTGAACCACCAGTACTGCCTAGTGCTCACCACGGCTGTTATGTTTGCAAGGTTGCCAGGCGCACAGTGGAATTCTGTGACCTCAGTGATGACATCAGAGCATTCGGTGGACCTAGGTTGAGCACAGTGTCTGCAGTAGCACAGGCCCCATTTTCAAGAACAATTCCTTTTTCCCAGCCGAAGCTTTCCCGTGAAAGGGAAAGGTTCATACCATATCTATTATAAATTGTATCATACCATGTCTATTATAAAATTCACATTTTGATTGGAGATCTTTTAATGTCTTTTCTAGAGAGCTTTAATATGAATATTTTAAATGGTCTCCAGTTTCCCTGTGGATTATTGACATTTTAAACTCTGCACATCAATTTTCCCTCAATACGTGTAATTTTGTCACGGCTATTTCTGTACTTAAAGATGAGGAACTATATAATTGATTTCTTCATTTTTTCCCCATCTCTTTCCAAGGTACTGCATTTGATTGTGTCTTGCGACTGAGTGAAAAATGCTAGTCCTTGAGTCAGGACATTGGGCCCTTTAGCAAGTAACTCAACCTATCTGGGCTTCAGCTTCTGTATGTGCGATCAAGAGGCTTGGACTAGCTGACTTTTCAAATGCTGTGTTTCTTTGATTCACTCTCACTTACTGATCTGCTCCTTAAGAAGAGGGTCTGTTCTCATAAAGTAACAACAGTCTTTTCCTAACCTTAGGTTGGGCGGAGTTTATCTGTTCGTACTCAGTTTGTTAGTTATATTGCCTTCTACGTATGCTTAGCTCTAAATAATTTATATGGCTCTTGTGACAATTTTTAGATCTTCTTTTTTTCTTATTTTCTTTTACAGTTTCTAATTTGTTATCGCCAGTGTAGAGGAGCCTGATTGACTTTTAAAATTTATTGATCTTGTATGTGTGTGCCTTGTTGAACCGTCTTATTAGTTCCTGCTAGTTTATCTGTGGGTTCTTTTGGGTCTCCTAGATAAATGAGCATATTAAATGTAAATAATGTGTTCTTTGGATAAAGTTTATTTTCTTGCATCTCTCTATATAGAAGCAATATGTTGAATTGATTTAAATATTTAAATACTTACATACCTGTTATCACAATCTAACATTCTTTATCTTATTTTCTTTCAATCAATATTATGTTTTCAAGATTTATCCACGTGAATCCATATAGATCTAGGTCTTTGATTTTTGACTGTTTGATATTATTTGATCACATGCATATAGCATCATTTATTTTCCATTCAAGCATTATTGGACAATTGGATTGTTTCCCTCCCTTCTCTAGAACAAACAACTTTTCCTAGAATATCCCTGAAGATGTCTGACAGTCGAGAAGGGCCAGGCTGCCCGAAGGATTGCTACTTGCTTTTAGCCACCTTCCAACAGACCGTCTCCAGCCAGCAATTTGAAGCACAGCTGAAATGAGAACTGCCCCAAATGTGAAGATCTTAGGAGCTTCCTAGAAGGTGGGAGGTTAATGATAGGCATCCTGCTGGGATCCCAGGGGAGTCTGAGCTGGCCTGAAGCTCATCTTCCTCCTCCACCTCTCAAGAGAAATGTGGAGGAAAGAAGACTTCAAAAAATGTGAGCAGGCAGAGGGAGAGATATTGGGGGCTGAAGCTGTAACTGAGGTCTTGGAGTGGGCTGTGAGCACGCAGAGCCTCTAGAGAGCCAGGCTCTGCCTTCTGAGAACTTCTCCCCTAAGGCTGCTCATAATTCACGTGATACCGGCCATATAGAGCCGACTTGGCCCACACTGTCACAGAAAGCCTTATCAGAATCTCTTCTTCTTCATACACTCTTGTGTCTGTTACTTGGTTATTGCCTTTGGTACTCCACTGATGTGAACCACAGTCGCCAGGGGATGGAGGACACTAGTGACCCATCTTGCTCTGTGGCCTCAGTCCACAGCTTGAGGGTAAGGGAAGAGGCCAAATGAAGGTCAAGAAGGAAAGATGGAGTTTGAAGAGAAGACCTGAGTTAAGGGTGTCTTCTCAAGTCCTGATGACTGAAACGTAGCTCCAGTACCTGAAGTCCTGCTTGTTCTCAAGGCTGACCGCGGGGCTGGGTGCACTCAGTGAAGGAACCGTATACACTTAGTATTTCCTTGCTTGCTCACTCTTGCCCTCCTCTGATACACCCTCTGCAAGACTGATCTTCCCCTGAAACAACTTTCCACCTGCCACTGTCATCTCATGAACATTTGCTTCCCCTTCCTAGTGTCCCCCTAGAATGCCATTGCAGCCAATTCATAATTTGATAATCATGCTGCTTACCATATTCTCAGCAACTTCTGATAAATTTTATTCACTTTATTCCATAGTCTTCACCCATCAATAATCTTCCTTAACTTCCTAGCTGCAGGTTAACCCATTCGGAATCATTTCTTTTTCTTTCTCTTCTTTGGCAAATCCTTTCTATCTTTTAAGGTCTTTTTCTTGTCTCTCTACTATCCTGCCTTCCTGAACTTCTTTTTTTTCCGTTTAAGTAACCTTTCAATCTCCTTCCCCAGTTTCCTCATAAACATTGAGAGTTTATTCCTCACACGTTAGACAGCGGTTTATGAATGGCCAGGCATAACGGACTCAGAATGAGTTGGCACCCCCGAGGTACCTGTCTTGCTGGGGAACCACAGGTGAAGGGCTGGCTGCTGGACACATGTTTGCATGGAGTCAGGCTGAGTGGCCTCAGGGTGTTTGCCCTGCCCTTGTGTGTGTTTCTCCCTAGTTGGTTTCCTTGTCCAGCCACCTGTGACCTCCCTCCATCCAGCCCAGGGAATCCTTCTCATCACAGGGGTAGGATGTTTGTCTCATTTTCCATCACATCCTTTCCCCAAAGTTTGGTTGTGAGTTGTTCCCATTCCAAACACCTTTCCTCTTTGAAGAGAAAAGAGAAAATCTTGTCTCTCCTTTCCTCTCACTTCACTTCTGCTCTATTATCTCCTCCGTCCAGAATGGCCCACTGACTCACATGGGTGTAGTTCCGAAGATGGCAAGAACTGCCAGCAATTCTGAGATAATAATACGGATGGATCAGGAAAACTTGAAAACCTTTATCCCGCCACATTAAAAAAAAATTGCACTTCCAGTGTATTCAGAGTCTCAGTGTAGAAACACAAATGATAGAGAAATTGAATTACACTCAAGTTTTTCTTTCCTCCTTTCGCGATTTATTCTAATCCTCCATGCTAACATGATGAACTATTTGTTAGGTAAAGTTTCAGACATTTTCTACCCATGCACACTTTTCTTCTTTTCACATAAGAGTGTGAACTAGGTCACTTTCAACATGCTGTGATTCTGTGATTCACTGTCTCCCACCGAGTCATCCACTGATAAAGTCATCTGTTTCACGGAGAACTATTTCCAATAGCTAATAGCCAATGTCTGTGGAGTGCTTACTCTGTGTCGGTTTCTTGTAACTACTTTACAGATCATTTGTACAACGTAGCCATGGACCAGGTACAATTATGACCCCCAAGTGACAGATAAGTGCAGATAAGTACAAATAAATACAGAGGCCAACTGACTTGCCCAAGACACTGGAGCAAATCAAAATCCATGCCTCTGTAATCATTTTGCTCTATTGCCTCTGTCTGGGAGGCTTGATGATTTGGCAACTAAAACCTTAAATATCATGTTCCATTTTTATATCGGTGACACAAGCGTGGGGCTGTGATCCGGTGTAACTAACCTGACTACTTTTGAAAACCCTTATGCACCTGGATGAAAGTAAGCCAGGGACTGCAAGCTATAGATTTAAGGTTTCCTACCAACTTTTAAAAATAGCTTCTTGAATGCAATTTATGTAGTGTCAAGTCTAGGATGTAGTCCAAATAGTAACAGAAAAATGGAGATATGTAGAAAAATACTTAAAGTTGACAAGTATTGGGAGTGTAGTATTTTTGGGGCCAGCGTGTAGACCACAGGAAAACTTGCTGTTTCCATCCCAAAGGGAAGAGCCCTACGTTGCAACTGCCAAGGTCCCTGGGGCAGCAAGTGTGCTCACTGCTTAGTAAAGAAGCATCCTCAGTTTGATAGAATCATATGGGAGCCTTACATTTGGTTAGCAGTTCTACATTCTTGATGTAATAATATTTTCAGGGTGTGGGAGGGTATCAAGCTCTGAAAATACCCTTGGAGAGATTTGCTTATTAAGTTTGGCTTTTTTAATCTCCCTACTACTTCTTGACTAAACACCAGGCGGTTTCCTTCACTTTTCAGAACCATGTTGTTTTTCCCTTGTCTAATGAGCTTTGAAAGACTTTTGATTGAGCTATTAAGTTTGGGGAAAAATAAACATCTCTTTAAAATAAGGAAGATAATAACAATGACAAGTAGAAAAATCTCTAAAACAGAGAATATCCTCCATTCTAGCCAATGACTGGGAGTGGAAGGTGCGTGCTCGCTGTCCAGGACGTAGAAGTAAAAGCTGAGGAGGCGCTGAGGCGTCTCCTGGATCTCTATGAGCCTCCATCATTTCTGCTGAGTAGGGTTGACAGATAAAATATAGGCTGTTTAGATAAATATGAATGTTTGAAAAACAACGAGTACATTTTGAAGATAAGTATGCCCCAAAGAGTTCATAGGATCTACTTATACTAAAAATAATGACTTATTATTCATGTGCAGTTCAAGTTTAACTTGGTATCCTGTATTTTTATTTACTAAATCTGACAGCCCTACTGATGATCCACAATGGAGGCAGTTGAGGAGCGGTACATGCTGGCTCTCGGACAGTCAGAAATGGCTTCAGCAGATCCAGGTACAGTATGAAATTCTTTTTGGATGTAGCTCAGAAGCCATGGCCAGCCCTTGACTGCAAGTACTGCCTCGGGTTTCCCTGAGGTGGGGTAAACCTTCCTCTTAATGGCCTTTTGGTAAGTCTGGAAGACCATATCCAAGGGGAGCCCCAAAGTCAGTTTCATCCTCACAACCATGTTTCCAATTCCTGGAATTGGCTGCATGTGACTCACAAGAGCTGAGGAGGTTTGTGGAAATTGGGAGTGTCACAGCTTGAACCCGTTGTAGGTAAAGTTTTGCTGTTGTGAGAGTTTTAACAGGAGCAATGTGAAAGACTCCAGGTCCCCAGGTAGATAGAAATAATCCTGTTCTACCTGTGTGTATGTGACAAGTCTCTAATAGTTCAGAGAGCAAGTATCTGGTCTTAGAAAGACTGATCCAAGCTTGGATGTTTCTGGTGACAAGGCAAGGTCCTGAGTTTCAAGTTCACCTTTTATGGTTGAGGAGACAATAAGGTGGTCAGAAGGGAAATCATGGAGGAGACCTTGGCTTCATCCATCGTGCAGGCTTGTATATGTGGTTCTATGTAGATTGTGTTTCAAAGGTGGAGCTTGCTTACAACTATGAACATTCTCCGATGTGCGTTTTGGACCTTCATTCCCAGAGCGAGAGCAGTGCCGAGGCTCTAGAAATGCCATGGATATTCTGAGCTGTCAGTGGCATTTCCCCGGTACTGTTCCCCTGGTGCCGCTCCTTGAAATGTCCAAAGGGATTATCATGTGTCTTGTGGCGGGTCCTAGCATTGTGAAAGGAAGCTGCTGCACCGGGCTCAGAGGATTTCGGATGTGGTGGGAGGAGTAGTAGTACTACGACTATAAATTGTATCACATCATATCTATTCCATCTTGAGAGTGGGGTTGGGGGGTTATGAAGGGGGGCTTTTATTGTACTTTTATACATTGTACCCTTGAAACTAATTCAATTTTTTAAAATTAATTAATTTATTTGGGGCTGCATTGGGTCTTTGTTGCTGCTAGCGGGCGTTCTCTAGTTGCAGTGAGCCGGGGCTGCTCTTGGCTGTGGTGCACGGGCTTCTCATTGCAGTGGCTTCTCTTGTTGCGGAGCATGGGCTCTAGGCACGCAGGCTTCCGTAGTCGTGGCACGTGGGCTCGGTTGATGTGGCACACGGGCTCTAGAGCGCAGGCTCAGTAGTTGTGGTGCGCGGGCTTAGTTACTCCGTGGCACGTGGGATCTTCCCAGACCAGGGCTCGAACCCATGTCCCCTGCATTCGCAGGCATATTCTTAACTACTGCTCCACCAGAGAAGCCCAATAATTCAGGTTTTATAAAGAGAAGATTCCTAACATTATTCCAAAATTTTAAAAATATGTAGTTGGATAACACTATGAAAAATTAACTGATATATTCTTTTATTATTTCTCTTTGATCCCTGGATTTTTTTTCCTCATCCAGTCAGCTAGGCACTGTGAGCTCGCTGCATTAGGAAGGTAAAGACTCAGCAGAAATGAGGGAGAAAAAAAGAAAATTCTCAGCTTTGGAATGTTCACAACGGAGGCCACAGTAAAACAGGTGAGAATTCTGTGAACAAAAAATAAATGTCGTCTCAAATGCAAAAAAGTATTCTCTGCACCGGGAGGCAGGAGAGGGAGGGAGGGAAGGACTGAAGGAGAGAGATCAGTGTGGCCAGGGACATGGAAACTGTGCTTGAGGACGATATGCCCAGGAAGAGAATCAGAATCTGGAGAAGATTCAGCCTGCACGTGATCATTGCCTCCAGCCAGCACCCTCATCTCAGACGTTGGGAAATTCAGAGAGAGAGTGGGAGTACGTCAGGAGGGCCACGCGCAGAGTCTGCGTGGCAGGGGTTGTGGCTGTTCCCTATTTGTGAGGAGTCCCCAGCAATTTGCAGGCCTCTTCTGGAAAATGCTGGCGGACGTCTCTAGTGCTTATGTGAAAGCTTGTTCACAAACCTTGAAAGATACAGATGTAGATGACAGATAGATGCATAGATAGAAAAATGTCATTAAATAAAAGCTCCAGGAAAGGTTTGGAAAATGCCCTTTATAGCATAGGACGCTGCTATTGTCATATGATGTTAGACTGAGTGCCGTTCCCTTCATCCTCCTTCAGACCACGACATTCTGTCTGCTACTCTCCCGAGGGTCCTTTCTTCTCCCTGGAAGGGATAAAGCAAATGAGGTAGAACAGGAAGAGACAAGAAGCACTCCAAGCTCTGCTGGTCAGGGTTACCCTCCAGCATTGCCTTAATGCTCAGAGCCACACACACCACAGTGAGCTTGGCTCCAGATCAACTACCACGCAACGAAGGTTCTGGAACATTTCCATATCTCGGGGGACCTCATTTCCACGTGACTCTCTTTCATATTCCCCTTTGTCACAGAAGGCTAGGTACAGTGGTCAGGGTGAGATCTCGGCTCAGGCCCAAGGCTCTCAGACCTCAAAGTTCTGGTCCTGCAAGGGCCCCTGTCCTCTCTTGAGACCACTCCTGGCTCTCTCTGCCGAGAAGGAGCTGCTGGCAGTACGTCCTCTAAGAGTTGAGGTCCATCGTGCAGACCCTGAGAAAACTCCTAGGAAAAGGCTCCACCTTCTTGTTTACGTCAACAGAGGTCAATGCCTTTGTTAGTGCTGGGTGTGTCCCATTTGATGCAACTGCAGAGCCGTTAGGTAAACCAGCACATGTGTGCGGCCCCTTCCCTTAGACTCCTCTGGGCCCTCGTGACATAGGCTCAGAAGACTGCCAGCCTCAAGCCTTACCTCTTCCAAGGGACGGCCACACCGTCTTCCAGGATCTTCTGTCCCATGAGTCTCAGTTGCTGTTTGAAACTCAAAGGAGAGAAAAGACCCTGCCTGCGGGGTCTCTTTGGGCTGGGGCCTTCCCCCGTGGGCTGCTCTCCCTCATTCTCCTTTTCTTCTTGCTTCTCTTCATCCTCCTCCTCCTCCTCCTCCTCCTCGTTCTCCTCCTCCTCCTCCTCGTCCTCCTCCTCAGGGGTGCTCTCGGATTCCACATTGCACATCCACTGGGCCATGTTGAGATGAAAGACACGGCAGCTGAAGCCCTGCAGGACGCCGCCCTTCACGTGCTGCTGGACGATCTCCAAGGTGGGGAAGACCCGGCAGCATGCCATGCACCTGAAGCCGGTCTCCATGGTCAGCATCCAGTCTGCTGTCTTGGCGCTGGGTCTCTCCTCGACGGCAGGTGGCCCTGATGGGCTGCCTGGCTCTGCCCTTTCCTCATACTCTTTCTCCTCCCCAGTGGGCTCACTGTCAGACAGGAGGCTTTCGGTGGACACATCAGAAGAGGGGTCAGTGGCTACTGCACACACATCCTCAGGAAGGGTCACTTCTTCTATCCTCAGCTGCTTTTCAGGCAACTCCAAGGGTTTCTTTGTCTTCCAGGAGACAGCGACACCCTTGTTCACTTGTACCTGCATGTAGTATATTTTCATGCCCCTTTCCTCTTTGTCTGGGTGCAGATAGTTCTTACAGGGTGAAGAGGATGAGGAAGAGACACAGTGTAATGGGGAAGCGGTCTCTCCTTCTTCCTGATCCTGGGCTAGGGGTGGTCTAGGCTGGGCAGTGTCTCGATGAAATCTCCGGATTCCTGAAAAAGGAAATTAAAATCATAATAACATGCATGGGCCCTGCCGGAAGCTGAGGGAGCAGGTGTGGTAGACGAGAGAGGGACATTGGCACGACATAGCTATGTCGTGAGCTTGGTGTCTGTTGGCTGTAGGACGGAGTGGTGTATCTGGTGTCATCTGTGGGCTTTTCATGTGCGTGGGGGGGGGATACTGGAGCGGTGTCTGTATACAGGGGTGTGGAGTATGGTGGTGAGGGCTGTAGTATGGGAGGGATGCGGCTGGATGCGTGTACGACGAGGAGTGTGAGTTTGGGAATATCGGTGGTGCATTCCTTGTGGAATGGGGCTGTGGTGCAGGAGAGTACTGTGGAGCACGTGCTTGGGGTTGATGTGCACTGAGAAGGGCTGTGCCTGGAGGGCGCGTGTATGTGTGAGCTGTGTGCACCTGAGCTGGGTGGTCCTGCTCTCAGGCTGGAGGTGTATGATGCAGAACTCTGTCCTTCTCTGGAAGCAAAGGCAAATACAAAGCCTACATTTTCCTCTGAAGATGCTTAATCTGGTCCCTCTTCCCTCCACCTCAAGCCAAGACCTTTCCAGCCCCTGCTCCTTGACTTCCCCACCATGGTGGTAGCAGTATTCACACACACACCCCCAGACTCAGCTGGCATCCACGCCCTCGGAACAGCTCAGCCATCCTGCCCAGGCTCCTCCACAGAGCCCTCATCACCTCTGATGACCCTGGATTTCCTCTCAGCCTCCCTGGGATCTGTGTGCCTCCTGCCTCACAGCCAAGCACCCCCTCACCTGAGGAGCCCCGCGCCCTTACCAGCGTAGCTGAGCTTGCGCAGAGTAGAAGTACGGAAGAAGTATTTAGAGGGAGAGGAGACCTCCCCTGCCCCTGGGCTGCAGCCTTGGGCCACCACAGTGGATCCAAGCCGAGGGGGATCCTCTTGTGACTTCGAGATTCCTGAGGGAGGAATGAAAGGCTCAGGGTGGGTTCATCAGTCCTCTGTCCACAAATATTTACTGAGTGTGTGACACGTGTCAGGTGCAGTGAATACACACAGTTGAGAGTGTGGTTCCCAGTGGATCCTCCAGGATTTAATTCGAATCAATACTTATTCTCTCACTGTCTAGTTGGTAATGTAGGCCTCGGTGGTGACTGTGAGTGTGTGGGAAGAGTGAGTGATGTGTATCAGTTAAGTCTGTGGTAAGTGTGGGGTTGGCATGGGGAGCACAGTGCAGACGTGTCTATCTGTGTCTGTGGCCTTTGTGTGCATGGTTTCTGTTCACAAGTCAGGAATTCTGGGACATGTAACTTTTCCTCATTACATGGTGTGGCGTGTAGTTATGGTGCGTGTTCATTCATTCATTCACCAAGATTCAGTAAGCAGCTACTCCTGTGTATCCGGCACTCTTCCAGTGTTGTAGTCTTTGGTAACGCTGCACATTCTAGTAGGGGAAGACACACACTAAACAAAACTACAATAACTATATAATACATCAGCTGGTGGTAAGTATATAAGGGTTGCCAGACTTAGCGAACAAGAATACAAGGCACCCAGTTAAATTTCAGTTTCAGATAAACCCAGAATAATTTTTTAGTGTAAGTATTCCCATGCAGTATTTGGCCTGACTTAGTTTTAGTGTAAGTATGGCCCATACAATATGTGGGACATACGGATACTGAAAAATTACTTGTTGTTTATCTGGAATTCAAATTGAACTGGATAGCCCATATTTTCTCTGGCAATCCTGACATGGGTTACTGAGACTGTGGTTTACTGTGGTTTGTACAAAGCGGGTCTGGCATTACTCAAGAATGTGTTATAAGTGTGGTGTGTATGACACGTGACTGGTTCTTACAGAGGTATTTAGAGATGGCTGAAGTTAGCTGTGTTTGTGCAAGAGTTGAGGAGATACATGTATATATATTGTGTGTTTGTGTGTGTGTCCTATATATATAGTGTGTGTGTCTGTATATATATCTCATCTCAAGCGTTTGGTGTTGGAGGAGAGGATTGTGATACAGGTGGGTTGTATGAGAACGTAGTACAGGAGGGAACCGTGTATATACCTCCATGTGCTGTGTGTGGTTTACTAAGGAAGTTATATGTGGGGTGTGTGATATTTTTGCTGCATCAGAGTGTACATGGGTGTATGAGTTACTGTCTCATAAAACACCCCTAACAAGAATTCTGTATACACTCTTACGTACACCGAGTGCCAGCCAGGTCCAGACAGGTTGACAAGAATTTTACCATGCAGACTTTATATCTGGTAAGCACTCTACCCCCATTCATCTCGCTCTTCTCTGCATTACCACACACACACACAAACACACACACACACACAGACACACACACACACACACACTCACACACACACACACACAGGAACATAGAGCAAAATATTCTGAATGGTCAGGGTCAGTCATTGCCTTCCCCAGCCTGTCCCAGCCACTGCCTGGAAATCTGCCTGCTGTCTAGAGCTCCATTCCCAGGGCCCATCCTACAGTCTCCAGGGCCCTGGGCCTGGTAGGCGCTACTGGGCTCTAATCTGGGGCAGAGGCCTCTAGCTGGAGCTCTGGGGTGACCACCCCTCTCCCAGGGCAAGCTACTCGCCTACATTTAATGCACGCAGGCACCACGTGGCCCGTGGCTCTCAGAGCTCCCCGCAGGACCCTGAGGACATTTCTCACCCCCGCTCACGTGGTCTCAGTCTCTGGAAAACCCTTCCCTTCCCTTGATCTCCTTTGGGAAATTCTTCCTGTTGAAGGAATAAAACCTCCTTGCTTTCAATAGGACACCATCCCTAGACAAACAATCTTCTTTCAAAGTGCATTCCACTTGTCAAGATATTTTTCAACAGGGCCTTCAACTCATGGGGCTTCTCTTTCCACTTTGGTAAAAGAGGCCAAGCAACTCATGGGTCTCTCTCAGCATCCTTGCATCCTTCACATCCCCCACCTCATGACCCCAGGGAAAGATCCAAGAGAATAAGAGAGAAATCGGGGACTGAGAAAAGCTGCACCTCTAGGTCTGTGCAAGCAGGATGCAGCCTGCTATGAGTCCGACAAAGCTCCAGGCCCGGCTGCCCCAGGAGAGAGTCCTCAGACCAGCGGAGCTGACCTCCCATCTCCCAGGGGGCATCTGGCCGTTCTGTGCCGTCTCACACCACAGGGACCCTCCGGATAGATACGGCAGCATCAGTGAGACAAGGTCTCTCGCTCCCTGCTTCACAGGTGACACGTTCTCAGTCCCCCGCTTCCTAGAGAAGCTTCAGTTTGGCAGAAACCCATGTGCCCCAGACAAGTTGCCCCCCACATACCTCCTCCGTTCTCGGCAGTTTCCTGGGACTCTTCATTTCCCAGATGTTTCCTCTTTTGTCGCCGTTCCATCGTACCAACTAGAAGTCTCCCTTAGAAGATGCCTCAAGAGATGTCCAACTCCTCCTCTTCCCTACAGGTTGGCCCTTCTTGGCTCTTGGGCAATCCGTTGAAATGATTCAATACAAATAAAAATGGTCAAGTCTCCTAAATGGCTGAAAAACTTGTACCACTTGGTGAACCACCAGTACTGCTTAGTGCTCACCAGGGCTGTTATGTTTGCAAGGTTGCCAGGCGCACAGTGGAATTCTGTGACCTCAGTGATGACATCAGAGCATTCGGTGGACCTAGGTTGAGCACAGTGTCTGCAGTAGCACAGGCCCCATTTTCAAGAACAATTCCTTTTTCCCAGCCGAAGCTTTCCCGTGAAAGGGAAAGGTTCATACCATATCTATTATAAATTGTATCATACCATGTCTATTATAAAATTCACATTTTGATTGGAGATCTTTTAATGTCTTTTCTAGAGAGCTTTAATATGAATATTTTAAATGGTCTCCAGTTTCCCTGTGGATTATTGACATTTTAAACTCTGCACTTCAATTTTCCCTCAATACGTGTAATTTTGTCACGGCTATTTCTGTACTTAAAGATGAGGAACTATATAATTGATTTCTTCATTTTTTCCCCATCTCTTTCCAAGGTACTGCATTTGATTGTGTCTTGCGACTGAGTGAAAAATGCTAGTCCTTGAGTCAGGACATTGGGCCCTTTAGCAAGTAACTCAACCTATCTGGGCTTCAGCTTCTGTATGTGTGATCAAGAGGCTTGGACTAGCTGACTTTTCAAATGCTGTGTTTCTTTGATTCACTCTCACTTACTGATCTGCTCCTTAAGAAGAGGGTCTGTTCTCATAAAGTAACAACAGTCTTTTCCTAACCTTAGGTTGGGCGGAGTTTATCTGTTCGTACTCAGTTTGTTAGTTATATTGCCTTCTACGTATGCTTAGCTCTAAATAATTTATATGGCTCTTGTGACAATTTTTAGATCTTCTTTTTTTCTTATTTTCTTTTACAGTTTCTAATTTGTTATCGCCAGTGTAGAGGAGCCTGATTGACTTTTAAAATTTATTGATCTTGTATGTGTGTGCCTTGTTGAACCGTCTTATTAGTTCCTGCTAGTTTATCTGTGGGTTCTTTTGGGTCTCCTAGATAAATGAGCATATTAAATGTAAATAATGTGTTCTTTGGATAAAGTTTATTTTCTTGCATCTCTCTATATAGAAGCAATATGTTGAATTGATTTAAATATTTAAATACTTACATACCTGTTATCACAATCTAACATTCTTTATCTTATTTTCTTTCAATCAATATTATGTTTTCAAGATTTATCCACGTGAATCCATATAGATCTATGTATTTCATTTTTGACTGTTTGATATTATTTGATCACATGCATATAGCATCATTTATTTTCCATTCAAGCATTATTGGACAATTGGATTGTTTCCCTCCCTTCTCTAGAACAAACAACATTTCCTAGAATATCCCTGAAGATGTCTGACAGTCGAGAAGGGCCAGGCTGCCCGAAGGATTGCTACTTGCTTTTAGCCACCTTCCAACAGGCCGTCTCCAGCCAGCAATTTGAAGCACAGCTGAAATGAGAACTGCCCCAAATGTGAAGATCTTAGGAGCTTCCTAGAAGGTGGGAGGTAAATGATAGGCATCCTGCTGGGATCCCAGGGGAGTCTGAGCTGGCCTGAAGCTCATCTTCCTCCTCCACCTCTCAAGAGAAATGTGGAGGAAAGAAGACTTCAAAAACTGTGAGCAGGCAGAGGGAGAGATATTGGGGGCCGAAGCTGTAACTGAGGTCTTGGAGTGGGCTGTGAGCACGCAGAGCCTCTAGAGAGACAGGCTCCGCCTTCTGAGAACTTCTCCCCTAAGGCTGCTCATAATTCACGTGATACCGGCCATATAGAGCCGACTTGGCCCACACTGTCACAGAAAGCCTTATCAGAATCTCTTCTTCTTCATACACTCTTGTGTCTGTTACTTGGTTATTGCCTTTGGTACTCCACTGATGTGAACCACAGTCGCCAGGGGATGGAGGACACTAGTGACCCATCTTGCTCTGTGGCCTCAGTCCACAGCTTGAGGGTAAGGGAAGAGGCCAAATGAAGGTCAAGAAGGAAAGATGGAGTTTGAAGAGAAGACCTGAGTTAAGGGTGTCTTCTCAAGTCCTGATGACTGAAACGTAGCTCCAGTACCTGAAGTCCTGCTTGTTCTCAAGGCTGACCGCGGGGCTTGGTGCACTCAGTGAAGGAACCGTATACACTTAGTATTTCCTTGCTTGCTCACTCTTGCCCTCCTCTGATACACCCTCTGCAAGACTGATCTTCCCCTGAAACAACTTTCCACCTGCCACTGTCATCTCATGAACATTTGCTTCCCCTTCCTAGTGTCCCCCTAGAATGCCATTGCAGCCAATTCATAATTTGATAATCATGCTGCTTACCATATTCTCAGCAACTTCTGATAAATTTTATTCACTTTATTCCATAGTCTTCACCCATCAATAATCTTCCTTAACTTCCTAGCTGCAGGTTAACCCATTCGGAATCATTTCTTTTTCTTTCTCTTCTTTGGCAAATCCTTTCTATCTTTTAAGGTCTTTTTCTTGTCTCTCTACCATCCTGCCTTCCTGAACTTCTATTTTTTTCCGTTTAAGTAACCTTTCAATCTCCTTCCCCAGTTTCCTCATAAACATTGAGAGTTTATTCCTCACACGTTAGACAGCGGTTTATGAATGGCCAGGCATAACAGACTCAGAATGAGTTGGCACCCCCGAGGTACCTGTCTTGCTGGGGAACCACAGGTGAAGGGCTGGCTGCTGGACACATGTTTGCATGGAGTCAGGCTGAGTGGCCTCGGGGTGTTTGCTCTGCACTTGTGTGTGTTTCTCCCTAGTTGGTTTCCTTGTCCAGCCACCTGTGACCTCCCTCCATGCAGCCCAGGGAATCCTTCTCATCACAGGGTTAGGATGTTTGTCTCATTTTCCATCACATCCTTTCCCCAAAGTTTGGTTGTGAGTTGTTCCCATTCCAAAGACCTTTCCTCTTTGAAGAGAAAAGAGAAAATCTTGTCTCTCCTTTCCTCTCACTTCACTTCTGCTCTATTATCTCCTCCGTCCAGAATGGCCCACTGACTCACATGGGTGTAGTTCCGAAGATGGCAAGAACTGCCAGCAATTCTGAGATAATAATACGGATGGATCAGGAAAACTTGAAAACCTTTATCCCGCCACATTAAAAAATATTGCACTTCCAGTGTATTCAGAGTCTCAGTGTAGAAACACAAATGACAGAGAAATGGAATTACACTCAAGTTTTTCTTTCCTCCTTTCCTGATTTATTCTAATCCTCCATGCTAACATGATGAACTATTTGTTAGGTAAAGTTTCAGACATTTTCTACCCATGCACACTTTTCTTCTTTTCACATAAGAGTGTGAACTAGGTCACTTTCAACATGCTGTGATTCTGTGATTCACTGTCTCCCACCGAGTCATCCACTGATAAAGTCATCTGTTTCACGGAGAACTATTTCCAATAGCTAATAGCCAATGTCTGTGGAGTGCTTACTCTGTGTCGGTTTCTTGTAACTACTTTACAGATCATTTGTACAACATAGCCATGGACCAGGTACAATTATAAATCCCAAGGCACAGAAAAGGGCAGATAAGTACAAATAAATACAGAGGCCAAGTGACTTGCCCAAGACACTGGAGCAAATCAAAATCCATGCCTCTGTAATCATTTTGCTCTATTGCCTCTGTCTGGGAGGCTTGATGATTTGGCAACTAAAACCTTAAATATCATGTTCCATTTTTATATCTGTGACACAAGCGTGGGGCTGTGATATGGGGTAACTAACCTGACTACTTTTGAAAACCCTTATGCACCTGGATGAAAGTAAGCCAGGGACTGCAAGCTATAGATTTAAGGTTTCCTACCAACTTTTATAAATAGCTTCTTGAATGCAATTTACGTAGTGTCAAGTCTAGGATGTAGTCCAAATAGTAACAGAAAAATGGAGATATGTAGAAAAATACTTAAAGTTGACAAGTATTGGGAGTGTAGTATTTTTGGGGCCAGCGTGTAGACCACAGGAAAACTTGCTGTTTCCATCCCAAAGGGAAGAGCCCTACGTTGCAACTGCCAAGGTCCCTGGGGCAGCAAGTGTGCTCACTGCTTAGTAAAGAAGCATCCTCAGTTTGATAGAATCATATGGGAGCCTTACATTTGGTTAGCAGTTCTACATTCTTGATGTAATAATATTTTCAGGGTGTGGGAGGGTATCAAGCTCTGAAAATACCCTTGGAGAGATTTGCTTATTAAGTTTGGCTTTTTCAATCTCCCTACTACTTCTTGACTAAACACCAGGCGGTTTCCTTCACTTTTCAGAACCATGTTGTTTTTCCCTTGTCTAATGAGCTTTGAAAGACTTTTGATTGAGCTATTAAGTTTGGGGAAAAATAAACATCTCTTTAAAATAAGGAAGATAATAACAATGACAAGTAGAAAAAGCTCTAAAACAGAGAATATCCTCCATTCTAGCCAATGACTGGGAGTGGAAGGTGCGTGCTCGCTGTCCAGGACGTAGAAGTAAAAGCTGAGGAGGCGCTGAGGCGTCTCCTGGATCTCTATGAGCCTCCATCATTTCTGCTGAGTAGGGTTGACAGATAAAATATAGGCTGTTTAGTTAAATATGAATGTTTGAAAAACAACGAGTACATTTTGAAGATAAGTATGCCCCAAATAGTTCATAGGATCTACTTATACTAAAAATAATGACTTATTATTCATGTGAAGTTCAAGTTTAACTGGGTATCCTGTATTTTTATTTACTAAATCTGACAGCCCTACTGATGATCCACAATGGAGGCAGTTGAGGAGCGGTACATGCTGGCTCTCGGACAGTCAGAAATGGCTTCAGCAGATCCAGGTACAGTATGAAATTCTTTTTGGATGTAGCTCAGAAGCCATGGCCAGCCCTTGACTGCAAGTACTGCCTCGGGTTTCCCTGAGGTGGGGTAAACCTTCCTCTTAATGGCCTTTTGGTAAGTCTGGAAGACCATATCCAAGGGGAGCCCCAAAGTCAGTTTCATCCTCACAACCATGTTTCCAATTCCTGGAATTGGCTGCATGTGACTCACAAGAGCTGAGGAGGTTTGTGGAAATTGGGAGTGTCATAGCTTGAACCCGTTGTAGGTAAAGTTTTGCTGTTGTGAGAGTTTTAACAGGAGCAATGTGAAAGACTCCAGGTCCCCAGGTAGATAGAAATAATCCTGTTCTACCTGTGTGTATGTGACAAGTCTCTAATAGTTCAGAGAGCAAGTATCTGGTCTTAGAAAGACTGATCCAAGCTTGGATGTTCTGGTGACAAGGCAAGGTCCTGAGTTTGAAGTTCCCCTTTTATGGTTGAGGAGACAATAAGGTGGTCAGAAGGGAAATCATGGAGGAGACCTTGGCTTCATCCATCGTGCAGGCTTGTATATGTGGTTCTATGTAGATTGTGTTTCAAAGGTGGAGCTAGTTTACAACTATGAACATTCTCCGATGTGCTTTTTGGACCTTCATTCCCAGAGCGAGAGCAGTGCCGAGGCTCTAGAAATGCCATGGATATTCTGAGCTGTCAGTGGCATTTCCCCGGTACTGTTCCCTTGGTGCCGCTCCTTGAAATGTCCAAAGGGATTATCATGTGTCTTGTGGCGGGTCCTAGCATTGTGAAAGGAAGCTGCTGCACCTGGCTCAGAGGATTTCGGATGTGGTGGGAGGAGTAGTAGTACTACGACTATAAATTGTATCACAGCATATCTATTCCATCTTGAGAGTGGGGTTGGGGGGTTATGAAGGGGGGCTTTTATTGTACTTTTATACATTGTACCCTTGAAACTAATTCAATTTTTTAAAATTAATTAATTTATTTTGGGCTGCATTGGGTCTTTGTTGCTGCTAGCGGGCGTCCTCTAGTTGCAGTGAGCCGGGGCTCCTCTTGGCTGTGGTGCACGGGCTTCTCATTGCAGTGGCTTCTCTTGTTGCAGAGCATGGGCTCTAGGCACGCAGGCTTCCGTAGTCGTGGCACGTGGGCTCGGTTGATGTGGCACACGGGCTCTAGAGCGCAGGCTCAGTAGTTGTGGCGCGCGGGCTTAGTTACTCCGTGGCACGTGGGATCTTCCCAGACCAGGGCTCGAACCCATGTCCCCTGCATTCGCAGGCATATTCTTAACTACTGCTCCACCAGAGAAGCCCAATAATTCAGTTTTTTATAAAGAGAAGATTCCTAATATTATTCCAAAATTTTAAAAATATGTAGTTGGATAACACTCTGAAAAATTAACTGATATATTCTTTTATTATTTCTCTTTGCTCCCTGGATTTCTTTTCCTCATCCAGTCAGCTAGGCACTGTGAGCTCACTGCATTAGGAAGGTAAAGACTCAGCAGAAATGAGGGAGAAAAAGAGAAACTTCTCAGCATTGGAATGTTCACAACGGAGGCCACAGTAAAACAGGTGAGAATTCTGTGAACAAAAAATAAATGTCTCAAATGCAAAAAAGTATTCTCTGCACTGGGAGGCAGGAGAGGGAGGGAGGGAAGGACTGAAGGAGAGAGATCAGTGTGGCCAGGGACATGGAAACTGTGCTTGAGGACGATATGCCCAGGAAGAGAATCAGAAGCTGGAGAAGATTCAGCCTGCACGTGATCATTGCCTCCAGCCAGCACCCTCATCTCAGACGTTGGGAAATTCAGAGAGAGAGTGGGAGTACGTCAGGAGGGCCACGCGCAGAGTCTGTGTGGCAGGGGTTGTGGCCGTTCCCTATTTGTGAGGAGTCCCCAGCAATTTGCAGGCCTCTTCTGGAAAATGCTGGCGGACGTCTCTAGTGCTTATGTGAAAGCTTGTTCACAAACCTTGAAAGATACAGATGTAGATGACAGATAGATGCATAGATAGAAAAATGTCATTAAATAAAAGCTCCAGGAAAGGTTTGGAAAATGCCCTTTATTGCATAGGACGCTTCTATTGTCATATGATGTTAGACTGAGTGCCGGTCCCTTCATCCTCCTTCAGACCACGGCATTCTGTCTGCTACTCTCCCGAGGGTCCTTTCTTCTCCCTGGAAGGGATAAAACAAATGAGGTAGAACAGGAAGAGACAAGAAGCACTCCAAGCTCTGCTGGTCAGGGTTACCCTCCAGCATTGCCTTAATGCTCAGAGCCACACACACCACAGTGAGCTTGGCTCCAGATCAACTACCACGCAACGAAGGTTCTGGAACATTTCCATATCTCGGGGGACCTCATTTCCACGTGACTCTCTTTCATATTCCCCTTTGTCACAGAAGGCTAGGTACAGTGGTCAGGGTGAGATCTCGGCTCAGGCCCAAGCCTCTCAGACCTCAAAGTTCTGGTCCTGCAAGGGCCCCTGTCCTCTCTTGAGACCACTCCTGGCTCTCTCTGCCGAGAAGGAGCTGCTGGCAGTACGTCCTCTAAGAGTTGAGGTCCATCGTGCAGACCCTGAGAAAACTCCTAGGAAAAGGCTCCACCTTCTTGTTTACGTCAACAGAGGTCAATGCCTTTGTTAGTGCTGGGTGTGTCCCATTTGATGCAACTGCAGAGCCATTAGGTAAACCAGCACATGTGTGCGGCCCCTTCCCTTAGACTCCTCTGGGCCCTCGTGACATAGGCTCAGAAGACTGCCAGCCTCAAGCCTTACCTCTTCCAAGGGACGGCCACACCGTCTTCCAGGATCTTCTGTCCCATGAATCTCAGTTGCTGTTTGGAACTCAAAGGAGAGAAAAGACCCTGCCTGCGGGGTCTCTTTGGGCTGGGGCCTTCCCCCGTGGGCTGCTCTCCCTCATTCTCCTTTTCTTCTTGCTTCTCTTCCTCTTCCTCCTCCTCCTCCTCCTCCTCCTCCTCGTTCTCCTCCTCCTCCTCCTCGTCCTCCTCCTCCTCAGGGGTGCTCTCGGATTCCACATTGCCCATCCACTGGGCCATGTTGAGATGAAAGACACGGCAGCTGAAGCCCTGCAGGACGCCGCCCTTCACGTGCTGCTGGACGATCTCCAAGGTGTGGAAGACCCGGCAGCAGGCCATGCACCTGAAGCCGGTCTCCATGGTCAGCATCCAGTCCGCTGTCTTGGCGCTGGGTCTCTCCTCGATGGCAGGGGGCCCTGATGGGCTGCCTGGCTCTGCCCTTTCCTCATACTCTTTCTCCTCCCCAGTGGGCTCACTGTCAGACAGGAGGCTTTCGGTGGACACATCAGAAGAGGGGTCAGTGGCTACTGCGCACACATCCTCAGGAAGGGTCACTTCTTCTATCCTCAGCTGCTTTTCAGGCAACTCCAAGGGTTTCTTTGTCTTCCAGGAGACAGCGACACCCTTGTTCACTTGTACCTGCATGTAGTATATTTTCATGCCCCTTTCCTCTTTGTCTGGGTGCAGATAGTTCTTACAGGGTGAAGAGGGTGAGGAGGAGACACAGTGTGATGGGGAAGCGGTCTCTCCTTCTTCCTGATCCTGGGCTAGGGGTGGTCTAGGCTGGGCAGTGTCTCGATGAAATCTCCGGATTCCTGAAAAAGGAAATTAAAATCATAATAACATGCATGGGCCATGCCGGAAGCTGAGGGAGCAGGTGTGGTAGACGAGAGAGGGACATTGGCACGACATAGCTATGTCGTGAGCTTGGTGTCTGTTGGCCGTAGGACGGAGTGGTGTATCTGGTGTCATCTGTGGGCTTTTCATGTGCGTGGGGGGGATACTGGAGCTGTGTCTGTATACAGGGGTGTGGAGTATGGTGGTGAGGGCTGTAGTATGTGAGGGATGCGGCTGGATGCGTGTACGACGAGGAGTGTGAGTTTGGGAATATCGGTGGTGCATTCCTTGTGGAATGGGTCTGTGGTGCAGGAGAGTACTGTGGAGCACGTGCTTGGGGTTGATGTGCACTGAGAAGGGCTGTGCCTGGAGGGCGCGTGTATGTGTGAGCTGTGTGCACCTGAGCTGGGTGGTCCTTCTCTCAGGCTGGAGGTGTATGATGCAGAACTCTGTCCTTCTCTGGAAGCAAAGGCAAAGACAAAGCCTACATTTTCCTCTGAAGATGCTTAATCTGGTCCCTCTTCCCTCCACCTCAAGCCCAGACCTTTCCGGCCCCTGCTCCTTGACTTCCCCACCATGGTGGTAGCAGTATTCACACACACACCCCCAGACTCAGCTGGCATCCACGCCCTTGGAACAGCTCAGCCATCCTGCCCAGGCTCCTCCACAGAGCCCTCATCACCTCTGATGACCCTGGATTTCCTCTCAGCCTCCCTGGGATCTGTGTGCCTCCTGCCTCACAGCCAAGCACCCCCTCACCTGAGGAGCCCCGCGCCCTTACCAGCGTAGCTGAGCTTGCACAGAGTAGAAGTACAGAAGAAGTATTTAGAGGCAGAGGAGACCTCCCCTGCCCCTGGGCTGCAGCCTTGGGCCACCACAGTGGATCCAAGCCGAGGGGGATCCTCTTGTGACTTCGAGATTCCTGAGGGTGGAATGAAAGGCTCAGGGTGGGTTCATCAGTCCTCTGTCCACAAATATTTACTGAGTGTGTGACACGTGTCAGGTGCAGTGAATACACACAGTTGAGAGTGTGGTTCCCAGTGGATCCTCCAGGATTTAATTCCAATCAATACTTATTCTCTCACTGTCTAGTTGGTAATGTAGGCCTCGGTGGTGACTGTGAGTGTGTGGGAAGAGTGAGTGATGTGTATCAGTTAAGTCTGTGGTAAGTGTGGGGTTGGCATGGGGAGCACAGTGCAGACGTGTCTATCTGTGTCTGTGGCCTTTGTGTGCATGGTTTCTGTTCACAAGTCAGGAATTCTGGGACATGTAACTTTTCCTCATTACATGGTGTGGCTTGTAGTTATGGTGCGTGTTCATTCATTCATTCACCAAGATTCAGTAAGCAGCTACTCCTGTGTATCCGGCACTCTTCCAGTGTTGTAGTCTTTGGTAACGCTGCACATTCTAGTAGCGGAAGACACACACTAAACAAAACTACAATAACTATATAATACATCAGCTGGTGGTAAGTATATAAGGGTTGCCAGACTTAGCGAACAAGAATACAAGGCACCCAGTTAAATTTCAGTTTCAGATAAACCCAGAATAATTTTTTAGTGTAAGTATTCCCATGCAGTATTTGGCCTGACTTAGTTTTAGTGTAAGTATGGCCCATACAATATGTGGGACATACGGATACTGAAAAATTACTTGTTGTTTATCTGGAATTCAAATTGAACTGGATAGCCCATATTTTCTCTGGCAATCCTGACATGGGTTACTGAGACTGTGGTTTACTGTGGTTTGTACAAAGCGGGTCTGGCATTACTCAAGAATGTGTTATAAGTGTGGTGTGTATGACACGTGACTGGTTCTTACAGAGGTATTTAGAGATGGCTGAAGTTAGCTGTGTTTGTGCAAGAGTTGAGGAGATACATGTATATATATTGTGAGTTTGTGTGTGTGTCCTATATATATAGTGTGTGTGTCTGTATATATATCTCATCTCCAGCGTTTGGTGTTGGAGGATAGGATTGTGATACAGGTGGGTTGTATGAGAACGTAGTACAGGAGGGATGCGTGTATATACCTCCATGTGCTGTGTGTGGTTTACTAAGGAAGTTATATGTGGGGTATGTGATATTTTTGCTGCATCAGAGTGTACATGGGTGTATGAGTTACTGTCTCATCAAACACCCCTAACAAGAATTCTGTATACACTCTTACGTACACCGAGTGTCAGCCAGGTCCAGGCAGGTTGACAAGAATTTTACCATGCAGACTTTATATCTGGTAAGCACTCTACCCCCATTCATCTCGCTCTTCTCTGCATTACCACACACACACACACACACACACACACACAGACACACACACACACTCACTCACACACACACACACACACACAGGAACATAGAGCAAAATATTCTGAATGGTCAGGGGCAGTCATTGCCTTCCCCAGCCTGTCCCAGCCACTGCCTGGAAATCTGCCTGCTGTCTAGAGCTCCATTCCCAGGGCCCATCGTACAGCCTCCAGGGCCCTGGGCCTGGTAGGAGCTACTGGGCTCTAATCTGGGGCAGAGGCCTCTAGCTGGAGCTCTGGGGTGACCACCCCTCTCCCAGGGCAAGCTACTCGCCTACATTTAATGCACGCAGGCACCACGTGGCCCGTGGCTCTCAGAGCTCCCCGCAGGACACTGAGGACATTTCTCACCCCCGCTCACGTGGTCTCAGTCTCTGGAAAACCCTTCCCTTCCCTTGATCTCCTTTGGGAAATTCTTCCTGTTGAAGGAATAAAACCTCCTTGCTTTCAATAGGACACCATCCCTAGACAAACAATCTTCTTTCAAAGTGCATTCCACTTGTCAAGATATTTTTCAACAGGGCCTTCAACTCATGGGGCTTCTCTTTCCACTTTGGTAAAAGAGGCCAAGCAACTCATGGGTCTCTCTCAGCATCCTTGCATCCTTCACATCCCCCACCTCATGACCCCAGGGAAAGATCCAAGAGAATAAGAGAGAAATCGGGGACTGAGAAAAGCTGCACCTCTAGGTCTGTGCAAGCAGGATGCAGCCTGCTCTGAGTCCGACAAAGCTCCAGGCCCGGCTGCCCCAGGAGAGAGTCCTCAGACCAGCGGAGCTGACCTCCCATCTCCCAGGGGGCATCTGGCCGTTCTGTGCCGTCTCACACGACAGGGACCCTCCGGATAGGTACGGCAGCATCAGTGAGACAAGGTCTCTCGCTCCCTGCTTCACAGGTGACACGTTCTCAGTCCCCCGCTTCCTAGAGAAGCTTCAGTTTGGCAGAAACCCATGTGCCCCAGACAAGTTGCCCCCCACATACCTCCTCCGTTCTCGGCAGTTTCCTGGGACTCTTCATTTCCCAGATGTTTCCTCTTTTGTCGCCGTTCCATCGTACCAACTAGAAGTCTCCCTTAGAAGATGCCTCAAGAGATGTCCAACTCCTCCTCTTCCCTACAGGTTGGCCCTTCTTGGCTCTTGGGCAATCCGTTGAAATGATTCAATACAAATAAAAATGGTCAAGTCTCCTAAATGGCTGAAAAACTTGTACCACTTGGTGAACCACCAGTACTGCCTAGTGCTCACCACGGCTGTTATGTTTGCAAGGTTGCCAGGCGCACAGTGGAATTCTGTGACCTCAGTGATGACATCAGAGCATTCGGTGGACCTAGGTTGAGCACAGTGTCTGCAGTAGCACAGGCCCCATTTTCAAGAACAATTCCTTTTTCCCAGCCGAAGCTTTCCCGTGAAAGGGAAAGGTTCATACCATATCTATTATAAATTGTATCATACCATGTCTATTATAAAATTCACATTTTGATTGGAGATCTTTTAATGTCTTTTCTAGAGAGCTTTAATATGAATATTTTAAATGGTCTCCAGTTTCCCTGTGGATTATTGACATTTTAAACTCTGCACTTCAATTTTCCCTCAATACGTGTAATTTTGTCACGGCTATTTCTGTACTTAAAGATGAGGAACTATATAATTGATTTCTTCATTTTTTCCCCATCTCTTTCCAAGGTACTGCATTTGATTGTGTCTTGCGACTGAGTGAAAAATGCTAGTCCTTGAGTCAGGACATTGGGCCCTTTAGCAAGTAACTCAACCTATCTGGGCTTCAGCTTCTGTATGTGCGATCAAGAGGCTTGGACTAGCTGACTTTTCAAATGCTGTGTTTCTTTGATTCACTCTCACTTACTGATCTGCTCCTTAAGAAGAGGGTCTGTTCTCATAAAGTAACAACAGTCTTTTCCTAACCTTAGGTTGTTCGGAGTTTATCTGTTCGTACTCAGTTTGTTAGTTATATTGCCTTCTACGTATGCTTAGCTCTAAATAATTTATATGGCTCTTGTGACAATTTTTAGATCTTCTTTTTTTCTTATTTTCTTTTACAGTTTCTAATTTGTTATCGCCAGTGTAGAGGAGCCTGATTGACTTTTAAAATTTATTGATCTTGTATGTGTGTGCCTTGTTGAACCGTCTTATTAGTTCCTGCTAGTTTATCTGTGGGTTCTTTTGGGTCTCCTAGATAAATGAGCCTATTAAATGTAAATAATGTGTTGTTTGGATATTTATTTTCTTGCATCTCTCTATATAGAAGCAATATGTTGAATTGATTTAAATATTTAAATACTTACATACCTGTTATCACAATCTAACATTCTTTATCTTATTTTCTTTCAATCAATATTATGTTTTCAAGATTTATCCACGTGAATCCATATAGATCTAGGTCTTTGATTTTTGACTGTTTGATATTATTTGATCACATGCATATAGCATCATTTATTTTCCATTCAAGCATTATTGGACAATTGGATTGTTTCCCTCCCTTCTCTAGAACAAACAACTTTTCCTAGAATATCCCTGAAGATGTCTGACAGTCGAGAAGGGCCAGGCTGCCCGAAGGATTGCTACTTGCTTTTAGCCACCTTCCAACAGACCGTCTCCAGCCAGCAATTTGAAGCACAGCTGAAATGAGAACTGCCCTAAATGTGAAGATCTTAGGAGCTTCCTAGAAGGTGGGAGGTTAATGATAGGCATCCTGCTGGGATCCCAGGGGAGTCTGAGCTGGCCTGAAGCTCATCTTCCTCCTCCACCTCTCAAGAGAAATGTGGAGGAAAGAAGACTTCAAAAACTGTGAGCAGGCAGAGGGAGAGATATTGGGGGCTGAAGCTGTAACTGAGGTCTTGGAGTGGGCTGTGAGCACGCAGAGCCTCTAGAGAGCCAGGCTCTGCCTTCTGAGAACTTCTCCCCTAAGGCTGCTCATAATTCACGTGATACCGGCCATATAGAGCCGACTTGGCCCACACTGTCACAGAAAGCCTTATCAGAATCTCTTCTTCTTCATACACTCTTGTGTCTGTTACTTGGTTATTGCCTTTGGTACTCCACTGATGTGAACCACAGTCGCCAGGGGATGGAGGACACTAGTGACCCATCTTGCTCTGTGGCCTCAGTCCACAGCTTGAGGGTAAGGGAAGAGGCCAAATGAAGGTCAAGAAGGAAAGATGGAGTTTGAAGAGAAGACCTGAGTTAAGGGTGTCTTCTCAAGTCTTGATGACTGAAATGTAGCTCCAGTACCTGAAGTCCTGCTTGTTCTGAAGGCTGACCGCGGGGCTGGGTGCACTCAGTGAAGGAACCGTATACACTTAGTATTTCCTTGCTTGCTCACTCTTGCCCTCCTCTGATACACCCTCTGCAAGACTGATCTTCCCCTGAAACAACTTTCCACCTGCCACTGTCATCTCATGAACATTTGCTTCCCCTTCCTAGTGTCCCCAAAGAATGCCATTGCAGCCAATTCATAATTTGATAATCATGCTGCTTACCATATTCTCAGCAACTTCTGATAAATTTTATTCACTTTATTCCATAGTCTTCACCCATCAATAATCTTCCTTAACTTCCTAGCTGCAGGTTAACCCATTCGGAATCATTTCTTTTTCTTTCTCTTCTTTGGCAAATCCTTTCTATCTTTTAAGGTCTTTTTCTTGTCTCTCTACCATCCTGCCTTCCTGAACTTCTTTTTTTTTCCGTTTAAGTAACCTTTCAATCTCCTTCCCCAGTTTCCTCATAAACATTGAGAGTTTATTCCTCACACGTTAGACAGCGGTTTATGAATGGCCAGGCATAACGGACTCAGAATGAGTTGGCACCCCCGAGGTACCTGTCTTGCTGGGGAACCACAGGTGAAGGGCTGGCTGCTGGACACATGTTTGCATGGAGTCAGGCTGAGTGGCCTCAGGGTGTTTGCCCTGCCCTTGTGTGTGTTTCTCCCTCGTTGGTTTCCTTGTCCAGCCACCTGTGACCTCCCTCCATCCAGCCCAGGGAATCCTTCTCATCACAGGGGTAGGATGTTTGTCTCATTTTCCATCACATCCTTTCCCCAAAGTTTGGTTGTGAGTTGTTCCCATTCCAAAGACCTTTCCTCTTTGAAGAGAAAAGAGAAAATCTTGTCTCTCCTTTCCTCTCACTTCACTTCTGCTCTATTATCTCCTCCGTCCAGAATGGCCCACTGACTCACATGGGTGTAGTTCCGAAGATGGCAAGAACTGCCAGCAATTCTGAGATAATAATACGGATGGATCAGGAAAACTTGAAAACCTTTATCCCGCCACATTAAAAAAAATTGCACTTCCAGTGTATTCAGAGTCTCAGTGTAGAAACACAAATGATAGAGAAATGGAATTACACTCAAGTTTTTCTTTCCTCCTTTCCTGATTTATTCTAATCCTCCATGCTAACATGATGAACTATTTGTTAGGTAAAGTTTCAGACATTTTCTACCCATGCACACTTTTCTTCTTTTCACATAAGAGTGTGAACTAGGTCACTTTCAACATGCTGTGATTCTGTGATTCCCTGTCTCCCACCGAGTCATCCACTGATAAAGTCATCTGTTTCACGGAGAACTATTTCCAATAGCTAATAGCCAATGTCTGTGGAGTGCTTACTCTGTGTCGGTTTCTTGTAACTACTTTACAGATCATTTGTACAACGTAGCCATGGACCAGGTACAATTATAAATCCCAAGGCACAGAAAAGGGCAGATAAGTACAAATAAATACAGAGGCCAAGTGACTTGCCCAAGACACTGGAGCAAATCAAAATCCATGCCTCTGTAATCATTTTGCTCTATTGCCTCTGTCTGGGAGGCTTGATGATTTGGCAACTAAAACCTTAAATATCATGTTCCATTTTTATATCTGTGACACAAGCGTGGGTTGTGATATGGGGTAACTAACCTGACTACTTTTGAAAACCCTTATGCACCTGGATGAAAGTAAGCCAGGGACTGCAAGCTATAGATTTAAGGTTTCCTACCAACTTTTCAAAATAGCTTCTTGAATGCAATTTACGTAGTGTCAAGTCTAGGATGTAGTCCAAATAGTAACAGAAAAATGGAGATATGTAGAAAAATACTTAAAGTTGACAAGTATTAGGAGTGTAGTATTTTTGGGGCCAGCGTGTAGACCACAGGAAAACTTGCTGTTTCCATCCCAAAGGGAAGAGCCCTACGTTGCAACTGCCAAGGTCCCTGGGGCAGCAAGTGTGCTCACTGCTTAGTAAAGAAGCATCCTCAGTTTGATAGAATCATATGGGAGCCTTACATTTGGTTAGCAGTTCTACATTCTTGATGTAATAATATTTTCAGGGTGTGGGAGGGTATCAAGCTCTGAAAATACCCTTGGAGAGATTTGCTTATTAAGTTTGGCTTTTTCAATCTCCCTACTACTTCTTGACTAAACACCAGGCGGTTTCCTTCACTTTTCAGAACCATGTTGTTTTTCCCTTGTCTAATGAGCTTTGAAAGACTTTTGATTGAGCTATTAAGTTTGGGGAAAAATAAACATCTCTTTAAAATAAGGCAGATAATAACAATGACAAGTAGAAAAAGCTCTAAAACAGAGAATATCCTCCATTCTAGCCAATGACTGGGAGTGGAAGGTGCGTGCTCGCTGTCCAGGACGTAGAAGTAAAAGCTGAGGAGGCGCTGAGGCGTCTCCTGGATCTCTATGAGCCTCCATCATTTCTGCTGAGTAGGGTTGACAGATAAAATATAGGCTGTTTAGTTAAATATGAATGTTTGAAAAACAACGAGTACATTTTGAAGATAAGTATGCCCCAAATAGTTCATAGGATCTACTTATACTAAAAATAATGACTTATTATTCATGTGAAGTTCAAGTTTAACTGGGTATCCTGTATTTTTATTTACTAAATCTGACAGCCCTACTGATGATCCACAATGGAGGCAGTTGAGGAGCGGTACATGCTGGCTCTCGGACAGTCAGAAATGGCTTCAGCAGATCCAGGTACAGTATGAAATTCTTTTTGGATGTAGCTCAGAAGCCATGTCCAGCCCTTGACTGCAAGTACTGCCTCGGGTTTCCCTGAGGTGGGATAAACCTTCCTCTTAATGGCCTTTTGGTAAGTCTGGAAGACCATATCCAAGGGGAGCCCCAAAGTCAGTTTCATCCTCACAACCATGTTTCCAATTCCTGGAATTGGCTGCATGTGACTCACAAGAGCTGAGGAGGTTTGTGGAAATTGGGAGTGTCATAGCTTGATCCCGTTGTAGGTAAAGTTTTGCTGTTGTGAGAGTTTTAACAGGAGCAATGTGAAAGACTCCAGGTCCCCAGGTAGATAGAAATAATCCTGTTCTACCTGTGTGTATGTGACAAGTCTCTAATAGTTCAGAGAGCAAGTATCTGGTCTTAGAAAGACTGATCCAAGCTTGGATGTTTCTGGTGACAAGGCAAGGTCCTGAGTTTCAAGTTCACCTTTTATGGTTGAGGAGACAATAAGGTGGTCAGAAGGGAAATCATGGAGGAGACCTTGGCTTCATCCATCGTGCAGGCTTGTATATGTGGTTCTATGTAGATTGTGTTTCAAAGGTGGAGCTTGTTTACAACTATGAACATTCTCCGATGTGCTTTTTGGACCTTCATTCCCAGAGCGAGAGCAGTGCCGAGGCTCTAGAAATGCCATGGATATTCTGAGCTGTCAGTGGCATTTCCCCGGTACTGTTCCCTTGGTGCCGCTCCTTGAAATGTCCAAAGGGATTATCATGTGTCTTGTGGCGGGTCCTAGCATTGTGAAAGGAAGCTGCTGCACCTGGCTCAGAGGATTTCGGATGTGGTGGGAGGAGTAGTAGTACTACGACTATAAATTGTATCACAGCATATCTATTCCATCTTGAGAGTGGGGTTGGGGGGTTATGAAGGGGGGCTTTTATTGTACTTTTATACATTGTACCCTTGAAACTAATTCAATTTTTTAAAATTAATTAATTTATTTTGGGCTGCATTGGGTCTTTGTTGCTGCTAGCGGGCGTCCTCTAGTTGCAGAGAGCTGGGGCTCCTCTTGGCTGTGGTGCACGGGCTTCTCATTGCAGTGGCTTCTCTTGTTGCGGAGCATGGGCTCTAGGCACGCAGGCTTCCGTAGTCGTGGCACGTGGGCTCGGTTGATGTGGCACATGGGCTCTAGAGCGCAGGCTCAGTAGTTGTGGTGCGCGGGCTTAGTTACTCCGTGGCACGTGGAATCTTCCCAGACCAGGGCTCGAACCCATGTCCCCTGCATTCGCAGGCATATTCTTAACTACTGCTCCACCAGAGAAGCCCAATAATTCAGTTTTTTATAAAGAGAAGATTCCTAATATTATTCCAAAATTTTAAAAATATGTAGTTGGATAACACTATGAAAAATTAACTGATATATTCTTTTATTATTTCTCTTTGCTCCCTGGATTTCTTTTCCTCATCCAGTCAGCTAGGCACTGTGAGCTCACTGCATTAGGAAGGTAAAGACTCAGCAGAAATGAGGCAGAAAAAGAGAAACTTCTCAGCTTTGGAATGTTCACAACGGAGGCCACAGTAAAACAGGTGAGAATTCTGTGAACAAAAAATAAATGTCGTCTCAAATGCAAAAAAGTATTCTCTGCACTGGGAGGCAGGAGAGGGAGGGAGGGAAGGACTGAAGGAGAGAGATCAGTGTGGCCAGGGACATGGAAACTGTGCTTGAGGACGATATGCCCAGGAAGAGAATCAGAATCTGGAGAAGATTCAGCCTGCACGTGATCATTGCCTCCAGCCAGCACCCTCATCTCAGACGTTGGGAAATTCAGAGAGAGAGTGGGAGTACGTCAGGAGGGCCACGCGCATAGTCTGTGTGGCAGGGGTTGTGGCCGTTCCCTATTTGTGAGGAGTCCCCAGCAATTTGCAGGCCTCTTCTGGAAAATGCTGGCGGACGTCTCTAGTGCTTATGTGAAAGCTTGTTCACAAACCTTGAAAGATACAGATGTAGATGACAGATAGATGCATAGATAGAAAAATGTCATTAAATAAAAGCTCCAAGAAAGGTTTGGAAAATGCCCTTTATTGCATAGGACGCTTCTATTGTCATATGATGTTAGACTGAGTGCCGGTCCCTTCATCCTCCTTCAGACCACGACATTCTGTCTGCTACTCTCCCGAGGGTCCTTTCTTCTCCCTGGAAGGGATAAAACAAATGAGGTAGAACAGGAAGAGACAAGAAGCACTCCAAGCTCTGCTGCTCAGGGTTACCCTCCAGCATTGCCTTAATGCTCAGAGCCACACACACCACAGTGAGCTTGGCTCCAGATCAACTACCACGCAACGAAGGTTCTGGAACATTTCCATATCTCGGGGGACCTCATTTCCACGTGACTCTCTTTCATATTCCCCTTTGTCACAGAAGGCTAGGTACAGTGGTCAGGGTGAGATCTCGGCTCAGGCCCAAGGCTCTCAGACCTCAAAGTTCTGGTCCTGCAAGGGCCCCTGTCCTCTCTTGAGACCACTCCTGGCTCTCTCTGCCGAGAAGGAGCTGCTGGCAGTACGTCCTCTAAGAGTTGAGGTCCATCGTGCAGACCCTGAGAAAACTCCTAGGAAAAGGCTCCACCTTCTTGTTTACGTCAACGGAGGTCAATGCCTTTGGTAGTGCTGGGTGTGTCCCATTTGATGCAACTGCAGAACCATTAGGTAAACCAGCACATGTGTGCGGCCCCTTCCCTTAGACTCCTCTGGGCCCTCGTGACATAGGCTCAGAAGACTGCCAGCCTCAAGCCTTACCTCTTCCAAGGGACGGCCACACCGTCTTCCAGGATCTTCTGTCCCATGAGACTCAGTTGCTGTTTGGAACTCAAAGGAGAGAAAAGACCCTGCCTGCGGGGTCTCTTTGGGCTGGGGCCTTCCCCCGTGGGCTGCTCTCCCTCATTCTCCTTTTCTTCTTGCTTCTCTTCCTCTTCCTCCTCCTCCTCCTCCTCCTCCTCCTCGTTCTCCTCCTCCTCCTCCTCGTCCTCCTCCTCAGGGGTGCTCTCGGATTCCACATTGCACATCCACTGGGCCATGTTGAGATGAAAGACACGGCAGCTGAAGCCCTGCAGGACGCCAAACTTCACGTGCTGCTGGAGGATCTCCAAGGTGTGGAAGACCCGGCAGCAGGCCATGCACCTGAAGCCGGTCTCCATGGTCAGCATCCAGTCCGCTGTCTTGGCGCTGGGTCTCTCCTCGATGGCAGGGGGCCCTGATGGGCTGCCTGGCTCTGCCCTTTCCTCATACTCTTTCTCCTCCCCAGTGGGCTCACTGTCAGACAGGAGGCTTTCGGTGGACACATCAGAAGAGGGGTCAGTGGCTACTGCGCACACATCCTCAGGAAGGGTCACTTCTTCTATCCTCAGCTGCTTTTCAGGCAACTCCAAGGGTTTCTTTGTCTTCCAGGAGACAGCGACACCCTTGTTCACTTGTACCTGCATGTAGTATATTTTCATGCCCCTTTCCTCTTTGTCTGGGTGCAGATAGTTCTTACAGGGTGAAGAGGGTGAGGAGGAGACACAGTGGGATGGGGAAGCGGTCTCTCCTTCTTCCTGATCCTGGGCTAGGGGTGGTCTAGGCTGGGCAGTGTCTCGATGAAATCTCCGGATTCCTGAAAAAGGAAATTAAAATCATAATAACATGCATGGGCCCTGCCGGAAGCTGAGGGAGCAGGTGTGGTAGACGAGAGAGGGACATTGGCACGACATAGCTATGTCGTGAGCTTGGTGTCTGTTGGCCGTAGGACGGAGTGGTGTATCTGGTGTCATCTGTGAGCTTTTCATGTGCGTGGGGGGGGATACTGGAGCGGTGTCTCTATACAGGGGTGTGGAGTATGGTGGTGAGGGCTGTAGTATGTGAGGGATGCGGCTGGATGCGTGTACGACGAGGAGTGTGAGTTTGGGAATATCGGTGGTGCATTCCTTGTGGAATGGGGCTGTGGTGCAGGAGAGTACTGTGGAGCACGTGCTTGGGGTTGATGTGCTCTGAGAAGGGCTGTGCCTGGAGGGCGCATGTATGTGTGAGCTCTGTGCACCTGAGCCTGATGGTCCTGCTCTCAGGCTGGAGGTGTATGATGCAGAACTCTGTCCTTCTCTGGAAGCAAAGGCAAAGACAAAGCCTACATTTTCCTCTGAAGATGCTTAATCTGGTCCCTCTTCCCTCCACCTCAAGCCCAGACATTTCCAGCCCCTGCTCCTTGACTTCCCCACCATGGTAGTAGCAGTATTCACACACACACACCCAGACTCAGCTGGCATCCACGCCCTCGGAACAGCTCAGCCATCCTGCCCAGGCTCCTCCACAGAGCCCTCATCACCTCTGATGACCCTGGATTTCCTCTCAGCCTCCCTGGGATCTGTGTGCCTCCTGCCTCACAGCCAAGCACACCCTCACCTGAGGAGCCCCGCGCCCTTACCAGCGTAGCTGAGCTTGCGCAGAGTAGAAGTACGGAAGAAGTATTTAGAGGCAGAGGAGACCTCCCCTGCCCCTGGGCTGCAGCCTTGGGCCACCACAGTGGATCCAAGCCGAGGGGGATCCTCTTGTGACTTCGAGATTCCTGAGGGCGGAATGAAAGGCTCAGGGTGGGTTCATCAGTCCTCTGTCCACAAATATTTACTGAGTGTGTGACACTTGTCAGGTGCAGTGAATACACACAGTTGAGAGTGTGGTTCCCAGTGGATCCTCCAGGATTTAATTCCAATCAATACTTATTCTCTCACTGTCTAGTTGGTAATGTAGGCCTCGGTGGTGACTGTGAGTGTGTGGGAAGCGTGAGTGATGTGTATCAGTTAAGTCTGTGGTAAGTGTGGGGTTGGCATGGGGAGCACAGTGCAGACGTGTCTATCTGTGTCTGTGGCCTTTGTGTGCATGGTTTCTGTTCACAAGTCAGGAATTCTGGGACATGTAACTTTTCCTCATTACATGGTGTGGCTTGTAGTTATGGTGCGTGTTCATTCATTCATTCACCAAGATTCAGTAAGCAGCTACTCCTGTGTATCCGGCACTCTTCCAGTGTTGTAGTCTTTGGTAACGCTGCACATTCTAGTAGCGGAAGACACACACTAAACAAAACTACAATAACTATATAATACATCAGCTGGTGGTAAGTATATAAGGGTTGCCAGACTTAGCGAACAAGAATACAAGGCACCCAGTTAAATTTCAGTTTCAGATAAACCCAGAATAATTTTTTAGTGTAAGTATTCCCATGCAGTATTTGGCCTGACTTAGTTTTAGTGTAAGTATGGCCCATACAATATGTGGGACATACGGATACTGAAAAATTACTTGTTGTTTATCTGGAATTCAAATTGAACTGGATAGCCCATATTTTCTCTGGCAATCCTGACATGGGTTACTGAGACTGTGGTTTACTGTGGTTTGTACAAAGCGGGTCTGGCATTACTCAAGAATGTGTTATAAGTGTGGTGTGTATGACACGTGACTGGTTCTTACAGAGGTATTTAGAGATGGCTGAAGTTAGCTGTGTTTGTGCAAGAGTTGAGGAGATACATGTATATATAGTGTGTGTTTGTGTGTGTGTCCTATATATATAGTGTGTGTGTCTATATATATATCTCATCTCCAGCGTTTGGTGTTGGAGGAGAGGATTGTGATACAGGTGGGTTGTATGAGAACGTAGTACAGGAGGGATCCGTGTATATACCTCCATGTGCTGTGTGTGGTTTTGTAAGGAAGTTATATGTGGGGTGTGTGATATTTTTGCTGCATCAGAGTGTACATGGGTGTATGAGTTACTGTCTCATAAAACACCCCTAACAAGAATTCTGTATACACTCTTACGTACACCGAGTGTCAGCCAGGTCCAGGCAGGTTGACAAGAATTTTACCATGCAGACTTTATATCTGGTAAGCACTCTACACCCATTCATCTCGCTCTTCTCTGCATTACCACACACACACACACACACACACACACACACACAGACACACACACACAGTCACACACACACACACACACACACAGGAACATAGAGCAAAATATTCTGAATGGTCAGGGGCAGTCATTGCCTTCCCCAGCCTGTCCCAGCCACTGCCTGGAAATCTGCCTGCTGTCTAGAGCTCCATTCCCAGGGCCCATCGTACAGTCTCCAGGGCCCTGGGCCTGGTAGGAGCTACTGGGCTCTAATCTGGGGCAGAGGCCTCTAGCTGGAGCTCTGGGGTGACCACCCCCTCCCAGGGCAAGCTACTCGCCTACATTTAATGCACGCAGGCACCACGTGGCCCGTGGCTCTCAGAGCTCCCCGCAGGACCCTGAGGACATTTCTCACCCCCGCTCACGTGGTCTCAGTCTCTGGAAAACCCTTCCCTTCCCTTGATCTCCTTTGGGAAATTCTTCCTGTTGAAGGAATAAAACCTCCTTGCTTTCAATAGGACACCATCCCTAGACAAACAATCTTCTTTCAAAGTGCATTCCACTTGTCAAGATATTTTTCAACAGCGCCTTCAACTCATGGGGCTTCTCTTTCCACTTTGGTAAAAGAGGCCAAGCAACTCATGGGTCTCTCTCAGCATCCTTGCATCCTTCACATCCCCCACCTCATGACCCCAGGGAAAGATCCAAGAGAATAAGAGAGAAATCGGGGACTGAGAAAAGCTGCACCTCTAGGTCTGTGCAAGCAGGATGCAGCCTGCTATGAGTCCGACAAAGCTCCAGGCCCGGCTGCCCCAGGAGAGAGTCCTCAGACCAGCGGAGCTGACCTCCCATCTCCCAGGGGGCATCTGGCCGTTCTGTGCCGTCTCACACCACAGGGACCCTCCGGATAGATACGGCAGCATCAGTGAGACAAGGTCTCTCGCTCCCTGCTTCACAGGTGACACGTTCTCAGTCCCCCGCTTCCTAGAGAAGCTTCAGTTTGGCAGAAACCCATGTGCCCCAGACAAGTTGCCCCCCACATACCTCCTCCGTTCTCGGCAGTTTCCTGGGACTCTTCATTTCCCAGATGTTTCCTCTTTTGTCGCCGTTCCATCGTACCAACTAGAAGTCTCCCTTAGAAGATGCCTCAAGAGATGTCCAACTCCTCCTCTTCCCTACAGGTTGGCCCTTCTTGGCTCTTGGGCAATCCGTTGAAATGATTCAATACAAATAAAAATGGTCAAGTCTCCTAAATGGCTGAAAAACTTGTACCACTTGGTGAACCACCAGTACTGCCTAGTGCTCACCAGGGCTGTTATGTTTGCAAGGTTGCCAGGCGCACAGTGGAATTCTGTGACCTCAGTGATGACATCAGAGCATTCGGTGGACCTAGGTTGAGCACAGTGTCTGCAGTAGCACAGGCCCCATTTTCAAGAACAATTCCTTTTTCCCAGCCGAAGCTTTCCCGTGAAAGGGAAAGGTTCATACCATATCTATTATAAATTGTATCATACCATGTCTATTATAAAATTCACATTTTGATTGGAGATCTTTTAATGTCTTTTCTAGAGAGCTTTAATATGAATATTTTAAATGGTCTCCAGTTTCCCTGTGGATTATTGACATTTTAAACTCTGCACTTCAATTTTCCCTCAATACGTGTAATTTTGTCACGGCTATTTCTGTACTTAAAGATGAGGAACTATATAATTGATTTCTTCATTTTTTCCCCATCTCTTTCCAAGGTGCTGCATTTGATTGTGTCTTGCGACTGAGTGAAAAATGCTAGTCCTTGAGTCAGGACATTGGGCCCTTTAGCAAGTAACTCAACCTATCTGGGCTTCAGCTTCTGTATGTGCGATCAAGAGGCTTGGACTAGCTGACTTTTCAAATGCTGTGTTTCTTTGATTCACTCTCACTTACTGATCTGCTCCTTAAGAAGAGGGTCTGTTCTCATAAAGTAACAACAGTCTTTTCCTAACCTTAGGTTGGGCGGAGTTTATCTGTTCGTACTCAGTTTGTTAGTTATATTGCCTTCTACGTATGCTTAGCTCTAAATAATTTTTATGGCTCTTGTGACAATTTTTAGATCTTCTTTTTTTCTTATTTTCTTTTACAGTTTCTAATTTGTTATCGCCAGTGTAGAGGAGCCTGATTGACTTTTAAAATTTATTGATCTTGTATGTGTGTGCATTGTTGAACCGTCTTATTAGTTCCTGCTAGTTTATCTGTGGGTTCTTTGGGGTCTCCTAGATAAATGAGCCTATTAAATGTAAATAATGTGTTCTTTGGATAAAGTTTATTTTCTTGCATCTCTCTATATAGAAGCAATATGTTGAATTGATTTAAATATTTAAATACTTACATACCTGTTATCACAATCTAACTTTCTTTATCTTATTTTCTTTCAATCAATATTATGTTTTCAAGATTTATCCACGTGAATCCATATAGATCTAGGTCTTTGATTTTTGACTGTTTGATATTATTTGATCACATGCATATAGCATCATTTATTTTACATTCAAGCATTATTGGACACTTGGATTGTTTCCCTCCCTTCTCTAGAACAAACATTTCCTACAATATCCCTGAAGATGTCTGACAGTCGAGAAGGGCCAGGCTGCCCGAAGGATTGCTACTTGCTTTTAGCCACCTTCCAACAGGCCGTCTCCAGCCAGCAATTTGAAGCACAGCTGAAATGAGAACTGCCCCAAATGTGAAGATCTTAGGAGCTTCCTAGAAGGTGGGAGGTTCATGATAGGCATCCTGCTGGGATCCCAGGGGAGTCTGAGCTGGCCTGAAGCTCATCTTCCTCCTCCACCTCTCAAGAGAAATGTGGAGGAAAGAAGACTTCAAAAACTGTGAGCAGGCAGAGGGAGAGATATTGGGGGCCGAAGCTGTAACTGAGGTCTTGGAGTGGGCTGTGAGCACGCAGAGCCTCTAGAGAGCCAGGCTCTGCCTTCTGAGAACTTCTCCCCTAAGGCTGCTCATAATTCACGTGATACCAGCCATATAGATCCGACTTGGCCCACACTGTCACAGAAAGCCTTATCAGAATCTCTTCTTCTTCATACACTCTTGTGTCTGTTACTTGGTTATTGCCTTTGGTACTCCACTGATGTGAACCACAGTCGCCAGGGGATGGAGGACACTAGTGGCCCATCTTGCTCTGTGGCCTCAGTCCACAGCTTGAGGGTAAGGGAAGAGGCCAAATGAAGGTCAAGAAGGAAAGATGGACTTTGAAGAGAAGACCTGAGTTAAGGGTGTCTTCTCAAGTCCTGATGACTGAAACGTAGCTCCAGTACCTGAAGTCCTGCTTGTTCTCAAGGCTGACCACGGGGCTGGGTGCACTCAGTGAAGGAACCGTATACACTTAGTATTTCCTTGCTTGGTCACACTTGCCCTCCTCTGATACACCCTCTGCAAGACTGATCTTCCCCTGAAACAACTTTCCACCTGCCACTGTCATCTCATGAACATTTGCTTCCCCTTCCTAGTGTCCCCCTAGAATGCCATTGCAGCCAATTCATAATTTGATAATCATGCTGCTTAGCATATTCTCAGCAACTTCTGATAAATTTTATTCACTTTATTCCATAGTCTTCACCCATCAATAATCTTCCTTAACTTCCTAGCTGCAGGTTAACCCATTCGGAATCATTTCTTTTTCTTTCTCTTCTTTGGCAAATCCTTTCTATCTTTTAAGGTCTTTTTCTTGTCTCTCTACCATCCTGCCTTCCTGAACTTCTTTTTTTTTCCGTTTAAGTAACCTTTCAATCTCCTTCCCCAGTTTCCTCATAAACATTGAGAGTTTATTCCTCACACGTTAGACAGCGGTTTATGAATGGCCAGGCATAACGGACTCAGAATGAGTTGGCACCCCCGAGGTACCTGTCTTGCTGGGGAACCACAGGTGAAGGGCTGGCTGCTGGACACATGTTTGCATGGAGTCAGGCTGAGTGGCCTCAGGGTGTTTGCCCTGCACTTGTGTGTGTTTCTCCCTCGTTGGTTTCCTTGTCCAGCCACCTGTGACCTCCCTCCATCCAGCCCAGGGAATCCTTCTCATCACAGGGGTAGGATGTTTGTCTCATTTTCCATCACATCCTTTCCCCAAAGTTTGGTTGTGAGTTGTTCCCATTCCAAAGACCTTTCCTCTTTGAAGAGAAAAGAGAAAATCTTGTCTCTCCTTTCCTCTCACTTCACTTCTGCTCTATTATCTCCTCCGTCCAGAATGGCCCACTGACTCACATGGGTGTAGTTCCGAAGATGGCAAGAACTGCCAGCAATTCTGAGATAATAATACGGATGGATCAGGAAAACTTGAAAACCTTTATCCCGCCACATTAAAAAAAATTGCACTTCCAGTGTATTCAGAGTCTCAGTGTAGAAACACAAATGATAGAGAAATGGAATTACACTCAAGTTTTTCTTTCCTCCTTTCCTGATTTATTCTAATCCTCCATGCTAACATGATGAACTATTTGTTAGGTAAAGTTTCAGACATTTTCTACCCATGCACACTTTTCTTCTTTTCACATAAGAGTGTGAACTAGGTCACTTTCAACATGCTGTGATTCTGTGATTCCCTGTCTCCCACCGAGTCATCCACTGATAAAGTCATCTGTTTCACGGAGAACTATTTCCAATAGCTAATAGCCAATGTCTGTGGAGTGCTTACTCTGTGTCGGTTTCTTGTAACTACTTTACAGATCATTTGTACAACGTAGCCATGGACCAGGTACAATTATAAATCCCAAGGCACAGAAAAGGGCAGATAAGTACAAATAAATACAGAGGCCAAGTGACTTGCCCAAGACACTGGAGCAAATCAAAATCCATGCCTCTGTAATCACTTTGCTCTATTGCCTCTGTCTGGGAGGCTTGATGATTTGGCAACTAAAACCTTAAATATCATGTTCCATTTTTATATCTGTGACACAAGCGTGGGCTGTGATATGGGGTAACTAACCTGACTACTTTTGAAAACCCTTATGCACCTGGATGAAAGTAAGCCAGGGACTGCAAGCTATAGATTTAAGGTTTCCTACCAACTTTTCAAAATAGCTTCTTGAATGCAATTTACGTAGTGTCAAGTCTAGGATGTAGTCCAAATAGTAACAGAAAAATGGAGATATGTAGAAAAATACTTAAAGTTGACAAGTATTAGGAGTGTAGTATTTTTGGGGCCAGCGTGTAGACCACAGGAAAACTTGCTGTTTCCATCCCAAAGGGAAGAGCCCTACGTTGCAACTGCCAAGGTCCCTGGGGCAGCAAGTGTGCTCACTGCTTAGTAAAGAAGCATCCTCAGTTTGATAGAATCATATGGGAGCCTTACATTTGGTTAGCAGTTCTACATTCTTGATGTAATAATATTTTCAGGGTGTGGGAGGGTATCAAGCTCTGAAAATACCCTTGGAGAGATTTGCTTATTAAGTTTGGCTTTTTCAATCTCCCTACTACTTCTTGACTAAACACCAGGCGGTTTCCTTCACTTTTCAGAACCATGTTGTTTTTCCCTTGTCTAATGAGCTTTGAAAGACTTTTGATTGAGCTATTAAGTTTGGGGAAAAATAAACATCTCTTTAAAATAAGGCAGATAATAACAATGACAAGTAGAAAAAGCTCTAAAACAGAGAATATCCTCCATTCTAGCCAATGACTGGGAGTGGAAGGTGCGTGCTCGCTGTCCAGGATGTAGAAGTAAAAGCTGAGGAGGCGCTGAGGCGTCTCCTGGATCTCTATGAGCCTCCATCATTTCTGCTGAGTAGGGTTGACAGATAAAATATAGGCTGTTTAGTTAAATATGAATGTTTGAAAAACAACGAGTACATTTTGAAGATAAGTATGCCCCAAATAGTTCATAGGATCTACTTATACTAAAAATAATGACTTATTATTCATGTGAAGTTCAAGTTTAACTGGGTATCCTGTATTTTTATTTAGTAAATCTGACAGCCCTACTGATGATCCACAATGGAGGCAGTTGAGGAGCGGTACATGCTGGCTCTCGGACAGTCAGAAATGGCTTCAGCAGATCCAGGTACAGTATGAAATTCTTTTTGGATGTAGCTCAGAAGCCATGGCCAGCCCTTGACTGCAAGTACTGCCTCGGGTTTCCCTGAGGTGGGGTAAACCTTCCTCTTAATGGCCTTTTGGTAAGTCTGGAAGACCATATCCAAGGGGAGCCCCAAAGTCAGTTTCATCCTCACAACCAGGTTTCCAATTCCTGGAATTGGCTGCATGTGACTCACAAGAGCTGAGGAGGTTTGTGGAAATTGGGAGTGTCATAGCTTGAACCCTTTGTAGGTAAAGTTTTGCTGTTGTGAGAGTTTTAACAGGAGCAATGTGAAAGACTCCAGGTCCCCAGGTAGATAGAAATAATCCTGTTCTACCTGTGTGTATGTGACAAGTCTCTAATAGTTCAGAGAGCAAGTATCCGGTCTCAAAAAGAGTGATCCAAGCTTGGATGTTTCTGGCGACAAGGCAAGGTCCTGAGTTTCAAGTTCACCTTTTATGGTTGAGGAGACAATAAGGTGGTCAGAAGGGAAATCATGGAGGAGACCTTGGCTTCATCCATCGTGCAGGCTTGTATATGTGGTTCTATGTAGATTGTGTTTCAAAGGTGGAGCTTGTTTACAACTATGAACATTCTCCGATGTGCTTTTTGACCTTCATTCCCAGAGCGAGAGCAGTGCCGAGGCTCTAGAAATGCCATGGATATTCTGAGCTGTCAGTGGCATTTCCCCGGTACTGTTCCCTTGGTGCCGCTCCTTGAAATGTCCAAAGGGATTATCATGTGTCTTGTGGCGGGTCCTAGCATTGTGAAAGGAAGCTGCTGCACCTGGCTCAGAGGATTTCGGATGTGGTGGGAGGAGTAGTAGTACTACGACTATAAATTGTATCACAGCATATCTATTCCATCTTGAGAGTGGGGTTGGGGGGTTATGAAGGGGGGCTTTTATTGTACTTTTATACATTGTACCCTTGAAACTAATTCAATTTTTAAAAATTAATTAATTTATTTTGCGCTGCATTGGGTCTTTGTTGCTGCTAGCCGGCGTTCTCTAGTTGCAGTGAGCCGGGGCTCCTCTTGGCTGTGGTGCACGGGCTTCTCATTGCAGTGGCTTCTCTTGTTGCGGAGCATGGGCTCTAGGCATGCAGGCTTCCGTAGTCGTGGCACGTGGGCTCGGTTGATGTGGCACACGGGCTCTAGAGCGCAGGCTCAGTAGTTGTGCCGCGCGGGATTAGTTACTCCGTGGCATGTGGGATCTTCCCAGACCAGGGCTCGAACCCATGTCCCCTGCATTTTCAGGCATATTCTTAACTACTGCTCCACCAGAGAAGCCCAATAATTCAGTTTTTTATAAAGAGAAGATTCCTAATATTATTCCAAAATTTTAAAAATATGTAGTTGGATAACACTATGAAAAATTAACTGATATATTCTTTTATTATTTCTCTTTGCTCCCTGGATTTTTTTTCCTCATCCAGTCAGCTAGGCACTGTGAGCTCACTGCATTAGGAAGGTAAAGACTCAGCAGAAATGAGGCAGAAAAAGAGAAAATTCTCAGCTTTGGAATGTTCACAACAGAGGCCACAGTAAAACAGGTGAGAATTCTGTGAACAAAAAATAAATGTCGTCTCAAATGCAAAAAAGTATTCTCTGCACCGGGAGGCAGGAGAGGGAGGGAGGGAAGGACTGAAGGAGAGAGATCAGTGTGGCCAGGGACATGGAAACTGTGCTTGAGGACGATATGCCCAGGAAGAGAATCAGAAGCTGGAGAAGATTCAGCCTGCACGTGATCATTGCCTCCAGCCAGCACCCTCATCTCAGACGTTGGGAAATTCAGAGAGAGAGTGGGAGTACGTCAGGAGGGCCACGCGCAGAGTCTGTGTGGCAGGGGTTGTGGCCGTTCCCTATTTGTGAGGAGTCCCCAGCAATTTGCAGGCCTCTTCTGGAAAATGCTGGCGGACGTCTCTAGTGCTTATGTGAAAGCTTGTTCACAAACCTTGAAAGATACAGATGTAGATGACAGATAGATGCATAGATAGAAAAATGTCATTAAATAAAAGCTCCAGGAAAGGTTTGGAAAATGCCCTTTATTGCATAGGACGCTTCTATTGTCATATGATGTTAGACTGAGTGCCGGTCCCTTCATCCTCCTTCAGACCACGGCATTCTGTCTGCTACTCTCCCGAGGGTCCTTTCTTCTCCCTGGAAGGGATAAAACAAATGAGGTAGAACAGGAAGAGACAAGAAGCACTCCAAGCTCTGCTGGTCAGGGTTACCCTCCAGCATTGCCTTAATGCTCAGAGCCACACACACCACAGTGAGCTTGGCTCCAGATCAACTACCACGCAACGAAGGTTCTGGAACATTTCCATATCTCGGGGGACCTCATTTCCACGTGACTCTCTTTCATATTCCCCTTTGTCACAGAAGGCTAGGTACAGTGGTCAGGGTGAGATCTCGGCTCAGGCCCAAGCCTCTCAGACCTCAAAGTTCTGGTCCTGCAAGGGCCCCTGTCCTCTCTTGAGACCACTCCTGGCTCTCTCTGCCGAGAAGGAGCTGCTGCTGGCAGTACGTCCTCTAAGAGTTGAGGTCCATCGTGCAGACCCTGAGAAAACTCCTAGGAAAAGGCTCCACCTTCTTGTTTACGTCAACAGAGGTCAATGCCTTTGTTAGTGCTGGGTGTGTCCCATTTGATGCAACTGCAGAGCCATTAGGTAAACCAGCACATGTGTGCGGCCCCTTCCCTTAGACTCCTCTGGGCCCTCGTGACATAGGCTCAGAAGACTGCCAGCCTCAAGCCTTACCTCTTCCAAGGGACGGCCACACCGTCTTCCAGGATCTTCTGTCCCATGAATCTCAGTTGCTGTTTGGAACTCAAAGGAGAGAAAAGACCCTGCCTGCGGGGTCTCTTTGGGCTGGGGCCTTCCCCCGTGGGCTGCTCTCCCTCATTCTCCTTTTCTTCTTGCTTCTCTTCCTCTTCCTCCTCCTCCTCCTCCTCCTCCTCCTCCTCCTCGTTCTCCTCCTCCTCCTCCTCGTCCTCCTCCTCAGGGGTGCTCTCGGATTCCACATTGCCCATCCACTGGGCCATGTTGAGATGAAAGACACGGCAGCTGAAGCCCTGCAGGACGCCGAACTTCACGTGCTGCTGGAGGATCTCCAAGGTGTGGAAGACCCGGCAGCAGGCCATGCACCTGAAGCCGGTCTCCATGGTCAGCATCCAGTCCGCTGTCTTGGCGCTGGGTCTCTCCTCGACGGCAGGGGGCCCTGATGGGCTGCCTGGCTCTGCCCTTTCCTCATACTCTTTCTCCTCCCCAGTGGGCTCACTGTCAGACAGGAGGCTTTCGGTGGACACATCAGAAGAGGGGTCAGTGGCTACTGCGCACACATCCTCAGGAAGGGTCACTTCTTCTATCCTCAGCTGCTTTTCAGGCAACTCCAAGGGTTTCTTTGTCTTCCAGGAGACAGCGACACCCTTGTTCACTTGTACCTGCATGTAGTATATTTTCATGCCCCTTTCCTCTTTGTCTGGGTGCAGATAGTTCTTACAGGGTGAAGAGGGTGAGGAGGAGACACAGTGTGATGGGGAAGCGGTCTCTCCTTCTTCCTGATCCTGGGCTAGGGGTGGTCTAGGCTGGGCAGTGTCTCGATGAAATCTCCGGATTCCTGAAAAAGGAAATTAAAATCATAATAACATGCATGGGCCCTGCCGGAAGCTGAGGGAGCAGGTGTGGTAGACGAGAGAGGGACATTGGCATGACATAGCTATGTCGTGAGCTTGGTGTCTGTTGGCCGTAGGACGGAGTGGTGTATCTGGTGTCATCTGTGAGCTTTTCATGTGCGTGGGGGGGGGATACTGGAGCGGTGTCTGTATACAGGGGTGTGGAGTATGGTGGTGAGGGCTGTAGTATGTGAGGGATGCGGCTGGATGCGTGTACGACGAGGAGTGTGAGTTTGGGAATATCGGTGGTGCATTCCTTGTGGAATGGGGCTGTGGTGCAGGAGAGTACTGTGGAGCACGTGCTTGGGGTTGATGTGCTCTGAGAAGGGCTGTGCCTGGAGGGCGCATGTATGTGTGAGCTCTGTGCACCTGAGCCTGATGGTCCTGCTCTCAGGCTGGAGGTGTATGATGCAGAACTCTGTCCTTCTCTGGAAGCAAAGGCAAAGACAAAGCCTACATTTTCCTCTGAAGATGCTTAATCTGGTCCCTCTTCCCTCCACCTCAAGCCCAGACATTTCCAGCCCCTGCTCCTTGACTTCCCCACCATGGTAGTAGCAGTATTCACACACACACACCCAGACTCAGCTGGCATCCACGCCCTCGGAACAGCTCAGCCATCCTGCCCAGGCTCCTCCACAGAGCCCTCATCACCTCTGATGACCCTGGATTTCCTCTCAGCCTCCCTGGGATCTGTGTGTCTCCTGCCTCACAGCCAAGCACACCCTCACCTGAGGAGCCCTGCGCCCTTACCAGCGTAGCTGAGCTTGCGCAGAGTAGAAGTACGGAAGAAGTATTTAGAGGCAGAGGAGACCTCCCCTGCCCCTGGGCTGCAGCCTTGGGCCACCACAGTGGATCCAAGCCGAGGGGGATCCTCTTGTGACTTCGAGATTCCTGAGGGCGGAATGAAAGGCTCAGGGTGGGTTCATCAGTCCTCTGTCCACAAATATTTACTGAGTGTGTGACACGTGTCAGGTGCAGTGAATACACACAGTTGAGAGTGTGGTTCCCAGTGGATCCTCCAGGATTTAATTCCAATCAATACTTATTCTCTCACTGTCTAGTTGGTAATGTAGGCCTCGGTGGTGACTGTGAGTGTGTGGGAAGCGTGAGTGATGTGTATCAGTTAAGTCTGTGGTAAGTGTGGGGTTGGCATGGGGAGCACAGTGCAGACGTGTCTATCTGTGTCTGTGGCCTTTGTGTGCATGGTTTCTGTTCACAAGTCAGGAATTCTGGGACATGTAACTTTTCCTCATTACATGGTGTGGCTTGTAGTTATGGTGCGTGTTCATTCATTCATTCACCAAGATTCAGTAAGCAGCTACTCCTGTGTATCCGGCACTCTTCCAGTGTTGTAGTCTTTGGTAACGCTGCACATTCTAGTAGCGGAAGACACACACTAAACAAAACTACAATAACTATATAATACATCAGCTGGTGGTAAGTATATAAGGGTTGCCAGACTTAGCGAACAAGAATACAAGGCACCCAGTTAAATTTCAGTTTCAGATAAACCCAGAATAATTTTTTAGTGTAAGTATTCCCATGCAGTATTTGGCCTGACTTAGTTTTAGTGTAAGTATGGCCCATACAATATGTGGGACATACGGATACTGAAAAATTACTTGTTGTTTATCTGGAATTCAAATTGAACTGGATAGCCCATATTTTCTCTGGCAATCCTGACATGGGTTACTGAGACTGTGGTTTACTGTGGTTTGTACAAAGCGGGTCTGGCATTACTCAAGAATGTGTTATAAGTGTGGTGTGTATGACACGTGACTGGTTCTTACAGAGGTATTTAGAGATGGCTGAAGTTAGCTGTGTTTGTGCAAGAGTTGAGGAGATACATGTATATATAGTGTGTGTTTGTGTGTGTGTCCTATATATATAGTGTGTGTGTCTATATATATATCTCATCTCCAGCGTTTGGTGTTGGAGGAGAGGATTGTGATACAGGTGGGTTGTATGAGAACGTAGTACAGGAGGGATCCGTGTATATACCTCCATGTGCTGTGTGTGGTTTTGTAAGGAAGTTATATGTGGGGTGTGTGATATTTTTGCTGCATCAGAGTGTACATGGGTGTATGAGTTACTGTCTCATAAAACACCCCTAACAAGAATTCTGTATACACTCTTACGTACACCGAGTGTCAGCCAGGTCCAGGCAGGTTGACAAGAATTTTACCATGCAGACTTTATATCTGGTAAGCACTCTACCCCCATTCATCTCGCTCTTCTCTGCATTACCACACACACACACACACACACACACACACACAGGAACATAGAGCAAAATATTCTGAATGGTCAGGGGCAGTCATTGCCTTCCCCAGCCTGTCCCAGCCACTGCCTGGAAATCTGCCTGCTGTCTAGAGCTCCATTCCCAGGGCCCATCGTACAGTCTCCAGGGCCCTGGGCCTGGTAGGAGCTACTGGGCTCTAATCCGGGGCAGAGGCCTCTAGCTGGAGCTCTGGGGTGACCACCCCCTCCCAGGGCAAGCTACTCGCCTACATTTAATGCACGCAGGCACCACGTGGCCCGTGGCTCTCAGAGCTCCCCGCAGGACCCTGAGGACATTTCTCACCCCCGCTCACGTGGTCTCAGTCTCTGGAAAACCCTTCCCTTCCCTTGATCTCCTTTGGGAAATTCTTCCTGTTGAAGGAATAAAACCTCCTTGCTTTCAATAGGACACCATCCCTAGACAAACAATCTTCTTTCAAAGTGCATTCCACTTGTCAAGATATTTTTCAACAGGGCCTTCAACTCATGGGGCTTCTCTTTCCACTTTGGTAAAAGAGGCCAAGCAACTCATGGGTCTCTCTCAGCATCCTTGCATCCTTCACATCCCCCACCTCATGACCCCAGGGAAAGATCCAAGAGAATAAGAGAGAAATCGGGGACTGAGAAAAGCTGCACCTCTAGGTCTGTGCAAGCAGGATGCAGCCTGCTATGATTCCGACAAAGCTCCAGGCCCGGCTGCCCCAGGAGAGAGTCCTCAGACCAGCGGAGCTGACCTCCCATCTCCCAGGGGGCATCTGGCCGTTCTGTGCCGTCTCACACCACAGGGACCCTCCGGATAGATACGGCAGCATCAGTGAGACAAGGTCTCTCGCTCCCTGCTTCACAGGTGACACGTTCTCAGTCCCCCGCTTCCTAGAGAAGCTTCAGTTTGGCAGAAACCCATGTGCCCCAGACAAGTTGCCCCCCACATACCTCCTCCGTTCTCGGCAGTTTCCTGGGACTCTTCATTTCCCAGATGTTTCCTCTTTTGTCGCCGTTCCATCGTACCAACTAGAAGTCTCCCTTAGAAGATGCCTCAAGAGATGTCCAACTCCTCCTCTTCCCTACAGGTTGGCCCTTCTTGGCTCTTGGGCAATCCGTTGAAATGATTCAATACAAATAAAAATGGTCAAGTCTCCTAAATGGCTGAAAAACTTGTACCACTTGGTGAACCACCAGTACTGCCTAGTGCTCACCAGGGCTGTTATGTTTGCAAGGTTGCCAGGCGCACAGTGGAATTCTGTGACCTCAGTGATGACATCAGAGCATTCGGTGGACCTAGGTTGAGCACAGTGTCTGCAGTAGCACAGGCCCCATTTTCAAGAACAATTCCTTTTTCCCAGCCGAAGCTTTCCCGTGAAAGGGAAAGGTTCATACCATATCTATTATAAATTGTATCATACCATGTCTATTATAAAATTCACATTTTGATTGGAGATCTTTTAATGTCTTTTCTAGAGAGCTTTAATATGAATATTTTAAATGGTCTCCAGTTTCCCTGTGGATTATTGACATTTTAAACTCTGCACTTCAATTTTCCCTCAATACGTGTAATTTTGTCACGGCTATTTCTGTACTTAAAGATGAGGAACTATATAATTGATTTCTTCATTTTTTCCCCATCTCTTTCCAAGGTGCTGCATTTGATTGTGTCTTGCGACTGAGTGAAAAATGCTAGTCCTTGAGTCAGGACATTGGGCCCTTTAGCAAGTAACTCAACCTATCTGGGCTTCAGCTTCTGTATGTGCGATCAAGAGGCTTGGACTAGCTGACTTTTCAAATGCTGTGTTTCTTTGATTCACTCTCACTTACTGATCTGCTCCTTAAGAAGAGGGTCTGTTCTCATAAAGTAACAACAGTCTTTTCCTAACCTTAGGTTGGGCGGAGTTTATCTGTTCGTACTCAGTTTGTTAGTTATATTGCCTTCTACGTATGCTTAGCTCTAAATAATTTTTATGGCTCTTGTGACAATTTTTAGATCTTCTTTTTTTCTTATTTTCTTTTACAGTTTCTAATTTGTTATCGCCAGTGTAGAGGAGCCTGATTGACTTTTAAAATTTATTGATCTTGTATGTGTGTGCCTTGTTGAACCGTCTTATTAGTTCCTGCTAGTTTATCTGTGGGTTCTTTTGGGTCTCCTAGATAAATGAGCCTATTAAATGTAAATAATGTGTTCTTTGGATAAAGTTTATTTTCTTGCATCTCTCTATATAGAAGCAATATGTTGAATTGATTTAAATATTTAAATACTTACATACCTGTTATCACAATCTAACATTCTTTATCTTATTTTCTTTCAATCAATATTATGTTTTCAAGATTTATCCACGTGAATCCATATAGATCTAGGTCTTTGATTTTTGACTGTTTGATATTATTTGATCACATGCATATAGCATCATTTATTTTCCATTCAAGCATTATTGGACACTTGGATTGTTTCCCTCCCTTCTCTAGAACAAACATTTCCTACAATATCCCTGAAGATGTCTGACAGTCGAGAAGGGCCAGGCTGCCCGAAGGATTGCTACTTGCTTTTAGCCACCTTCCAACAGGCCGTCTCCAGCCAGCAATTTGAAGCACAGCTGAAATGAGAACTGCCCCAAATGTGAAGATCTTAGGAGCTTCCTAGAAGGTGGGAGGTTCATGATAGGCATCCTGCTGGGATCCCAGGGGAGTCTGAGCTGGCCTGAAGCTCATCTTCCTCCTCCACCTCTCAAGAGAAATGTGGAGGAAAGAAGACTTCAAAAACTGTGAGCAGGCAGAGGGAGAGATATTGGGGGCCGAAGCTGTAACTGAGGTCTTGGAGTGGGCTGTGAGCACGCAGAGCCTCTAGAGAGCCAGGCTCTGCCTTCTGAGAACTTCTCCCCTAAGGCTGCTCATAATTCACGTGATACCAGCCATATAGATCCGACTTGGCCCACACTGTCACAGAAAGCCTTATCAGAATCTCTTCTTCTTCATACACTCTTGTGTCTGTTACTTGGTTATTGCCTTTGGTACTCCACTGATGTGAACCACAGTCGCCAGGGGATGGAGGACACTAGTGGCCCATCTTGCTCTGTGGCCTCAGTCCACAGCTTGAGGGTAAGGGAAGAGGCCAAATGAAGGTCAAGAAGGAAAGATGGACTTTGAAGAGAAGACCTGAGTTAAGGGTGTCTTCTCAAGTCTTGATGACTGAAACGTAGCTCCAGTACCTGAAGTCCTGCTTGTTCTCAAGGCTGACCGCGGGGCTGGGTGCACTCAGTGAAGGAACCGTATACACTTAGTATTTCCTTGCTTGCTCACACTTGCCCTCCTCTGATACACCCTCTGCAAGACTGATCTTCCCCTGAAACAACTTTCCACCTGCCACTGTCATCTCATGAACATTTGCTTCCCCTTCCTAGTGTCCCCCTAGAATGCCATTGCAGCCAATTCATAATTTGATAATCATGCTGCTTAGCATATTCTCAGCAACTTCTGATAAATTTTATTCACTTTATTCCATAGTCTTCACCCATCAATAATCTTCCTTAACTTCCTAGCTGCAGGTTAACCCATTCGGAATCATTTCTTTTTCTTTCTCTTCTTTGGCAAATCCTTTCTATCTTTTAAGGTCTTTTTCTTGTCTCTCTACCATCCTGCCTTCCTGAACTTCTTTTTTTTTCCGTTTAAGTAACCTTTCAATCTCCTTCCCCAGTTTCCTCATAAACATTGAGAGTTTATTCCTCACACGTTAGACAGCGGTTTATGAATGGCCAGGCATAACGGACTCAGAATGAGTTGGCACCCCCGAGGTACCTGTCTTGCTGGGGAACCACAGGTGAAGGGCTGGCTGCTGGACACATGTTTGCATGGAGTCAGGCTGAGTGGCCTCAGGGTGTTTGCCCTGCACTTGTGTGTGTTTCTCCCTCGTTGGTTTCCTTGTCCAGCCACCTGTGACCTCCCTCCATCCAGCCCAGGGAATCCTTCTCATCACAGGGGTAGGATGTTTGTCTCATTTTCCATCACATCCTTTCCCCAAAGTTTGGTTGTGAGTTGTTCCCATTCCAAAGACCTTTCCTCTTTGAAGAGAAAAGAGAAAATCTTGTCTCTCCTTTCCTCTCACTTCACTTCTGCTCTATTATCTCCTCCGTCCAGAATGGCCCACTGACTCACATGGGTGTAGTTCCGAAGATGGCAAGAACTGCCAGCAATTCTGAGATAATAATACGGATGGATCAGGAAAACTTGAAAACCTTTATCCCGCCACATTAAAAAATATTGCACTTCCAGTGTATTCAGAGTCTCAGTGTAGAAACACAAATGATAGAGAAATGGAATTACACTCAAGTTTTTCTTTCCTCCTTTCCTGATTTATTCTAATCCTCCATGCTAACATGATGAACTATTTGTTAGGTAAAGTTTCAGACATTTTCTACCCATGCACACTTTTCTTCTTTTCACATAAGAGTGTGAACTAGGTCACTTTCAACATGCTGTGATTCTGTGATTCCCTGTCTCCCACCGAGTCATCCACTGATAAAGTCATCTGTTTCACGGAGAACTATTTCCAATAGCTAATAGCCAATATCTGTGGAGTGCTTACTCTGTGTCGGTTTCTTGTAACTACTTTACAGATCATTTGTACAACGTAGCCATGGACCAGGTACAATTATAAATCCCAAGGGACAGAAAAGGGCAGATAAGTACAAATAAATACAGAGGCCAAGTGACTTGCCCAAGACACTGGAGCAAATCAAAATCCATGCCTCTGTAATCATTTTGCTCTATTGCCTCTGTCTGGGAGGCTTGATGATTTGGCAACTAAAACCTTAAATATCATGTTCCATTTTTATATCTGTGACACAAGCGTGGGCTGTGATATGGGGTAGCTAACCTGACTACTTTTGAAAACCCTTATGCACCTGGATGAAAGTAAGCCAGGGACTGCAAGCTATAGATTTAAGGTTTCCTACCAACTTTTAAAAATAGCTTCTTGAATGCAATTTACGTAGTGTCAAGTCTAGGATGTAGTCCAAATAGTAACAGAAAAATGGAGATATGTAGAAAAATACTTAAAGTTGACAAGTATTAGGAGTGTAGTATTTTTGGGGCCAGCGTGTAGACCACAGGAAAACTTGCTGTTTCCATCCCAAAGGGAAGAGCCCTACGTTGCAACTGCCAAGGTCCCTGGGGCAGCAAGTGTGCTCACTGCTTAGTAAAGAAGCATCCTCAGTTTGATAGAATCATATGGGAGCCTTACATTTGGTTAGCAGTTCTACATTCTTGATGTAATAATATTTTCAGGGTGTGGGAGGGTATCAAGCTCTGAAAATACCCTTGGAGAGATTTGCTTATTAAGTTTGGCTTTTTCAATCTCCCTACTACTTCTTGACTAAACACCAGGCGGTTTCCTTCACTTTTCAGAACCATGTTGTTTTTCCCTTGTCTAATGAGCTTTGAAAGACTTTTGATTGAGCTATTAAGTTTGGGGAAAAATAAACATCTCTTTAAAATAAGGCAGATAATAACAATGACAAGTAGAAAAAGCTCTAAAACAGAGAATATCCTCCATTCTAGCCAACGACTGGGAGTGGAAGGTGCGTGCTCGCTGTCCAGTACGTAGAAGTAAAAGCTGAGGAGGCGCTGAGGCGTCTCCTGGATCTCTATGAGCCTCCATCATTTCTGCTGAGTAGGGTTGACAGATAAAATATAGGCTGTTTAGTTAAATATGAATGTTTGAAAAACAACGAGTACATTTTGAAGATAAGTATGCCCCAAATAGTTCATAGGATCTACTTATACTAAAAATAATGACTTATTATTCATGTGAAGTTCAAGTTTAACTGGGTATCCTGTATTTTTATTTAGTAAATCTGACAGCCCTACTGATGATCCACAATGGAGGCAGTTGAGGAGCGGTACATGCTGGCTCTCGGACAGTCAGAAATGGCTTCAGCAGATCCAGGTACAGTATGAAATTCTTTTTGGATGTAGCTCAGAAGCCATGGCCAGCCCTTGACTGCAAGTACTGCCTCGGGTTTCCCTGAGGTGGGGTAAACCTTCCTCTTAATGGCCTTTTGGTAAGTCTGGAAGACCATATCCAAGGGGAGCCCCAAAGTCAGTTTCATCCTCACAACCAGGTTTCCAATTCCTGGAATTGGCTGCATGTGACTCACAAGAGCTGAGGAGGTTTGTGGAAATTGGGACTGTCATAGCTTGAACCCTTTGTAGGTAAAGTTTTGCTGTTGTGAGAGTTTTAACAGGAGCAATGTGAAAGACTCCAGGTCCCCAGGTAGATAGAAATAATCCTGTTCTACCTGTGTGTATGTGACAAGTCTCTAATAGTTCAGAGAGCAAGTATCCGGTCTCAAAAAGAGTGATCCAAGCTTGGATGTTTCTGGCGACAAGGCAAGGTCCTGAGTTTCAAGTTCACCTTTTATGGTTGAGGAGACAATAAGGTGGTCAGAAGGGAAATCATGGAGGAGACCTTGGCTTCATCCATCGTGCAGGCTTGTATATGTGGTTCTATGTAGATTGTGTTTCAAAGGTGGAGCTTGTTTACAACTATGAACATTCTCCGATGTGCTTTTTGACCTTCATTCCCAGAGCGAGAGCAGTGCCGAGGCTCTAGAAATGCCATGGATATTCTGAGCTGTCAGTGGCATTTCCCCGGTACTGTTCCCTTGGTGCCGCTCCTTGAAATGTCCAAAGGGATTATCATGTGTCTTGTGGCGGGTCCTAGCATTGTGAAAGGAAGCTGCTGCACCTGGCTCAGAGGATTTCGGATGTGGTGGGAGGAGTAGTAGTACTACGACTATAAATTGTATCACAGCATATCTATTCCATCTTGAGAGTGGGGTTGGGGGGTTATGAAGGGGGGCTTTTATTGTACTTTTATACATTGTACCCTTGAAACTAATTCAATTTTTAAAAATTAATTAATTTATTTTGCGCTGCATTGGGTCTTTGTTGCTGCTAGCCGGCGTTCTCTAGTTGCAGTGAGCCGGGGCTCCTCTTGGCTGTGGTGCACGGGCTTCTCATTGCAGTGGCTTCTCTTGTTGCGGAGCATGGGCTCTAGGCATGCAGGCTTCCGTAGTCGTGGCACGTGGGCTCGGTTGATGTGGCACACGGGCTCTAGAGCGCAGGCTCTGTAGTTGTGCCGCGCGGGCTTAGTTACTCCGTGGCACGTGGGATCTTCCCAGACCAGGGCTCGAACCCATGTCCCCTGCATTTGCAGGCATATTCTTAACTACTGCTCCACCAGAGAAGCCCAATAATTCAGTTTTTTATAAAGAGAAGATTCCTAATATTATTCCAAAATTTTAAAAATATGTAGTTGGATAACACTATGAAAAATTAACTGATATATTCTTTTATTATTTCTCTTTGCTCCCTGGATTTTTTTTCCTCATCCAGTCAGCTAGGCACTGTGAGCTCACTGCATTAGGAAGGTAAAGACTCAGCAGAAATGAGGCAGAAAAAGAGAAAATTCTCAGCTTTGGAATGTTCACAACGGAGGCCACAGTAAAACAGGTGAGAATTCTGTGAACAAAAAATAAATGTCGTCTCAAATGCAAAAAAGTATTCTCTGCACCGGGAGGCAGGAGAGGGAGGGAGGGAAGGACTGAAGGAGAGAGATCAGTGTGGCCAGGGACATGGAAACTGTGCTTGAGGACGATATGCCCAGGAAGAGAATCAGAATCTGGAGAAGATTCAGCCTGCACGTGATCATTGCCTCCAGGCAGCACCCTCATCTCAGACGTTGGGAAATTCAGAGAGAGAGTGGGAGTACGTCAGGAGGGCCACGCGCATAGTCTGTGTGGCAGGGGTTGTGGCCGTTCCCTATTTGTGAGGAGTCCCCAGCAATTTGCAGGCCTCTTCTGGAAAATGCTGGCAGACGTCTCTAGTGCTTATGTGAAAGCTTGTTCACAAACCTTGAAAGATACAGATGTAGATGACAGATAGATGCATAGATAGAAAAATGTCATTAAATAAAAGCTCCAGGAAAGGTTTGGAAAATGCCCTTTATTGCATAGGATGCTTCTATTGTCATATGATGTTAGACTGAGTGCCGGTCCCTTCATCCTCCTTCAGACCACGGCATTCTGTCTGCTACTCTCCCGAGGGTCCTTTCTTCTCCCTGGAAGGGATAAAACAAATGAGGTAGAACAGGAAGAGACAAGAAGCACTCCAAGCTCTGCTGGTCAGGGTTACCCTCCAGCATTCCCTTAATGCTCAGAGCCACACACACCACAGTGAGCTTGGCTCCAGATCAACTACCACGCAACGAAGGTTCTGGAACATTTCCATATCTCGGGGGACCTCATTTCCACGTGACTCTCTTTCATATTCCCCTTTGTCACAGAAGGCTAGGTACAGTGGTCAGGGTGAGACCTCGGCTCAGGCCCAAGGCTCTCAGACCTCAAAGTTCTGGTCCTGCAAGGGCCCCTGTCCTCTCTTGAGACCACTCCTGGCTCTCTCTGCCGAGAAGGAGCTGCTGGCAGTACGTCCTCTAAGAGTTGAGGTCCATCGTGCAGACCCTGAGAAAACTCCTAGGAAAAGGCTCCACCTTCTTGTTTACGTCAACAGAGGTCAATGCCTTTGTTAGTGCTGGGTGTGTCCCATTTGATGCAACTGCAGAGCCATTAGGTAAAGCAGCACATGTGTGCGGCCCCTTCCCTTAGACTCCTCTGGGCCCTCGTGACATAGGCTCAGAAGACTGCCAGCCTCAAGCCTTACCTCTTCCAAGGGACGGCCACACCGTCTTCCAGGATCTTCTGTCCCATGAATCTCAGTTGCTGTTTGGAACTCAAAGGAGAGAAAAGACCCTGCCTGCGGGGTCTCTTTGGGCTGGGGCCTTCCCCCGTGGGCTGCTCTCCCTCATTCTCCTTTTCTTCTTGCTTCTCTTCCTCTTCCTCCTCCTCCTCCTCCTCCTCCTCCTCCTCGTTCTCCTCCTCCTCCTCCTCGTCCTCCTCCTCAGGGGTGCTCTCGGATTCCACATTGCCCATCCACTGGGCCATGTTGAGATGAAACACATGGCAGCTGAAGCCCTGCAGGACGCCGAACTTCACGTGCTGCTGGAGGATCTCCAAGGTGTGGAAGACCCGGCAGCAGGCCATGCACCTGAAGCCGGTCTCCATGGTCAGCATCCAGTCCGCTGTCTTGGCGCTGGGTCTCTCCTCGACGGCAGGGGGCCCTGATGGGCTGCCTGGCTCTGCCCTTTCCTCATACTCTTTCTCCTCCCCAGTGGGCTCACTGTCAGACAGGAGGCTTTCGGTGGACACATCAGAAGAGGGGTCAGTGGCTACTGCGCACACATCCTCAGGAAGGGTCACTTCTTCTATCCTCAGCTGCTTTTCAGGCAACTCCAAGGGTTTCTTTGTCTTCCAGGAGACAGCGACACCCTTGTTCACTTGTACCTGCATGTAGTATATTTTCATGCCCCTTTCCTCTTTGTCTGGGTGCAGATAGTTCTTACAGGGTGAAGAGGGTGAGGAGGAGACACAGTGTGATGGGGAAGCGGTCTCTCCTTCTTCCTGATCCTGGGCTAGGGGTGGTCTAGGCTGGGCAGTGTCTCGATGAAATCTCCGGATTCCTGAAAAAGGAAATTAAAATCATAATAACATGCATGGGCCCTGCCGGAAGCTGAGGGAGCAGGTGTGGTAGACGAGAGAGGGACATTGGCACGACATAGCTATGTCGTGAGCTTGGTGTCTGTTGGCCGTAGGACGGAGTGGTGTATCTGGTGTCATCTGTGAGCTTTTCATGTGCGTGGGGGGGGGATACTGGAGCGGTGTCTGTATACAGGGGTGTGGAGTATGGTGGTGAGGGCTGTAGTATGTGAGGGATGCGGCTGGATGCGTGTACGACGAGGAGTGTGAGTTTGGGAATATCGGTGGTGCATTCCTTGTGGAATGGGGCTGTGGTGCAGGAGAGTACTTTGGAGCACGTGCTTGGGGTTGATGTGCACTGAGAAGGGCGGTGCCTGGAGGGCGCATGTATGTGTGAGCTCTGTGCACCTGAGCCTGATGGTCCTGCTCTCAGGCTGGAGGTGTATGATGCAGAACTCTGTCCTTCTCTGGAAGCAAAGGCAAAGACAAAGCCTACATTTTCCTCTGAAGATGCTTAATCTGGTCCCTCTTCCCTCCACCTCAAGCCCAGACCTTTCCGGCCCCTGCTCCTTGACTTCCCCACCATGGTAGTAGCAGTATTCACACACACACACCCAGACTCAGCTGGCATCCACGCCCTCGGAACAGCTCAGCCATCCTGCCCAGGCTCCTCCACAGAGCCCTCATCACCTCTGATGACCCTGGATTTCCTCTCAGCCTCCCTGGGATCTGTGTGCCTCCTGCCTCACAGCCAAGCACACCCTCACCTGAGGAGCCCCGCGCCGTTACTAGCTTAGCTGAGCTTGCGCAGAGTAGAAGTACGGAAGAAGTATTTAGAGGGAGAGGAGACCTCCCCTGCCCCTGGGCTGCAGCCTTGGGCCACCACAGTGGATCCAAGCCGAGAGGGATCCTCTTGTGACTTCGAGATTCCTGAGGGCGGAATGAAAGGCTCAGGGTGGGTTCATCAGTCCTCTGTCCACAAATATTTACTGAGTGTGTGACACGTGTAAGGTGCAGTGAATACACACAGTTGAGAGTGTGGTTCCCAGTGGATCCTCCAGGATTTAATTCCAATCAATACTTATTCTCTCACTGTCTAGTTGGTAATGTAGGCCTCGGTGGTGACTGTGAGTGTGTGGGAAGCGTGAGTGATGTGTATCAGTTAAGTCTGTGGTAAGTGTGGGGTTGGCATGGGGAGCACAGTGCAGACGTGTCTATCTGTGTCTGTGGCCTTTGTGTGCATGGTTTCTGTTCACAAGTCAGGAATTCTGGGACATGTAACTTTTCCTCATTACATGGTGTGGCTTGTATTTATGGTGCGTGTTCATTCCTTCATTCACCAAGATTCAGTAAGCAGCTACTCCTGTGTATCCGGCACTCTTCCAGTGTTGTAGTCTTTGGTAACGCTGCACATTCTAGTAGGGGAAGACACACACTAAACAAAACTACAATAACTATATAATACATCAGCTGGTGGTAAGTATATAAGGGTTGCCAGACTTAGCGAACAAGAATACAAGGCACCCAGTTAAATTTCAGTTTCAGATAAACCCAGAATAATTTTTTAGTGTAAGTATTCCCATGCAGTATTTGGCCTGACTTAGTTTTAGTGTAAGTATGGCCCATACAATATGTGGGACATACGGATACTGAAAAATTACTTGTTGTTTATCTGGAATTCAAATTGAACTGGATAGCCCATATTTTCTCTGGCAATCCTGACATGGGTTACTGAGACTGTGGTTTACTGTGGTTTGTACAAAGCGGGTCTGGCATTACTCAAGAATGTGTTATAAGTGTGGTGTGTAAGACACGTGACTGGTTCTTACAGAGGTATTTAGAGATGGCTGAAGTTAGCTGTGTTTGTGCAAGAGTTGAGGAGATACATGTATATATAGTGTGTGTTTGTGTGTGTGTCCTATATATATAGTGTGTGTGTCTATATATATATCTCATCTCCAGCGTTTGGTGTTGGAGGAGAGGATTGTGATACAGGTGGGTTGTATGAGAACGTAGTACAGGAGGGATCCGTGTATATACCTCCATGTGCTGTGTGTGGTTTTGTAAGGAAGTTATATGTGGGGTGTGTGATATTTTTGCTGCATCAGAGTGTACATGGGTGTATGAGTTACTGTCTCATCAAACACCCCTAACAAGAATTCTGTATACACTCTTACGTACACCGAGTGTCAGCCAGGTCCAGGCAGGTTGACAAGAATTTTACCATGCAGACTTTATATCTGGTAAGCACTCTACCCCCATTCATCTCGCTCTTCTCTGCATTACCACACACACACACACACACACACACACACACACACACACTCACACACACACACACACAGGAACATAGAGCAAAATATTCTGAATGGTCAGGGGCAGTCATTGCCTTTCCCAGCCTGTCCCAGCCACTGCCTGGAAATCTGCCTGCTGTCTAGAGCTCCATTCCCAGGGCCCATCGTACAGTCTCCAGGGCCCTGGGCCTGGTAGGAGCTACTGGGCTCTAATCTGGGGCAGAGGCCTCTAGCTGGAGCTCTGGGGTGACCACCCCCTCCCAGGGCAAGCTACTCGCCTACATTTAATGCACGCAGGCACCACGTGGCCCGTGGCTCTCAGAGCTCCCCGCAGGACCCTGAGGACATTTCTCACCCCCGCTCACGTGGTCTCAGTCTCTGGAAAACCCTTCCCTTCCCTTGATCTCCTTTGGGAAATTCTTCCTGTTGAAGGAATAAAACCTCCTTGCTTTCAATAGGACACCATCCCTAGACAAACAATCTTCTTTCAAAGTGCATTCCACTTGTCAAGATATTTTTCAACAGGGCCTTCAACTCATGGGGCTTCTCTTTCCACTTTGGTAAAAGAGGCCAAGCAACTCATGGGTCTCTCTCAGCATCCTTGCATCCTTCACATCCCCCACCTCATGACCCCAGGGAAAGATCCAAGAGAATAAGAGAGAAATCGGGGACTGAGAAAAGCTGCACCTCTAGGTCTGTGCAAGCAGGATGCAGCCTGCTATGAGTCCGACAAAGCTCCAGGCCCGGCTGCCCCAGGAGAGAGTCCTCAGACCAGCGGAGCTGACCTCCCATCTCCCAGGGGGCATCTGGCCGTTCTGTGCCGTCTCACACCACAGGGACCCTCCGGATAGATACGGCAGCATCAGTGAGACAAGGTCTCTCGCTCCCTGCTTCACAGGTGACACGTTCTCAGTCCCCCGCTTCCTAGAGAAGCTTCAGTTTGGCAGAAACCCATGTGCCCCAGACAAGTTGCCCCCCACATACCTCCTCCGTTCTCGGCAGTTTCCTGGGACTCTTCATTTCCCAGATGTTTCCTCTTTTGTCGCCGTTCCATCGTACCAACTAGAAGTCTCCCTTAGAAGATGCCTCAAGAGATGTCCAACTCCTCCTCTTCCCTACAGGTTGGCCCTTCTTGGCTCTTGGGCAATCCGTTGAAATGATTCAATACAAATAAAAATGGTCAAGTCTCCTAAATGGCTGAAAAACTTGTACCACTTGGTGAACCACCAGTACTGCCTAGTGCTCACCAGGGCTGTTATGTTTGCAAGGTTGCCAGGCGCACAGTGGAATTCTGTGACCTCAGTGATGACATCAGAGCATTCGGTGGACCTAGGTTGAGCACAGTGTCTGCAGTAGCACAGGCCCCATTTTCAAGAACAATTCCTTTTTCCCAGCCGAAGCTTTCCCGTGAAAGGGAAAGGTTCATACCATATCTATTATAAATTGTATCATACCATGTCTATTATAAAATTCACATTTTGATTGGAGATCTTTTAATGTCTTTTCTAGAGAGCTTTAATATGAATATTTTAAATGGTCTCCAGTTTCCCTGTGGATTATTGACATTTTAAACTCTGCACTTCAATTTTCCCTCAATACGTGTAATTTTGTCACGGCTATTTCTGTACTTAAAGATGAGGAACTATATAATTGATTTCTTCATTTTTTCCCCATCTCTTTCCAAGGTGCTGCATTTGATTGTGTCTTGCGACTGAGTGAAAAATGCTAGTCCTTGAGTCAGGACATTGGGCCCTTTAGCAAGTAACTCAACCTATCTGGGCTTCAGTTTCTGTATGTGTGATCAAGAGGCTTGGACTAGCTGACTTTTCAAATGCTGTGTTTCTTTGATTCACTCTCACTTACTGATCTGCTCCTTAAGAAGAGGGTCTGTTCTCATAAAGTAACAACAGTCTTTTCCTAACCTTAGGTTGTTCGGAGTTTATCTGTTCGTACTCAGTTTGTTAGTTATATTGCCTTCTACGTATGCTTAGCTCTAAATAATTTATATGGCTCTTGTGACAATTTTTAGATCTTCTTTTTTTCTTATTTTCTTTTACAGTTTCTAATTTGTTATCGCCAGTGTAGAGGAGCCTGATTGACTTTTAAAATTTATTGATCTTGTATGTGTGTGCCTTGTTGAACCGTCTTATTAGTTCCTGCTAGTTTATCTGTGGGTTCTTTTGGGTCTCCTAGATAAATGAGCCTATTAAATGTAAATAATGTGTTCTTTGGATAAAGTTTATTTTCTTGCATCTCTCTATATAGAAGCAATATGTTGAATTGATTTAAATATTTAAATACTTACATACCTGTTATCACAATCTAACATTCTTTATCTTATTTTCTTTCAATCAATATTATGTTTTCAAGATTTATCCACGTGAATCCATATAGATCTAGGTCTTTGATTTTTGACTGCTTGATATTATTTGATCACATGCATATAGCATCATTTATTTTCCATTCAAGCATTATTGGACACTTGGATTGTTTCCCTCCCTTCTCTAGAACAAACATTTCCTACAATATCCCTGAAGATGTCTGACAGTCGAGAAGGGCCAGGCTGCCCGAAGGATTGCTACTTGCTTTTAGCCACCTTCCAACAGGCCGTCTCCAGCCAGCAATTTGAAGCACAGCTGAAATGAGAACTGCCCCAAATGTGAAGATCTTAGGAGCTTCCTAGAAGGTAGGAGGTTAATGATAGGCATCCTGCTGGGATCCCAGGGGAGTCTGAGCTGGCCTGAAGCTCATCTTCCTCCTCCACCTCTCAAGAGAAATGTGGAGGAAAGAAGACTTCAAAAACTGTGAGCAGGCAGAGGGAGAGATATTGGGGGCTGAAGCTGTAACTGAGGTCTTGGAGTGGGCTGTGAGCACGCAGAGCCTCTAGAGAGCCAGGCTCTGCCTTCTGAGATCTTCTCCCCTAAGGCTGCTCATAATTCACATGATACCAGCCATATAGATCCGACTTGGCCCACACTGTCACAGAAAGCCTTATCAGAATCTCTTCTTCTTCATACACTCTTGTGTCTGTTACTTGGTTATTGCCTTTGGTATTCCACTGATGTGAACCACAGTCGCCAGGGGATGGAGGACACTAGTGGCCCATCTTGCTCTGTGACCTCAGTCCACAGCTTGAGGGTAAGGGAAGAGGCCAAATGAAGGTTAAGAAGGAAAGATGGACTTTGAAGAGAAGACCTGAGTTAAGGGTGTCTTCTCAAGTCTTGATGACTGAAACGTAGCTCCAGTACCTGAAGTCCTGCTTGTTCACAAGGCTGACCGCGGGGCTGGGTGCACTCAGTGAAGGAACCGTATACACTTAGTATTTCCTTGCTTGCTCACACTTGCCCTCCTCTGATACACCCTCTGCAAGACTGATCTTCCCCTGAAACAACTTTCCACCTGCCACTGTCATCTCATGAACATTTGCTTCCCCTTCCTAGTGTCCCCCTAGAATGCCATTGCAGCCAATTCATAATTTGATAATCATGCTGCTTACCATATTCTCAGCAACTTCTGATAAATTTTATTCACTTTATTCCATAGTCTTCACCCATCAATAATCTTCCTTAACTTCCTAGCTGCAGGTTAACCCATTCGGAATCATTTCTTTTTCTTTCTCTTCTTTGGCAAATCCTTTCTATCTTTTAAGGTCTTTTACTTGTCTCTCTACCATCCTGCCTTCCTGAACTTCTTTTTTTTTCCGTTTAAGTAACCTTTCAATCTCCTTCCCCAGTTTCCTCATAAACATTGAGAGTTTATTCCTCACACGTTAGACAGCGGTTTATGAATGGCCAGGCATAACGGACTCAGAATGAGTTGGCACCCCCGAGGTACCTGTCTTGCTGGGGAACCACAGGTGAAGGGCTGGCTGCTGGACACATGTTTGCATGGAGTCAGGCTGAGTGGCCTCAGGGTGTTTGCCCTGCACTTGTGTGTGTTTCTCCCTCGTTGGTTTCCTTGTCCAGCCACCTGTGACCTCCCTCCATCCAGCCCAGGGAATCCTTCTCATCACAGGGGTAGGATGTTTGTCTCATTTTCCATCACATCCTTTCCCCAAAGTTTGGTTGTGAGTTGTTCCCATTCCAAACACCTTTCCTCTTTGAAGAGAAAAGAGAAAATCTTGTCTCTCCTTTCCTCTCACTTCACTTCTGCTCTATTATCTCCTCCGTCCAGAATGGCCCACTGACTCACATGGGTGTAGTTCCAAAGATGGCAAGAACTGCCAGCAATTCTGAGATAATAATACGGATGGATCAGGAAAACTTGAAAACTTTTATCCCGCCGCATTAAAAAAAATTGCACTTCCAGTGTATTCAGAGTCTCAGTGTAGAAACACAAATGATAGAGAAATGGAATTACACTCAAGTTTTTCTTTCCTCCTTTCCTGATTTATTCTAATCCTCCATGCTAACATGATGAACTATTTGTTAGGTAAAGTTTCAGACATTTTCTACCCATGCACACTTTTCTTCTTTTCACATAAGATTGTGAACTAGGTCACTTTCAACATGCTGTGATTCTGTGATTCACTGTCTCCCACCGAGTCATCCACTGATAAAGTCATCTGTTTCACGGAGAACTATTTCCAATAGCTAATAGCCAATGTCTGTGGAGTGCTTACTCTGTGTCGGTTTCTTGTAACTACTTTACAGATCATTTGTACAACGTAGCCATGGACCAGGTACAATTATAAATCCCAAGGGACAGAAAAGGGCAGATAAGTACAAATAAATACAGAGGCCAAGTGACTTGCCCAAGACACTGGAGCAAATCAAAATCCATGCCTCTGTAATCATTTTGCTCTATTGCCTCTGTCTGGGAGGCTTGATGATTTGGCAACTAAAACCTTAAATATCATGTTCCATTTTTATATCTGTGACACAAGCGTGGGCTGTGATATGGGGTAACTAACCTGACTACTTTTGAAAACCCTTATGCACCTGGATGAAAGTAAGCCAGGGACTGCAAGCTATAGATTTAAGGTTTCCTACCAACTTTTAAAAATAGCTTCTTGAATGCAATTTACGTAGTGTCAAGTCTAGGATGTAGTCCAAATAGTAACAGAAAAATGGAGATATGTAGAAAAATACTTAAAGTTGACAAGTATTAGGAGTGTAGTATTTTTGGGGCCAGCGTGTAGACCACAGGAAAACTTGCTGTTTCCATCCCAAAGGGAAGAGCCCTACGTTGCAACTGCCAAGGTCCCTGGGGCAGCAAGTGTGCTCACTGCTTAGTAAAGAAGCATCCTCAGTTTGATAGAATCATATGGGAGCCTTACATTTGGTTAGCAGTTCTACATTCTTGATGTAATAATATTTTCAGGGTGTGGGAGGGTATCAAGCTCTGAAAATACCCTTGGAGAGATTTGCTTATTAAGTTTGGCTTTTTCAATCTCCCTACTACTTCTTGACTAAACACCAGGCGGTTTCCTTCACTTTTCAGAACCATGTTGTTTTTCCCTTGTCTAATGAGCTTTGAAAGACTTTTGATTGAGCTATTAAGTTTGGGGAAAAATAAACATCTCTTTAAAATAAGGCAGATAATAACAATGACAAGTAGAAAAAGCTCTAAAACAGAGAATATCCTCCATTCTAGCCAACGACTGGGAGTGGAAGGTGCGTGCTCGCTGTCCAGTACGTAGAAGTAAAAGCTGAGGAGGCGCTGAGGCGTCTCCTGGATCTCTATGAGCCTCCATCATTTCTGCTGAGTAGGGTTGACAGATAAAATATAGGCTGTTTAGTTAAATATGAATGTTTGAAAAACAACGAGTACATTTTGAAGATAAGTATGCCCCAAATAGTTCGTAGGATCTACTTATACTAAAAATAATGACTTATTATTCATGTGAAGTTCAAGTTTAACTGGGTATCCTGTATTTTTATTTAGTAAATCTGACAGCCCTACTGATGATCCACAATGGAGGCAGTTGAGGAGCGGTACATGCTGGCTCTCGGACAGTCAGAAATGGCTTCAGCAGATCCAGGTACAGTATGAAATTCTTTTTGGATGTAGCTCAGAAGCCATGGCCAGCCCTTGACTGCAAGTACTGCCTCGGGTTTCCCTGAGGTGGGGTAAACCTTCCTCTTAATGGCCTTTTGGTAAGTCTGGAAGACCATATCCAAGGGGAGCCCCAAAGTCAGTTTCATCCTCACAACCAGGTTTCCAATTCCTGGAATTGGCTGCATGTGACTCACAAGAGCTGAGGAGGTTTGTGGAAATTGGGAGTGTCATAGCTTGAACCCTTTGTAGGTAAAGTTTTGCTGTTGTGAGAGTTTTAACAGGAGCAATGTGAAAGACTCCAGGTCCCCAGGTAGATAGAAATAATCCTGTTCTACCTGTGTGTATGTGACAAGTCTCTAATAGTTCAGAGAGCAAGTATCTGGTCTTAGAAAGACTGATCCAAGCTTGGATGTTTCTGGCGACAAGGCAAAGTCCTGAGTTTCAAGTTCACCTTTTATGGTTGAGGAGACAATAAGGTGGTCAGAAGGGAAATCATGGAGGAGACCTTGGCTTCATCCATCGTGCAGGCTTGTATATGTGGTTCTATGTAGATTGTGTTTCAAAGGTGGAGCTTGTTTACAACTATGAACATTCTCCGATGTGCTTTTTGGACCTTCATTCCCAGAGCGAGAGCAGTGCCGAGGCTCTAGAAATGCCATGGATATTCTGAGCTGTCAGTGGCATTTCCCCGGTACTGTTCCCTTGGTGCCGCTCCTTGAAATGTCCAAAGGGATTATCATGTGTCTTGTGGCGGGTCCTAGCATTGTGAAAGGAAGCTGCTGCACCTGGCTCAGAGGATTTTGGATGTGGTGGGAGGAGTAGTAGTACTACGACTATAAATTGTATCACAACATATCTATTCCATCTTGAGAGTGGGGTTGGGGGGTTATGAAGGGGGGCTTTTATTGTACTTTTATACATTGTACCCTTGAAACTAATTCAATTTTTTAAAATTAATTAATTTATTTGGGGCTGCATTGGGTCTTTGTTGCTGCTAGCGGGCGTTCTCTAGTTGCAGTGAGCCGGGGCTCCTCTTGGCTGTGGTGCACGGGCTTCTCATTGCAGTGGCTTCTCTTGTTGCAGAGCATGGGCTCTAGGCACGCAGGCTTCCGTAGTCGTGGCACGTGGGCTCGGTTGATGTGGCACACGGGCTCTAGAGCGCAGGCTCAGTAGTTGTGGCGCGCGGGCTTAGTTACTCCGTGGCACGTGGGATCTTCCCAGACCAGGGCTCGAACCCATGTCCCCTGCATTCGCAGGCATATTCTTAACTACTGCTCCACCAGAGAAGCCCAATAATTCAGCTTTTTATAAAGAGAAGGTTCCTAATATTATTCCAAAATTTTAAAAATATGTAGTTGGATAACACTATGAAAAATTAACTGATATATTCTTTTATTATTTCTCTTTGCTCCCTGGATTTTTTTTCCTCATCCAGTCAGCTAGGCACTGTGAGCTCACTGCATTAGGAAGGTAAAGACTCAGCAGAAATGAGGGAGAAAAAGAGAAAATTCTCAGCTTTGGAATGTTCACAACGGAGGCCACAGTAAAACAGGTGAGAATTCTGTGAACAAAAAATAAATGTCGTCTCAAATGCAAAAAAGTATTCTCTGCACTGGGAGGCAGGAGAGGGAGGGAGGGAAGGACTGAAGGAGAGAGATCAGTGTGGCCAGGGACATGGAAACTGTGCTTGAGGACGATATGCCCAGGAAGAGAATCAGAATCTGGAGAAGATTCAGCCTGCACGTGATCATTGCCTCCAGCCAGCACCCTCATCTCAGACGTTGGGAAATTCAGAGAGAGAGTGGGAGTACGTCAGGAGGGCCACGCGCAGAGTCTGTGTGGCAGGGGTTGTGGCCGTTCCCTATTTGTGAGGAGTCCCCAGCAATTTGCAGGCCTCTTCTGGAAAATGCTGGCGGACGTCTCTAGTGCTTATGTGAAAGCTTGTTCACAAACCTTGAAAGATACAGATGTAGATGACAGATAGATGCATAGATAGAAAAATGTCATTAAATAAAAGCTCCAGGAAAGGTTTGGAAAATGCCCTTTATTGCATAGGACGCTTCTATTGTCATATGATGTTAGACTGAGTGCCGGTCCCTTCATCCTCCTTCAGACCACGGCATTCTGTCTGCTACTCTCCCGAGGGTCCTTTCTTCTCCCTGGAAGGGATAAAACAAATGAGGTAGAACAGGAAGAGACAAGAAGCACTCCAAGCTCTGCTGGTCAGGGTTACCCTCCAGCATTGCCTTAATGCTCAGAGCCACACACACCACAGTGAGCTTGGCTCCAGATCAACTACCACGCAACGAAGGTTCTGGAACATTTCCATATCTCGGGGGACCTCATTTCCACGTGACTCTCTTTCATATTCCCCTTTGTCACAGAAGGCTAGGTACAGTGGTCAGGGTGAGATCTCGGCTCAGGCCCAAGCCTCTCAGACCTCAAAGTTCTGGTCCTGCAAGGGCCCCTGTCCTCTCTTGAGACCACTCCTGGCTCTCTCTGCCGAGAAGGAGCTGCTGGCAGTACGTCCTCTAAGAGTTGAGGTCCATCGTGCAGACCCTGAGAAAACTCCTAGGAAAAGGCTCCACCTTCTTGTTTACGTCAACAGAGGTCAATGCCTTTGTTAGTGCTGGGTGTGTCCCATTTGATGCAACTGCAGAGCCATTAGGTAAACCAGCACATGTGTGCGGCCCCTTCCCTTAGACTCCTCTGGGCCCTCGTGACATAGGCTCAGAAGACTGCCAGCCTCAAGCCTTACCTCTTCCAAGGGACGGCCACACCGTCTTCCAGGATCTTCTGTCCCATGAATCTCAGTTGCTGTTTGGAACTCAAAGGAGAGAAAAGACCCTGCCTGCGGGGTCTCTTTGGGCTGGGGCCTTCCCCCGTGGGCTGCTCTCCCTCATTCTCCTTTTCTTCTTGCTTCTCTTCCTCTTCCTCCTCCTCCTCCTCCTCCTCCTCGTTCTCCTCCTCCTCCTCCTCGTCCTCCTCCTCAGGGGTGCTCTCGGATTCCACATTGCCCATCCACTGGGCCATGTTGAGATGAAAGACACGGCAGCTGAAGCCCTGCAGGACGCCGAACTTCACGTGCTGCTGGAGGATCTCCAAGGTGTGGAAGACCCGGCAGCAGGCCATGCACCTGAAGCCGGTCTCCATGGTCAGCATCCAGTCCGCTGTCTTGGCGCTGGGTCTCTCCTCGACGGCAGGGGGCCCTGATGGGCTGCCTGGCTCTGCCCTTTCCTCATACTCTTTCTCCTCCCCAGTGGGCTCACTGTCAGACAGGAGGCTTTCGGTGGACACATCAGAAGAGGGGTCAGTGGCTACTGCGCACACATCCTCAGGAAGGGTCACTTCTTCTATCCTCAGCTGCTTTTCAGGCAACTCCAAGGGTTTCTTTGTCTTCCAGGAGACAGCGACACCCTTGTTCACTTGTACCTGCATGTAGTATATTTTCATGCCCCTTTCCTCTTTGTCTGGGTGCAGATAGTTCTTACAGGGTGAAGAGGGTGAGGAGGAGACACAGTGGGATGGGGAAGCGGTCTCTCCTTCTTCCTGATCCTGGGCTAGGGGTGGTCTAGGCTGGGCAGTGTCTCGATGAAATCTCCGGATTCCTGAAAAAGGAAATTAAAATCATAATAACATGCATGGGCCCTGCCGGAAGCTGAGGGAGCAGGTGTGGTAGACGAGAGAGGGACATTGGCACGACATAGCTATGTCGTGAGCTTGGTGTCTGTTGGCCGTAGGACGGAGTGGTGTATCTGGTGTCATCTGTGAGCTTTTCATGTGCGTGGGGGGGGGATACTGGAGCGGTGTCTGTATACAGGGGTGTGGAGTATGGTGGTGAGGGCTGTAGTATGTGAGGGATGCGGCTGGATGCGTGTACGACGAGGAGGGTGAGTTTGGGAATATCGGTGGTGCATTCCTTGTGGAATGGGGCTGTGGTGCAGGAGAGTACTTTGGAGCACGTGCTTGGGGTTGATGTGCACTGAGAAGGGCGGTGCCTGGAGGGCGCATGTATGTGTGAGCTCTGTGCACCTGAGCCTGATGGTCCTGCTCTCAGGCTGGAGGTGTATGATGCAGAACTCTGTCCTTCTCTGGAAGCAAAGGCAAAGACAAAGCCTACATTTTCCTCTGAAGATGCTTAATCTGGTCCCTCTTCCCTCCACCTCAAGCCCAGACCTTTCCGGCCCCTGCTCCTTGACTTCCCCACCATGGTAGTAGCAGTATTCACACACACACACCCAGACTCAGCTGGCATCCACGCCCTCGGAACAGCTCAGCCATCCTGCCCAGGCTCCTCCACAGAGCCCTCATCACCTCTGATGACCCTGGATTTCCTCTCAGCCTCCCTGGGATCTGTGTGCCTCCTGCCTCACAGCCAAGCACACCCTCACCTGAGGAGCCCCGCGCCGTTACTAGCTTAGCTGAGCTTGCGCAGAGTAGAAGTACGGAAGAAGTATTTAGAGGGAGAGGAGACCTCCCCTGCCCCTGGGCTGCAGCCTTGGGCCACCACAGTGGATCCAAGCCGAGAGGGATCCTCTTGTGACTTCGAGATTCCTGAGGGCGGAATGAAAGGCTCAGGGTGGGTTCATCAGTCCTCTGTCCACAAATATTTACTGAGTGTGTGACACGTGTAAGGTGCAGTGAATACACACAGTTGAGAGTGTGGTTCCCAGTGGATCCTCCAGGATTTAATTCCAATCAATACTTATTCTCTCACTGTCTAGTTGGTAATGTAGGCCTCGGTGGTGACTGTGAGTGTGTGGGAAGCGTGAGTGATGTGTATCAGTTAAGTCTGTGGTAAGTGTGGGGTTGGCATGGGGAGCACAGTGCAGACGTGTCTATCTGTGTCTGTGGCCTTTGTGTGCATGGTTTCTGTTCACAAGTCAGGAATTCTGGGACATGTAACTTTTCCTCATTACATGGTGTGGCTTGTATTTATGGTGCGTGTTCATTCCTTCATTCACCAAGATTCAGTAAGCAGCTACTCCTGTGTATCCGGCACTCTTCCAGTGTTGTAGTCTTTGGTAACGCTGCACATTCTAGTAGGGGAAGACACACACTAAACAAAACTACAATAACTATATAATACATCAGCTGGTGGTAAGTATATAAGGGTTGCCAGACTTAGCGAACAAGAATACAAGGCACCCAGTTAAATTTCAGTTTCAGATAAACCCAGAATAATTTTTTAGTGTAAGTATTCCCATGCAGTATTTGGCCTGACTTAGTTTTAGTGTAAGTATGGCCCATACAATATGTGGGACATACGGATACTGAAAAATTACTTGTTGTTTATCTGGAATTCAAATTGAACTGGATAGCCCATATTTTCTCTGGCAATCCTGACATGGGTTACTGAGACTGTGGTTTACTGTGGTTTGTACAAAGCGGGTCTGGCATTACTCAAGAATGTGTTATAAGTGTGGTGTGTAAGACACGTGACTGGTTCTTACAGAGGTATTTAGAGATGGCTGAAGTTAGCTGTGTTTGTGCAAGAGTTGAGGAGATACATGTATATATAGTGTGTGTTTGTGTGTGTGTCCTATATATATAGTGTGTGTGTCTATATATATATCTCATCTCCAGCGTTTGGTGTTGGAGGAGAGGATTGTGATACAGGTGGGTTGTATGAGAACGTAGTACAGGAGGGATCCGTGTATATACCTCCATGTGCTGTGTGTGGTTTTGTAAGGAAGTTATATGTGGGGTGTGTGATATTTTTGCTGCATCAGAGTGTACATGGGTGTATGAGTTACTGTCTCATCAAACACCCCTAACAAGAATTCTGTATACACTCTTACGTACACCGAGTGTCAGCCAGGTCCAGGCAGGTTGACAAGAATTTTACCATGCAGACTTTATATCTGGTAAGCACTCTACCCCCATTCATCTCGCTCTTCTCTGCATTACCACACACACACACACACACACACACACACACACACACACTCACACACACACACACACAGGAACATAGAGCAAAATATTCTGAATGGTCAGGGGCAGTCATTGCCTTTCCCAGCCTGTCCCAGCCACTGCCTGGAAATCTGCCTGCTGTCTAGAGCTCCATTCCCAGGGCCCATCGTACAGTCTCCAGGGCCCTGGGCCTGGTAGGAGCTACTGGGCTCTAATCTGGGGCAGAGGCCTCTAGCTGGAGCTCTGGGGTGACCACCCCCTCCCAGGGCAAGCTACTCGCCTACATTTAATGCACGCAGGCACCACGTGGCCCGTGGCTCTCAGAGCTCCCCGCAGGACCCTGAGGACATTTCTCACCCCCGCTCACGTGGTCTCAGTCTCTGGAAAACCCTTCCCTTCCCTTGATCTCCTTTGGGAAATTCTTCCTGTTGAAGGAATAAAACCTCCTTGCTTTCAATAGGACACCATCCCTAGACAAACAATCTTCTTTCAAAGTGCATTCCACTTGTCAAGATATTTTTCAACAGGGCCTTCAACTCATGGGGCTTCTCTTTCCACTTTGGTAAAAGAGGCCAAGCAACTCATGGGTCTCTCTCAGCATCCTTGCATCCTTCACATCCCCCACCTCATGACCCCAGGGAAAGATCCAAGAGAATAAGAGAGAAATCGGGGACTGAGAAAAGCTGCACCTCTAGGTCTGTGCAAGCAGGATGCAGCCTGCTATGAGTCCGACAAAGCTCCAGGCCCGGCTGCCCCAGGAGAGAGTCCTCAGACCAGCGGAGCTGACCTCCCATCTCCCAGGGGGCATCTGGCCGTTCTGTGCCGTCTCACACCACAGGGACCCTCCGGATAGATACGGCAGCATCAGTGAGACAAGGTCTCTCGCTCCCTGCTTCACAGGTGACACGTTCTCAGTCCCCCGCTTCCTAGAGAAGCTTCAGTTTGGCAGAAACCCATGTGCCCCAGACAAGTTGCCCCCCACATACCTCCTCCGTTCTCGGCAGTTTCCTGGGACTCTTCATTTCCCAGATGTTTCCTCTTTTGTCGCCGTTCCATCGTACCAACTAGAAGTCTCCCTTAGAAGATGCCTCAAGAGATGTCCAACTCCTCCTCTTCCCTACAGGTTGGCCCTTCTTGGCTCTTGGGCAATCCGTTGAAATGATTCAATACAAATAAAAATGGTCAAGTCTCCTAAATGGCTGAAAAACTTGTACCACTTGGTGAACCACCAGTACTGCCTAGTGCTCACCAGGGCTGTTATGTTTGCAAGGTTGCCAGGCGCACAGTGGAATTCTGTGACCTCAGTGATGACATCAGAGCATTCGGTGGACCTAGGTTGAGCACAGTGTCTGCAGTAGCACAGGCCCCATTTTCAAGAACAATTCCTTTTTCCCAGCCGAAGCTTTCCCGTGAAAGGGAAAGGTTCATACCATATCTATTATAAATTGTATCATACCATGTCTATTATAAAATTCACATTTTGATTGGAGATCTTTTAATGTCTTTTCTAGAGAGCTTTAATATGAATATTTTAAATGGTCTCCAGTTTCCCTGTGGATTATTGACATTTTAAACTCTGCACTTCAATTTTCCCTCAATACGTGTAATTTTGTCACGGCTATTTCTGTACTTAAAGATGAGGAACTATATAATTGATTTCTTCATTTTTTCCCCATCTCTTTCCAAGGTGCTGCATTTGATTGTGTCTTGCGACTGAGTGAAAAATGCTAGTCCTTGAGTCAGGACATTGGGCCCTTTAGCAAGTAACTCAACCTATCTGGGCTTCAGTTTCTGTATGTGTGATCAAGAGGCTTGGACTAGCTGACTTTTCAAATGCTGTGTTTCTTTGATTCACTCTCACTTACTGATCTGCTCCTTAAGAAGAGGGTCTGTTCTCATAAAGTAACAACAGTCTTTTCCTAACCTTAGGTTGTTCGGAGTTTATCTGTTCGTACTCAGTTTGTTAGTTATATTGCCTTCTACGTATGCTTAGCTCTAAATAATTTATATGGCTCTTGTGACAATTTTTAGATCTTCTTTTTTTCTTATTTTCTTTTACAGTTTCTAATTTGTTATCGCCAGTGTAGAGGAGCCTGATTGACTTTTAAAATTTATTGATCTTGTATGTGTGTGCCTTGTTGAACCGTCTTATTAGTTCCTGCTAGTTTATCTGTGGGTTCTTTTGGGTCTCCTAGATAAATGAGCCTATTAAATGTAAATAATGTGTTCTTTGGATAAAGTTTATTTTCTTGCATCTCTCTATATAGAAGCAATATGTTGAATTGATTTAAATATTTAAATACTTACATACCTGTTATCACAATCTAACATTCTTTATCTTATTTTCTTTCAATCAATATTATGTTTTCAAGATTTATCCACGTGAATCCATATAGATCTAGGTCTTTGATTTTTGACTGCTTGATATTATTTGATCACATGCATATAGCATCATTTATTTTCCATTCAAGCATTATTGGACACTTGGATTGTTTCCCTCCCTTCTCTAGAACAAACATTTCCTACAATATCCCTGAAGATGTCTGACAGTCGAGAAGGGCCAGGCTGCCCGAAGGATTGCTACTTGCTTTTAGCCACCTTCCAACAGGCCGTCTCCAGCCAGCAATTTGAAGCACAGCTGAAATGAGAACTGCCCCAAATGTGAAGATCTTAGGAGCTTCCTAGAAGGTAGGAGGTTAATGATAGGCATCCTGCTGGGATCCCAGGGGAGTCTGAGCTGGCCTGAAGCTCATCTTCCTCCTCCACCTCTCAAGAGAAATGTGGAGGAAAGAAGACTTCAAAAACTGTGAGCAGGCAGAGGGAGAGATATTGGGGGCTGAAGCTGTAACTGAGGTCTTGGAGTGGGCTGTGAGCACGCAGAGCCTCTAGAGAGCCAGGCTCTGCCTTCTGAGATCTTCTCCCCTAAGGCTGCTCATAATTCACATGATACCAGCCATATAGATCCGACTTGGCCCACACTGTCACAGAAAGCCTTATCAGAATCTCTTCTTCTTCATACACTCTTGTGTCTGTTACTTGGTTATTGCCTTTGGTATTCCACTGATGTGAACCACAGTCGCCAGGGGATGGAGGACACTAGTGGCCCATCTTGCTCTGTGACCTCAGTCCACAGCTTGAGGGTAAGGGAAGAGGCCAAATGAAGGTTAAGAAGGAAAGATGGACTTTGAAGAGAAGACCTGAGTTAAGGGTGTCTTCTCAAGTCTTGATGACTGAAACGTAGCTCCAGTACCTGAAGTCCTGCTTGTTCACAAGGCTGACCGCGGGGCTGGGTGCACTCAGTGAAGGAACCGTATACACTTAGTATTTCCTTGCTTGCTCACACTTGCCCTCCTCTGATACACCCTCTGCAAGACTGATCTTCCCCTGAAACAACTTTCCACCTGCCACTGTCATCTCATGAACATTTGCTTCCCCTTCCTAGTGTCCCCCTAGAATGCCATTGCAGCCAATTCATAATTTGATAATCATGCTGCTTACCATATTCTCAGCAACTTCTGATAAATTTTATTCACTTTATTCCATAGTCTTCACCCATCAATAATCTTCCTTAACTTCCTAGCTGCAGGTTAACCCATTCGGAATCATTTCTTTTTCTTTCTCTTCTTTGGCAAATCCTTTCTATCTTTTAAGGTCTTTTACTTGTCTCTCTACCATCCTGCCTTCCTGAACTTCTTTTTTTTTCCGTTTAAGTAACCTTTCAATCTCCTTCCCCAGTTTCCTCATAAACATTGAGAGTTTATTCCTCACACGTTAGACAGCGGTTTATGAATGGCCAGGCATAACGGACTCAGAATGAGTTGGCACCCCCGAGGTACCTGTCTTGCTGGGGAACCACAGGTGAAGGGCTGGCTGCTGGACACATGTTTGCATGGAGTCAGGCTGAGTGGCCTCAGGGTGTTTGCCCTGCACTTGTGTGTGTTTCTCCCTCGTTGGTTTCCTTGTCCAGCCACCTGTGACCTCCCTCCATCCAGCCCAGGGAATCCTTCTCATCACAGGGGTAGGATGTTTGTCTCATTTTCCATCACATCCTTTCCCCAAAGTTTGGTTGTGAGTTGTTCCCATTCCAAACACCTTTCCTCTTTGAAGAGAAAAGAGAAAATCTTGTCTCTCCTTTCCTCTCACTTCACTTCTGCTCTATTATCTCCTCCGTCCAGAATGGCCCACTGACTCACATGGGTGTAGTTCCAAAGATGGCAAGAACTGCCAGCAATTCTGAGATAATAATACGGATGGATCAGGAAAACTTGAAAACTTTTATCCCGCCGCATTAAAAAAAATTGCACTTCCAGTGTATTCAGAGTCTCAGTGTAGAAACACAAATGATAGAGAAATGGAATTACACTCAAGTTTTTCTTTCCTCCTTTCCTGATTTATTCTAATCCTCCATGCTAACATGATGAACTATTTGTTAGGTAAAGTTTCAGACATTTTCTACCCATGCACACTTTTCTTCTTTTCACATAAGATTGTGAACTAGGTCACTTTCAACATGCTGTGATTCTGTGATTCACTGTCTCCCACCGAGTCATCCACTGATAAAGTCATCTGTTTCACGGAGAACTATTTCCAATAGCTAATAGCCAATGTCTGTGGAGTGCTTACTCTGTGTCGGTTTCTTGTAACTACTTTACAGATCATTTGTACAACGTAGCCATGGACCAGGTACAATTATAAATCCCAAGGGACAGAAAAGGGCAGATAAGTACAAATAAATACAGAGGCCAAGTGACTTGCCCAAGACACTGGAGCAAATCAAAATCCATGCCTCTGTAATCATTTTGCTCTATTGCCTCTGTCTGGGAGGCTTGATGATTTGGCAACTAAAACCTTAAATATCATGTTCCATTTTTATATCTGTGACACAAGCGTGGGCTGTGATATGGGGTAACTAACCTGACTACTTTTGAAAACCCTTATGCACCTGGATGAAAGTAAGCCAGGGACTGCAAGCTATAGATTTAAGGTTTCCTACCAACTTTTAAAAATAGCTTCTTGAATGCAATTTACGTAGTGTCAAGTCTAGGATGTAGTCCAAATAGTAACAGAAAAATGGAGATATGTAGAAAAATACTTAAAGTTGACAAGTATTAGGAGTGTAGTATTTTTGGGGCCAGCGTGTAGACCACAGGAAAACTTGCTGTTTCCATCCCAAAGGGAAGAGCCCTACGTTGCAACTGCCAAGGTCCCTGGGGCAGCAAGTGTGCTCACTGCTTAGTAAAGAAGCATCCTCAGTTTGATAGAATCATATGGGAGCCTTACATTTGGTTAGCAGTTCTACATTCTTGATGTAATAATATTTTCAGGGTGTGGGAGGGTATCAAGCTCTGAAAATACCCTTGGAGAGATTTGCTTATTAAGTTTGGCTTTTTCAATCTCCCTACTACTTCTTGACTAAACACCAGGCGGTTTCCTTCACTTTTCAGAACCATGTTGTTTTTCCCTTGTCTAATGAGCTTTGAAAGACTTTTGATTGAGCTATTAAGTTTGGGGAAAAATAAACATCTCTTTAAAATAAGGCAGATAATAACAATGACAAGTAGAAAAAGCTCTAAAACAGAGAATATCCTCCATTCTAGCCAACGACTGGGAGTGGAAGGTGCGTGCTCGCTGTCCAGTACGTAGAAGTAAAAGCTGAGGAGGCGCTGAGGCGTCTCCTGGATCTCTATGAGCCTCCATCATTTCTGCTGAGTAGGGTTGACAGATAAAATATAGGCTGTTTAGTTAAATATGAATGTTTGAAAAACAACGAGTACATTTTGAAGATAAGTATGCCCCAAATAGTTCGTAGGATCTACTTATACTAAAAATAATGACTTATTATTCATGTGAAGTTCAAGTTTAACTGGGTATCCTGTATTTTTATTTAGTAAATCTGACAGCCCTACTGATGATCCACAATGGAGGCAGTTGAGGAGCGGTACATGCTGGCTCTCGGACAGTCAGAAATGGCTTCAGCAGATCCAGGTACAGTATGAAATTCTTTTTGGATGTAGCTCAGAAGCCATGGCCAGCCCTTGACTGCAAGTACTGCCTCGGGTTTCCCTGAGGTGGGGTAAACCTTCCTCTTAATGGCCTTTTGGTAAGTCTGGAAGACCATATCCAAGGGGAGCCCCAAAGTCAGTTTCATCCTCACAACCAGGTTTCCAATTCCTGGAATTGGCTGCATGTGACTCACAAGAGCTGAGGAGGTTTGTGGAAATTGGGAGTGTCATAGCTTGAACCCTTTGTAGGTAAAGTTTTGCTGTTGTGAGAGTTTTAACAGGAGCAATGTGAAAGACTCCAGGTCCCCAGGTAGATAGAAATAATCCTGTTCTACCTGTGTGTATGTGACAAGTCTCTAATAGTTCAGAGAGCAAGTATCTGGTCTTAGAAAGACTGATCCAAGCTTGGATGTTTCTGGCGACAAGGCAAAGTCCTGAGTTTCAAGTTCACCTTTTATGGTTGAGGAGACAATAAGGTGGTCAGAAGGGAAATCATGGAGGAGACCTTGGCTTCATCCATCGTGCAGGCTTGTATATGTGGTTCTATGTAGATTGTGTTTCAAAGGTGGAGCTTGTTTACAACTATGAACATTCTCCGATGTGCTTTTTGGACCTTCATTCCCAGAGCGAGAGCAGTGCCGAGGCTCTAGAAATGCCATGGATATTCTGAGCTGTCAGTGGCATTTCCCCGGTACTGTTCCCTTGGTGCCGCTCCTTGAAATGTCCAAAGGGATTATCATGTGTCTTGTGGCGGGTCCTAGCATTGTGAAAGGAAGCTGCTGCACCTGGCTCAGAGGATTTTGGATGTGGTGGGAGGAGTAGTAGTACTACGACTATAAATTGTATCACAACATATCTATTCCATCTTGAGAGTGGGGTTGGGGGGTTATGAAGGGGGGCTTTTATTGTACTTTTATACATTGTACCCTTGAAACTAATTCAATTTTTTAAAATTAATTAATTTATTTGGGGCTGCATTGGGTCTTTGTTGCTGCTAGCGGGCGTTCTCTAGTTGCAGTGAGCCGGGGCTCCTCTTGGCTGTGGTGCACGGGCTTCTCATTGCAGTGGCTTCTCTTGTTGCAGAGCATGGGCTCTAGGCACGCAGGCTTCCGTAGTCGTGGCACGTGGGCTCGGTTGATGTGGCACACGGGCTCTAGAGCGCAGGCTCAGTAGTTGTGGCGCGCGGGCTTAGTTACTCCGTGGCACGTGGGATCTTCCCAGACCAGGGCTCGAACCCATGTCCCCTGCATTCGCAGGCATATTCTTAACTACTGCTCCACCAGAGAAGCCCAATAATTCAGCTTTTTATAAAGAGAAGGTTCCTAATATTATTCCAAAATTTTAAAAATATGTAGTTGGATAACACTATGAAAAATTAACTGATATATTCTTTTATTATTTCTCTTTGCTCCCTGGATTTTTTTTCCTCATCCAGTCAGCTAGGCACTGTGAGCTCACTGCATTAGGAAGGTAAAGACTCAGCAGAAATGAGGGAGAAAAAGAGAAAATTCTCAGCTTTGGAATGTTCACAACGGAGGCCACAGTAAAACAGGTGAGAATTCTGTGAACAAAAAATAAATGTCGTCTCAAATGCAAAAAAGTATTCTCTGCACTGGGAGGCAGGAGAGGGAGGGAGGGAAGGACTGAAGGAGAGAGATCAGTGTGGCCAGGGACATGGAAACTGTGCTTGAGGACGATATGCCCAGGAAGAGAATCAGAATCTGGAGAAGATTCAGCCTGCACGTGATCATTGCCTCCAGCCAGCACCCTCATCTCAGACGTTGGGAAATTCAGAGAGAGAGTGGGAGTACGTCAGGAGGGCCACGCGCAGAGTCTGTGTGGCAGGGGTTGTGGCCGTTCCCTATTTGTGAGGAGTCCCCAGCAATTTGCAGGCCTCTTCTGGAAAATGCTGGCGGACGTCTCTAGTGCTTATGTGAAAGCTTGTTCACAAACCTTGAAAGATACAGATGTAGATGACAGATAGATGCATAGATAGAAAAATGTCATTAAATAAAAGCTCCAGGAAAGGTTTGGAAAATGCCCTTTATTGCATAGGACGCTTCTATTGTCATATGATGTTAGACTGAGTGCCGGTCCCTTCATCCTCCTTCAGACCACGGCATTCTGTCTGCTACTCTCCCGAGGGTCCTTTCTTCTCCCTGGAAGGGATAAAACAAATGAGGTAGAACAGGAAGAGACAAGAAGCACTCCAAGCTCTGCTGGTCAGGGTTACCCTCCAGCATTGCCTTAATGCTCAGAGCCACACACACCACAGTGAGCTTGGCTCCAGATCAACTACCACGCAACGAAGGTTCTGGAACATTTCCATATCTCGGGGGACCTCATTTCCACGTGACTCTCTTTCATATTCCCCTTTGTCACAGAAGGCTAGGTACAGTGGTCAGGGTGAGATCTCGGCTCAGGCCCAAGCCTCTCAGACCTCAAAGTTCTGGTCCTGCAAGGGCCCCTGTCCTCTCTTGAGACCACTCCTGGCTCTCTCTGCCGAGAAGGAGCTGCTGGCAGTACGTCCTCTAAGAGTTGAGGTCCATCGTGCAGACCCTGAGAAAACTCCTAGGAAAAGGCTCCACCTTCTTGTTTACGTCAACAGAGGTCAATGCCTTTGTTAGTGCTGGGTGTGTCCCATTTGATGCAACTGCAGAGCCATTAGGTAAACCAGCACATGTGTGCGGCCCCTTCCCTTAGACTCCTCTGGGCCCTCGTGACATAGGCTCAGAAGACTGCCAGCCTCAAGCCTTACCTCTTCCAAGGGACGGCCACACCGTCTTCCAGGATCTTCTGTCCCATGAATCTCAGTTGCTGTTTGGAACTCAAAGGAGAGAAAAGACCCTGCCTGCGGGGTCTCTTTGGGCTGGGGCCTTCCCCCGTGGGCTGCTCTCCCTCATTCTCCTTTTCTTCTTGCTTCTCTTCCTCTTCCTCCTCCTCCTCCTCCTCCTCCTCGTTCTCCTCCTCCTCCTCCTCGTCCTCCTCCTCAGGGGTGCTCTCGGATTCCACATTGCCCATCCACTGGGCCATGTTGAGATGAAAGACACGGCAGCTGAAGCCCTGCAGGACGCCGAACTTCACGTGCTGCTGGAGGATCTCCAAGGTGTGGAAGACCCGGCAGCAGGCCATGCACCTGAAGCCGGTCTCCATGGTCAGCATCCAGTCCGCTGTCTTGGCGCTGGGTCTCTCCTCGACGGCAGGGGGCCCTGATGGGCTGCCTGGCTCTGCCCTTTCCTCATACTCTTTCTCCTCCCCAGTGGGCTCACTGTCAGACAGGAGGCTTTCGGTGGACACATCAGAAGAGGGGTCAGTGGCTACTGCGCACACATCCTCAGGAAGGGTCACTTCTTCTATCCTCAGCTGCTTTTCAGGCAACTCCAAGGGTTTCTTTGTCTTCCAGGAGACAGCGACACCCTTGTTCACTTGTACCTGCATGTAGTATATTTTCATGCCCCTTTCCTCTTTGTCTGGGTGCAGATAGTTCTTACAGGGTGAAGAGGGTGAGGAGGAGACACAGTGGGATGGGGAAGCGGTCTCTCCTTCTTCCTGATCCTGGGCTAGGGGTGGTCTAGGCTGGGCAGTGTCTCGATGAAATCTCCGGATTCCTGAAAAAGGAAATTAAAATCATAATAACATGCATGGGCCCTGCCGGAAGCTGAGGGAGCAGGTGTGGTAGACGAGAGAGGGACATTGGCACGACATAGCTATGTCGTGAGCTTGGTGTCTGTTGGCCGTAGGACGGAGTGGTGTATCTGGTGTCATCTGTGAGCTTTTCATGTGCGTGGGGGGGGGATACTGGAGCGGTGTCTGTATACAGGGGTGTGGAGTATGGTGGTGAGGGCTGTAGTATGTGAGGGATGCGGCTGGATGCGTGTACGACGAGGAGGGTGAGTTTGGGAATATCGCTGGTGCATTCCTTGTGGAATGGGTCTGTGGTGCAGGAGAGTACTGTGGAGCACGTGCTTGGGGTTGATGTGCACTGAGAAGGGCGGTGCCCGGAGGGCGCATGTATGTGTGAGCTCTGTGCACCTGAGCCTGATGGTCCTGCTCTCAGGCTGGAGGTGTATGATGCAGAACTCTGTCCTTCTCTGGAAGCAAAGGCAAAGACAAAGCCTACATTTTCCTCTGAAGATGCTTAATCTGGTCCCTCTTCCCTCCACCTCAAGCCCAGACCTTTCCGGCCCCTGCTCCTTGACTTCCCCTCCATGGTAGTAGCAGTATTCACACACACACACCCAGACTCAGCTGGCATCCACGCCCTCGGAACAGCTCAGCCATCCTGCCCAGGCTCCTCCACAGAGCCCTCATCACCTCTGATGACCCTGGATTTCCTCTCAGCCTCCCTGGGATCTGTGTGCCTCCTGCCTCACAGCCAAGCACACCCTCACCTGAGGAGCCCCGCGCCGTTACCAGCGTAGCTGAGCTTGCGCAGAGTAGAAGTACGGAAGAAGTATTTAGAGGCAGAGGAGACCACCCCTGCCCCTGGGCTTCAGCCTTGGGCCACCACAGTGGGTCCAAGCCGAGGGGGATCCTCTTGTGACTTCGAGATTCCTGAGGGCGGAATGAAAGGCTCAGGGTGGGTTCATCAGTCCTCTGTCCACAAATATTTACTGAGTGTGTGACACGTGTCAGGTGCAGTGAATACACACAGTTGAGAGTGTGGTTCCCAGTGGATCCTCCAGGATTTAATTCCAATCAATACTTATTCTCTCACTGTCTAGTTGGTAATGTAGGCCTCGGTGGTGACTGTGAGTGTGTGGGAAGAGTGAGTGATGTGTATCAGTTAAGTCTGTGGTAAGTGTGGGGTTGGCATGGGGAGCACAGTGCAGACGTGTCTATCTGTGTCTGTGGCCTTTGTGTGCATGGTTTCTGTTCACAAGTCAGGAATTCTGGGACATGTAACTTTTCCTCATTACATGGTGTGGCTTGTAGTTATGGTGCGTGTTCATTCATTCATTCACCAAGATTCAGTAAGCAGCTACTCCTGTGTATCTGGCACTCTTCCAGTGTTGTAGTCTTTGGTAACGCTGCACATTCTAGTAGGGGAAGACACACACTAAACAAAACTACAATAACTATATAATACATCAGCTGGTGGTAAGTATATAAGGGTTGCCAGACTTAGCGAACAAGAATACAAGGCACCCAGTTAAATTTCAGTTTCAGATAAACCCAGAATAATTTTTTTAGTGTAAGTATTCCCATGCAGTATTTGGCCTGACTTAGTTTTAGTGTAAGTATGGCCCATACAATATGTGGGACATACGGATACTGAAAATTTACTTGTTGTTTATCTGGAATTCAAATTGAACTGGATAGCCCATATTTTCTCTGGCAATCCTGACATGGGTTACTGAGACTGTGGTTTACTGTGGTTTGTACAAAGCGGGTCTGGCATTACTCAAGAATGTGTTATAAGTGTGGTGTGTATGACACGTGACTGGTTCTTACAGAGGTATTTAGAGATGGCTGAAGTTAGCTGTGTTTGTGCAAGAGTTGAGGAGATACATGTATATATATTGTGTGTTTGTGTGTGTGTCCTATATATATAGTGTGTGTGTCTGTATATATATCTCATCTCCAGCGTTTGGTGTTGGAGGAGAGGATTGTGATACAGGTGGGTTGTATGACAACGTAGTATAGGAGGGATCCGTGTATATACCTCCATGTGCTGTGTGTGGTTTAATAAGGAAGTTATATGTGGGGTGTGTGATATTTTTGCTGCATCAGAGTGTACATGGGTGTATGAGTTACTGTCTCATAAAACACCCCTAACAAGAATTCTGTATACACTCTTACGTACACCGAGTGTCAGCCAGGTCCAGGCAGGTTGACAAGAATTTTACCATGCAGACTTTATATCTGGTAAGCACTCTACCCCCATTCATCTCGCTCTTCTCTGCATTACCACACACACACACACACACACACACACACAGACACACACACACACTCACTCACACACACACACACACACACACACACAGGAACATAGAGCAAAATATTCTGAATGGTCAGGGGCAGTCATTGCCTTCCCCAGCCTGTCCCAGCCACTGCCTGGAAATCTGCCTGCTGTCTAGAGCTCCATTCCCAGGGCCCATCGTACAGTCTCCAGGGCCCTGGGCCTGGTAGGAGCTACTGGGCTCTAATCTGTGGCAGAGGCCTCTAGCTGGAGCTCTGGGGTGACCACCCCTCTCCCAGGGCAAGCTACTCGCCTACATTTAATGCACGCAGGCACCACGTGGCCCGTGGCTCTCAGAGCTCCCCGCAGGACCCTGAGGACATTTCTCACCCCCGCTCACGTGGTCTCAGTCTCTGGAAAACCCTTCCCTTCCCTTGATCTCCTTTGGGAAATTCTTCCTGTTGAAGGAATAAAACCTCCTTGCTTTCAATAGGACACCATCCCTAGACAAACAATCTTCTTTCAAAGTGCATTCCACTTGTCAAGATATTTTTCAACAGGGCCTTCAACTCATGGGGCTTCTCTTTCCACTTTGGTAAAAGAGGCCAAGCAACTCATGGGTCTCTCTCAGCATCCTTGCATCCTTCACATCCCCCACCTCATGACCCCAGGGAAAGATCCAAGAGAATAAGAGAGAAATCGGGGACTGAGAAAAGCTGCACCTCTAGGTCTGTGCAAGCAGGATGCAGCCTGCTATGAGTCCGACAAAGCTCCAGGCCCGGCTGCCCCAGGAGAGAGTCCTCAGACCAGCGGAGCTGACCTCCCATCTCCCAGGGGGCATCTGGCCGTTCTGTGCCGTCTCACACCACAGGGACCCTCCGGATAGGTACGGCAGCATCAGTGAGACAAGGTCTCTCGCTCCCTGCTTCACAGGTGACACGTTCTCAGTCCCCCGCTTCCTAGAGAAGCTTCAGTTTGGCAGAAACCCATGTGCCCCAGACAAGTTGCCCCCCACATACCTCCTCCCTTCTCGGCAGTTTCCTGGGACTCTTCATTTCCCAGATGTTTCCTCTTTTGTCGCCGTTCCATCGTACCAACTAGAAGTCTCCCTTAGAAGATGCCTCAAGAGATGTCCAACTCCTCCTCTTCCCTACAGGTTGGCCCTTCTTGGCTCTTGGGCAATCCGTTGAAATGATTCAATACAAATAAAAATGGTCAAGTCTCCTAAATGGCTGAAAAACTTGTACCACTTGGTGAACCACCAGTACTGCCTAGTGCTCACCAGGGCTGTTATGTTTGCAAGGTTGCCAGGCGCACAGTGGAATTCTGTGACCTCAGTGATGACATCAGAGCATTCGGTGGACCTAGGTTGAGCACAGTGTCTGCAGTAGCACAGGCCCCATTTTCAAGAACAATTCCTTTTTCCCAGCCGAAGCTTTCCCGTGAAAGGGAAAGGTTCATACCATATCTATTATAAATTGTATCATACCATGTCTATTATAAAATTCACATTTTGATTGGAGATCTTTTAATGTCTTTTCTAGAGAGCTTTAATATGAATATTTTAAATGGTCTCCAGTTTCCCTGTGGATTATTGACATTTTAAACTCTGCACTTCAATTTTCCCTCAATACGTGTAATTTTGTCACGGCTATTTCTGTACTTAAAGATGAGGAACTATATAATTGATTTCTTCATTTTTTCCCCATCTCTTTCCAAGGTACTGCATTTGATTGTGTCTTGCGACTGAGTGAAAAATGCTAGTCCTTGAGTCAGGACATTGGGCCCTTTAGCAAGTAACTCAACCTATCTGGGCTTCAGCTTCTGTATGTGCGATCAAGAGGCTTGGACTAGCTGACTTTTCAAATGCTGTGTTTCTTTGATTCACTCTCACTTACTGATCTGCTCCTTAAGAAGAGGGTCTGTTCTCATAAAGTAACAACAGTCTTTTCCTAACCTTAGGTTGGGCGGAGTTTATCTGTTCGTACTCAGTTTGTTAGTTATATTGCCTTCTACGTATGCTTAGCTCTAAATAATTTATATGGCTCTTGTGACAATTTTTAGATCTTCTTTTTTTTCTTATTTTCTTTTACAGTTTCTAATTTGTTATCGCCAGTGTAGAGGAGCCTGATTGACTTTTAAAATTTATTGATCTTGTATGTGTGTGCCTTGTTGAACCGTCTTATTAGTTCCTGCTAGTTTATCTGTGGGTTCTTTGGGGTCTCCTAGATAAATGAGCCTATTAAATGTAAATAATGTGTTCTTTGGATAAAGTTTATTTTCTTGCATCTCTCTATATAGAAGCAATATGTTGAATTGATTTAAATATTTAAATACTTACATACCTGTTATCACAATCTAACATTTTTATCTTATTTTCTTTCAATCAATATTATGTTTTCAAGATTTATCCACGTGAATCCATATAGATCTAGGTCTTTGATTTTTGACTGTTTGATATTATTTGATCACATGCATATAGCATCATTTATTTTCCATTCAAGCATTATTGGACACTTGGATTGTTTCCCTCCCTTCTCTAGAACAAACAACTTTTCCTAGAATATCCCTGAAGATGTCTGACAGTCGAGAAGGGCCAGGCTGCCCGAAGGATTGCTACTTGCTTTTAGCCGCCTTCCAACAGACCGTCTCCAGCCAGCAATTTGAAGCACAGCTGAAATGAGAACTGCCCCAAATGTGAAGATCTTAGGAGCTTCCTAGAAGGTGGGAGGTTAATGATAGGCATCCTGCTGGGATCCCAGGGGAGTCTGAGCTGGCCTGAAGCTCATCTTCCTCCTCCACCTCTCAAGAGAAATGTGGAGGAAAGAAGACTTCAAAAACTGTGAGCAGGCAGAGGGAGAGATATTGGGGGCTGAAGCTGTAACTGAGGTCTTGGAGTGGGCTGTGAGCACGCAGAGCCTCTAGAGATCCAGGCTCTGCCTTCTGAGAACTTCTCCCCTAAGGCTGCTCATAATTCACGTGATACCGGCCATATAGAGCCGACTTGGCCCACACTGTCACAGAAAGCCTTATCAGAATCTCTTCTTCTTCATACACTCTTGTGTCTGTTACTTGGTTATTGCCTTTGGTACTCCAGTGATGTGAACCACAGTCGCCAGGGGATGGAGGACACTAGTGCCCCATGTTGCTCTGTGGCCTCAAGCCACAGCTTGAGGGTAAGGGAAGAGGCCAAATGAAGGTCAAGAAGGAAAGATGGAGTTTGAAGAGAAGACCTGAGTTAAGGGTGTCTTCTCAAGTCTTGATGACTGAAATGTAGCTCCAGTACCTGAAGTCCTGCTTGTTCTGAAGGCTGACCGCGGGGCTGGGTGCACTCAGTGAAGGAACCGTATACACTTAGTATTTCCTTGCTTGCTCACTCTTGCCCTCCTCTGATACACCCTCTGCAAGACTGATCTTCCCCTGAAACAACTTTCCACCTGCCACTGTCATCTCATGAACATTTGCTTCCCCTTCCTAGTGTCCCCCTAGAATGCCATTGCAGCCAATTCATATTTTGATAATCATGCTGCTTACCATATTCTCAGCAACTTCTGATAAATTTTATTCACTTTATTCCATAGTCTTCACCCATCAATAATCTTCCTTAACTTCCTAGCTGCAGGTTAACCCATTCGGAATCATTTCTTTTTCTTTCTCTTCTTTGGCAAATCCTTTCTATCTTTTAAGGTCTTTTTCTTGTCTCTCTACCATCCTGCCTTCCTGAACTTCTTTTTTTTTCCGTTTAAGTAACCTTTCAATCTCCTTCCCCAGTTTCCTCATAAACATTGAGAGTTTATTCCTCACACGTTAGACAGCGGTTTATGAATGGCCAGGCATAACGGACTCAGAATGAGTTGGCACCCCCGAGGTACCTGTCTTGCTGGGGAACCACAGGTGAAGGGCTGGCTGCTGGACACATGTTTGCATGGAGTCAGGCTGAGTGGCCTCAGGGTGTTTGCCCTGCCCTTGTGTGTGTTTCTCCCTCGTTGGTTTCCTTGTCCAGCCACCTGTGACCTCCCTCCATCCAGCCCAGGGAATCCTTCTCATCACAGGGGTAGGATGTTTGTCTCATTTTCCATTACATCCTTTCCCCAAAGTTTGGTTGTGAGTTGTTCCCATTCCAAAGACCTTTCCTCTTTGAAGAGAAAAGAGAAAATCTTGTCTCTCCTTTCCTCTCACTTCACTTCTGCTCTATTATCTCCTCCGTCCAGAATGGCCCACTGACTCACATGGGTGTAGTTCCGAAGATGGCAAGAACTGCCAGCAATTCTGAGATAATAATACGGATGGATCAGGAAAACTTGAAAACCTTTATCCCGCCACATTAAAAAAAATTGCACTTCCAGTGTATTCAGAGTCTCAGTGTAGAAACACAAATGATAGAGAAATGGAATTACACTCAAGTTTTTCTTTCCTCCTTTCCTGATTTATTCTAATCCTCCATGCTAACATGATGAACTATTTGTTAGGTAAAGTTTCAGACATTTTCTACCCATGCACACTTTTCTTCTTTTCACATAAGAGTGTGAACTAGGTCACTTTCAACATGCTGTGATTCTGTGATTCCCTGTCTCCCACCGAGTCATCCACTGATAAAGTCATCTGTTTCACGGAGAACTATTTCCAATAGCTAATAGCCAATGTCTGTGGAGTGCTTACTCTGTGTCGGTTTCTTGTAACTACTTTACAGATCATTTGTACAACGTAGCCATGGACCAGGTACAATTATAAATCCCAAGGCACAGAAAAGGGCAGATAAGTACAAATAAATACAGAGGCCAAGTGACTTGCCCAAGACACTGGAGCAAATCAAAATCCATGCCTCTGTAATCATTTTGCTCTATTGCCTCTGTCTGGGAGGCTTGATGATTTGGCAACTAAAACCTTAAATATCATGTTCCATTTTTATATCTGTGACACAAGCGTGGGCTGTGATATGGGGTAACTAACCTGACTACTTTTGAAAACCCTTATGCACCTGGATGAAAGTAAGCCAGGGACTGCAAGCTATAGATTTAAGGTTTCCTACCAACTTTTCAAAATAGCTTCTTGAATGCAATTTACGTAGTGTCAAGTCTAGGATGTAGTCCAAATAGTAACAGAAAAATGGAGATATGTAGAAAAATACTTAAAGTTGACAAGTATTAGGAGTGTAGTATTTTTGGGGCCAGCGTGTAGACCACAGGAAAACTTGCTGTTTCCATCCCAAAGGGAAGAGCCCTACGTTGCAACTGCCAAGGTCCCTGGGGCAGCAAGTGTGCTCACTGCTTAGTAAAGAAGCATCCTCAGTTTGATAGAATCATATGGGAGCCTTACATTTGGTTAGCAGTTCTACATTCTTGATGTAATAATATTTTCAGGGTGTGGGAGGGTATCAAGCTCTGAAAATACCCTTGGAGAGATTTGCTTATTAAGTTTGGCTTTTTCAATCTCCCTACTACTTCTTGACTAAACACCAGGCGGTTTCCTTCACTTTTCAGAACCATGTTGTTTTTCCCTTGTCTAATGAGCTTTGAAAGACTTTTGATTGAGCTATTAAGTTTGGGGAAAAATAAACATCTCTTTAAAATAAGGCAGATAATAACAATGACAAGTAGAAAAAGCTCTAAAACAGAGAATATCCTCCATTCTAGCCAATGACTGGGAGTGGAAGGTGCGTGCTCGCTGTCCAGGACATAGAAGTAAAAGCTGAGGAGGCGCTGAGGCGTCTCCTGGATCTCTATGAGCCTCCATCATTTCTGCTGAGTAGGGTTGACAGATAAAATATAGGCTGTTTAGTTAAATATGAATGTTTGAAAAACAACGAGTACATTTTGAAGATAAGTATGCCCCAAATAGTTCATAGGATCTACTTATACTAAAAATAATGACTTATTATTCATGTGAAGTTCAAGTTTAACTGGGTATCCTGTATTTTTATTTACTAAATCTGACAGCCCTACTGATGATCCACAATGGAGGCAGTTGAGGAGCGGTACATGCTGGCTCTCGGACAGTCAGAAATGGCTTCAGCAGATCCAGGTACAGTATGAAATTCTTTTTGGATGTAGCTCAGAAGCCATGTCCAGCCCTTGACTGCAAGTACTGCCTCGGGTTTCCCTGAGGTGGGATAAACCTTCCTCTTAATGGCCTTTTGGTAAGTCTGGAAGACCATATCCAAGGGGAGCCCCAAAGTCAGTTTCATCCTCACAACCATGTTTCCAATTCCTGGAATTGGCTGCATGTGACTCACAAGAGCTGAGGAGGTTTGTGGAAATTGGGAGTGTCATAGCTCGAACCCTTTGTAGGTAAAGTTTTGCTGTTGTGAGAGTTTTAACAGGAGCAATGTGAAAGACTCCATGTCCCCAGGTAGATAGAAATAATCCTGTTCTACCTGTGTGTATGTGACAAGTCTCTAATAGTTCAGAGAGCAAGTATCTGGTCTTAGAAAGAGTGATCCAAGCTTGGATGTTTCTGGTGACAAGGCAAGGTCCTGAGTTTCAAGTTCACCTTTTATGGTTGAGGAGACAATAAGGTGGTCAGAAGGGAAATCATGGAGGAGACCTTGGCTTCATCCATCGTGCAGGCTTGTATATGTGGTTCTATGTAGATTGTGTTTCAAAGGTGGAGCTTGTTTACAACTATGAACATTCTCCGATGTGCTTTTTGGACCTTCATTCCCAGAGCGAGAGCAGTGCCGAGGCTCTAGAAATGCCATGGATATTCTGAGCTGTCAGTGGCATTTCCCCGGTACTGTTCCCTTGGTGCCGCTCCTTGAAATGTCCAAAGGGATTATCATGTGTCTTGTGGCGGGTCCTAGCATTGTGAAAGGAAGCTGCTGCACCTGGCTCAGAGGATTTCGGATGTGGTGGGAGGAGGAGTAGTACTACGACTATAAATTGTATCACAGCATATCTATTCCATCTTGAGAGTGGGGTTGGGGGGTTATGAAGGGGGGCTTTTATTGTACTTTTATACATTGTACCCTTGAAACTAATTCAATTTTTTAAAATTAATTAATTTATTTTGGGCTGCATTGGGTCTTTGTTGCTGCTAGCGGGCGTCCTCTAGTTGCAGAGAGCTGGGGCTCCTCTTGGCTGTGGTGCACGGGCTTCTCATTGCAGTGGCTTCTCTTGTTGCGGAGCATGGGCTCTAGGCACGCAGGCTTCCGTAGTCGTGGCACGTGGGCTCGGTTGATGTGGCACATGGGCTCTAGAGCCAGGCTCAGTAGTTGTGGTGCGCGGGCTTAGTTACTCCGTGGCACGTGGAATCTTCCCAGACCAGGGCTCGAACCCATGTCCCCTGCATTCGCAGGCATATTCTTAACTACTGCTCCACCAGAGAAGCCCAATAATTCAGTTTTTTATAAAGAGAAGATTCCTAATATTATTCCAAAATTTTAAAAATATGTAGTTGGATAACACTATGAAAAATTAACTGATATATTCTTTTATTATTTCTCTTTGCTCCCTGGATTTCTTTTCCTCATCCAGTCAGCTAGGCACTGTGAGCTCACTGCATTAGGAAGGTAAAGACTCAGCAGAAATGAGGCAGAAAAAGAGAAACTTCTCAGCTTTGGAATGTTCACAACGGAGGCCACAGTAAAACAGGTGAGAATTCTGTGAACAAAAAATAAATGTCGTCTCAAATGCAAAAAAGTATTCTCTGCACTGGGAGGCAGGAGAGGGAGGGAGGGAAGGACTGAAGGAGAGAGATCAGTGTGGCCAGGGACATGGAAACTGTGCTTGAGGACGATATGCCCAGGAAGAGAATCAGAAGCTGGAGAAGATTCAGCCTGCACGTGATCATTGCCTCCAGCCAGCACCCTCATCTCAGACGTTGGGAAATTCAGAGAGAGAGTGGGAGTACGTCAGGAGGGCCACGCGCAGAGTCTGTGTGGCAGGGGTTGTGGCCGTTCCCTATTTGTGAGGAGTCCCCAGCAATTTGCAGGCCTCTTCTGGAAAATGCTGGCGGACGTCTCTAGTGCTTATGTGAAAGCTTGTTCACAAACCTTGAAAGATACAGATGTAGATGACAGATAGATGCATAGATAGAAAAATGTCATTAAATAAAAGCTCCAGGAAAGGTTTGGAAAATGCCCTTTATTGCATAGGACGCTTCTATTGTCATATGATGTTAGACTGAGTGCCGGTCCCTTCATCCTCCTTCAGACCATGGCATTCGGTCTGCTACTCTCCCGAGGGTCCTTTCTTCTCCCTGGAAGGGATAAAACAAATGAGGTAGAACAGGAAGAGACAAGAAGCACTCCAAGCTCTGCTGGTCAGGGTTACCCTCCAGCATTGCCTTAATGCTCAGAGCCACACACACCACAGTGAGCTTGGCTCCAGATCAACTACCACGCAACGAAGGTTCTGGAACATTTCCATATCTCGGGGGACCTCATTTCCACGTGACTCTCTTTCATATTCCCCTTTGTCACAGAAGGCTAGGTACAGTGGTCAGGGTGAGATCTCGCCTCAGGCCCAAGCCTCTCAGACCTCAAAGTTCTGGTCCTGCAAGGGCCCCTGTCCTCTCTTGAGACCACTCCTGGCTCTCTCTGCTGAGAAGGAGCTGCTGGCAGTACGTCCTCTAAGAGTTGAGGTCCATCGTGCAGACCCTGAGAAAACTCCTAGGAAAAGGCTCCACCTTCTTGTTTACGTCAACAGAGGTCAATGCCTTTGTTAGTGCTGGGTGTGTCCCATTTGATGCAACTGCAGAGCCATTAGGTAAACCAGCACATGTGTGCGGCCCCTTCCCTTAGACTCCTCTGGGCCCTCGTGACATAGGCTCAGAAGACTGCCAGCCTCAAGCCTTACCTCTTCCAAGGGACGGCCACACCGTCTTCCAGGATCTTCTGTCCCATGAATCTCAGTTGCTGTTTGGAACTCAAAGGAGAGAAAAGACCCTGCCTGCGGGGTCTCTTTGGGCTGGGGCCTTCCCCCGTGGGCTGCTCTCCCTCATTCTCCTTTTCTTCTTGCTTCTCTTCCTCTTCCTCCTCCTCCTCCTCCTCCTCCTCCTCCTCCTCGTTCTCCTCCTCCTCCTCCTCGTCCTCCTCCTCAGGGGTGCTCTCGGATTCCACATTGCCCATCCACTGGGCCATGTTGAGATGAAAGACATGGCAGCTGAAGCCCTGCAGGACGCCGAACTTCACGTGCTGCTGGAGGATCTCCAAGGTGTGGAAGACCCGGCAGCAGGCCATGCACCTGAAGCCGGTCTCCATGGTCAGCATCCAGTCCGCTGTCTTGGCGCTGGGTCTCTCCTCGACGGCAGGGGGCCCTGATGGGCTGCCTGGCTCTGCCCTTTCCTCATACTCTTTCTCCTCCCCAGTGGGCTCACTGTCAGACAGGAGGCTTTCGGTGGACACATCAGAAGAGGGGTCAGTGGCTACTGCGCACACATCCTCAGGAAGGGTCACTTCTTCTATCCTCAGCTGCTTTTCAGGCAACTCCAAGGGTTTCTTTGTCTTCCAGGAGACAGCGACACCCTTGTTCACTTGTACCTGCATGTAGTATATTTTCATGCCCCTTTCCTCTTTGTCTGGGTGCAGATAGTTCTTACAGGGTGAAGAGGGTGAGGAGGAGACACAGTGTGATGGGGAAGCGGTCTCTCCTTCTTCCTGATCCTGGGCTAGGGGTGGTCTAGGCTGGGCAGTGTCTCGATGAAATCTCCGGATTCCTGAAAAAGGAAATTAAAATCATAATAACATGCATGGGCCCTGCCGGAAGCTGAGGGAGCAGGTGTGGTAGACGAGAGAGGGACATTGGCACGACATAGCTATGTCGTGAGCTTGGTGTCTGTTGGCCGTAGGACGGAGTGGTGTATCTGGTGTCATCTGTGAGCTTTTCATGTGCGTGGGGGGGGATACTGGAGCGGTGTCTGTATACAGGGGTGTGGAGTATGGTGGTGAGGGCTGTAGTATGTGAGGGATGCGGCTGGATGCGTGTACGACGAGGAGTGTGAGTTTGGGAATATCGGTGGTGCATTCCTTGTGGAATGGGGCTGTGGTGCAGGAGAGTACTTTGGAGCACGTGCTTGGGGTTGATGTGCACTGAGAAGGGCGGTGCCTGGAGGGCGCATGTATGTGTGAGCTCTGTGCACCTGAGCCTGATGGTCCTGCTCTCAGGCTGGAGGTGTATGATGCAGAACTCTGTCCTTCTCTGGAAGCAAAGGCAAAGACAAAGCCTACATTTTCCTCTGAAGATGCTTAATCTGGTCCCTCTTCCCTCCACCTCAAGCCCAGACCTTTCCGGCCCCTGCTCCTTGACTTCCCCACCATGGTAGTAGCAGTATTCACACACACACACCCAGACTCAGCTGGCATCCACGCCCTCGGAACAGCTCAGCCATCCTGCCCAGGCTCCTCCACAGAGCCCTCATCACCTCTGATGACCCTGGATTTCCTCTCAGCCTCCCTGGGATCTATGTGCCTCCTGCCTCACAGCCAAGCACACCCTCACCTGAGGAGCCCCGCGCCGTTACCAGCGTAGCTGAGCTTGCGCAGAGTAGAAGTACGGAAGAAGTATTTAGAGGCAGAGGAGACCTCCCCTGCCCCTGGGCTTCAGCCTTGGGCCACCACAGTGGATCCAAGCAGAGGGGGATCCTCTTGTGACTTCGAGATTCCTGAGGGAGGAATGAAAGGCTCAGGGTGGGTTCATCAGTCCTCTCTCCACAAATATTTACTGAGTGTGTGACACGTGTAAGGTGCAGTGAATACACACAGTTGAGAGTGTGGTTCCCAGTGGATCCTCCAGGATTTAATTCCAATCAATACTTATTCTCTCACTGTCTAGTTGGTAATGTAGGCCTCGGTGGTGACTGTGAGTGTGTGGGAAGTGTGAGTGATGTGTATCAGTTAAGTCTGTGGTAAGTGTGGGGTTGGCATGGGGAGCACAGTGCAGACGTGTCTATCTGTGTCTGTGGCCTTTGTGTGCATGGTTTCTGTTCACAAGTCAGGAATTCTGGGACATGTAACTTTTCCTCATTACATGGTGTGGCTTGTATTTATGGTGCGTGTTCATTCCTTCATTCACCAAGATTCAGTAAGCAGCTACTCCTGTGTATCCGGCACTCTTCCAGTGTTGTAGTCTTTGGTAACGCTGCACATTCTAGTAGGGGAAGACACACACTAAACAAAACTACAATAACTATATAATACATCAGCTGGTGGTAAGTATATAAGGGTTGCCAGACTTAGCGAACAAGAATACAAGGCACCCAGTTAAATTTCAGTTTCAGATAAACCCAGAATAATTTTTTAGTGTAAGTATTCCCATGCAGTATTTGGCCTGACTTAGTTTTAGTGTAAGTATGGCCCATACAATATGTGGGACATACGGACACTGAAAAATTACTTGTTGTTTATCTGGAATTCAAATTGAACTGGATAGCCCATATTTTCTCTGGCAATCCTGACATGGGTTACTGAGACTGTGGTTTACTGTGGTTTGTACAAAGCGGGTCTGGCATTACTCAAGAATGTGTTATAAGTGTGGTGTGTAAGACACGTGACTGGTTCTTACAGAGGTATTTAGAGATGGCTGAAGTTAGCTGTGTTTGTGCAAGAGTTGAGGAGATACATGTATATATAGTGTGTGTTTGTGTGTGTGTCCTATATATATAGTGTGTGTGTCTATATATATATCTCATCTCCAGCGTTTGGTGTTGGAGGAGAGGATTGTGATACAGGTGGGTTGTATGAGAACGTAGTACAGGAGGGATCCGTGTATATACCTCCATGTGCTGTGTGTGGTTTTGTAAGGAAGTTATATGTGGGGTGTGTGATATTTTTGCTGCATCAGAGTGTACATGGGTGTATGAGTTACTGTCTCATAAAACACCCCTAACAAGAATTCTGTATACACTCTTACGTACACCGAGTGTCAGCCAGGTCCAGGCAGGGTGACAAGAATTTTACCATGCAGACTTTATATCTGGTAAGCACTCTACCCCCATTCATCTCGCTCTTCTCTGCATTACCACACACACACACACACACACACACACACACACACACTCACACACACACACACACAGGAACATAGAGCAAAATATTCTGAATGGTCAGGGGCAGTCATTGCCTTTCCCAGCCTGTCCCAGCCACTGCCTGGAAATCTGCCTGCTGTCTAGAGCTCCATTCCCAGGGCCCATCGTACAGTCTCCAGGGACCTGGGCCTGGTAGGAGCTACTGGGCTTTAATCTGGGGCAGAGGCCTCTAGCTGGAGCTCTGGGGTGACCACCCCCTCCCAGGGCAAGCTACTCGCCTACATTTAATGCACGCAGGCACCACGTGGCCCGTGGCTCTCAGAGCTCCCCGCAGGACCCTGAGGACATTTCTCACCCCCGCTCACGTGGTCTCAGTCTCTGGAAAACCCTTCCCTTCCCTTGATCTCCTTTGGGAAATTCTTCCTGTTGAAGGAATAAAACCTCCTTGCTTTCAATAGGACACCATCCCTAGACAAACAATCTTCTTTCAAAGTGCATTCCACTTGTCAAGATATTTTTCAACAGGGCCTTCAACTCATGGGGCTTCTCTTTCCACTTTGGTAAAAGAGGCCAAGCAACTCATGGGTCTCTCTCAGCATCCTTGCATCCTTCACATCCCCCACCTCATGACCCCAGGGAAAGATCCAAGAGAATAAGAGAGAAATCGGGGACTGAGAAAAGCTGCACCTCTAGGTCTGTGCAAGCAGGATGCAGCCTGCTATGAGTCCGACAAAGCTCCAGGCCCGGCTGCCCCAGGAGAGAGTCCTCAGACCAGCGGAGCTGACCTCCCATCTCCCAGGGGGCATCTGGCCGTTCTGTGCCGTCTCACACCACAGGGACCCTCCGGATAGATACGGCAGCATCAGTGAGACAAGGTCTCTCGCTCCCTGCTTCACAGGTGACACGTTCTCAGTCCCCCGCTTCCTAGAGAAGCTTCAGTTTGGCAGAAACCCATGTGCCCCAGACAAGTTGCCCCCCACATACCTCCTCCGTTCTCGGCAGTTTCCTGGGACTCTTCATTTCCCAGATGTTTCCTCTTTTGTCGCCGTTCCATCGTACCAACTAGAAGTCTCCCTTAGAAGATGCCTCAAGAGATGTCCAACTCCTCCTCTTCCCTACAGGTTGGCCCTTCTTGGCTCTTGGGCAATCCGTTGGAATGATTCAATACAAATAAAAATGGTCAAGTCTCCTAAATGGCTGAAAAACTTGTACCACTTGGTGAACCACCAGTACTGCCTAGTGCTCACCAGGGCTGTTATGTTTGCAAGGTTGCCAGGCGCACAGTGGAATTCTGTGACCTCAGTGATGACATCAGAGCATTCGGTGGACCTAGGTTGAGCACAGTGTCTGCAGTAGCACAGGCCCCATTTTCAAGAACAATTCCTTTTTCCCAGCCGAAGCTTTCCCGTGAAAGGGAAAGGTTCATACCATATCTATTATAAATTGTATCATACCATGTCTATTATAAAATTCACATTTTGATTGGAGATCTTTTAATGTCTTTTCTAGAGAGCTTTAATATGAATATTTTAAATGGTCTCCAGTTTCCCTGTGGATTATTGACATTTTAAACTCTGCACTTCAATTTTCCCTCAATACGTGTAATTTTGTCACGGCTATTTCTGTACTTAAAGATGAGGAACTATATAATTGATTTCTTCATTTTTTCCCCATCTCTTTCCAAGGTGCTGCATTTGATTGTGTCTTGCGACTGAGTGAAAAATGCTAGTCCTTGAGTCAGGACATTGGGCCCTTTAGCAAGTAACTCAACCTATCTGGGCTTCAGCTTCTGTATGTGTGATCAAGAGGCTTGGACTAGCTGACTTTTCAAATGCTGTGTTTCTTTGATTCACTCTCACTTACTGATCTGCTCCTTAAGAAGAGGGTCTGTTCTCATAAAGTAACAACAGTCTTTTCCTAACCTTAGGTTGGGCGGAGTTTATCTGTTCGTACTCAGTTTGTTAGTTATATTGCCTTCTACGTATGCTTAGCTCTAAATAATTTATATGGCTCTTGTGACAATTTTTAGATCTTCTTTTTTTCTTATTTTCTTTTACAGTTTCTAATTTGTTATCGCCAGTGTAGAGGAGCCTGATTGACTTTTAAAATTTATTGATCTTGTATGTGTGTGCCTTGTTGAACCGTCTTATTAGTTCCTGCTAGTTTATCTGTGGGTTCTTTTGGGTCTCCTAGATAAATGAGCCTATTAAATGTAAATAATGTGTTCTTTGGATAAAGTTTATTTTCTTGCATCTCTCTATATAGAAGCAATATGTTGAATTGATTTAAATATTTAAATACTTACATACCTGTTATCACAATCTAACATTCTTTATCTTATTTTCTTTCAATCAATATTATGTTTTCAAGATTTATCCACGTGAATCCATATAGATCTAGGTCTTTGATTTTTGACTGTTTGATATTATTTGATCACATGCATATAGCATCATTTATTTTCCATTCAAGCATTATTGGACACTTGGATTGTTTCCCTCCCTTCTCTAGAACAAACATTTCCTAGAATATCCCTGAAGATGTCTGACAGTCGAGAAGGGCCAGGCTGCCCGAAGGATTGCTACTTGCTTTTAGCCACCTTCCAACAGGCCGTCTCCAGCCAGCAATTTGAAGCACAGCTGAAATGAGAACTGCCCCAAATGTGAAGATCTTAGGAGCTTCCTAGAAGGTGGGAGGTTAATGATAGGCATCCTGCTGGGATCCCAGGGGAGTCTGAGCTGGCCTGAAGCTCATCTTCCTCCTCCACCTCTCAAGAGAAATGTGGAGGAAAGAAGACTTCAAAAACTGTGAGCAGGCAGAGGGAGAGATATTGGGGGCCAAAGCTGTAACTGAGGTCTTGGAGTGGGCTGTGAGCATGCAGAGCCTCTAGAGAGCCAGGCTCTGCCTTCTGAGAACTTCTCCCCTAAGGCTGCTCATAATTCACGTGATACCAGCCATATAGATCCGACTTGGCCCACACTGTCACAGAAAGCCTTATCAGAATCTCTTCTTCTTCATACACTCTTGTGTCTGTTACTTGGTTATTGCCTTTGGTACTCCACTGATGTGAACCACAGTCGCCAGGGGATGGAGGACACTAGTGGCCCATCTTGCTCTGTGGCCTCAGTCCACAGCTTGAGGGTAAGGGAAGAGGCCAAATGAAGGTCAAGAAGGAAAGATGGAGTTTGAAGAGAAGACCTGAGTTAAGGGTGTCTTCTCAAGTCTTGATGACTGAAACGTAGCTCCAGTACCTGAAGTCCTGCTTGTTCTCAAGGCTGAGCGCGGGGCTGGGTGCACTCAGTGAAGGAACCGTGTACACTTAGTATTTCCTTGCTTGCTCACACTTGCCCTCCTCTGATACACCCTCTGCAAGACTGATCTTCCCCTGAAACAACTTTCCACCTGCCACTGTCATCTCATGAACATTTGCTTCCCCTTCCTAGTGTCCCCCTAGAATGCCATTGCAGCCAATTCATAATTTGATAATCATGCTGCTTACCATATTCTCAGCAACTTCTGATAAATTTTATTCACTTTATTCCATAGTCTTCACCCATCAATAATCTTCCTTAACTTCCTAGCTGCAGGTTAACCCATTCGGAATCATTTCTTTTTCTTTCTCTTCTTTGGCAAATCCTTTCTATCTTTTAAGGTCTTTTTCTTGTCTCTCTACCATCCTGCCTTCCTGAACTTCTTTTTTTTCCGTTTAAGTAACCTTTCAATCTCCTTCCCCAGTTTCCTCATAAACATTGAGAGTTTATTCCTCACACGTTAGACAGCGGTTTATGAATGGCCAGGCATAACGGACTCAGAATGAGTTGGCACCCCCGAGGTACCTGTCTTGCTGGGGAACCACAGGTGAAGGGCTGGCTGCTGGACACATGTTTGCATGGAGTCAGGCTGAGTGGCCTCAGGGTGTTTGCCCTGCCCTTGTGTGTGTTTCTCCCTAGTTGGTTTCCTTGTCCAGCCACCTGTGACCTCCCTCCATCCAGCCCAGGGAATCCTTCTCATCACAGGGGTAGGATGTTTGTCTCATTTTCCATCACATCCTTTCCCCAAAGTTTGGTTGTGAGTTGTTCCCATTCCAAAGACCTTTCCTCTTTGAAGAGAAAAGAGAAAATCTTGTCTCTCCTTTCCTCTCACTTCACTTCTGCTCTATTATCTCCTCCGTCCAGAATGGCCCACTGACTCACATGGGTGTAGTTCCGAAGATGGCAAGAACTGCCAGCAAGTCTGAGATAATAATACGGATGGATCAGGAAAACTTGCAAACCTTTATCCCGCCACATTAAAAAAAATTGCACTTCCAGTGTATTCAGAGTCTCAGTGTAGAAACACAAATGATAGAGAAATGGAATTACACTCAAGTTTTTCTTTCCTCCTTTCCTGATTTATTCTAATCCTCCATGCTAACATGATGAACTATTTGTTAGGTAAAGTTTCAGACATTTTCTACCCATGCACACTTTTCTTCTTTTCACATAAGAGTGTGAACTAGGTCACTTTCAACATGCTGTGATTCTGTGATTCCCTGTCTCCCACCGAGTCATCCACTGATAAAGTCATCTGTTTCACGGAGAACTATTTCCAATAGCTAATAGCCAATGTCTGTGGAGTGCTTACTCTGTGTCGGTTTCTTGTAACTACAGATCATTTGTACAACGTAGCCATGGACCAGGTACAATTATAAATCCCAAGGGACAGAAAAGGGCAGATAAGTACAAATAAATACAGAGGCCAAGTGACTTGCCCAAGACACTGGAGCAAATCAAAATCCATGCCTCTGTAATCATTTTGCTCTATTGCCTCTGTCTGGGAGGCTTGATGATTTGGCAACTAAAACCTTAAATATCATGTTCCATTTTTATATCTGTGACACAAGCGTGGGCTGTGATATGGGGTAACTAACCTGACTACTTTTGAAAACCCTTATGCACCTGGATGAAAGTAAGCCAGGGACTGCAAGCTATAGATTTAAGGTTTCCTACCAACTTTTAAAAATAGCTTCTTGAATGCAATTTACGTAGTGTCAAGTCTAGGATGTAGTCCAAATAGTAACAGAAAAATGGAGATATGTAGAAAAATACTTAAAGTTGACAAGTATTGGGAGTGTAGTATTTTTGGGGCCAGCGTGTAGACCACAGGAAAACTTGCTGTTTCCATCCCAAAGGGAAGAGCCCTACGTTGCAACTGCCAAGGTCCCTGGGGCAGCAAGTGTGCTCACTGCTTAGTAAAGAAGCATCCTCAGTTTGATAGAATCATATGGGAGCCTTACATTTGGTTAGCAGTTCTACATTCTTGATGTAATAATATTTTCAGGGTGTGGGAGGGTATCAAGCTCTGAAAATACCCTTGGAGAGATTTGCTTATTAAGTTTGGCTTTTTCAATCTCCCTACTACTTCTTGACTAAACACCAGGCGGTTTCCTTCACTTTTCAGAACCATGTTGTTTTTCCCTTGTCTAATGAGCTTTGAAAGACTTTTGATTGAGCTACTAAGTTTGGGGAAAAATAAACATCTCTTTAAAATAAGGCAGATAATAACAATGACAAGTAGAAAAAGCTCTAAAACAGAGAATATCCTCCATTCTAGCCAATGACTGGGAGTGGAAGGTGCATGCTCGCTGTCCAGGACGTAGAAGTAAAAGCTGAGGAGGCGCTGAGGCGTCTCCTGGATCTCTATGAGCCTCCATCATTTCTGCTGAGTAGGGTTGACAGATAAAATATACGCTGTTTAGTTAAATATGAATGTTTGAAAAACAACGAGTACATTTTGAAGATAAGTATGTCCCAAATAGTTCATAGGATCTACTTATACTAAAAATAATGACTTATTATTCATGTGAAGTTCAAGTTTAACTGGGTATCCTGTATTTTTATTTACTAAATCTGACAGCCCTACTGATGATCCACAATGGAGGCAGTTGAGGAGCGGTCCATGCTGGCTCTCGGACAGTCAGAAATGGCTTCAGCAGATCCAGGTACAGTATGAAATTCTTTTTGGATGTAGCTCAGAAGCCATGGCCAGCCCTTGACTGCAAGTACTGCCTCGGGTTTCCCTGAGGTGGGGTAAACCTTCCTCTTAATGGCCTTTTGGTAAGTCTGGAAGACCATATCCAAGGGCAGCCCCAAAGTCAGTTTCATCCTCACAACCATGTTTCCAATTCCTGGAATTGGCTGCATGTGACTCACAAGAGCTGAGGAGGTTTGTGGAAATTGGGAGTGTCATAGCTTGAAGCCTTTGTAGGTAAAGTTTTGCTGTTGTGAGAGTTTTAACAGGAGCAATGTGAAAGACTCCAGGTCCCCAGGTAGATAGAAATAATCCTGTTCTACCTGTGTGTATGTGACAAGTCTCTAATAGTTCAGAGAGCAAGTATCTGGTCTTAGAAAGACTGATCCAAGCTTGGATGTTTCTGGTGACAAGGCAAGGTCCTGAGTTTGAAGTTCACCTTTTATGGTTGAGGAGACAATAAGGTGGTCAGAAGGGAAATCATGGAGGAGACCTTGGCTTCATCCATCGTGCAGGCTTGTATATGTGGTTCTATGTAGATTGTGTTTCAAAGGTGGAGCTTGTTTACAACTATGAACATTCTCCGATGTGCTTTTTGGACCTTCATTCCCAGAGCGAGAGCAGTGCCGAGGCTCTAGAAATGCCATGGATATTCTGAGCTGTCAGTGGCATTTCCCCGGTACTGTTCCCTTGGTGCCGCTCCTTGAAATGTCCAAAGGGATTATCATGTGTCTTGTGGCGGGTCCTAGCATTGTGAAAGGAAGCTGCTGCACCTGGCTCAGAGGATTTCGGATGTGGTGGGAGGAGTAGTAGTACTACGACTATAAATTGTATCACAGCATATCTATTCCATCTTGAGAGTGGGGTTGGGGGGTTATGAAGGGGGGCTTTTATTGTACTTTTATACATTGTACCCTTGAAACTAATTCAATTTTTTAAAATTAATTAATTTATTTGGGGCTGCATTGGGTCTTTGTTGCTGCTAGCGGGCGTCCTCTAGTTGCAGTGAGCCGGGGCTCCTCTTGGCTGTGGTGCACGGGCTTCTCATTGCAGTGGCTTCTCTTGTTGCAGAGCATGGGCTCTAGGCACGGAGGCTTCCGTAGTCGTGGCACGTGGGCTCGGTTGATGTGGCACACGGGCTCTAGAGCGCAGGCTCAGTAGTTGTGGCGCGTGGGCTTAGTTACTCCGTGGCACGTGGGATCTTCCCAGACCAGGGCTCGAACCCATGTCCCCTGCATTCGCAGGCATATTCTTAACTACTGCTCCACCAGAGAAGCCCAATAATTCAGTTTTTTATAAAGAGAAGATTCCTAATATTATTCCAAAATTTTAAAAATATGTAGTTGGATAACACTATGAAAAATTAACTGACATATTCTTTTATTATTTCTCTTTGTTCCCTGGATTTCTTTTCCTCATCCAGTCAGCTAGGCACTGTGAGCTCACTGCATTAGGAAGGTAAAGACTCAGCAGAAATGAGGCAGAAAAAGAGAAACTTCTCAGCTTTGGAATGTTCACAACGGAGGCCACAGTAAAACAGGTGAGAATTCTGTGAACAAAAAATAAATGTCGTCTCAAATGCAAAAAAGTATTCTCTGCACTGGGAGGCAGGAGAGGGAGGGAGGGAAGGACTGAAGGAGAGAGATCAGTGTGGCCAGGGACATGGAAACTGTGCTTGAGGACGATATGCCCAGGAAGAGAATCAGAAGCTGGAGAAGATTCAGCCTGCACGTGATCATTGCCTCCAGCCAGCACCCTCATCTCAGACGTTGGGAAATTCAGAGAGAGAGTGGGAGTACGTCAGGAGGGCCACGCGCAGAGTCTGTGTGGCAGGGGTTGTGGCCGTTCCCTATTTGTGAGGAGTCCCCAGCAATTTGCAGGCCTCTTCTGGAAAATGCTGGCGGACGTCTCTAGTGCTTATGTGAAAGCTTGTTCACAAACCTTGAAAGATACAGATGTAGATGACAGATAGATGCATAGATAGAAAAATGTCATTAAATAAAAGCTCCAGGAAAGGTTTGGAAAATGCCCTTTATTGCATAGGACGCTTCTATTGTCATATGATGTTAGACTGAGTGCCGGTCCCTTCATCCTCCTTCAGACCACGGCATTCTGTCTGCTACTCTCCCGAGGGTCCTTTCTTCTCCCTGGAAGGGATAAAACAAATGAGGTAGAACAGGAAGAGACAAGAAGCACTCCAAGCTCTGCTGGTCAGGGTTACCCTCCAGCATTCCCTTAATGCTCAGAGCCACACACACCACAGTGAGCTTGGCTCCAGATCAACTACCACGCAATGAAGGTTCTGGAACATTTCCATATCTCGGGGGACCTCATTTCCACGTGACTCTCTTTCATATTCCCCTTTGTCACAGAAGGCTAGGTACAGTGGTCAGGGTGAGACCTCGGCTCAGGCCCAAGGCTCTCAGACCTCAAAGTTCTGGTCCTGCAAGGGCCCCTGTCCTCTCTTGAGACCACTCCTGGCTCTCTCTGCCGAGAAGGAGCTGCTGGCAGTACGTCCTCTAAGAGTTGAGGTCCATCGTGCAGACCCTGAGAAAACTCCTAGGAAAAGGCTCCACCTTCTTGTTTACGTCAACAGAGGTCAATGCCTTTGTTAGTGCTGGGTGTGTCCCATTTGATGCAACTGCAGAGCCATTAGGTAAACCAGCACATGTGTGCGGCCCCTTCCCTTAGACTCCTCTGGGCCCTCGTGACATAGGCTCAGAAGACTGCCAGCCTCAAGCCTTACCTCTTCCAAGGGACGGCCACACCGTCTTCCAGGATCTTCTGTCCCATGAATCTCAGTTGCTGTTTGGAACTCAAAGGAGAGAAAAGACCCTGCCTGCGGGGTCTCTTTGGGCTGGGGCCTTCCCCCGTGGGCTGCTCTCCCTCATTCTCCTTTTCTTCTTGCTTCTCTTCCTCTTCCTCCTCCTCCTCCTCCTCCTCCTCCTCCTCGTTCTCCTCCTCCTCCTCCTCGTCCTCCTCCTCAGGGGTGCTCTCGGATTCCACATTGCCCATCCACTGGGCCATGTTGAGATGAAAGACACGGCAGCTGAAGCCCTGCAGGACGCCGAACTTCACGTGCTGCTGGACGATCTCCAAGGTGGGGAAGACCCGGCAGCAGGCCATGCACCTGAAGCCGGTCTCCATGGTCAGCATCCAGTCCGCTGTCTTGGCGCTGGGTCTCTCCTCGACGGCAGGGGGCCCTGATAGGCTGCCTGGCTCTGCCCTTTCCTCATACTCTTTCTCCTCCCCAGTGGGCTCACTGTCAGACAGGAGGCTTTCGGTGGACACATCAGAAGAGTGGTCAGTGGCTACTGCGCACACATCCTCAGGAAGGGTCACTTCTTCTATCCTCAGCTGCTTTTCAGGCAACTCCAAGGGTTTCTTTGTCTTCCAGGAGACAGCGACACCCTTGTTCACTTGTACCTGCATGTAATATATTTTCATGCCCCTTTCCTCTTTGTCTGGGTGCAGATAGTTCTTACAGGGTGAAGAGGGTGAGGAGGAGACACAGTGTGATGGGGAAGCGGTCTCTCCTTCTTCCTGATCCTGGGCTAGGGGTGGTCTAGGCTGGGCAGTGTCTCGATGAAATCTCCGGATTCCTGAAAAAGGAAATTAAAATCATAATAACATGCATGGGCCCTGCCGGAAGCTGAGGGAGCAGGTGTGGTAGACGAGAGAGGGACATTGGCACGACATAGCTATGTCGTGAGCTTGGTGTCTGTTGGCTGTAGGACGGAGTGGTGTATCTGGTGTCATCTGTAGGCTTTTCATGTGCGTGGGGGGGGATACTGGAGCGGTGTCTGTATACAGGGGTGTGGAGTATGGTGGTGAGGGCTGTAGTATGTGAGGGATGCGGCTGGATGCGTGTACGACGAGGAGTGTGAGTTTGGGAATATCGGTGGTGCATTCCTTGTGGAATGGGGCTGTGGTGCAGGAGAGTACTGTGGAGCACGTGCTTGGGGTTGATGTGCACTGAGAAGGGCTGTGCCTGGAGGGCGCGTGTATGTGTGAGCTGTGTGCATCTGAGCTGGGTGGTCCTTCTCTCAGGCTGGAGGTGTATGATGCAGAACTCTGTCCTTCTCTGGAAGCAAAGGCAAAGACAAAGCCTACATTTTCCTCTGAAGATGCTTAATCTGGTCCCTCTTCCCTCCACCTCAAGCCCAGACCTTTCCAGCCCCTGCTCCTTGACTTCCCCACCATGGTGGTAGCAGTATTCACACACACACACCCAGACTCAGCTGGCATCCACGCCCTCGGAACATCTCAGCCATCCTGCCCAGGCTCCTCCACAGAGCCCTCATCACCTCTGATGACCCTGGATTTCCTCTCAGCCTCCCTGGGATCTGTGTGCCTCCTGCCTCACAGCCAAGCACCCCCTCACCTAAGGAGCCACGCGCCCTTACCAGCGTAGCTGAGCTTGCGCAGAGTAGAAGTACGGAAGAAGTATTTAGAGGCAGAGGAGACCTCCCCTGCCCCTGGGCTGCAGCCTTGGGCCACCACAGTGGATCCAAGCCGAGGGGGATCCTCTTGTGACTTCGAGATTCCTGAGGGAGGAATGAAAGGCTCAGGGTGGGTTCATCAGTCCTCTGTCCACAAATATTTACTGAGTGTGTGACACGTGTCAGGTGCAGTGAATACACACAGTTGAGAGTGTGGTTCCCAGTGGATCCTCCAGGATTTAATTCCAATCAATACTTATTCTCTCACTGTCTAGTTGGTAATGTAGGCCTCGGTGGTGACTGTGAGTGTGTGGGAAGAGTGAGTGATGTGTATCAGTTAAGTCTGTGGTAAGTGTGGGGTTGGCATGGGGAGCACAGTGCAGACGTGTCTATCTGTGTCTGTGGCCTTTGTGTGCATGGTTTCTGTTCACAAGTCAGGAATTCTGGGACATGTAACTTTTCCTCATTACATGGTGTGGCTTGTAGTTATGGTGCGTGTTCATTCATTCATTCACCAAGATTCAGTAAGCAGCTACTCCTGTGTATCCGGCACTCTTCCAGTGTTGTAGTCTTTGGTAACGCTGCACATTCTAGTAGGGGAAGACACACACTAAACAAAACTACAATAACTATATAATACATCAGCTGGTGGTAAGTATATAAGGGTTGCCAGACTTAGCGAACAAGAATACAAGGCACCCAGTTAAATTTCAGTTTCAGATAAACCCAGAATAATTTTTTAGTGTAAGTATTCCCATGCAGTATTTGGCCTGACTTAGTTTTAGTGTAAGTATGGCCCATACAATATGTGGGACATACGGATACTGAAAAATTACTTGTTGTTTATCTGGAATTCAAATTGAACTGGATAGCCCATATTTTCTCTGGCAATCCTGACATGGGTTACTGAGACTGTGGTTTACTGTGGTTTGTACAAAGCGGGTCTGGCATTACTCAAGAATGTGTTATAAGTGTGGTGTGTATGACACGTGACTGGTTCTTACAGAGGTATTTAGAGATGGCTGAAGTTAGCTGTGTTTGTGCAAGAGTTGAGGAGATACATGTATATATATTGTGTGTTTGTGTGTGTGTCCTATATATATAGTGTGTGTGTCTGTATATATATCTCATCTCCAGCGTTTGGTGTTGGAGGAGAGGATTGTGATACAGGTGGGTTGTATGAGAACGTAGTACAGGAGGGATCCGTGTATATACCTCCATGTGCTGTGTGTGGTTTACTAAGGAAGTTATATGTGGGGTGTGTGATATTTTTGCTGCATCAGAGTGTACATGGGTGTATGAGTTACTGTCTCATCAAACACCCCTAACAAGAATTCTGTATACACTCTTACGTACACCGAGTGTCAGCCAGGTCCAGGCAGGTTGACAAGAATTTTACCATGCAGACTTTATATCTGGTAAGCACTCTACCCCCATTCATCTCGCTCTTCTCTGCATTACCACACACACACACACACACACACACAGACACACACACACACTCACTCACACACACACACACACACAGGAACATAGAGCAAAATATTCTGAATGGTCAGGGGCAGTCATTGCCTTCCCCAGCCTGTCCCAGCCACTGCCTGGAAATCTGCCTGCTGTCTAGAGCTCCATTCCCAGGGCCCATCGTACAGTCTCCAGGGCCCTGGGCCTGGTAGGAGCTACTGGGCTCTAATCTGGGGCAGAGGCCTCTAGCTGGAGCTCTGGGGTGACCACCCCTCTCCCAGGGCAAGCTACTCGCCTACATTTAATGCACGCAGGCACCACGTGGCCCGTGGCTCTCAGAGCTCCCCGCAGGACCCTGAGGACATTTCTCACCCCCGCTCACGTGGTCTCAGTCTCTGGAAAACCCTTCCCTTCCCTTGATCTCCTTTGGGAAATTCTTCCTGTTGAAGGAATAAAACCTCCTTGCTTTCAATAGGACACCATCCCTAGACAAACAATCTTCTTTCAAAGTGCATTCCACTTGTCAAGATATTTTTCAACAGGGCCTTCAACTCATGGGGCTTCTCTTTCCACTTTGGTAAAAGAGGCCAAGCAACTCATGGGTCTCTCTCAGCATCCTTGCATCCTTCACATCCCCCACCTCATGACCCCAGGGAAAGATCCAAGAGAATAAGAGAGAAATCGGGGACTGAGAAAAGCTGCACCTCTAGGTCTGTGCAAGCAGGATGCAGCCTGCTATGAGTCCGACAAAGCTCCAGGCCCGGCTGCCCCAGGAGAGAGTCCTCAGACCAGCGGAGCTGACCTCCCATCTCCCAGGGGGCATCTGGCCGTTCTGTGCCGTCTCACACCACAGGGACCCTCCGGATAGATACGGCAGCATCAGTGAGACAAGGTCTCTCGCTCCCTGCTTCACAGGTGACACGTTCTCAGTCCCCCGCTTCCTAGAGAAGCTTCAGTTTGGCAGAAACCCATGTGCCCCAGACAAGTTGCCCCCCACATACCTCCTCCGTTCTCGGCAGGTTCCTGGGACTCTTCATTTCCCAGATGTTTCCTCTTTTGTCGCCGTTCCATCGTACCAACTAGAAGTCTCTCTTAGAAGATGCCTCAAGAGATGTCCAACTCCTCCTCTTCCCTACAGGTTGGCTCTTCTTGGCTCCTGGGCAATCCGTTGAAATGATTCAATACAAATAAAAATGGTCAAGTCTCCTAAATGGCTGAAAAACTTGTACCACTTGGTGAACCACCAGTACTGCCTAGTGCTCACCAGGGCTGTTATGTTTGCAAGGTTGCCAGGCGCACAGTGGAATTCTGTGACCTCAGTGATGACATCAGAGCATTCGGTGGACCTAGGTTGAGCACAGTGTCTGCAGTAGCACAGGCCCCATTTTCAAGAACAATTCCTTTTTCCCAGCCGAAGCTTTCCCGTGAAAGGGAAAGGTTCATACCATATCTATTATAAATTGTATCATACCATGTCTATTATAAAATTCACATTTTGATTGGAGATCTTTTAATGTCTTTTCTAGAGAGCTTTAATATGAATATTTTAAATGGTCTCCAGTTTCCCTGTGGATTATTGACATTTTAAACTCTGCACTTCAATTTTCCCTCAATACGTGTAATTTTGTCACGGCTATTTCTGTACTTAAAGATGAGGAACTATATAATTGATTTCTTCATTTTTTCCCCATCTCTTTCCAAGGTACTGCATTTGATTGTGTCTTGCGACTGAGTGAAAAATGCTAGTCCTTGAGTCAGGACATTGGGCCCTTTAGCAAGTAACTCAACCTATCTGGGCTTCAGCTTCTGTATGTGTGATCAAGAGGCTTGGACTAGCTGACTTTTCAAATGCTGTGTTTCTTTGATTCACTCTCACTTACTGATCTGCTCCTTAAGAAGAGGGTCTGTTCTCATAAAGTAACAACAGTCTTTTCCTAACCTTAGGTTGGGCGGAGTTTATCTGTTCATACTCAGTTTGTTAGTTATATTGCCTTCTACGTATGCTTAGCTCTAAATAATTTATATGGCTCTTGTGACAATTTTTAGATCTTCTTTTTTTCTTATTTTCTTTTACAGTTTCTAATTTGTTATCGCCAGTGTAGAGGAGCCTGATTGACTTTTAAAATTTCTTGACCTTGTATGTGTGTGCCTTGTTGAACCGTCTTATTAGTTCCTGCTAGTTTATCTGTGGGTTCTTTTGGGTCTCCTAGATAAATGAGCATATTAAATGTAAATAATGTGTTCTTTGGATAAAGTTTATTTTCTTGCATCTCTCTATATAGAAGCAATATGTTGAATTGATTTAAATATTTAAATACTTACATACCTGTTATCACAATCTAACATTCTTTATCTTATTTTCTTTCAATCAATATTATGTTTTCAAGATTTATCCACGGGAATCCATATAGATCTAGGTCTTTGATTTTTGACTGTTTGATATTATTTGATCACATGCATATAGCATCATTTATTTTCCATTCAAGCATTATTGGACACTTGGATTGTTTCCCTCCCTTCTCTAGAACAAACATTTCCTACAATATCCCTGAAGATGTCTGACAGTCGAGAAGGGCCAGGCTGCCCGAAGGATTGCTACTTGCTTTTAGCCACCTTCCAACAGGCCGTCTCCAGCCAGCAATTTGAAGCACAGCTGAAATGAGAACTGCCCCAAATGTGAAGATCTTGGGAGCTTCCTAGAAGGTGGGAGGTTAATGATAGGCATCCTGCTGGGATCCCAGGGGAGTCTGAGCTGGCCTGAAGCTCATCTTCCTCCTCCACCTCTCAAGAGAAATGTGGAGGAAAGAAGACTTCAAAAACTGTGAGCAGGCAGAGGGAGAGATATTGGGGGCCAAAGCTGTAACTGAGGTCTTGGAGTGGGCTGTGAGCATGCAGAGCCTCTAGAGAGCCAGGCTCTGCCTTCTGAGAACTTCTCCCCTAAGGCTGCTCATAATTCACGTGATACCAGCCATATAGATCCGACTTGGCCCACACTGTCACAGAAAGCCTTATCAGAATCTCTTCTTCTTCATACACTCTTGTGTCTGTTACTTGGTTATTGCCTTTGGTACTCCACTGATGTGAACCACAGTCGCCAGGGGATGGAGGACACTAGTGGCCCATCTTGCTCTGTGGCCTCAGTCCACAGCTTGAGGGTAAGGGAAGAGGCCAAATGAAGGTCAAGAAGGAAAGATGGAGTTTGAAGAGAAGACCTGAGTTAAGGGTGTCTTCTCAAGTCTTGATGACTGAAACGTAGCTCCAGTACCTGAAGTCCTGCTTGTTCTCAAGGCTGAGCGCGGGGCTGGGTGCACTCAGTGAAGGAACCGTGTACACTTAGTATTTCCTTGCTTGCTCACACTTGCCCTCCTCTGATACACCCTCTGCAAGACTGATCTTCCCCTGAAACAACTTTCCACCTGCCACTGTCATCTCATGAACATTTGCTTCCCCTTCCTAGTGTCCCCCTAGAATGCCATTGCAGCCAATTCATAATTTGATAATCATGCTGCTTACCATATTCTCAGCAACTTCTGATAAATTTTATTCACTTTATTCCATAGTCTTCACCCATCAATAATCTTCCTTAACTTCCTAGCTGCAGGTTAACCCATTCGGAATCATTTCTTTTTCTTTCTCTTCTTTGGCAAATCCTTTCTATCTTTTAAGGTCTTTTTCTTGTCTCTCTACCATCCTGCCTTCCTGAACTTCTTTTTTTTCCGTTTAAGTAACCTTTCAATCTCCTTCCCCAGTTTCCTCATAAACATTGAGAGTTTATTCCTCACACGTTAGACAGCGGTTTATGAATGGCCAGGCATAACGGACTCAGAATGAGTTGGCACCCCCGAGGTACCTGTCTTGCTGGGGAACCACAGGTGAAGGGCTGGCTGCTGGACACATGTTTGCATGGAGTCAGGCTGAGTGGCCTCAGGGTGTTTGCCCTGCCCTTGTGTGTGTTTCTCCCTAGTTGGTTTCCTTGTCCAGCCACCTGTGACCTCCCTCCATCCAGCCCAGGGAATCCTTCTCATCACAGGGGTAGGATGTTTGTCTCATTTTCCATCACATCCTTTCCCCAAAGTTTGGTTGTGAGTTGTTCCCATTCCAAAGACCTTTCCTCTTTGAAGAGAAAAGAGAAAATCTTGTCTCTCCTTTCCTCTCACTTCACTTCTGCTCTATTATCTCCTCCGTCCAGAATGGCCCACTGACTCACATGGGTGTAGTTCCGAAGATGGCAAGAACTGCCAGCAAGTCTGAGATAATAATACGGATGGATCAGGAAAACTTGAAAACCTTTATCCCGCCACATTAAAAAAAATTGCACTTCCAGTGTATTCAGAGTCTCAGTGTAGAAACACAAATGATAGAGAAATGGAATTACACTCAAGTTTTTCTTTCCTCCTTTCCTGATTTATTCTAATCCTCCATGCTAACATGATGAACTATTTGTTAGGTAAAGTTTCAGACATTTTCTACCCATGCACACTTTTCTTCTTTTCACATAAGAGTGTGAACTAGGTCACTTTCAACATGCTGTGATTCTGTGATTCCCTGTCTCCCACCGAGTCATCCACTGATAAAGTCATCTGTTTCACGGAGAACTATTTCCAATAGCTAATAGCCAATGTCTGTGGAGTGCTTACTCTGTGTCGGTTTCTTGTAACTACAGATCATTTGTACAACGTAGCCATGGACCAGGTACAATTATAAATCCCAAGGGACAGAAAAGGGAAGATAAGTACAAATAAATACAGAGGCCAAGTGACTTGCCCAAGACACTGGAGCAAATCAAAATCCATGCCTCTGTAATCATTTTGCTCTATTGCCTCTGTCTGGGAGGCTTGATGATTTGGCAACTAAAACCTTAAATATCATGTTCCATTTTTATATCTGTGACACAAGCGTGGGCTGTGATATGGGGTAACTAACCTGACTACTTTTGAAAACCCTTATGCACCTGGATGAAAGTAAGCCAGGGACTGCAAGCTATAGATTTAAGGTTTCCTACCAACTTTTAAAAATAGCTTCTTGAATGCAATTTACGTAGTGTCAAGTCTAGGATGTAGTCCAAATAGTAACAGAAAAATGGAGATATGTAGAAAAATACTTAAAGTTGACAAGTATTGGGAGTGTAGTATTTTTGGGGCCAGCGTGTAGACCACAGGAAAACTTGCTGTTTCCATCCCAAAGGGAAGAGCCCTACGTTGCAACTGCCAAGGTCCCTGGGGCAGCAAGTGTGCTCACTGCTTAGTAAAGAAGCATCCTCAGTTTGATAGAATCATATGGGAGCCTTACATTTGGTTAGCAGTTCTACATTCTTGATGTAATAATATTTTCAGGGTGTGGGAGGGTATCAAGCTCTGAAAATACCCTTGGAGAGATTTGCTTATTAAGTTTGGCTTTTTCAATCTCCCTACTACTTCTTGACTAAACACCAGGCGGTTTCCTTCACTTTTCAGAACCATGTTGTTTTTCCCTTGTCTAATGAGCTTTGAAAGACTTTTGATTGAGCTACTAAGTTTGGGGAAAAATAAACATCTCTTTAAAATAAGGCAGATAATAACAATGACAAGTAGAAAAAGCTCTAAAACAGAGAATATCCTCCATTCTAGCCAATGACTGGGAGTGGAAGGTGCATGCTCGCTGTCCAGGACGTAGAAGTAAAAGCTGAGGAGGCGCTGAGGCGTCTCCTGGATCTCTATGAGCCTCCATCATTTCTGCTGAGTAGGGTTGACAGATAAAATATACGCTGTTTAGTTAAATATGAATGTTTGAAAAACAACGAGTACATTTTGAAGATAAGTATGTCCCAAATAGTTCATAGGATCTACTTATACTAAAAATAATGACTTATTATTCATGTGAAGTTCAAGTTTAACTGGGTATCCTGTATTTTTATTTACTAAATCTGACAGCCCTACTGATGATCCACAATGGAGGCAGTTGAGGAGCGGTCCATGCTGGCTCTCGGACAGTCAGAAATGGCTTCAGCAGATCCAGGTACAGTATGAAATTCTTTTTGGATGTAGCTCAGAAGCCATGGCCAGCCCTTGACTGCAAGTACTGCCTCGGGTTTCCCTGAGGTGGGGTAAACCTTCCTCTTAATGGCCTTTTGGTAAGTCTGGAAGACCATATCCAAGGGCAGCCCCAAAGTCAGTTTCATCCTCACAACCATGTTTCCAATTCCTGGAATTGGCTGCATGTGACTCACAAGAGCTGAGGAGGTTTGTGGAAATTGGGAGTGTCATAGCTTGAAGCCTTTGTAGGTAAAGTTTTGCTGTTGTGAGAGTTTTAACAGGAGCAATGTGAAAGACTCCAGGTCCCCAGGTAGATAGAAATAATCCTGTTCTACCTGTGTGTATGTGACAAGTCTCTAATAGTTCAGAGAGCAAGTATCTGGTCTTAGAAAGACTGATCCAAGCTTGGATGTTTCTGGTGACAAGGCAAGGTCCTGAGTTTGAAGTTCACCTTTTATGGTTGAGGAGACAATAAGGTGGTCAGAAGGGAAATCATGGAGGAGACCTTGGCTTCATCCATCGTGCAGGCTTGTATATGTGGTTCTATGTAGATTGTGTTTCAAAGGTGGAGCTTGTTTACAACTATGAACATTCTCCGATGTGCTTTTTGGACCTTCATTCCCAGAGCGAGAGCAGTGCCGAGGCTCTAGAAATGCCATGGATATTCTGAGCTGTCAGTGGCATTTCCCCGGTACTGTTCCCTTGGTGCCGCTCCTTGAAATGTCCAAAGGGATTATCATGTGTCTTGTGGCGGGTCCTAGCATTGTGAAAGGAAGCTGCTGCACCTGGCTCAGAGGATTTCGGATGTGGTGGGAGGAGTAGTAGTACTACGACTATAAATTGTATCACAGCATATCTATTCCATCTTGAGAGTGGGGTTGGGGGGTTATGAAGGGGGGCTTTTATTGTACTTTTATACATTGTACCCTTGAAACTAATTCAATTTTTTAAAATTAATTAATTTATTTGGGGCTGCATTGGGTCTTTGTTGCTGCTAGCGGGCGTCCTCTAGTTGCAGTGAGCCGGGGCTCCTCTTGGCTGTGGTGCACGGGCTTCTCATTGCAGTGGCTTCTCTTGTTGCAGAGCATGGGCTCTAGGCACGGAGGCTTCCGTAGTCGTGGCACGTGGGCTCGGTTGATGTGGCACACGGGCTCTAGAGCGCAGGCTCAGTAGTTGTGGCGCGTGGGCTTAGTTACTCCGTGGCACGTGGGATCTTCCCAGACCAGGGCTCGAACCCATGTCCCCTGCATTCGCAGGCATATTCTTAACTACTGCTCCACCAGAGAAGCCCAATAATTCAGTTTTTTATAAAGAGAAGATTCCTAATATTATTCCAAAATTTTAAAAATATGTAGTTGGATAACACTATGAAAAATTAACTGACATATTCTTTTATTATTTCTCTTTGTTCCCTGGATTTCTTTTCCTCATCCAGTCAGCTAGGCACTGTGAGCTCACTGCATTAGGAAGGTAAAGACTCAGCAGAAATGAGGCAGAAAAAGAGAAACTTCTCAGCTTTGGAATGTTCACAACGGAGGCCACAGTAAAACAGGTGAGAATTCTGTGAACAAAAAATAAATGTCGTCTCAAATGCAAAAAAGTATTCTCTGCACTGGGAGGCAGGAGAGGGAGGGAGGGAAGGACTGAAGGAGAGAGATCAGTGTGGCCAGGGACATGGAAACTGTGCTTGAGGACGATATGCCCAGGAAGAGAATCAGAAGCTGGAGAAGATTCAGCCTGCACGTGATCATTGCCTCCAGCCAGCACCCTCATCTCAGACGTTGGGAAATTCAGAGAGAGAGTGGGAGTACGTCAGGAGGGCCACGCGCAGAGTCTGTGTGGCAGGGGTTGTGGCCGTTCCCTATTTGTGAGGAGTCCCCAGCAATTTGCAGGCCTCTTCTGGAAAATGCTGGCGGACGTCTCTAGTGCTTATGTGAAAGCTTGTTCACAAACCTTGAAAGATACAGATGTAGATGACAGATAGATGCATAGATAGAAAAATGTCATTAAATAAAAGCTCCAGGAAAGGTTTGGAAAATGCCCTTTATTGCATAGGACGCTTCTATTGTCATATGATGTTAGACTGAGTGCCGGTCCCTTCATCCTCCTTCAGACCACGGCATTCTGTCTGCTACTCTCCCGAGGGTCCTTTCTTCTCCCTGGAAGGGATAAAACAAATGAGGTAGAACAGGAAGAGACAAGAAGCACTCCAAGCTCTGCTGGTCAGGGTTACCCTCCAGCATTCCCTTAATGCTCAGAGCCACACACACCACAGTGAGCTTGGCTCCAGATCAACTACCACGCAACGAAGGTTCTGGAACATTTCCATATCTCGGGGGACCTCATTTCCACGTGACTCTCTTTCATATTCCCCTTTGTCACAGAAGGCTAGGTACAGTGGTCAGGGTGAGACCTCGGCTCAGGCCCAAGGCTCTCAGACCTCAAAGTTCTGGTCCTGCAAGGGCCCCTGTCCTCTCTTGAGACCACTCCTGGCTCTCTCTGCCGAGAAGGAGCTGCTGGCAGTACGTCCTCTAAGAGTTGAGGTCCATCGTGCAGACCCTGAGAAAACTCCTAGGAAAAGGCTCCACCTTCTTGTTTACGTCAACAGAGGTCAATGCCTTTGTTAGTGCTGGGTGTGTCCCATTTGATGCAACTGCAGAGCCATTAGGTAAACCAGCACATGTGTGCGGCCCCTTCCCTTAGACTCCTCTGGGCCCTCGTGACATAGGCTCAGAAGACTGCCAGCCTCAAGCCTTACCTCTTCCAAGGGACGGCCACACCGTCTTCCAGGATCTTCTGTCCCATGAATCTCAGTTGCTGTTTGGAACTCAAAGGAGAGAAAAGACCCTGCCTGCGGGGTCTCTTTGGGCTGGGGCCTTCCCCCGTGGGCTGCTCTCCCTCATTCTCCTTTTCTTCTTGCTTCTCTTCCTCTTCCTCCTCCTCCTCCTCCTCCTCCTCCTCCTCGTTCTCCTCCTCCTCCTCCTCGTCCTCCTCCTCAGGGGTGCTCTCGGATTCCACATTGCCCATCCACTGGGCCATGTTGAGATGAAAGACACGGCAGCTGAAGCCCTGCAGGACGCCGAACTTCACGTGCTGCTGGACGATCTCCAAGGTGGGGAAGACCCGGCAGCAGGCCATGCACCTGAAGCCGGTCTCCATGGTCAGCATCCAGTCCGCTGTCTTGGCGCTGGGTCTCTCCTCGACGGCAGGGGGCCCTGATAGGCTGCCTGGCTCTGCCCTTTCCTCATACTCTTTCTCCTCCCCAGTGGGCTCACTGTCAGACAGGAGGCTTTCGGTGGACACATCAGAAGAGTGGTCAGTGGCTACTGCGCACACATCCTCAGGAAGGGTCACTTCTTCTATCCTCAGCTGCTTTTCAGGCAACTCCAAGGGTTTCTTTGTCTTCCAGGAGACAGCGACACCCTTGTTCACTTGTACCTGCATGTAATATATTTTCATGCCCCTTTCCTCTTTGTCTGGGTGCAGATAGTTCTTACAGGGTGAAGAGGGTGAGGAGGAGACACAGTGTGATGGGGAAGCGGTCTCTCCTTCTTCCTGATCCTGGGCTAGGGGTGGTCTAGGCTGGGCAGTGTCTCGATGAAATCTCCGGATTCCTGAAAAAGGAAATTAAAATCATAATAACATGCATGGGCCCTGCCGGAAGCTGAGGGAGCAGGTGTGGTAGACGAGAGAGGGACATTGGCACGACATAGCTATGTCGTGAGCTTGGTGTCTGTTGGCTGTAGGACGGAGTGGTGTATCTGGTGTCATCTGTAGGCTTTTCATGTGCGTGGGGGGGGATACTGGAGCGGTGTCTGTATACAGGGGTGTGGAGTATGGTGGTGAGGGCTGTAGTATGTGAGGGATGCGGCTGGATGCGTGTACGACGAGGAGTGTGAGTTTGGGAATATCGGTGGTGCATTCCTTGTGGAATGGGGCTGTGGTGCAGGAGAGTACTGTGGAGCACGTGCTTGGGGTTGATGTGCACTGAGAAGGGCTGTGCCTGGAGGGCGCGTGTATGTGTGAGCTGTGTGCATCTGAGCTGGGTGGTCCTTCTCTCAGGCTGGAGGTGTATGATGCAGAACTCTGTCCTTCTCTGGAAGCAAAGGCAAAGACAAAGCCTACATTTTCCTCTGAAGATGCTTAATCTGGTCCCTCTTCCCTCCACCTCAAGCCCAGACCTTTCCAGCCCCTGCTCCTTGACTTCCCCACCATGGTGGTAGCAGTATTCACACACACACACCCAGACTCAGCTGGCATCCACGCCCTCGGAACATCTCAGCCATCCTGCCCAGGCTCCTCCACAGAGCCCTCATCACCTCTGATGACCCTGGATTTCCTCTCAGCCTCCCTGGGATCTGTGTGCCTCCTGCCTCACAGCCAAGCACCCCCTCACCTAAGGAGCCACGCGCCCTTACCAGCGTAGCTGAGCTTGCGCAGAGTAGAAGTACGGAAGAAGTATTTAGAGGCAGAGGAGACCTCCCCTGCCCCTGGGCTGCAGCCTTGGGCCACCACAGTGGATCCAAGCCGAGGGGGATCCTCTTGTGACTTCGAGATTCCTGAGGGAGGAATGAAAGGCTCAGGGTGGGTTCATCAGTCCTCTGTCCACAAATATTTACTGAGTGTGTGACACGTGTCAGGTGCAGTGAATACACACAGTTGAGAGTGTGGTTCCCAGTGGATCCTCCAGGATTTAATTCCAATCAATACTTATTCTCTCACTGTCTAGTTGGTAATGTAGGCCTCGGTGGTGACTGTGAGTGTGTGGGAAGAGTGAGTGATGTGTATCAGTTAAGTCTGTGGTAAGTGTGGGGTTGGCGTGGGGAGCACAGTGCAGACGTGTCTATCTGTGTCTGTGGCCTTTGTGTGCATGGTTTCTGTTCACAAGTCAGGAATTCTGGGACATGTAACTTTTCCTCATTACATGGTGTGGCTTGTATTTATGGTGCGTGTTCATTCATTCATTCACCAAGATTCAGTAAGCAGCTACTCCTGTGTATCCGGCACTCTTCCATTGTTGTAGTCTTTGGTAACGCTGCACATTCTAGTAGGGGAAGATACACACTAAACCAAACTACAATAAATATATAATACATCAGCTGGTGGTAAGTATATAAGGGTTGCCAGACTTAGCGAACAAGAATACAAGGCACCCAGTTAAATTTCAGTTTCAGATAAACCCAGAATAATTTTTTAGTGTAAGTATTCCCATGCAGTATTTGGCCTGACTTAGTTTTAGTGTAAGTATGGCCCATACAATATGTGGGACATACGGATACTGAAAAATTACTTGTTGTTTATCTGGAATTCAAATTGAACTGGATAGCCCATATTTTCTCTGGCAATCCTGACATGGGTTACTGAGACTGTGGTTTACTGTGGTTTGTACAAAGCGGGTCTGGCATTACTCAAGAATGTGTTATAAGTGTGGTGTGTATGACACGTGACTGGTTCTTACAGAGGTATTTAGAGATGGCTGAAGTTAGCTGTGTTTGTGCAAGAGTTGAGGAGATACATGTATATATATTGTGTGTTTGTGTGTGTGTCCTATATATATAGTGTGTGTGTCTGTATATATATCTCATCTCCAGCGTTTGGTGTTGGAGGAGAGGATTGTGATACAGGTGGGTTGTATGAGAACGTAGTACAGGAGGGATCCGTGTATATACCTCCATGTGCTGTGTGTGGTTTACTAAGGAAGTTATATGTGGGGTGTGTGATATTTTTGCTGCATCAGAGTGTACATGGGTGTATGAGTTACTGTCTCATCAAACACCCCTAACAAGAATTCTGTATACACTCTTACGTACACCGAGTGTCAGCCAGGTCCAGGCAGGTTGACAAGAATTTTACCATGCAGACTTTATATCTGGTAAGCACTCTACCCCCATTCATCTCGCTCTTCTCTGCATTACCACACACACACACACACACACACACAGACACACACACACACTCACTCACACACACACACACACACACAGGAACATAGAGCAAAATATTCTGAATGGTCAGGGGCAGTCATTGCCTTCCCCAGCCTGTCCCAGCCACTGCCTGGAAATCTGCCTGCTGTCTAGAGCTCCATTCCCAGGGCCCATCGTACAGTCTCCAGGGCCCTGGGCCTGGTAGGAGCTACTGGGCTCTAATCTGGGGCAGAGGCCTCTAGCTGGAGCTCTGGGGTGACCACCCCTCTCCCAGGGCAAGCTACTCGCCTACATTTAATGCACGCAGGCACCACTTGGCCCGTGGCTCTCAGAGCTCCCCGCAGGACCCTGAGGACATTTCTCACCCCCGCTCACGTGGTCTCAGTCTCTGGAAAACCCTTCCCTTCCCTTGATCTCCTTTGGGAAATTCTTCCTGTTGAAGGAATAAAACCTCCTTGCTTTCAATAGGACACCATCCCTAGACAAACAATCTTCTTTCAAAGTGCATTCCACTTGTCAAGATATTTTTCAACAGGGCCTTCAACTCATGGGGCTTCTCTTTCCACTTTGGTAAAAGAGGCCAAGCAACTCATGGGTCTCTCTCAGCATCCTTGCATCCTTCACATCCCCCACCTCATGACCCCAGGGAAAGATCCAAGAGAATAAGAGAGAAATCGGGGACTGAGAAAAGCTGCACCTCTAGGTCTGTGCAAGCAGGATGCAGCCTGCTATGAGTCCGACAAAGCTCCAGGCCCGGCTGCCCCAGGAGAGAGTCCTCAGACCAGCGGAGCTGACCTCCCATCTCCCAGGGGGCATCTGGCCGTTCTGTGCCGTCTCACACCACAGGGACCCTCCGGATAGATACGGCAGCATCAGTGAGACAAGGTCTCTCGCTCCCTGCTTCACAGGTGACACGTTCTCAGTCCCCCGCTTCCTAGAGAAGCTTCAGTTTGGCAGAAACCCATGTGCCCCAGACAAGTTGCCCCCCACATACCTCCTCCGTTCTCGGCAGGTTCCTGGGACTCTTCATTTCCCAGATGTTTCCTCTTTTGTCGCCGTTCCATCGTACCAACTAGAAGTCTCCCTTAGAAGATGCCTCAAGAGATGTCCAACTCCTCCTCTTCCCTACAGGTTGGCTCTTCTTGGCTCCTGGGCAATCCGTTGAAATGATTCAATACAAATAAAAATGGTCAAGTCTCCTAAATGGCTGAAAAACTTGTACCACTTGGTGAACCACCAGTACTGCCTAGTGCTCACCAGGGCTGTTATGTTTGCAAGGTTGCCAGGCGCACAGTGGAATTCTGTGACCTCAGTGATGACATCAGAGCATTCGGTGGACCTAGGTTGAGCACAGTGTCTGCAGTAGCACAGGCCCCATTTTCAAGAACAATTCCTTTTTCCCAGCCGAAGCTTTCCCGTGAAAGGGAAAGGTTCATACCATATCTATTATAAATTGTATCATACCATGTCTATTATAAAATTCACATTTTGATTGGAGATCTTTTAATGTCTTTTCTAGAGAGCTTTAATATGAATATTTTAAATGGTCTCCAGTTTCCCTGTGGATTATTGACATTTTAAACTCTGCACTTCAATTTTCCCTCAATACGTGTAATTTTGTCACGGCTATTTCTGTACTTAAAGATGAGGAACTATATAATTGATTTCTTCATTTTTTCCCCATCTCTTTCCAAGGTACTGCATTTGATTGTGTCTTGCGACTGAGTGAAAAATGCTAGTCCTTGAGTCAGGACATTGGGCCCTTTAGCAAGTAACTCAACCTATCTGGGCTTCAGCTTCTGTATGTGTGATCAAGAGGCTTGGACTAGCTGACTTTTCAAATGCTGTGTTTCTTTGATTCACTCTCACTTACTGATCTGCTCCTTAAGAAGAGGGTCTGTTCTCATAAAGTAACAACAGTCTTTTCCTAACCTTAGGTTGGGCGGAGTTTATCTGTTCGTACTCAGTTTGTTAGTTATATTGCCTTCTACGTATGCTTAGCTCTAAATAATTTATATGGCTCTTGTGACAATTTTTAGATCTTCTTTTTTTCTTATTTTCTTTTACAGTTTCTAATTTGTTATCGCCAGTGTAGAGGAGCCTGATTGACTTTTAAAATTTATTGACCTTGTATGTGTGTGCCTTGTTGAACCGTCTTATTAGTTCCTGCTAGTTTATCTGTGGGTTCTTTTGGGTCTCCTAGATAAATGAGCATATTAAATGTAAATAATGTGTTCTTTGGATAAAGTTTATTTTCTTTCATCTCTCTATATAGAAGCAATATGTTGAATTGATTTAAATATTTAAATACTTACATACCTGTTATCACAATCTAACATTCTTTATCTTATTTTCTTTCAATCAATATTATGTTTTCAAGATTTATCCACGTGAATCCATATAGATCTAGGTCTTTGATTTTTGACTGTTTGATATTATTTGATCACATGCATATAGCATCATTTATTTTCCATTCAAGCATTATTGGACACTTGGATTGTTTCCCTCCCTTCTCTAGAACAAACATTTCCTACAATATCCCTGAAGATGTCTGACAGTCGAGAAGGGCCAGGCTGCCCGAAGGATTGCTACTTGCTTTTAGCCACCTTCCAACAGGCCGTCTCCAGCCAGCAATTTGAAGCACAGCTGAAATGAGAACTGCCCCAAATGTGAAGATCTTAGGAGCTTCCTAGAAGGTGGGAGGTTAATGATAGGCATCCTGCTGGGATCCCAGGGGAGTCTGAGCTGGCCTGAAGCTCATCTTCCTCCTCCACCTCTCAAGAGAAATGTGGAGGAAAGAAGACTTCAAAAACTGTGAGCAGGCAGAGGGAGAGATATTGGGGGCCAAAGCTGTAACTGAGGTCTTGGAGTGGGCTGTGAGCATGCAGAGCCTCTAGAGAGCCAGGCTCTGCCTTCTGAGAACTTCTCCCCTAAGGCTGCTCATAATTCACGTGATACCAGCCATATAGATCCGACTTGGCCCACACTGTCACAGAAAGCCTTATCAGAATCTCTTCTTCTTCATACACTCTTGTGTCTGTTACTTGGTTATTGCCTTTGGTACTCCACTGATGTGAACCACAGTCGCCAGGGGATGGAGGACACTAGTGGCCCATCTTGCTCTGTGGCCTCAGTCCACAGCTTGAGGGTAAGGGAAGAGGCCAAATGAAGGTCAAGAAGGAAAGATGGAGTTTGAAGAGAAGACCTGAGTTAAGGGTGTCTTCTCAAGTCTTGATGACTGAAACGTAGCTCCAGTACCTGAAGTCCTGCTTGTTCTCAAGGCTGAGCGCGGGGCTGGGTGCACTCAGTGAAGGAACCGTGTACACTTAGTATTTCCTTGCTTGCTCACACTTGCCCTCCTCTGATACACCCTCTGCAAGACTGATCTTCCCCTGAAACAACTTTCCACCTGCCACTGTCATCTCATGAACATTTGCTTCCCCTTCCTAGTGTCCCCCTAGAATGCCATTGCAGCCAATTCATAATTTGATAATCATGCTGCTTACCATATTCTCAGCAACTTCTGATAAATTTTATTCACTTTATTCCATAGTCTTCACCCATCAATAATCTTCCTTAACTTCCTAGCTGCAGGTTAACCCATTCGGAATCATTTCTTTTTCTTTCTCTTCTTTGGCAAATCCTTTCTATCTTTTAAGGTCTTTTTCTTGTCTCTCTACCATCCTGCCTTCCTGAACTTCTTTTTTTTCCGTTTAAGTAACCTTTCAATCTCCTTCCCCAGTTTCCTCATAAACATTGAGAGTTTATTCCTCACACGTTAGACAGCGGTTTATGAATGGCCAGGCATAACGGACTCAGAATGAGTTGGCACCCCCGAGGTACCTGTCTTGCTGGGGAACCACAGGTGAAGGGCTGGCTGCTGGACACATGTTTGCATGGAGTCAGGCTGAGTGGCCTCAGGGTGTTTGCCCTGCACTTGTGTGTGTTTCTCCCTAGTTGGTTTCCTTGTCCAGCCACCTGTGACCTCCCTCCATCCAGCCCAGGGAATCCTTCTCATCACAGGGGTAGGATGTTTGTCTCATTTTCCATCACATCCTTTCCCCAAAGTTTGGTTGTGAGTTGTTCCCATTCCAAAGACCTTTCCTCTTTGAAGAGAAAAGAGAAAATCTTGTCTCTCCTTTCCTCTCACTTCACTTCTGCTCTATTATCTCCTCCGTCCAGAATGGCCCACTGACTCACATGGGTGTAGTTCCGAAGATGGCAAGAACTGCCAGCAAGTCTGAGATAATAATACGGATGGATCAGGAAAACTTGAAAACCTTTATCCCGCCACATTAAAAAAAATTGCACTTCCAGTGTATTCAGAGTCTCAGTGTAGAAACACAAATGATAGAGAAATGGAATTACACTCAAGTTTTTCTTTCCTCCTTTCCTGATTTATTCTAATCCTCCATGCTAACATGATGAACTATTTGTTAGGTAAAGTTTCAGACATTTTCTACCCATGCACACTTTTCTTCTTTTCACATAAGAGTGTGAACTAGGTCACTTTCAACATGCTGTGATTCTGTGATTCCCTGTCTCCCACCGAGTCATCCACTGATAAAGTCATCTGTTTCACGGAGAACTATTTCCAATAGCTAATAGCCAATGTCTGTGGAGTGCTTACTCTGTGTCGGTTTCTTGTAACTACAGATCATTTGTACAACGTAGCCATGGACCAGGTACAATTATAAATCCCAAGGGACAGAAAAGGGCAGATAAGTACAAATAAATACAGAGGCCAAGTGACTTGCCCAAGACACTGGAGCAAATCAAAATCCATGCCTCTGTAATCATTTTGCTCTATTGCCTCTGTCTGGGAGGCTTGATGATTTGGCAACTAAAACCTTAAATATCATGTTCCATTTTTATATCTGTGACACAAGCGTGGGCTGTGATATGGGGTAACTAACCTGACTACTTTTGAAAACCCTTATGCACCTGGATGAAAGTAAGCCAGGGACTGCAAGCTATAGATTTAAGGTTTCCTACCAACTTTTAAAAATAGCTTCTTGAATGCAATTTACGTAGTGTCAAGTCTAGGATGTAGTCCAAATAGTAACAGAAAAATGGAGATATGTAGAAAAATACTTAAAGTTGACAAGTATTAGGAGTGTAGTATTTTTGGGGCCAGCGTGTAGACCACAGGAAAACTTGCTGTTTCCATCCCAAAGGGAAGAGCCCTACGTTGCAACTGCCAAGGTCCCTGGGGCAGCAAGTGTGCTCACTGCTTAGTAAAGAAGCATCCTCAGTTTGATAGAATCATATGGGAGCCTTACATTTGGTTAGCAGTTCTACATTCTTGATGTAATAATATTTTCAGGGTGTGGGAGGGTATCAAGCTCTGAAAATACCCTTGGAGAGATTTGCTTATTAAGTTTGGCTTTTTCAATCTCCCTACTACTTCTTGACTAAACACCAGGCGGTTTCCTTCACTTTTCAGAACCATGTTGTTTTTCCCTTGTCTAATGAGCTTTGAAAGACTTTTGATTGAGCTATTAAGTTTGGGGAAAAATAAACATCTCTTTAAAATAAGGCAGATAATAACAATGACAAGTAGAAAAAGCTCTAAAACAGAGAATATCCTCCATTCTAGCCAATGACTGGGAGTGGAAGGTGCGTGCTCGCTGTCCAGGACGTAGAAGTAAAAGCTGAGGAGGCGCTGAGGCGTCTCCTGGATCTCTATGAGCCTCCATCATTTCTGCTGAGTAGGGTTGACAGATAAAATATAGGCTGTTTAGTTAAATATGAATGTTTGAAAAACAACGAGTACATTTTGAAGATAAGTATGCCCCAAATAGTTCATAGGATCTACTTATACTAAAAATAATGACTTATTATTCATGTGAAGTTCAAGTTTAACTGGGTATCCTGTATTTTTATTTACTAAATCTGACAGCCCTACTGATGATCCACAATGGAGGCAGTTGAGGAGCGGTACATGCTGGCTCTCGGACAGTCAGAAATGGCTTCAGCAGATCCAGGTACAGTACGAAATTCTTTTTGGATGTAGCTCAGAAGCCATGGCCAGCCCTTGACTGCAAGTACTGCCTCGGGTTTCCCTGAGGTGGGGTAAACCTTCCTCTTAATGGCCTTTTGGTAAGTCTGGAAGACCATATCCAAGGGGAGCCCCAAAGTCAGTTTCATCCTCACAACCAGGTTTCCAATTCCTGGAATTGGCTGCATGTGACTCACAAGAGCTGAGGAGGTTTGTGGAAATTGGGAGTGTCATAGCTTGAAGCCTTTGTAGGTAAAGTTTTGCTGTTGTGAGAGTTTTAACAGGAGCAATGTGAAAGACTCCAGGTCCCCAGGTAGATAGAAATAATCCTGTTCTACCTGTGTGTATGTGACAAGTCTCTAATAGTTCAGAGAGCAAGTATCTGGTCTTAGAAAGACTGATCCAAGCTTGGATGTTTCTGGTGACAAGGCAAGGTCCTGAGTTTCAAGTTCACCTTTTATGGTTGAGGAGACAATAAGGTGGTCAGAAGGGAAATCATGGAGGAGACCTTGGCTTCATCCATCGTGCAGGCTTGTATATGTGGTTCTATGTAGATTGTGTTTCAAAGGTGGAGCTTGTTTACAACTATGAACATTCTCCGATGTGCTTTTTGGACCTTCATTCCCAGAGCGAGAGCAGTGCCGAGGCTCTAGAAATGCCATGGATATTCTGAGCTGTCAGTGGCATTTCCCCGGTACTGTTCCCTTGGTGCCGCTCCTTGAAATGTCCAAAGGGATTATCGTGTGTCTTGTGGCGGGTCCTAGCATTGTGAAAGGAAGCTGCTGCACCTGGCTCAGAGGATTTCGGATGTGGTGGGAGGAGTAGTAGTACTACGACTATAAATTGTATCACAGCATATCTATTCCATCTTGAGAGTGGGGTTGGGGGGTTATGAAGGGGGGCTTTTATTGTACTTTTATACATTGTACCCTTGAAACTAATTCAATTTTTTAAAATTAATTAATTTATTTTGGGCTGCATTGGGTCTTTGTTGCTGCTAGCGGGCGTTCTCTAGTTGCAGTGAGCCGGGGCTCCTCTTGGCTGTGGTGCACGGGCTTCTCATTGCAGTGGCTTCTCTTGTTGCAGAGCATGGGCTCTAGGCACGCAGGCTTCCGTAGTCGTGGCACGTGGGCTCGGTTGATGTGGCACACGGGCTCTAGAGCGCAGGCTCAGTAGTTGTGGCGCGCGGGCTTTGTTACTCCGTGGCACGTGGGATCTTCCCAGACCAGGGCTCGAACCCATGTCCCCTGCATTCGCAGGCATATTCTTAACTACTGCTCCACCAGAGAAGCCCAATAATTCAGTTTTTTATAAAGAGAAGATTCCTAATATTATTCCAAAATTTTAAAAATATGTAGTTGGATAACACTATGAAAAATTAACTGATATATTCTTTTATTATTTCTCTTTGCTCCCTGGATTTTTTTTCCTCATCCAGTCAGCTAGGCACTGTGAGCTCACTGCATTAGGAAGGTAAAGACTCAGCAGAAATGAGGCAGAAAAAGAGAAACTTCTCAGCTTTGGAATGTTCACAACGGAGGCCACAGTAAAACAGGTGAGAATTCTGTGAACAAAAAATAAATGTCGTCTCAAATGCAAAAAAGTATTCTCTGTACTGGGAGGCAGGAGAGGGAGGGAGGGAAGGACTGAAGGAGAGAGATCAGTGTGGCCAGGGACATGGAAACTGTGCTTGAGGACGATATGCCCAGGAAGAGAATCAGAATCTGGAGAAGATTCAGCCTGCACATGATCATTGCCTCCAGCCAGCACCCTCATCTCAGACGTTGGGAAATTCAGAGAGAGAGTGGGAGTACGTCAGGAGGGCCACGCACAGAGTCTGTGTGGCAGGGGTTGTGGCCGTTCCCTATTTGTGAGGAGTCCCCAGCAATTTGCAGGCCTCTTCTGGAAAATGCTGGCGGACGTCTCTAGTGCTTATGTGAAAGCTTGTTCACAAACCTTGAAAGATACAGATGTAGATGACAATTAGATGCATAGATAGAAAAATGTCATTAAATAAAAGCTCCAGGAAAGGTTTGGAAAATGCCCTTTATTGCATAGGACGCTTCTATTGTCATATGATGTTAGACTGAGTGCCGGTCCCTTCATCCTCCTTCAGACCACGGCATTCTGTCTGCTACTCTCCCGAGGGTCCTTTCTTCTCCCTGGAAGGGATAAAACAAATGAGGTAGAACAGGAAGAGACAAGAAGCACTCCAAGCTCTGCTGGTCAGGGTTACCCTCCAGCATTGCCTTAATGCTCAGAGCCACACACACCACAGTGAGCTTGGCTCCAGATCAACTACCACGCAACGAAGGTTCTGGAACATTTCCATATCTCGGGGGACCTCATTTCCACGTGACTCTCTTTCATATTCCCCTTTGTCACAGAAGGCTAGGTACAGTGGTCAGGGTGAGATCTCGGCTCAGGCCCAAGCCTCTCAGACCTCAAAGTTCTGGTCCTGCAAGGGCCCCTGTCCTCTCTTGAGACCACTCCTGGCTCTCTCTGCCGAGAAGGAGCTGCTGGCAGTACGTCCTCTAAGAGTTGAGGTCCATCGTGCAGACCCTGAGAAAACTCCTAGGAAAAGGCTCCACCTTCTTGTTTACGTCAACAGAGGTCAATGCCTTTGTTAGTGCTGGGTGTGTCCCATTTGATGCAACTGCAGAGCCATTAGGTAAACCAGCACATGTGTGCGGCCCCTTCCCTTAGACTCCTCTGGGCCCTCGTGACATAGGCTCAGAAGACTGCCAGCCTCAAGCCTTACCTCTTCCAAGGGACGGCCACACTGTCTTCCAGGATCTTCTGTCCCATGAATCTCAGTTGCTGTTTGGAACTCAAAGGAGAGAAAAGACCCTGCCTGCGGGGTCTCTTTGGGCTGGTGCCTTCCCCCGTGGACTGCTCTCCCTCATTCTCCTTTTCTTCTTGCTTCTCTTCCTCTTCCTCCTCCTCCTCCTCCTCCTCCTCCTCCTCGTTCTCCTCCTCCTCCTCCTCGTCCTCCTCCTCAGGGGTGCTCTCGGATTCCACATTGCCCATCCACTGGGCCATGTTGAGATGAAAGACATGGCAGCTGAAGCCCTGCAGGACGCCGAACTTCACGTGCTGCTGGAGGATCTCCAAGGTGTGGAAGACCCGGCAGCAGGCCATGCACCTGAAGCCGGTCTCCATGGTCAGCATCCAGTCCGCTGTCTTGGCGCTGGGTCTCTCCTCGACGGCAGGGGGCCCTGATAGGCTGCCTGGCTCTGCCCTTTCCTCATACTCTTTCTCCTCCCCAGTGGGCTCACTGTCAGACAGGAGGCTTTCGGTGGACACATCAGAAGAGTGGTCAGTGGCTACTGCGCACACATCCTCAGGAAGGGTCACTTCTTCTATCCTCAGCTGCTTTTCAGGCAACTCCAAGGGTTTCTTTGTCTTCCAGGAGACAGCGACACCCTTGTTCACTTGTACCTGCATGTAATATATTTTCATGCCCCTTTCCTCTTTGTCTGGGTGCAGATAGTTCTTACAGGGTGAAGAGGGTGAGGAGGAGACACAGTGTGATGGGGAAGCGGTCTCTCCTTCTTCCTGATCCTGGGCTAGGGGTGGTCTAGGCTGGGCAGTGTCTCGATGAAATCTCCGGATTCCTGAAAAAGGAAATTAAAATCATAATAACATGCATGGGCCCTGCCGGAAGCTGAGGGAGCAGGTGTGGTAGACGAGAGAGGGACATTGGCACGACATAGCTATGTCGTGAGCTTGGTGTCTGTTGGCTGTAGGACGGAGTGGTGTATCTGGTGTCATCTGTAGGCTTTTCATGTGCGTGGGGGGGGATACTGGAGCGGTGTCTGTATACAGGGGTGTGGAGTATGGTGGTGAGGGCTGTAGTATGTGAGGGATGCGGCTGGATGCGTGTACGACGAGGAGTGTGAGTTTGGGAATATCGGTGGTGCATTCCTTGTGGAATGGGGCTGTGGTGCAGGAGAGTACTGTGGAGCACGTGCTTGGGGTTGATGTGCACTGAGAAGGGCTGTGCCTGGAGGGCGCGTGTATGTGTGAGCTGTGTGCATCTGAGCTGGGTGGTCCTTCTCTCAGGCTGGAGGTGTATGATGCAGAACTCTGTCCTTCTCTGGAAGCAAAGGCAAAGACAAAGCCTACATTTTCCTCTGAAGATGCTTAATCTGGTCCCTCTTCCCTCCACCTCAAGCCCAGACCTTTCCAGCCCCTGCTCCTTGACTTCCCCACCATGGTGGTAGCAGTATTCACACACACACACCCAGACTCAGCTGGCATCCACGCCCTCGGAACATCTCAGCCATCCTGCCCAGGCTCCTCCACAGAGCCCTCATCACCTCTGATGACCCTGGATTTCCTCTCAGCCTCCCTGGGATCTGTGTGCCTCCTGCCTCACAGCCAAGCACCCCCTCACCTAAGGAGCCACGCGCCCTTACCAGCGTAGCTGAGCTTGCGCAGAGTAGAAGTACGGAAGAAGTATTTAGAGGCAGAGGAGACCTCCCCTGCCCCTGGGCTGCAGCCTTGGGCCACCACAGTGGATCCAAGCCGAGGGGGATCCTCTTGTGACTTCGAGATTCCTGAGGGAGGAATGAAAGGCTCAGGGTGGGTTCATCAGTCCTCTGTCCACAAATATTTACTGAGTGTGTGACACGTGTCAGGTGCAGTGAATACACACAGTTGAGAGTGTGGTTCCCAGTGGATCCTCCAGGATTTAATTCCAATCAATACTTATTCTCTCACTGTCTAGTTGGTAATGTAGGCCTCGGTGGTGACTGTGAGTGTGTGGGAAGAGTGAGTGATGTGTATCAGTTAAGTCTGTGGTAAGTGTGGGGTTGGCATGGGGAGCACAGTGCAGACGTGTCTATCTGTGTCTGTGGCCTTTGTGTGCATGGTTTCTGTTCACAAGTCAGGAATTCTGGGACATGTAACTTTTCCTCATTACATGGTGTGGCTTGTAGTTATGGTGCGTGTTCATTCATTCATTCACCAAGATTCAGTAAGCAGCTACTCCTGTGTATCCGGCACTCTTCCAGTGTTGTAGTCTTTGGTAACGCTGCACATTCTAGTAGGGGAAGACACACACTAAACAAAACTACAATAACTATATAATACATCAGCTGGTGGTAAGTATATAAGGGTTGCCAGACTTAGCGAACAAGAATACAAGGCACCCAGTTAAATTTCAGTTTCAGATAAACCCAGAATAATTTTTTAGTGTAAGTATTCCCATGCAGTATTTGGCCTGACTTAGTTTTAGTGTAAGTATGGCCCATACAATATGTGGGACATACGGATACTGAAAAATTACTTGTTGTTTATCTGGAATTCAAATTGAACTGGATAGCCCATATTTTCTCTGGCAATCCTGACATGGGTTACTGAGACTGTGGTTTACTGTGGTTTGTACAAAGCGGGTCTGGCATTACTCAAGAATGTGTTATAAGTGTGGTGTGTATGACACGTGACTGGTTCTTACAGAGGTATTTAGAGATGGCTGAAGTTAGCTGTGTTTGTGCAAGAGTTGAGGAGATACATGTATATATATTGTGTGTTTGTGTGTGTGTCCTATATATATAGTGTGTGTGTCTGTATATATATCTCATCTCCAGCGTTTGGTGTTGGAGGAGAGGATTGTGATACAGGTGGGTTGTATGAGAACGTAGTACAGGAGGGATCCGTGTATATACCTCCATGTGCTGTGTGTGGTTTACTAAGGAAGTTATATGTGGGGTGTGTGATATTTTTGCTGCATCAGAGTGTACATGGGTGTATGAGTTACTGTCTCATCAAACACCCCTAACAAGAATTCTGTATACACTCTTACGTACACCGAGTGTCAGCCAGGTCCAGGCAGGTTGACAAGAATTTTACCATGCAGACTTTATATCTGGTAAGCACTCTACCCCCATTCATCTCGCTCTTCTCTGCATTACCACACACACACACACACACACACACACACACAGACACACACACACAGTCACACACACACACACACACACAGGAACATAGAGCAAAATATTCTGAATGGTCAGGGGCAGTCATTGCCTTCCCCAGCCTGTCCCAGCCACTGCCTGGAAATCTGCCTGCTGTCTAGAGCTCCATTCCCAGGGCCCATCGTACAGTCTCCAGGGCCCTGGGCCTGGTAGGAGCTACTGGGCTCTAATCTGGGGCAGAGGCCTCTAGCTGGAGCTCTGGGGTGACCACCCCTCTCCCAGGGCAAGCTACTCGCCTACATTTAATGCACGCAGGCACCACGTGGCCCGTGGCTCTCAGAGCTCCCCGCAGGACCCTGAGGACATTTCTCACCCCCGCTCACGTGGTCTCAGTCTCTGGAAAACCCTTCCCTTCCCTTGATCTCCTTTGGGAAATTCTTCCTGTTGAAGGAATAAAACCTCCTTGCTTTCAATAGGACACCATCCCTAGACAAACAATCTTCTTTCAAAGTGCATTCCACTTGTCAAGATATTTTTCAACAGGGCCTTCAACTCATGGGGCTTCTCTTTCCACTTTGGTAAAAGAGGCCAAGCAACTCATGGGTCTCTCTCAGCATCCTTGCATCCTTCACATCCCCCACCTCATGACCCCAGGGAAAGATCCAAGAGAATAAGAGAGAAATCGGGGACTGAGAAAAGCTGCACCTCTAGGTCTGTGCAAGCAGGATGCAGCCTGCTATGAGTCCGACAAAGCTCCAGGCCCGGCTGCCCCAGGAGAGAGTCCTCAGACCAGCGGAGCTGACCTCCCATCTCCCAGGGGGCATCTGGCCGTTCTGTGCCGTCTCACACCACAGGGACCCTCCGGATAGATACGGCAGCATCAGTGAGACAAGGTCTCTCGCTCCCTGCTTCACAGGTGACACGTTCTCAGTCCCCCGCTTCCTAGAGAAGCTTCAGTTTGGCAGAAACCCATGTGCCCCAGACAAGTTGCCCCCCACATACCTCCTCCGTTCTCAGCAGTTTCCTGGGACTCTTCATTTCCCAGATGTTTCCTCTTTTGTCGCCGTTCCATCGTACCAACTAGAAGTCTCCCTTAGAAGATGCCTCAAGAGATGTCCAACTCCTCCTCTTCCCTACAGGTTGGCCCTTCTTGGCTCTTGGGCAATCCGTTGAAATGATTCAATACAAATAAAAATGGTCAAGTCTCCTAAATGGCTGAAAAACTTGTACCACTTGGTGAACCACCAGTACTGCCTAGTGCTCACCACGGCTGTTATGTTTGCAAGGTTGCCAGGAGCACAGTGGAATTCTGTGACCTCAGTGATGACATCAGAGCATTCGGTGGACCTAGGTTGAGCACATTGTCTGCAGTAGCACAGGCCCCATTTTCAAGAACAATTCCTTTTTCCCAGCCGAAGCTTTCCCGTGAAAGGGAAAGGTTCATACCATATCTATTATAAATTGTATCATACCATGTCTATTATAAAATTCACATTTTGATTGGAGATCTTTTAATGTCTTTTCTAGAGAGCTTTAATATGAATATTTTAAATGGTCTCCAGTTTCCCTGTGGATTATTGACATTTTAAACTCTGCACTTCAATTTTCCCTCAATACGTGTAATTTTGTCACGGCTATTTCTGTACTTAAAGATGAGGAACTATATAATTGATTTCTTCATTTTTTCCCCATCTCTTTCCAAGATGCTGCATTTGATTGTGTCTTGCGACTGAGTGAAAAATGCTAGTCCTTGAGTCAGGACATTGGGCCCTTTAGCAAGTAACTCAACCTATCTGGGCTTCAGCTTCTGTATGTGTGATCAAGAGGCTTGGACTAGCTGACTTTTCAAATGCTGTGTTTCTTTGATTCACTCTCACTTACTGATCTGCTCCTTAAGAAGAGGGTCTGTTCTCATAAAGTAACAACAGTCTTTTCCTAACCTTAGGTTGGGCGGAGTTTATCTGTTCATACTCAGTTTGTTAGTTATATTGCCTTCTACGTATGCTTAGCTCTAAATAATTTATATGGCTCTTGTGACAATTTTTAGATCTTCTTTTTTTCTTATTTTCTTTTACAGTTTCTAATTTGTTATCGCCAGTGTAGAGGAGCCTGATTGACTTTTAAAATTTATTGACCTTGTATGTGTGTGCCTTGTTGAACCGTCTTATTAGTTCCTGCTAGTTTATCTGTGGGTTCTTTTGGGTCTCCTAGATAAATGAGCATATTAAATGTAAATAATGTGTTCTTTGGATAAAGTTTATTTTCTTGCATCTCTCTATATAGAAGCAATATGTTGAATTGATTTAAATATTTAAATACTTACATACCTGTTATCACAATCTAACATTCTTTATCTTATTTTCTTTCAATCAATATTATGTTTTCAAGATTTATCCACGTGAATCCATATAGATCTAGGTCTTTGATTTTTGACTGTTTGATATTATTTGATCACATGCATATAGCATCATTTATTTTCCATTCAAGCATTATTGGACACTTGGATTGTTTCCCTCCCTTCTCTAGAACAAACATTTCCTACAATATCCCTGAAGATGTCTGACAGTCGAGAAGGGCCAGGCTGCCCGAAGGATTGCTACTTGCTTTTAGCCACCTTCCAACAGGCCGTCTCCAGCCAGCAATTTGAAGCACAGCTGAAATGAGAACTGCCCCAAATGTGAAGATCTTAGGAGCTTCCTAGAAGGTGGGAGGTTAATGATAGGCATCCTGCTGGGATCCCAGGGGAGTCTGAGCTGGCCTGAAGCTCATCTTCCTCCTCCACCTCTCAAGAGAAATGTGGAGGAAAGAAGACTTCAAAAACTGTGAGCAGGCAGAGGGAGAGATATTGGGGGCCGAAGCTGTAACTGAGGTCTTGGAGTGGGCTGTGAGCACGCAGAGCCTCTAGAGAGCCAGGCTCTGCCTTCTGAGAACTTCTCCCCTAAGGCTGCTCATAATTCACGTGATACCAGCCATATAGATCCGACTTGGCCCACACTGTCACAGAAAGCCTTATCAGAATCTCTTCTTCTTCATACACTCTTGTGTCTGTTACTTGGTTATTGCCTTTGGTACTCCACTGATGTGAACCACAGTCGCCAGGGGATGGAGGACACTAGTGGCCCATCTTGCTCTGTGGCCTCAGTCCACAGCTTGAGGGTAAGGGAAGAGGCCAAATGAAGGTCAAGAAGGAAAGATGGACTTTGAAGAGAAGACCTGAGTTAAGGGTGTCTTCTCAAGTCTTGATGACTGAAATGTAGCTCCAGTACCTGAAGTCCTGCTTGTTCTGAAGGCTGACCGCGGGGCTGGGTGCACTCAGTGAAGGAACCGTATACACTTAGTATTTCCTTGCTTACTCACTCTTGCCCTCCTCTGATACACCCTCTGCAAGACTGATCTTCCCCTGAAACAACTTTCCACCTGCCACTGTCATCTCATGAACATTTGCTTCCCCTTCCTAGTGTCCCCCTAGAATGCCATTGCAGCCAATTCATAATTTGATAATCATGCTGCTTACCATATTCTCAGCAACTTCTGATAAATTTTATTCACTTTATTCCATAGTCTTCACCCATCAATAATCTTCCTTAACTTCCTAGCTGCAGGTTAACCCATTCGGAATCATTTCTTTTTCTTTCTCTTCTTTGGCAAATCCTTTCTATCTTTTAAGGTCTTTTTCTTGTCTCTCTACCATCCTGCCTTCCTGAACTTCTTTTTTTTTCCGTTTAAGTAACCTTTCAATCTCCTTCCCCAGTTTCCTCATAAACATTGAGAGTTTATTCCTCACACGTTAGACAGCGGTTTATGAATGGCCAGGCATAACGGACTCAGAATGAGTTGGCACCCCCGAGGTACCTGTCTTGCTGGGGAACCACAGGTGAAGGGCTGGCTGCTGGACACATGTTTGCATGGAGTCAGGCTGAGTGGCCTCAGGGTGTTTGCCCTGCCCTTGTGTGTGTTTCTCCCTAGTTGGTTTCCTTGTCCAGCCACCTGTGACCTCCCTCCATCCAGCCCAGGGAATCCTTCTCATCACAGGGGTAGGATGTTTGTCTCATTTTCCATCACATCCTTTCCCCAAAGTTTGGTTGTGAGTTGTTCCCATTCCAAAGACCTTTCCTCTTTGAAGAGAAAAGAGAAAATCTTGTCTCTCCTTTCCTCTCACTTCACTTCTGCTCTATTATCTCCTCCGTCCAGAATGGCCCACTGACTCACATGGGTGTAGTTCCGAAGATGGCAAGAACTGCCAGCAAGTCTGAGATAATAATACGGATGGATCAGGAAAACTTGAAAACCTTTATCCCGCCACATTAAAAAAAAATTGCACTTCCAGTGTATTCAGAGTCTCAGTGTAGAAACACAAATGATAGAGAAATGGAATTACACTCAAGTTTTTCTTTCCTCCTTTCCTGATTTATTCTAATCCTCCATGCTAACATGATGAACTATTTGTTAGGTAAAGTTTCAGACATTTTCTACCCATGCACACTTTTCTTCTTTTCACATAAGAGTGTGAACTAGGTCACTTTCAACATGCTGTGATTCTGTGATTCCCTGTCTCCCACCGAGTCATCCACTGATAAAGTCATCTGTTTCACGGAGAACTATTTCCAATAGCTAATAGCCAATGTCTGTGGAGTGCTTACTCTGTGTCGGTTTCTTGTAACTACAGATCATTTGTACAACGTACCCATGGACCAGGTACAATTATAAATCCCAAGGGACAGAAAAGGGCAGATAAGTACAAATAAATACAGAGGCCAAGTGACTTGCCCAAGACACTGGAGCAAATCAAAATCCATGCCTCTGTAATCATTTTGCTCTATTGCCTCTGTCTGGGAGGCTTGATGATTTGGCAACTAAAACCTTAAATATCATGTTCCATTTTTATATCTGTGACACAAGCGTGGGCTGTGATATGGGGTAACTAACCTGACTACTTTTGAAAACCCTTATGCACCTGGATGAAAGTAAGCCAGGGACTGCAAGCTATAGATTTAAGGTTTCCTACCAACTTTTAAAAATAGCTTCTTGAATGCAATTTACGTAGTGTCAAGTCTAGGATGTAGTCCAAATAGTAACAGAAAAATGGAGATATGTAGAAAAATACTTAAAGTTGACAAGTATTGGGAGTGTAGTATTTTTGGGGCCAGCGTGTAGACCACAGGAAAACTTGCTGTTTCCATCCCAAAGGGAAGAGCCCTACGTTGCAACTGCCAAGGTCCCTGGGGCAGCAAGTGTGCTCACTGCTTAGTAAAGAAGCATCCTCAGTTTGATAGAATCATATGGGAGCCTTACATTTGGTTAGCAGTTCTACATTCTTGATGTAATAATATTTTCAGGGTGTGGGAGGGTATCAAGCTCTGAAAATACCCTTGGAGAGATTTGCTTATTAAGTTTGGCTTTTTCAATCTCCCTACTACTTCTTGACTAAACACCAGGCGGTTTCCTTCACTTTTCAGAACCATGTTGTTTTTCCCTTGTCTAATGAGCTTTGAAAGACTTTTGATTGAGCTACTAAGTTTGGGGAAAAATAAACATCTCTTTAAAATAAGGCAGATAATAACAATGACAAGTAGAAAAAGCTCTAAAACAGAGAATATCCTCCATTCTAGCCAATGACTGGGAGTGGAAGGTGCGTGCTCGCTGTCCAGGACGTAGAAGTAAAAGCTGAGGAGGCGCTGAGGCGTCTCCTGGATCTCTATGAGCCTCCATCATTTCTGCTGAGTAGGGTTGACAGATAAAATATACGCTGTTTAGTTAAATATGAATGTTTGAAAAACAACGAGTACATTTTGAAGATAAGTATGTCCCAAATAGTTCATAGGATCTACTTATACTAAAAATAATGACTTATTATTCATGTGAAGTTCAAGTTTAACTGGGTATCCTGTATTTTTATTTACTAAATCTGACAGCCCTACTGATGATCCACAATGGAGGCAGTTGAGGAGCGGTCCATGCTGGCTCTCGGACAGTCAGAAATGGCTTCAGCAGATCCAGGTACAGTATGAAATTCTTTTTGGATGTAGCTCAGAAGCCATGGCCAGCCCTTGACTGCAAGTACTGCCTCGGGTTTCCCTGAGGTGGGGTAAACCTTCCTCTTAATGGCCTTTTGGTAAGTCTGGAAGACCATATCCAAGGGCAGCCCCAAAGTCAGTTTCATCCTCACAACCATGTTTCCAATTCCTGGAATTGGCTGCATGTGACTCACAAGAGCTGAGGAGGTTTGTGGAAATTGGGAGTGTCATAGCTTGAAGCCTTTGTAGGTAAAGTTTTGCTGTTGTGAGAGTTTTAACAGGAGCAATGTGAAAGACTCCAGGTCCCCAGGTAGATAGAAATAATCCTGTTCTACCTGTGTGTATGTGACAAGTCTCTAATAGTTCAGAGAGCAAGTATCTGGTCTTAGAAAGACTGATCCAAGCTTGGATGTTTCTGGTGACAAGGCAAGGTCCTGAGTTTCAAGTTCACCTTTTATGGTTGAGGAGACAATAAGGTGGTCAGAAGGGAAATCATGGAGGAGACCTTGGCTTCATCCATCGTGCAGGCTTGTATATGTGGTTCTATGTAGATTGTGTTTCAAAGGTGGAGCTTGTTTACAACTATGAACATTCTCCGATGTGCTTTTTGGACCTTCATTCCCAGAGCGAGAGCAGTGCCGAGGCTCTAGAAATGCCATGGATATTCTGAGCTGTCAGTGGCATTTCCCCGGTACTGTTCCCTTGGTGCCGCTCCTTGAAATGTCCAAAGGGATTATCATGTGTCTTGTGGCGGGTCCTAGCATTGTGAAAGGAAGCTGCTGCACCTGGCTCAGAGGATTTCGGATGTGGTGGGAGGAGTAGTAGTACTACGACTATAAATTGTATCACAGCATATCTATTCCATCTTGAGAGTGGGGTTGGGGGGTTATGAAGGGGGGCTTTTATTGTACTTTTATACATTGTACCCTTGAAACTAATTCAATTTTTTAAAATTAATTAATTTATTTGGGGCTGCATTGGGTCTTTGTTGCTGCTAGCGGGCGTCCTCTAGTTGCAGTGAGCCGGGGCTCCTCTTGGCTGTGGTGCACGGGCTTCTCATTGCAGTGGCTTCTCTTGTTGCAGAGCATGGGCTCTAGGCACGGAGGCTTCCGTAGTCGTGGCACGTGGGCTCGGTTGATGTGGCACACGGGCTCTAGAGCGCAGGCTCAGTAGTTGTGGCGCGTGGGCTTAGTTACTCCGTGGCACGTGGGATCTTCCCAGACCAGGGCTCGAACCCATGTCCCCTGCATTCGCAGGCATATTCTTAACTACTGCTCCACCAGAGAAGCCCAATAATTCAGTTTTTTATAAAGAGAAGATTCCTAATATTATTCCAAAATTTTAAAAATATGTAGTTGGATAACACTATGAAAAATTAACTGACATATTCTTTTATTATTTCTCTTTGTTCCCTGGATTTCATTTCCTCATCCAGTCAGCTAGGCACTGTGAGCTCACTGCATTAGGAAGGTAAAGACTCAGCAGAAATGAGGGAGAAAAAGAGAAACTTCTCAGCTTTGGAATGTTCACAACGGAGGCCACAGTAAAACAGGTGAGAATTCTGTGAACAAAAAATAAATGTCGTCTCAAATGCAAAAAAGTATTCTCTGCACTGGGAGGCAGGAGATGGAGGGAGGGAAGGACTGAAGGAGAGAGATCAGTGTGGCCAGGGACATGGAAACTGTGCTTGAGGACGATATGCCCAGGAAGAGAATCAGAATCTGGAGAAGATTCAGCCTGCACGTGATCATTGCCTCCAGCCAGCACCCTCATCTCAGACGTTGGGAAATTCAGAGAGAGAGTGGGAGTACGTCAGGAGGGCCACGCGCAGAGTCTGTGTGGCAGGGGTTGTGGCCGTTCCCTATTTGTGAGGAGTCCCCAGCAATTTGCAGGCCTCTTCTGGAAAATGCTGGCGGACGTCTCTAGTGCTTATGTGAAAGCTTGTTCACAAACCTTGAAAGATACAGATGTAGATGACAGATAGATGCATAGATAGAAAAATGTCATTAAATAAAAGCTCCAGGAAAGGTTTGGAAAATGCCCTTTATTGCATAGGACGCTTCTATTGTCATATGATGTTAGACTGAGTGCCGGTCCCTTCATCCTCCTTCAGACCACGGCATTCTGTCTGCTACTCTCCCGAGGGTCCTTTCTTCTCCCTGGAAGGGATAAAACAAATGAGGTAGAACAGGAAGAGACAAGAAGCACTCCAAGCTCTGCTGGTCAGGGTTACCCTCCAGCATTCCCTTAATGCTCAGAGCCACACACACCACAGTGAGCTTGGCTCCAGATCAACTACCACGCAACGAAGGTTCTGGAACATTTCCATATCTCGGGGGACCTCATTTCCACGTGACTCTCTTTCATATTCCCCTTTGTCACAGAAGGCTAGGTACAGTGGTCAGGGTGAGACCTCGGCTCAGGCCCAAGGCTCTCAGACCTCAAAGTTCTGGTCCTGCAAGGGCCCCTGTCCTCTCTTGAGACCACTCCTGGCTCTCTCTGCCGAGAAGGAGCTGCTGGCAGTACGTCCTCTAAGAGTTGAGGTCCATCGTGCAGACCCTGAGAAAACTCCTAGGAAAAGGCTCCACCTTCTTGTTTACGTCAACAGAGGTCAATGCCTTTGTTAGTGCTGGGTGTGTCCCATTTGATGCAACTGCAGAGCCATTAGGTAAACCAGCACATGTGTGCGGCCCCTTCCCTTAGACTCCTCTGGGCCCTCGTGACATAGGCTCAGAAGACTGCCAGCCTCAAGCCTTACCTCTTCCAAGGGACGGCCACACCGTCTTCCAGGATCTTCTGTCCCATGAATCTCAGTTGCTGTTTGGAACTCAAAGGAGAGAAAAGACCCTGCCTGCGGGGTCTCTTTGGGCTGGGGCCTTCCCCCGTGGGCTGCTCTCCCTCATTCTCCTTTTCTTCTTGCTTCTCTTCCTCTTCCTCCTCCTCCTCCTCCTCCTCCTCCTCCTCGTTCTCCTCCTCCTCCTCCTCGTCCTCCTCCTCAGGGGTGCTCTCGGATTCCACATTGCCCATCCACTGGGCCATGTTGAGATGAAAGACACGGCAGCTGAAGCCCTGCAGGACGCCGAACTTCACGTGCTGCTGGACGATCTCCAAGGTGGGGAAGACCCGGCAGCAGGCCATGCACCTGAAGCCGGTCTCCATGGTCAGCATCCAGTCCGCTGTCTTGGCGCTGGGTCTCTCCTCGACGGCAGGGGGCCCTGATAGGCTGCCTGGCTCTGCCCTTTCCTCATACTCTTTCTCCTCCCCAGTGGGCTCACTGTCAGACAGGAGGCTTTCGGTGGACACATCAGAAGAGTGGTCAGTGGCTACTGCGCACACATCCTCAGGAAGGGTCACTTCTTCTATCCTCAGCTGCTTTTCAGGCAACTCCAAGGGTTTCTTTGTCTTCCAGGAGACAGCGACACCCTTGTTCACTTGTACCTGCATGTAATATATTTTCATGCCCCTTTCCTCTTTGTCTGGGTGCAGATAGTTCTTACAGGGTGAAGAGGGTGAGGAGGAGACACAGTGTGATGGGGAAGCGGTCTCTCCTTCTTCCTGATCCTGGGCTAGGGGTGGTCTAGGCTGGGCAGTGTCTCGATGAAATCTCCGGATTCCTGAAAAAGGAAATTAAAATCATAATAACATGCATGGGCCCTGCCGGAAGCTGAGGGAGCAGGTGTGGTAGACGAGAGAGGGACATTGGCACGACATAGCTATGTCGTGAGCTTGGTGTCTGTTGGCTGTAGGACGGAGTGGTGTATCTGGTGTCATCTGTAGGCTTTTCATGTGCGTGGGGGGGGATACTGGAGCGGTGTCTGTATACAGGGGTGTGGAGTATGGTGGTGAGGGCTGTAGTATGTGAGGGATGCGGCTGGATGCGTGTACGACGAGGAGTGTGAGTTTGGGAATATCGGTGGTGCATTCCTTGTGGAATGGGGCTGTGGTGCAGGAGAGTACTGTGGAGCACGTGCTTGGGGTTGATGTGCACTGAGAAGGGCTGTGCCTGGAGGGCGCGTGTATGTGTGAGCTGTGTGCATCTGAGCTGGGTGGTCCTTCTCTCAGGCTGGAGGTGTATGATGCAGAACTCTGTCCTTCTCTGGAAGCAAAGGCAAAGACAAAGCCTACATTTTCCTCTGAAGATGCTTAATCTGGTCCCTCTTCCCTCCACCTCAAGCCCAGACCTTTCCAGCCCCTGCTCCTTGACTTCCCCACCATGGTGGTAGCAGTATTCACACACACACACCCAGACTCAGCTGGCATCCACGCCCTCGGAACATCTCAGCCATCCTGCCCAGGCTCCTCCACAGAGCCCTCATCACCTCTGATGACCCTGGATTTCCTCTCAGCCTCCCTGGGATCTGTGTGCCTCCTGCCTCACAGCCAAGCACCCCCTCACCTAAGGAGCCACGCGCCCTTACCAGCGTAGCTGAGCTTGCGCAGAGTAGAAGTACGGAAGAAGTATTTAGAGGCAGAGGAGACCTCCCCTGCCCCTGGGCTGCAGCCTTGGGCCACCACAGTGGATCCAAGCCGAGGGGGATCCTCTTGTGACTTCGAGATTCCTGAGGGAGGAATGAAAGGCTCAGGGTGGGTTCATCAGTCCTCTGTCCACAAATATTTACTGAGTGTGTGACACGTGTCAGGTGCAGTGAATACACACAGTTGAGAGTGTGGTTCCCAGTGGATCCTCCAGGATTTAATTCCAATCAATACTTATTCTCTCACTGTCTAGTTGGTAATGTAGGCCTCGGTGGTGACTGTGAGTGTGTGGGAAGAGTGAGTGATGTGTATCAGTTAAGTCTGTGGTAAGTGTGGGGTTGGCATGGGGAGCACAGTGCAGACGTGTCTATCTGTGTCTGTGGCCTTTGTGTGCATGGTTTCTGTTCACAAGTCAGGAATTCTGGGACATGTAACTTTTCCTCATTACATGGTGTGGCTTGTAGTTATGGTGCGTGTTCATTCATTCATTCACCAAGATTCAGTAAGCAGCTACTCCTGTGTATCCGGCACTCTTCCAGTGTTGTAGTCTTTGGTAACGCTGCACATTCTAGTAGGGGAAGACACACACTAAACAAAACTACAATAACTATATAATACATCAGCTGGTGGTAAGTATATAAGGGTTGCCAGACTTAGCGAACAAGAATACAAGGCACCCAGTTAAATTTCAGTTTCAGATAAACCCAGAATAATTTTTTAGTGTAAGTATTCCCATGCAGTATTTGGCCTGACTTAGTTTTAGTGTAAGTATGGCCCATACAATATGTGGGACATACGGATACTGAAAAATTACTTGTTGTTTATCTGGAATTCAAATTGAACTGGATAGCCCATATTTTCTCTGGCAATCCTGACATGGGTTACTGAGACTGTGGTTTACTGTGGTTTGTACAAAGCGGGTCTGGCATTACTCAAGAATGTGTTATAAGTGTGGTGTGTATGACACGTGACTGGTTCTTACAGAGGTATTTAGAGATGGCTGAAGTTAGCTGTGTTTGTGCAAGAGTTGAGGAGATACATGTATATATATTGTGTGTTTGTGTGTGTGTCCTATATATATAGTGTGTGTGTCTGTATATATATCTCATCTCCAGCGTTTGGTGTTGGAGGAGAGGATTGTGATACAGGTGGGTTGTATGAGGACGTAGTACAGGAGGGATGCGTGTATATACCTCCATGTGCTGTGTGTGGTTTACTAAGGAAGTTATATGTGGGGTGTGTGATATTTTTGCTGCATCAGAGTGTACATGGGTGTATGAGTTACTGTCTCATCAAACACCCCTAACAAGAATTCTGTATACACTCTTACGTACACCGAGTGTCAGCCAGGTCCAGGCAGGTTGACAAGAATTTTACCATGCAGACTTTATATCTGGTAAGCACTCTACCCCCATTCATCTCGCTCTTCTCTGCATTACCACACACACACACACACACACACACACACACAGACACACACACACAGTCACACACACACACACACACACACAGGAACATAGAGCAAAATATTCTGAATGGTCAGGGGCAGTCATTGCCTTCCCCAGCCTGTCCCAGCCACTGCCTGGAAATCTGCCTGCTGTCTAGAGCTCCATTCCCAGGGCCCATCGTACAGTCTCCAGGGCCCTGGGCCTGGTAGGAGCTACTGGGCTCTAATCTGGGGCAGAGGCCTCTAGCTGGAGCTCTGGGGTGACCACCCCTCTCCCAGGGCAAGCTACTCGCCTACATTTAATGCACGCAGGCACCACGTGGCCCGTGGCTCTCAGAGCTCCCCGCAGGACCCTGAGGACATTTCTCACCCCCGCTCACGTGGTCTCAGTCTCTGGAAAACCCTTCCCTTCCCTTGATCTCCTTTGGGAAATTCTTCCTGTTGAAGGAATAAAACCTCCTTGCTTTCAATAGGACACCATCCCTAGACAAACAATCTTCTTTCAAAGTGCATTCCACTTGTCAAGATATTTTTCAACAGGGCCTTCAACTCATGGGGCTTCTCTTTCCACTTTGGTAAAAGAGGCCAAGCAACTCATGGGTCTCTCTCAGCATCCTTGCATCCTTCACATCCCCCACCTCATGACCCCAGGGAAAGATCCAAGAGAATAAGAGAGAAATCGGGGACTGAGAAAAGCTGCACCTCTAGGTCTGTGCAAGCAGGATGCAGCCTGCTATGAGTCCGACAAAGCTCCAGGCCCGGCTGCCCCAGGAGAGAGTCCTCAGACCAGCGGAGCTGACCTCCCATCTCCCAGGGGGCATCTGGCCGTTCTGTGCCGTCTCACACCACAGGGACCCTCCGGATAGATACGGCAGCATCAGTGAGACAAGGTCTCTCGCTCCCTGCTTCACAGGTGACACGTTCTCAGTCCCCCGCTTCCTAGAGAAGCTTCAGTTTGGCAGAAACCCATGTGCCCCAGACAAGTTGCCCCCCACATACCTCCTCCGTTCTCGGCAGGTTCCTGGGACTCTTCATTTCCCAGATGTTTCCTCTTTTGTCGCCGTTCCATCGTACCAACTAGAAGTCTCCCTTAGAAGATGCCTCAAGAGATGTCCAACTCCTCCTCTTCCCTACAGGTTGGCTCTTCTTGGCTCTTGGGCAATCCGTTGAAATGATTCAATACAAATAAAAATGGTCAAGTCTCCTAAATGGCTGAAAAACTTGTACCACTTGGTGAACCACCAGTACTGCCTAGTGCTCACCAGGGCTGTTATGTTTGCAAGGTTGCCAGGCGCACAGTGGAATTCTGTGACCTCAGTGATGACATCAGAGCATTCGGTGGACCTAGGTTGAGCACAGTGTCTGCAGTAGCACAGGCCCCATTTTCAAGAACAATTCCTTTTTCCCAGCCGAAGCTTTCCCGTGAAAGGGAAAGGTTCATACCATATCTATTATAAATTGTATCATACCATGTCTATTATAAAATTCACATTTTGATTGGAGATCTTTTAATGTCTTTTCTAGAGAGCTTTAATATGAATATTTTAAATGGTCTCCAGTTTCCCTGTGGATTATTGACATTTTAAACTCTGCACTTCAATTTTCCCTCAATACGTGTAATTTTGTCACGGCTATTTCTGTACTTAAAGATGAGGAACTATATAATTGATTTCTTCATTTTTTCCCCATCTCTTTCCAAGATGCTGCATTTGATTGTGTCTTGCGACTGAGTGAAAAATGCTAGTCCTTGAGTCAGGACATTGGGCCCTTTAGCAAGTAACTCAACCTATCTGGGCTTCAGCTTCTGTATGTGTGATCAAGAGGCTTGGACTAGCTGACTTTTCAAATGCTGTGTTTCTTTGATTCACTCTCACTTACTGATCTGCTCCTTAAGAAGAGGGTCTGTTCTCATAAAGTAACAACAGTCTTTTCCTAACCTTAGGTTGGGCGGAGTTTATCTGTTCGTACTCAGTTTGTTAGTTATATTGCCTTCTACGTATGCTTAGCTCTAAATAATTTATATGGCTCTTGTGACAATTTTTAGATCTTCTTTTTTTCTTATTTTCTTTTACAGTTTCTAATTTGTTATCGCCAGTGTAGAGGAGCCTGATTGACTTTTAAAATTTATTGACCTTGTATGTGTGTGCCTTGTTGAACCGTCTTATTAGTTCCTGCTAGTTTATCTGTGGGTTCTTTTGGGTCTCCTAGATAAATGAGCATATTAAATGTAAATAATGTGTTCTTTGGATAAAGTTTATTTTCTTGCATCTCTCTATATAGAAGCAATATGTTGAATTGATTTAAATATTTAAATACTTACATACCTGTTATCACAATCTAACATTCTTTATCTTATTTTCTTTCAATCAATATTATGTTTTCAAGATTTATCCACGTGAATCCATATAGATCTAGGTCTTTGATTTTTGACTGTTTGATATTATTTGATCACATGCATATAGCATCATTTATTTTCCATTCAAGCATTATTGGACACTTGGATTGTTTCCCTCCCTTCTCTAGAACAAACATTTCCTACAATATCCCTGAAGATGTCTGACAGTCGAGAAGGGCCAGGCTGCCCGAAGGATTGCTACTTGCTTTTAGCCACCTTCCAACAGGCCGTCTCCAGCCAGCAATTTGAAGCACAGCTGAAATGAGAACTGCCCCAAATGTGAAGATCTTAGGAGCTTCCTAGAAGGTGGGAGGTTAATGATAGGCATCCTGCTGGGATCCCAGGGGAGTCTGAGCTGGCCTGAAGCTCATCTTCCTCCTCCACCTCTCAAGAGAAATGTGGAGGAAAGAAGACTTCAAAAACTGTGAGCAGGCAGAGGGAGAGATATTGGGGGCCGAAGCTGTAACTGAGGTCTTGGAGTGGGCTGTGAGCACGCAGAGCCTCTAGAGAGCCAGGCTCTGCCTTCTGAGAACTTCTCCCCTAAGGCTGCTCATAATTCACGTGATACCAGCCATATAGAGCCGACTTGGCCCACACTGTCACAGAAAGCCTTATCAGAATCTCTTCTTCTTCATACACTCTTGTGTCTCTTACTTGGTTATTGCCTTTGGTACTCCACTGATGTGAACCACAGTCGCCAGGGGATGGAGGACACTAGTGGCCCATCTTGCTCTGTGGCCTCAGTCCACAGCTTGAGGGTAAGGGAAGAGGCCAAATGAAGGTCAAGAAGGAAAGATGGACTTTGAAGAGAAGACCTGAGTTAAGGGTGTCTTCTCAAGTCTTGATGACTGAAATGTAGCTCCAGTACCTGAAGTCCTGCTTGTTCTGAAGGCTGACCGCGGGGCTGGGTGCACTCAGTGAAGGAACCGTATACACTTAGTATTTCCTTGCTTACTCACTCTTGCCCTCCTCTGATACACCCTCTGCAAGACTGATCTTCCCCTGAAACAACTTTCCACCTGCCACTGTCATCTCATGAACATTTGCTTCCCCTTCCTAGTGTCCCCCTAGAATGCCATTGCAGCCAATTCATAATTTGATAATCATGCTGCTTACCATATTCTCAGCAACTTCTGATAAATTTTATTCACTTTATTCCATAGTCTTCACCCATCAATAATCTTCCTTAACTTCCTAGCTGCAGGTTAACCCATTCGGAATCATTTCTTTTTCTTTCTCTTCTTTGGCAAATCCTTTCTATCTTTTAAGGTCTTTTTCTTGTCTCTCTACCATCCTGCCTTCCTGAACTTCTTTTTTTTTCCGTTTAAGTAACCTTTCAATCTCCTTCCCCAGTTTCCTCATAAACATTGAGAGTTTATTCCTCACACGTTAGACAGCGGTTTATGAATGGCCAGGCATAACGGACTCAGAATGAGTTGGCACCCCCGAGGTACCTGTCTTGCTGGGGAACCACAGGTGAAGGGCTGGCTGCTGGACACATGTTTGCATGGAGTCAGGCTGAGTGGCCTCAGGGTGTTTGCCCTGCCCTTGTGTGTGTTTCTCCCTAGTTGGTTTCCTTGTCCAGCCACCTGTGACCTCCCTCCATCCAGCCCAGGGAATCCTTCTCATCACAGGGGTAGGATGTTTGTCTCATTTTCCATCACATCCTTTCCCCAAAGTTTGGTTGTGAGTTGTTCCCATTCCAAAGACCTTTCCTCTTTGAAGAGAAAAGAGAAAATCTTGTCTCTCCTTTCCTCTCACTTCACTTCTGCTCTATTATCTCCTCCGTCCAGAATGGCCCACTGACTCACATGGGTGTAGTTCCGAAGATGGCAAGAACTGCCAGCAAGTCTGAGATAATAATACGGATGGATCAGGAAAACTTGAAAACCTTTATCCCGCCACATTAAAAAAAATTGCACTTCCAGTGTATTCAGAGTCTCAGTGTAGAAACACAAATGATAGAGAAATGGAATTACACTCAAGTTTTTCTTTCCTCCTTTCCTGATTTATTCTAATCCTCCATGCTAACATGATGAACTATTTGTTAGGTAAAGTTTCAGACATTTTCTACCCATGCACACTTTTCTTCTTTTCACATAAGAGTGTGAACTAGGTCACTTTCAACATGCTGTGATTCTGTGATTCCCTGTCTCCCACCGAGTCATCCACTGATAAAGTCATCTGTTTCACGGAGAACTATTTCCAATAGCTAATAGCCAATGTCTGTGGAGTGCTTACTCTGTGTCGGTTTCTTGTAACTACAGATCATTTGTACAACGTACCCATGGACCAGGTACAATTATAAATCCCAAGGGACAGAAAAGGGCAGATAAGTACAAATAAATACAGAGGCCAAGTGACTTGCCCAAGACACTGGAGCAAATCAAAATCCATGCCTCTGTAATCATTTTGCTCTATTGCCTCTGTCTGGGAGGCTTGATGATTTGGCAACTAAAACCTTAAATATCATGTTCCATTTTTATATCTGTGACACAAGCGTGGGCTGTGATATGGGGTAACTAACCTGACTACTTTTGAAAACCCTTATGCACCTGGATGAAAGTAAGCCAGGGACTGCAAGCTATAGATTTAAGGTTTCCTACCAACTTTTAAAAATAGCTTCTTGAATGCAATTTACGTAGTGTCAAGTCTAGGATGTAGTCCAAATAGTAACAGAAAAATGGAGATATGTAGAAAAATACTTAAAGTTGACAAGTATTGGGAGTGTAGTATTTTTGGGGCCAGCGTGTAGACCACAGGAAAACTTGCTGTTTCCATCCCAAAGGGAAGAGCCCTACGTTGCAACTGCCAAGGTCCCTGGGGCAGCAAGTGTGCTCACTGCTTAGTAAAGAAGCATCCTCAGTTTGATAGAATCATATGGGAGCCTTACATTTGGTTAGCAGTTCTACATTCTTGATGTAATAATATTTTCAGGGTGTGGGAGGGTATCAAGCTCTGAAAATACCCTTGGAGAGATTTGCTTATTAAGTTTGGCTTTTTCAATCTCCCTACTACTTCTTGACTAAACACCAGGCGGTTTCCTTCACTTTTCAGAACCATGTTGTTTTTCCCTTGTGTAATGAGCTTTGAAAGACCTTTGATTGAGCTACTAAGTTTGGGGAAAAATAAACATCTCTTTAAAATAAGGCAGATAATAACAATGACAAGTAGAAAAAGCTCTAAAACAGAGAATATCCTCCATTCTAGCCAATGACTGGGAGTGGAAGGTGCGTGCTCGCTGTCCAGGACGTAGAAGTAAAAGCTGAGGAGGCGCTGAGGCGTCTCCTGGATCTCTATGAGCCTCCATCATTTCTGCTGAGTAGGGTTGACAGATAAAATATACGCTGTTTAGTTAAATATGAATGTTTGAAAAACAACGAGTACATTTTGAAGATAAGTATGTCCCAAATAGTTCATAGGATCTACTTATACTAAAAATAATGACTTATTATTCATGTGAAGTTCAAGTTTAACTGGGTATCCTGTATTTTTATTTACTAAATCTGACAGCCCTACTGATGATCCACAATGGAGGCAGTTGAGGAGCGGTCCATGCTGGCTCTCGGACAGTCAGAAATGGCTTCAGCAGATCCAGGTACAGTATGAAATTCTTTTTGGATGTAGCTCAGAAGCCATGGCCAGCCCTTGACTGCAAGTACTGCCTCGGGTTTCCCTGAGGTGGGGTAAACCTTCCTCTTAATGGCCTTTTGGTAAGTCTGGAAGACCATATCCAAGGGCAGCCCCAAAGTCAGTTTCATCCTCACAACCATGTTTCCAATTCCTGGAATTGGCTGCATGTGACTCACAAGAGCTGAGGAGGTTTGTGGAAATTGGGAGTGTCATAGCTTGAACCCTTTGTAGGTAAAGTTTTGCTGTTGTGAGAGTTTTAACAGGAGCAATGTGAAAGACTCCAGGTCCCCAGGTAGATAGAAATAATCCTGTTCTACCTGTGTGTATGTGACAAGTCTCTAATAGTTCAGAGAGCAAGTATCTGGTCTTAGAAAGACTGATCCAAGCTTGGATGTTTCTGGTGACAAGGCAAGGTCCTGAGTTTGAAGTTCACCTTTTATGGTTGAGGAGACAATAAGGTGGTCAGAAGGGAAATCATGGAGGAGACCTTGGCTTCATCCATCGTGCAGGCTTGTATATGTGGTTCTATGTAGATTGTGTTTCAAAGGTGGAGCTTGTTTACAACTATGAACATTCTCCGATGTGCTTTTTGGACCTTCATTCCCAGAGCGAGAGCAGTGCCGAGGCTCTAGAAATGCCATGGATATTCTGAGCTGTCAGTGGCATTTCCCCGGTACTGTTCCCTTGGTGCCGCTCCTTGAAATGTCCAAAGGGATTATCATGTGTCTTGTGGCGGGTCCTAGCATTGTGAAAGGAAGCTGCTGCACCTGGCTCAGAGGATTTCGGATGTGGTGGGAGGAGTAGTAGTACTACGACTATAAATTGTATCACAGCATATCTATTCCATCTTGAGAGTGGGGTTGGGGGGTTATGAAGGGGGGCTTTTATTGTACTTTTATACATTGTACCCTTGAAACTAATTCAATTTTTTAAAATTAATTAATTTATTTGGGGCTGCATTGGGTCTTTGTTGCTGCTAGCGGGCGTCCTCTAGTTGCAGTGAGCCGGGGCTCCTCTTGGCTGTGGTGCACGGGCTTCTCATTGCAGTGGCTTCTCTTGTTGCAGAGCATGGGCTCTAGGCACGGAGGCTTCCGTAGTCGTGGCACGTGGGCTCGGTTGATGTGGCACACGGGCTCTAGAGCGCAGGCTCAGTAGTTGTGGCGCGTGGGCTTAGTTACTCCGTGGCACGTGGGATCTTCCCAGACCAGGGCTCGAACCCATGTCCCCTGCATTCGCAGGCATATTCTTAACTACTGCTCCACCAGAGAAGCCCAATAATTCAGTTTTTTATAAAGAGAAGATTCCTAATATTATTCCAAAATTTTAAAAATATGTAGTTGGATAACACTATGAAAAATTAACTGATATATTCTTTTATTATTTCTCTTTGTTCCCTGGATTTCTTTTCCTCATCCAGTCAGCTAGGCACTGTGAGCTCACTGCATTAGGAAGGTAAAGACTCAGCAGAAATGAGGGAGAAAAAGAGAAACTTCTCAGCTTTGGAATGTTCACAACGGAGGCCACAGTAAAACAGGTGAGAATTCTGTGAACAAAAAATAAATGTCGTCTCAAATGCAAAAAAGTATTCTCTGCACTGGGAGGCAGGAGATGGAGGGAGGGAAGGACTGAAGGAGAGAGATCAGTGTGGCCAGGGACATGGAAACTGTGCTTGAGGACGATATGCCCAGGAAGAGAATCAGAATCTGGAGAAGATTCAGCCTGCACGTGATCATTGCCTCCAGGCAGCACCCTCATCTCAGACGTTGGGAAATTCAGAGAGAGAGTGGGAGTACGTCAGGAGGGCCACGCGCAGAGTCTGCGTGGCAGGGGTTGTGGCCGTTCCCTATTTGTGAGGAGTCCCCAGCAATTTGCAGGCCTCTTCTGGAAAATGCTGGCGGACGTCTCTAGTGCTTATGTGAAAGCTTGTTCACAAACCTTGAAAGATACAGATGTAGATGACAGATAGATGCATAGATAGAAAAATGTCATTAAATAAAAGCTCCAGGAAAGGTTTGGAAAATGCCCTTTATTGCATAGGACGCTTCTATTGTCATATGATGTTAGACTGAGTGCCGGTCCCTTCATCCTCCTTCAGACCACGGCATTCTGTCTGCTACTCTCCCGAGGGTCCTTTCTTCTCCCTGGAAGGGATAAAACAAATGAGGTAGAACAGGAAGAGACAAGAAGCACTCCAAGCTCTGCTGGTCAGGGTTACCCTCCAGCATTGCCTTAATGCTCAGAGCCACACACACCACAGTGAGCTTGGCTCCAGATCAACTACCACACAACGAAGGTTCTGGAACATTTCCATATCTCGGGGGACCTCATTTCCACGTGACTCTCTTTCATATTCCCCTTTGTCACAGAAGGCTAGGTACAGTGGTCAGGGTGAGATCTCGGCTCAGGCCCAAGCCTCTCAGACCTCAAAGTTCTGGTCCTGCAAGGGCCCCTGTCCTCTCTTGAGACCACTCCTGGCTCTCTCTGCCGAGAAGGAGCTGCTGGCAGTACGTCCTCTAAGAGTTGAGGTCCATCGTGCAGACCCTGAGAAAACTCCTAGGAAAAGGCTCCACCTTCTTGTTTATGTCAACAGAGGTCAATGCCTTTGTTAGTGCTGGGTGTGTCCCATTTGATGCAACTGCAGAGCCATTAGGTAAACCAGCACATGTGTGCGGCCCCTTCCCTTAGACTCCTCTGGGCCCTCGTGACATAGGCTCAGAAGACTGCCAGCCTCAAGCCTTACCTCTTCCAAGGGACGGCCACACCGTCTTCCAGGATCTTCTGTCCCATGAATCTCAGTTGCTGTTTGGAACTCAAAGGAGAGAAAAGACCCTGCCTGCGGGGTCTCTTTGGGCTGGGGCCTTCCCCCGTGGGCTGCTCTCCCTCATTCTCCTTTTCTTCTTGCTTCTCTTCCTCTTCCTCCTCCTCCTCCTCCTCCTCCTCCTCCTCGTTCTCCTCCTCCTCCTCCTCGTCCTCCTCCTCAGGGGTGCTCTCGGATTCCACATTGCCCATCCACTGGGCCATGTTGAGATGAAAGACACGGCAGCTGAAGCCCTGCAGGACGCCGAACTTCACGTGCTGCTGGACGATCTCCAAGGTGGGGAAGACCCGGCAGCAGGCCATGCACCTGAAGCCGGTCTCCATGGTCAGCATCCAGTCCGCTGTCTTGGCGCTGGGTCTCTCCTCGATGGCAGGTGGCCCTGATGGGCTGCCTGGCTCTGCCCTTTCCTCATACTCTTTCTCCTCCCCAGTGGGCTCACTGACAGACAGGAGGCTTTCGGTGGACACATCAGAAGAGGGGTCAGTGGCTACTGCGCACACATCCTCAGGAAGGGTCACTTCTTCTATCCTCAGCTGCTTTTCAGGCAACTCCAAGGGTTTCTTTGTCTTCCAGGAGACAGCGACACCCTTGTTCACTTGTACCTGCATGTAGTATATTTTCATGCCCCTTTCCTCTTTGTCTGGGTGCAGATAGTTCTTACAGGGTGAAGAGGGTGAGGAGGAGACACAGTGTGATGGGGAAGCGGTCTCTCCTTCTTCCTGATCCTGGGCTAGGGGTGGTCTAGGCTGGGCAGTGTCTCGATGAAATCTCCGGATTCCTGAAAAAGGAAATTAAAATCATAATAACATGCATGGGCCCTGCCGGAAGCTGAGGGAGCAGGTGTGGTAGACGAGAGAGGGACATTGGCACGACATAGCTATGTCGTGAGCTTGGTGTCTGTTGGCCGTAGGATGGAGTGGTGTATCTGGTGTCATCTGTGGGCTTTTCATGTGCGTGGGGGGGGATACTGGAGCGGTGTCTGTATACAGGGGTGTGGAGTATGGTGGTGAGGGCTGTAGTATGTGAGGGATGTGGCTGGATGCGTGTACGACGAGGAGTGTGAGTTTGGGAATATCGGTGGTGCATTCCTTGTGGAATGGGTCTGTGGTGCAGGAGAGTACTGTGGAGCACGTGCTTGGGGTTGATGTGCACTGAGAAGGGCTGTGCCTGGAGGGCACGTGTATGTGTGAGCTCTGTGCACCTGAGCTGGATGGTCCTGCTCTCAGGCTGGAGGTGTATGATGCAGAACTCTGTCCTTCTCTGGAAGCAAAGGCAAAGACAAAGCCTACATTTTCCTCTGAAGATGCTTAATCTGGTCCCTCTTCCCTCCAACTCAAGCCCAGACCTTTCCGGCCCCTGCTCCTTGACTTCCCCACCATGGTAGTAGCAGTATTCACACACACACCCCCAGACTCAGCTGGCATCCACGCCCTCGGAACAGCTCAGCCATCCTGCCCAGGCTCCTCCACAGAGCCCTCATCACCTCTGATGACCCTGGATTTCCTCTCAGCCTCCCTGGGATCTGTGTGCCTCCTGCCTCACAGCCAAGCACCCCCTCACCTGAGGAGCCCCGCGCCCTTACCAGCGTAGCTGAGCTTGCGCAGAGTAGAAGTACGGAAGAAGTATTTAGAGGCAGAGGAGACCTCCCCTGCCCCTGGGCTGCAGCCTTGGGCCACCACAGTGGATCCAAGCCGAGGGGGATCCTCTTGTGACTTCGAGATTCCTGAGGGCGGAATGAAAGGCTCAGGGTGGGTTCATCAGTCCTCTGTCCACAAATATTTACTGAGTGTGTGACACGTGTCAGGTGCAGTGAATACACACAGTTGAGAGTGTGGTTCCCAGTGGATCCTCCAGGATTTAATTCCAATCAATACTTATTCTCTCACTGTCTAGTTGGTAATGTAGGCCTCGGTGGTGACTGTGAGTGTGTGGGAAGAGTGAGTGATGTGTATCAGTTAAGTCTGTGGTAAGTGTGGGGTTGGCATGGGGAGCACAGTGCAGACGTGTCTATCTGTGTCTGTGGCCTTTGTGTGCATGGTTTCTGTTCACAAGTCAGGAATTCTGGGACATGTAACTTTTCCTCATTACATGGTGTGGCTTGTATTTATGGTGCGTGTTCATTCATTCATTCACCAAGATTCAGTAAGCAGCTACTCCTGTGTATCCGGCACTCTTCCAGTGTTGTAGTCTTTGGTAACGCTGCACATTCTAGTAGGGGAAGACACACACTAAACAAAACTACAATAACTATATAATACATCAGCTGGTGGTAAGTATATAAGGGTTGCCAGACTTAGCGAACAAGAATACAAGGCACCCAGTTAAATTTCAGTTTCAGATAAACCCAGAATAATTTTTTTAGTGTAAGTATTCCCATGCAGTATTTGGCCTGACTTAGTTTTAGTGTAAGTATGGCCCATACAATATGTGGGACATACGGATACTGAAAATTTACTTGTTGTTTATCTGGAATTCAAATTGAACTGGATAGCCCATATTTTCTCTGGCAATCCTGACATGGGTTAGTGAGACTGTGGTTTACTGTGGTTTGTACAAAGCGGGTCTGGCATTACTCAAGAATGTGTTATAAGTGTGGTGTGTATGACACGTGACTGGTTCTTACAGAGGTATTTAGAGATGGCTGAAGTTAGCTGTGTTTGTGCAAGAGTTGAGGAGATACATGTATATATAGTGTGTGTTTGTGTGTGTGTCCTATATATATAGTGTGTGTGTCTGTATATATATCTCATCTCCAGCGTTTGGTGTTGGAGGAGAGGATTGTGATACAGGTGGGTTGTATGAGAACGTAGTACAGGAGGGATCCGTGTATATACCTCCATGTGCTGTGTGTGGTTTTGTAAGGAAGTTATATGTGGGGTGTGTGATATTTTTGCTGCATCAGAGTGTACATGGGTGTATGAGTTACTGTCTCATAAAACACCCCTAACAAGAATTCTCTATACACTCTTACGTACACCGAGTGTCAGCCAGGTCCAGGCAGGTTGACAAGAATTTTACCATGCAGACTTTATATCTGGTAAGCACTCTACCCCCATTCATCTCGCTCTTCTCTGCATTACCACACACACACACACACACACACACACACACACAGACACACACACACAGTCACACACACACACACACACAGGAACATAGAGCAAAATATTCTGAATGGTCAGGGGCAGTCATTGCCTTCCCCAGCCTGTCCCAGCCACTGCCTGGAAATCTGCCTGCTGTCTAGAGCTCCATTCCCAGGGCCCATCCTACAGTCTCCAGGGCCCTGGGCCTGGTAGGAGCTACTGGGCTCTAATCTGGGGCAGAGGCCTCTAGCTGGAGCTCTGGGGTGACCACCCCTCTCCCAGGGCAAGCTACTCGCCTACATTTAATGCACGCAGGCACCACGTGGCCCGTGGCTCTCAGAGCTCCCCGCAGGACCCTGAGGACATTTCTCACCCCCGCTCACGTGGTCTCAGTCTCTGGAAAACCCTTCCCTTCCCTTGATCTCCTTTGGGAAATTCTTCCTGTTGAAGGAATAAAACCTCCTTGCTTTCAATAGGACACCATCCCTAGACAAACAATCTTCTTTCAAAGTGCATTCCACTTGTCAAGATATTTTTCAACAGGGCCTTCAACTCATGGGGCTTCTCTTTCCACTTTGGTAAAAGAGGCCAAGCAACTCATGGGTCTCTCTCAGCATCCTTGCATCCTTCACATCCCCCACCTCATGACCCCAGGGAAAGATCCAAGAGAATAAGAGAGAAATCGGGGACTGAGAAAAGCTGCACCTCTAGGTCTGTGCAAGCAGGATGCAGCCTGCTATGAGTCCGACAAAGCTCCAGGCCCGGCTGCCCCAGGAGAGAGTCCTCAGACCAGCGGAGCTGACCTCCCATCTCCCAGGGGGCATCTGGCCGTTCTGTGCCGTCTCACACCACAGGGACCCTCCGGATAGATACGGCAGCATCAGTGAGACAAGGTCTCTCGCTCCCTGCTTCACAGGTGACACGTTCTCAGTCCCCCGCTTCCTAGAGAAGCTTCAGTTTGGCAGAAACCCATGTGCCCCAGACAAGTTGCCCCCCACATACCTCCTCCGTTCTCGGCAGTTTCCTGGGACTCTTCATTTCCCAGATGTTTCCTCTTTTGTCGCCGTTCCATCGTACCAACTAGAAGTCTCCCTTAGAAGATGCCTCAAGAGATGTCCAACTCCTCCTCTTCCCTACAGGTTGGCCCTTCTTGGCTCTTGGGCAATCCGTTGAAATGATTCAATACAAATAAAAATGGTCAAGTCTCCTAAATGGCTGAAAAACTTGTACCACTTGGTGAACCACCAGTACTGCCTAGTGCTCACCAGGGCTGTTATGTTTGCAAGGTTGCCAGGCGCACAGTGGAATTCTGTGACCTCAGTGATGACATCAGAGCATTCGGTGGACCTAGGTTGAGCACAGTGTCTGCAGTAGCACAGGCCCCATTTTCAAGAACAATTCCTTTTTCCCAGCCGAAGCTTTCCCGTGAAAGGGAAAGGTTCATACCATATCTATTATAAATTGTATCATACCATGTCTATTATAAAATTCACATTTTGATTGGAGATCTTTTAATGTCTTTTCTAGAGAGCTTTAATATGAATATTTTAAATGGTCTCCAGTTTCCCTGTGGATTACTGACATTTTAAACTCTGCACTTCAATTTTCCCTCAATACGTGTAATTTTGTCACGGCTATTTCTGTACTTAAAGATGAGGAACTATATAATTGATTTCTTCATTTTTTCCCCATCTCTTTCCAAGGTGCTGCATTTGATTGTGTCTTGCGACTGAGTGAAAAAAGCTAGTCCTTGAGTCAGGACATTGGGCCCTTTAGCAAGTAACTCAACCTATCTGGGCTTCAGCTTCTGTATGTGTGATCAAGAGGCTTGGACTAGCTGACTTTTCAAATGCTGTGTTTCTTTGATTCACTCTCACTTACTGATCTGCTCCTTAAGAAGAGGGTCTGTTCTCATAAAGTAACAACAGTCTTTTCCTAACCTTAGGTTGGGTGGAGTTTATCTGTTCGTACTCAGTTTGTTAGTTATATTGCCTTCTACGTATGCTTAGCTTTAAATAATTTATATGGCTCTTGTGACAATTTTTAGATCTTCTTTTTTTCTTATTTTCTTTTACAGTTTCTAATTTGTTATCGCCAGTGTAGAGGAGCCTGATTGACTTTTAAAATTTATTGATCTTGTATGTGTGTGCCTTGTTGAACCGTCTTATTAGTTCCTGCTAGTTTATCTGTGGGTTCTTTTGGGTCTCCTAGATAAATGAGCCTATTAAATGTAAATAATGTGTTCTTTGGATAAAGTTTATTTTCTTGCATCTCTCTATATAGAAGCAATATGTTGAATTGATTTAAATATTTAAATACTTACATACCTGTTATCACAATCTAACATTCTTTATCTTATTTTCTTTCAATCAATATTATGTTTTCAAGATTTATCCACGTGAATCCATATAGATCTATGTCTTTGATTTTTGACTCTTTGATATTATTTGATCACATGCATATAGCATCATTTATTTTCCATTCAAGCATTATTGGACAATTGGATTGTTTCCCTCCCTTCTCTAGAACAAACAACATTTCCTAGAATATCCCTGAAGATGTCTGACAGTCGAGAAGGGCCAGGCTGCCCGAAGGATTGCTACTTGCTTTTAGCCACCTTCCAACAGGCCGTCTCCAGCCAGCAATTTGAAGCACAGCTGAAATGAGAACTGCCCCAAATGTGAAGATCTTAGGAGCTTCCTAGAAGGTGGGAGGTAAATGATAGGCATCCTGCTGGGATCCCAGGGGAGTCTGAGCTGGCCTGAAGCTCATCTTCCTCCTCCACCTCTCAAGAGAAATGTGGAGGAAAGAAGACTTCAAAAACTGTGAGCAGGCAGAGGGAGAGATATTGGGGGCCGAATCTGTAACTGAGGTCTTGGAGTGGGCTGTGAGCACGCAGAGCCTCTAGAGAGCCAGGCTCTGCCTTCTGAGAACTTCTCCCCTAAGGCTGCTCATAATTCACGTGATACCAGCCATATAGATCCGACTTGGCCCACACTGTCACAGAAAGCCTTATCAGAATCTCTTCTTCTTCATACACTCTTGTGTCTGTTACTTGGTTATTGCCTTTGGTACTCCACTGATGTGAACCACAGTCGCCAGGGGATGGAGGACACTAGTGACCCATCTTGCTCTGTGGCCTCAGTCCACAGCTTGAGGGTAAGGGAAGAGGCTAAATGAAGGTCAAGAAGGAAACATGGAGTTTGAAGAGAAGACCTGAGTTAAGGGTGTCTTCTCAAGTCCTGATGACTGAAACGTAGCTCCAGTACCTGAAGTCCTGCTTGTTCTCAAGGCTGACCGCGGGGCTGCTTGCACTCAGTGAAGGAACCGTATACACTTAGTATTTCCTTGCTTGCTCACTCTTGCCCTCCTCTGATACACCCTCTGCAAGACTGATCTTCCCCTGAAACAACTTTCCACCTGCCACTGTCATCTCATGAACATTTGCTTCCCCTTCCTAGTGTCCCCCTAGAATGCCATTGCAGCCAATTCATAATTTGATAATCATGCTGCTTACCATATTCTCAGCAACTTCTGATAAATTTTATTCACTTTATTCCATAGTCTTCACCCATCAATAATCTTCCTTAACTTCCTAGCTGCAGGTTAACCCATTCGGAATCATTTCTTTTTCTTTCTCTTCTTTGGCAAATCCTTTCTATCTTTTAAGGTCTTTTTCTTGTCTCTCTACCATCCTGCCTTCCTGAACTTCTTTTTTTCCGTTTAAGTAACCTTTCAATCTCCTTCCCCAGTTTCCTCATAAACATTGAGAGTTTATTCCTCACACGTTAGACAGCGGTTTATGAATGGCCAGGCATAACGGACTCAGAATGAGTTGGCACCCCCGAGGTACCTGTCTTGCTGGGGAGCCACAGGTGAAGGGCTGGCTGCTGGACACATGTTTGCATGGAGTCAGGCTGAGTGGCCTCGGGGTGTTTGCTCTGCACTTGTGTGTGTTTCTCCCTAGTTGGTTTCCTTGTCCAGCCACCTGTGACCTCCCTCCATCCAGCCCAGGGAATCCTTCTCATCACAGGGTTAGGATGTTTGTCTCATTTTCCATCACATCCTTTCCCCAAAGTTTGGTTGTGAGTTGTTCCCATTCCAAAGACCTTTCCTCTTTGAAGAGAAAAGAGAAAATCTTGTCTCTCCTTTCCTCTCACTTCACTTCTGCTCTATTATCTCCTCCGTCCAGAATGGCCCACTGACTCACATGGGTGTAGTTCCGAAGATGGCAAGAACTGCCAGCAATTCTGAGATAATAATACGGATGGATCAGGAAAACTTGAAAACCTTTATCCCGCCACATTAAAAAAAATTGCACTTCCAGTGTATTCAGAGTCTCAGTGTAGAAACACAAATGATAGAGAAATGGAATTACACTCAAGTTTTTCTTTCCTCCTTTCCTGATTTATTCTAATCCTCCATGCTAACACGATGAACTATTTGTTAGGTAAAGTTTCAGACATTTTCTACCCATGCACACTTTTCTTCTTTTCACATAAGAGTGTGAACTAGGTCACTTTCAACATGCTGTGATTCTGTGATTCACTGTCTCCCACCGAGTCATCCACTGATAAAGTCATCTGTTTCACGGAGAACTATTTCCAATAGCTAATAGCCAATGTCTGTGGAGTGCTTACTCTGTGTCGGTTTCTTGTAACTACTTTACAGATCATTTGTACAACGTAGCCATGGACCAGGTACAATTATAAATCCCAAGGGACAGAAAAGGGCAGATAAGTACAAATAAATACAGAGGCCAAGTGACTTGCCCAAGACACTGGAGCAAATCAAAATCCATGCCTCTGTAATCATTTTGCTCTATTGCCTCTGTCTGGGAGGCTTGATGATTTGGCAACTAAAACCTTAAATATCATGTTCCATTTTTATATCTGTGACACAAGCGTGGGGCTGTGATATGGGGTAACTAACCTGACTACTTTTGAAAACCCTTATGCACCTGGATGAAAGTAAGCCAGGGACTGCAAGCTATAGATTTAAGGTTTCCTACCAACTTTTCAAAATAGCTTCTTGAATGCAATTTACGTAGTGTCAAGTCTAGGATGTAGTCCAAATAGTAACAGAAAAATGGAGATATGTAGAAAAATACTTAAAGTTGACAAGTATTGGGAGTGTAGTATTTTTGGGGCCAGCGTGTAGACCACAGGAAAACTTGCTGTTTCCATCCCAAAGGGAAGAGCCCTACGTTGCAACTGCCAAGGTCCCTGGGGCAGCAAGTGTGCTCACTGCTTAGTAAAGAAGCATCCTCAGTTTGATAGAATCATATGGGAGCCTTACATTTGGTTAGCAGTTCTACATTCTTGATGTAATAATATTTTCAGGGTGTGGGAGGGTATCAAGCTCTGAAAATACCCTTGGAGAGATTTGCTTATTAAGTTTGGCTTTTTCAATCTCCCTACTACTTCTTGACTAAACACCAGGCGGTTTCCTTCACTTTTCAGAACCATGTTGTTTTTCCCTTGTCTAATGAGCTTTGAAAGACTTTTGATTGAGCTACTAAGTTTGGGGAAAAATAAACATCTCTTTAAAATAAGGCAGATAATAACAATGACAAGTAGAAAAAGCTCTAAAACAGAGAATATCCTCCATTCTAGCCAATGACTGGGAGTGGAAGGTGCGTGCTCGCTGTCCAGGACGTAGAAGTAAAAGCTGAGGAGGCGCTGAGGCGTCTCCTGGATCTCTATGAGCCTCCATCATTTCTGCTGAGTAGGGTTGACAGATAAAATATACGCTGTTTAGTTAAATATGAATGTTTGAAAAACAACGAGTACATTTTGAAGATAAGTATGTCCCAAATAGTTCATAGGATCTACTTATACTAAAAATAATGACTTATTATTCATGTGAAGTTCAAGTTTAACTGGGTATCCTGTATTTTTATTTACTAAATCTGACAGCCCTACTGATGATCCACAATGGAGGCAGTTGAGGAGCGGTCCATGCTGGCTCTCGGACAGTCAGAAATGGCTTCAGCAGATCCAGGTACAGTATGAAATTCTTTTTGGATGTAGCTCAGAAGCCATGGCCAGCCCTTGACTGCAAGTACTGCCTCGGGTTTCCCTGAGGTGGGGTAAACCTTCCTCTTAATGGCCTTTTGGTAAGTCTGGAAGACCATATCCAAGGGCAGCCCCAAAGTCAGTTTCATCCTCACAACCATGTTTCCAATTCCTGGAATTGGCTGCATGTGACTCACAAGAGCTGAGGAGGTTTGTGGAAATTGGGAGTGTCATAGCTTGAACCCTTTGTAGGTAAAGTTTTGCTGTTGTGAGAGTTTTAACAGGAGCAATGTGAAAGACTCCAGGTCCCCAGGTAGATAGAAATAATCCTGTTCTACCTGTGTGTATGTGACAAGTCTCTAATAGTTCAGAGAGCAAGTATCTGGTCTTAGAAAGACTGATCCAAGCTTGGATGTTTCTGGTGACAAGGCAAGGTCCTGAGTTTGAAGTTCACCTTTTATGGTTGAGGAGACAATAAGGTGGTCAGAAGGGAAATCATGGAGGAGACCTTGGCTTCATCCATCGTGCAGGCTTGTATATGTGGTTCTATGTAGATTGTGTTTCAAAGGTGGAGCTTGTTTACAACTATGAACATTCTCCGATGTGCTTTTTGGACCTTCATTCCCAGAGCGAGAGCAGTGCCGAGGCTCTAGAAATGCCATGGATATTCTGAGCTGTCAGTGGCATTTCCCCGGTACTGTTCCCTTGGTGCCGCTCCTTGAAATGTCCAAAGGGATTATCATGTGTCTTGTGGCGGGTCCTAGCATTGTGAAAGGAAGCTGCTGCACCTGGCTCAGAGGATTTCGGATGTGGTGGGAGGAGTAGTAGTACTACGACTATAAATTGTATCACAGCATATCTATTCCATCTTGAGAGTGGGGTTGGGGGGTTATGAAGGGGGGCTTTTATTGTACTTTTATACATTGTACCCTTGAAACTAATTCAATTTTTTAAAATTAATTAATTTATTTGGGGCTGCATTGGGTCTTTGTTGCTGCTAGCGGGCGTCCTCTAGTTGCAGTGAGCCGGGGCTCCTCTTGGCTGTGGTGCACGGGCTTCTCATTGCAGTGGCTTCTCTTGTTGCAGAGCATGGGCTCTAGGCACGGAGGCTTCCGTAGTCGTGGCACGTGGGCTCGGTTGATGTGGCACACGGGCTCTAGAGCGCAGGCTCAGTAGTTGTGGCGCGTGGGCTTAGTTACTCCGTGGCACGTGGGATCTTCCCAGACCAGGGCTCGAACCCATGTCCCCTGCATTCGCAGGCATATTCTTAACTACTGCTCCACCAGAGAAGCCCAATAATTCAGTTTTTTATAAAGAGAAGATTCCTAATATTATTCCAAAATTTTAAAAATATGTAGTTGGATAACACTATGAAAAATTAACTGATATATTCTTTTATTATTTCTCTTTGTTCCCTGGATTTCTTTTCCTCATCCAGTCAGCTAGGCACTGTGAGCTCACTGCATTAGGAAGGTAAAGACTCAGCAGAAATGAGGGAGAAAAAGAGAAACTTCTCAGCTTTGGAATGTTCACAACGGAGGCCACAGTAAAACAGGTGAGAATTCTGTGAACAAAAAATAAATGTCGTCTCAAATGCAAAAAAGTATTCTCTGCACTGGGAGGCAGGAGATGGAGGGAGGGAAGGACTGAAGGAGAGAGATCAGTGTGGCCAGGGACATGGAAACTGTGCTTGAGGACGATATGCCCAGGAAGAGAATCAGAATCTGGAGAAGATTCAGCCTGCACGTGATCATTGCCTCCAGCCAGCACCCTCATCTCAGACGTTGGGAAATTCAGAGAGAGAGTGGGAGTACGTCAGGAGGGCCACGCGCAGAGTCTGTGTGGCAGGGGTTGTGGCCGTTCCCTATTTGTGAGGAGTCCCCAGCAATTTGCAGGCCTCTTCTGGAAAATGCTGGCGGACGTCTCTAGTGCTTATGTGAAAGCTTGTTCACAAACCTTGAAAGATACAGATGTAGATGACAGATAGATGCATAGATAGAAAAATGTCATTAAATAAAAGCTCCAGGAAAGGTTTGGAAAATGCCCTTTATTGCATAGGACGCTTCTATTGTCATATGATGTTAGACTGAGTGCCGGTCCCTTCATCCTCCTTCAGACCACGGCATTCTGTCTGCTACTCTCCCGAGGGTCCTTTCTTCTCCCTGGAAGGGATAAAACAAATGAGGTAGAACAGGAAGAGACAAGAAGCACTCCAAGCTCTGCTGGTCAGGGTTACCCTCCAGCATTGCCTTAATGCTCAGAGCCACACACACCACAGTGAGCTTGGCTCCAGATCAACTACCACACAACGAAGGTTCTGGAACATTTCCATATCTCGGGGGACCTCATTTCCACGTGACTCTCTTTCATATTCCCCTTTGTCACAGAAGGCTAGGTACAGTGGTCAGGGTGAGATCTCGGCTCAGGCCCAAGCCTCTCAGACCTCAAAGTTCTGGTCCTGCAAGGGCCCCTGTCCTCTCTTGAGACCACTCCTGGCTCTCTCTGCCGAGAAGGAGCTGCTGGCAGTACGTCCTCTAAGAGTTGAGGTCCATCGTGCAGACCCTGAGAAAACTCCTAGGAAAAGGCTCCACCTTCTTGTTTATGTCAACAGAGGTCAATGCCTTTGTTAGTGCTGGGTGTGTCCCATTTGATGCAACTGCAGAGCCATTAGGTAAACCAGCACATGTGTGCGGCCCCTTCCCTTAGACTCCTCTGGGCCCTCGTGACATAGGCTCAGAAGACTGCCAGCCTCAAGCCTTACCTCTTCCAAGGGACGGCCACACCGTCTTCCAGGATCTTCTGTCCCATGAATCTCAGTTGCTGTTTGGAACTCAAAGGAGAGAAAAGACCCTGCCTGCGGGGTCTCTTTGGGCTGGGGCCTTCCCCCGTGGGCTGCTCTCCCTCATTCTCCTTTTCTTCTTGCTTCTCTTCCTCTTCCTCCTCCTCCTGCTCCTCCTCCTCCTCCTCCTCGTTCTCCTCCTCCTCCTCCTCGTCCTCCTCCTCAGGGGTGCTCTCGGATTCCACATTGCCCATCCACTGGGCCATGTTGAGATGAAAGACACGGCAGCTGAAGCCCTGCAGGACGCCGAACTTCACGTGCTGCTGGAGGATCTCCAAGGTGTGGAAGACCCGGCAGCAGGCCATGCACCTGAAGCCGGTCTCCATGGTCAGCATCCAGTCCGCTGTCTTGGCGCTGGGTCTCTCCTCGACGGCAGGGGGCCCTGATGGGCTGCCTGGCTCTGCCCTTTCCTCATACTCTTTCTCCTCCCCAGTGGGCTCACTGTCAGACAGGAGGCTTTCGGTGGAAACATCAGAAGAGTGGTCAGTGGCTACTGCGCACACATCCTCAGGAAGGGTCACTTCTTCTATCCTCAGCTGCTTTTCAGGCAACTCCAAGGGTTTCTTTGTCTTCCAGGAGAGGGCGACACCCTTGTTCACTTGTACCTGCATGTAGTATATTTTCATGCCCCTTTCCTCTTTGTCTGGGTGCAGATAGTTCTTACAGGGTGAAGAGGGTGAGGAGGAGACACAGTGTGATGGGGAAGCGGTCTCTCCTTCTTCCTGATCCCGGGCTAGGGGTGGTCTAGGCTGGGCAGTGTCTCGATGAAATCTCCGGATTCCTGAAAAAGGAAATTAAAATCATAATAACATGCATGGGCCCTGCCGGAAGCTGAGGGAGCAGGTGTGGTAGACGAGAGAGGGACATTGGCACAACATAGCTATGTCGTGAGCTTGGTGTCTGTTGGCCGTAGGACGGAGTGGTGTATCTGGTGTCATCTGTGGGCTTTTCATGTGCGTGGGGGGGATACTGGAGCGGTGTCTGTATACAGGGGTGTGGAGTATGGTGGTGAGGGCTGTAGTATGTGAGGGATGCGGCTGGATGCGTGTACGACGAGGAGTGTGAGTTTGGGAATATCGGTGGTGCATTCCTTGTGGAATGGGTCTGTGGTGCAGTAGAGTACTGTGGAGCACGTGCTTGGGGTTGATGTGCACTGAGAAGGGCTGTGCCTGGAGGGCGCGTGTATGTGTGAGCTGTGTGCACCTGAGCTGGGTGGTCCTTCTCTCAGGCTGGAGGTGTATGATGCAGATCTCTGTCCTTCTCTGGAAGCAAAGGCAAAGACAAAGCCTACATTTTCCTCTGAACATGCTTAATCTGGTCCCTCTTCCCTCCACCTCAAGCCCAGACCTTTCCGGCCCCTGTTCCTTGACTTCCCCACCATGGTGGTAGCAGTATTCACACACACACACCCAGACTCAGCTGGCATCCACGCCCTCGGAACAGCTCAGCCATCCTGCCCAGGGTCCTCCACAGAGCCCTCATCACCTCTGATGACCCTGGATTTCCTCTCAGCCTCCCTGGGATCTGTGTGCCTCCTGCCTCACAGCCAAGCACCCCCTCACCTGAGGAGCCCCGCGCCCTTACCAGCGTAGCTGAGCTTGCGCAGAGTAGAAGTACAGAAGAAGTATTTAGAGGCAGAGGAGACCTCCCCTGCCCCTGGGCTGCAGCCTTGGGCCACCACAGTGGATCCAAGCCGAGGGGGATCCTCTTGTGACTTCGAGATTCCTGAGGGCGGAATGAAAGGCTCAGGGTGGGTTCATCAGTCCTCTGTCCACAAATATTTACTGAGTGTGTGACACGTGTCAGGTGCAGTGAATACACACAGTTGAGAGTGTGGTTCCCAGTGGATCCTCCAGGATTTAATTCCAATCAATACTTATTCTCTCACTGTCTAGTTGGTAATGTAGGCCTCGGTGGTGACTGTGAGTGTGTGGGAAGAGTGAGTGATGTGTATCAGTTAAGTCTGTGGTAAGTGTGGGGTTGGCATGGGGAGCACAGTGCAGACGTGTCTATCTGTGTCTGTGGCCTTTGTGTGCATGGTTTCTGTTCACAAGTCAGGAATTCTGGGACATGTAACTTTTCCTCATTACATGGTGTGGCTTGTAGTTATGGTGCGTGTTCATTCATTCATTCACCAAGATTCAGTAAGCAGCTACTCCTGTGTATCCGGCACTCTTCCAGTGTTGTAGTCTTTGGTAACGCTGCACATTCTAGTAGGGGAAGACACACACTAAACAAAACTACAATAACTATATAATACATCAGCTGGTGGTAAGTATATAAGGGTTGCCAGATTTAGCGAACAAGAATACAAGGCACCCAGTTAAATTTCAGTTTCAGATAAACCCAGAATAATTTTTTAGTGTAAGTATTCCCATGCAGTATTTGGCCTGACTTAGTTTTAGTGTAAGTATGGCCCATACAATATGTGGGACATACGGATACTGAAAAATTACTTGTTGTTTATCTGGAATTCAAATTGAACTGGATAGCCCATATTTTCTCTGGCAATCCTGACATGGGTTACTGAGACTGTGGTTTACTGTGGTTTGTACAAAGCGGGTCTGGCATTACTCAAGAATGTGTTATAAGTGTGGTGTGTATGACACGTGACTGGTTCTTACAGAGGTATTTAGAGATGGCTGAAGTTAGCTGTGTTTGTGCAAGAGTTGAGGAGATACATGTATATATATTGTGTGTTTGTGTGTGTGTCCTATATATATAGTGTGTGTGTCTGTATATATATCTCATCTCCAGCGTTTGGTGTTGGAGGAGAGGATTGTGATACAGGTGGGTTGTATGAGAACGTAGTACAGGAGGGATGCGTGTATATACCTCCATGTGCTGTGTGTGGTTTAAATAAGGAAGTTATATGTGGGGTGTGTGATATTTTTGCTGCATCAGAGTGTACATGGGTGTATGAGTTACTGTCTCATCAAACACCCCTAACAAGAATTCTGTATACACTCTTACGTACACCGAGTGTCAGCCAGGTCCAGGCAGGTTGACAAGAATTTTACCATGCAGACTTTATATCTGGTAAGCACTCTACCCCCATTCATCTCGCTCTTCTCTGCATTACCACACACACACACACACACACACACAGACACACACACACACTCACTCACACACACACACACACACAGGAACATAGAGCAAAATATTCTGAATGGTCAGGGGCAGTCATTGCCTTCCCCAGCCTGTCCCAGCCACTGCCTGGAAATCTGCCTGCTGTCTAGAGCTCCATTCCCAGGGCCCATCCTACAGTCTCCAGGGCCCTGGGCCTGGTAGGAGCTACTGGGCTCTAATCTGGGGCAGAGGCCTCTAGCTGGAGCTCTGGGGTGACCACCCCTCTCCCAGGGCAAGCTACTCGCCTACATTTAATGCACGCAGGCACCACGTGGCCCGTGGCTCTCAGAGCTCCCCGCAGGACCCTGAGGACATTTCTCACCCCCGCTCACGTGGTCTCAGTCTCTGGAAAACCCTTCCCTTCCCTTGATCTCCTTTGGGAAATTCTTCCTGTTGAAGGAATAAAACCTCCTTGCTTTCAATAGGACACCATCCCTAGACAAACAATCTTCTTTCAAAGTGCATTCCACTTGTCAAGATATTTTTCAACAGGGCCTTCAACTCATGGGGCTTCTCTTTCCACTTTGGTAAAAGAGGCCAAGCAACTCATGGGTCTCTCTCAGCATCCTTGCATCCTTCACATCCCCCACCTCATGACCCCAGGGAAAGATCCAAGAGAATAAGAGAGAAATCGGGGACTGAGAAAAGCTGCACCTCTAGGTCTGTGCAAGCAGGATGCAGCCTGCTATGAGTCCGACAAAGCTCCAGGCCCGGCTGCCCCAGGAGAGAGTCCTCAGACCAGCGGAGCTGACCTCCCATCTCCCAGGGGGCATCTGGCCGTTCTGTGCCGTCTCACACCACAGGGACCCTCCGGATAGATACGGCAGCATCAGTGAGACAAGGTCTCTCGCTCCCTGCTTCACAGGTGACACGTTCTCAGTCCCCCGCTTCCTAGAGAAGCTTCAGTTTGGCAGAAACCCATGTGCCCCAGACAAGTTGCCCCCCACATACCTCCTCCCTTCTCGGCAGTTTCCTGGGACTCTTCATTTCCCAGATGTTTCCTCTTTTGTCGCCGTTCCATCGTACCAACTAGAAGTCTCCCTTAGAAGATGCCTCAAGAGATGTCCAACTCCTCCTCTTCCCTACAGGTTGGCCCTTCTTGGCTCTTGGGCAATCCGTTGAAATGATTCAATACAAATAAAAATGGTCAAGTCTCCTAAATGGCTGAAAAACTTGTACCACTTGGTGAACCACCAGTACTGCCTAGTGCTCACCAGGGCTGTTATGTTTGCAAGGTTGCCAGGCGCACAGTGGAATTCTGTGACCTCAGTGATGACATCAGAGCATTCGGTGGACCTAGGTTGAGCACAGTGTCTGCAGTAGCACAGGCCCCATTTTCAAGAACAATTCCTTTTTCCCAGCCGAAGCTTTCCCGTGAAAGGGAAAGGTTCATACCATATCTATTATAAATTGTATCATACCATGTCTATTATAAAATTCACATTTTGATTGGAGATCTTTTAATGTCTTTTCTAGAGAGCTTTAATATGAATATTTTAAATGGTCTCCAGTTTCCCTGTGGATTATTGACATTTTAAACTCTGCACTTCAATTTTCCCTCAATACGTGTAATTTTGTCACGGCTATTTCTGTACTTAAAGATGAGGAACTATATAATTGATTTCTTCATTTTTTCCCCATCTCTTTCCAAGGTGCTGCATTTGATTGTGTCTTGCGACTGAGTGAAAAATGCTAGTCCTTGAGTCAGAACATTGGGCCCTTTAGCAAGTAACTCAACCTATCTGGGCTTCAGCTTCTGTATGTGTGATCAAGAGGCTTGGACTAGCTGACTTTTCAAATGCTGTGTTTCTTTGATTCACTCTCACTTACTGATCTGCTCCTTAAGAAGAGGGTCTGTTCTCATAAAGTAACAACAGTCTTTTCCTAACCTTAGGTTGGGCGGAGTTTATCTGTTCGTACTCAGTTTGTTAGTTATATTGCCTTCTACGTATGCTTAGCTCTAAATAATTTATATGGCTCTTGTGACAATTTTTAGATCTTCTTTTTTTCTTATTTTCTTTTACAGTTTCTAATTTGTTATCGCCAGTGTAGAGGAGCCTGATTGACTTTTAAAATTTATTGATCTTGTATGTGTGTGCCTTGTTGAACCGTCTTATTAGTTCCTGCTAGTTTATCTGTGGGTTCTTTTGGGTCTCCTAGATAAATGAGCCTATTAAATGTAAATAATGTGTTCTTTGGATAAAGTTTATTTTCTTGCATCTCTCTATATAGAAGCAATATGTTGAATTGATTTAAATATTTAAATACTTACATACCTGTTATCACAATCTAACATTCTTTATCTTATTTTCTTTCAATCAATATTATGTTTTCAAGATTTATCCACGTGAATCCATATAGATCTAGGTCTTTGATTTTTGACTGTTTGATATTATTTGATCACATGCATATAGCATCATTTATTTTCCATTCAAGCATTATTGGACAATTGGATTGTTTCCCTCCCTTCTCTAGAACAAACAACATTTCCTAGAATATCCCTGAAGATGTCTGACAGTCGAGAAGGGCCAGGCTGCCCGAAGGATTGCTACTTGCTTTTAGCCACCTTCCAACAGGCCGTCTCCAGCCAGCAATTTGAAGCACAGCTGAAATGAGAACTGCCCCAAATGTGAAGATCTTAGGAGCTTCCTAGAAGGTGGGAGGTAAATGATAGGCATCCTGCTGGGATCCCAGGGGAGTCTGAGCTGGCCTGAAGCTCATCTTCCTCCTCCACCTCTCAAGAGAAATGTGGAGGAAAGAAGACTTCAAAAACTGTGAGCAGGCAGAGGGAGAGATATTGGGGGCCGAAGCTGCAACTGAGGTCTTGGAGTGGGCTGTGAGCACGCAGAGCCTCTAGAGAGCCAGGCTCTGCCTTCTGAGAACTTCTCCCCTAAGGCTGCTCATAATTCACGTGATACCGGCCATATAGAGCCGACTTGGCCCACACTGTCACAGAAAGCCTTATCAGAATCTCTTCTTCTTCATACACTCTTGTGTCTGTTACTTGGTTATTGCCTTTGGTACTCCACTGATGTGAACCACAGTCGCCAGGGGATGGAGGACACTAGTGACCCATCTTGCTCTGTGGCCTCAGTCCACAGCTTGAGGGTAAGGGAAGAGGCCAAATGAAGGTCAAGAAGGAAAGATGGAGTTTGAAGAGAAGACCTGAGTTAAGGGTGTCTTCTCAAGTCCTGATGACTGAAACGTAGCTCCAGTACCTGAAGTCCTGCTTGTTCTCAAGCCTGACCGCGGGGCTGGGTGCACTCAGTGAAGGAACCGTATACACTTAGTATTTCCTTGCTTGCTCACTCTTGCCCTCCTCTGATACACCCTCTGCAAGACTGATCTTCCCCTGAAACAACTTTCCACCTGCCACTGTCATCTCATGAACATTTGCTTCCCCTTCCTAATGTCCCCCTAGAATGCCATTGCAGCCAATTCATAATTTGATAATCATGCTGCTTACCATATTCTCAGCAACTTCTGATAAATTTTATTCACTTTATTCCATAGTCTTCACCCATCAATAATCTTCCTTAACTTCCTAGCTGCAGGTTAACCCATTCGGAATCATTTCTTTTTCTTTCTCTTCTTTGGCAAATCCTTTCTATCTTTTAAGGTCTTTTTCTTGTCTCTCTACCATCCTGCCTTCCTGAACTTCTTTTTTTTCCGTTTAAGTAACCTTTCAATCTCCTTCCCCAGTTTCCTCATAAACATTGAGAGTTTATTCCTCACACGTTAGACAGCGGTTTATGAATGGCCAGGCATAACGGACTCAGAATGAGTTGGCACCCCCGAGGTACCTGTCTAGCTGGGGAGCCACAGGTGAAGGGCTGGCTGCTGGACACATGTTTGCATGGAGTCAGGCTGAGTGGCCTCGGGGTGTTTGCTCTGCCCTTGTGTGTGTTTCTCCCTAGTTGGTTTCCTTGTCCAGCCACCTGTGACCTCCCTCCATCCAGCCCAGGGAATCCTTCTCATCACAGGGTTAGGATGTTTGTCTCATTTTCCATCACATCCTTTCCCCAAAGTTTGGTTGTGAGTTGTTCCCATTCCAAAGACCTTTCCTCTTTGAAGAGAAAAGAGAAAATCTTGTCTCTCCTTTCCTCTCACTTCACTTCTGCTCTATTATCTCCTCCGTCCAGAATGGCCCACTGACTCACATGGGTGTAGTTCCGAAGATGGCAAGAACTGCCAGCAAGTCTGAGACAATAATACGGATGTATCAGGAAAACTTGAAAACCTTTATCCCGCCACATTAAAAAAAATTGCACTTCCAGTGTATTCAGAGTCTCAGTGTAGAAACACAAATGATAGAGAAATGGAATTACACTCAAGTTTTTCTTTCCTCCTTTCCTGATTTATTCTAATCCTCCATGCTAACACGATGAACTATTTGTTAGGTAAAGTTTCAGACATTTTCTACCCATGCACACTTTTCTTCTTTTCACATAAGAGTGTGAACTAGGTCACTTTCAACATGCTGTGATTCTGTGATTCACTGTCTCCCACCGAGTCATCCACTGATAAAGTCATCTGTTTCACGGAGAACTATTTCCAATAGCTAATAACCAATGTCTGTGGAGTGCTTACTCTGTGTCGGTTTCTTGTAACTACTTTACAGATCATTTGTACAACGTAGCCATGGACCAGGTACAATTATAAATCCCAAGGCACAGAAAAGGGCAGATAAGTACAAATAAATACAGAGGCCAAGTGACTTGCCCAAGACACTGGAGCAAATCAAAATCCATGCCTCTGTAATCATTTTGCTCTATTGCCTCTGTCTGGGAGGCTTGATGATTTGGCAACTAAAACCTTAAATATCATGTTCCATTTTTATATCTGTGACACAAGCGTGGGGCTGTGATATGGGGTAACTAACCTGACTACTTTTGAAAACCCTTATGCACCTGGATGAAAGTAAGCCAGGGACTGCAAGCTATAGATTTAAGGTTTCCTACCAACTTTTCAAAATAGCTTCTTGAATGCAATTTACGTAGTGTCAAGTCTAGGATGTAGTCCAAATAGTAACAGAAAAATGGAGATATGTAGAAAAATACTTAAAGTTGACAAGTATTGGGAGTGTAGTATTTTTGGGGCCAGCGTGTAGACCACAGGAAAACTTGCTGTTTCCATCCCAAAGGGAAGAGCCCTACGTTGCAACTGCCAAGGTCCCTGGGGCAGCAAGTGTGCTCACTGCTTAGTAAAGAAGCATCCTCAGTTTGATAGAATCATATGGGAGCCTTACATTTGGTTAGCAGTTCTACATTCTTGATGTAATAATATTTTCAGGGTGTGGGAGGGTATCAAGCTCTGAAAATACCCTTGGAGAGATTTGCTTATTAAGTTTGGCTTTTTCAATCTCCCTACTACTTCTTGACTAAACACCAGGCGGTTTCCTTCACTTTTCAGAACCATGTTGTTTTTCCCTTGTCTAATGAGCTTTGAAAGACTTTTGATTGAGCTACTAAGTTTGGGGAAAAATAAACATCTCTTTAAAATAAGGCAGATAATAACAATGACAAGTAGAAAAAGCTCTAAAACAGAGAATATCCTCCATTCTAGCCAATGACTGGGAGTGGAAGGTGCGTGCTCGCTGTCCAGGACGTAGAAGTAAAAGCTGAGGAGGCGCTGAGGCGTCTCCTGGATCTCTATGAGCCTCCATCATTTCTGCTGAGTAGGGTTGACAGATAAAATATACGCTGTTTAGTTAAATATGAATGTTTGAAAAACAACGAGTACATTTTGAAGATAAGTATGTCCCAAATAGTTCATAGGATCTACTTATACTAAAAATAATGACTTATTATTCATGTGAAGTTCAAGTTTAACTGGGTATCCTGTATTTTTATTTACTAAATCTGACAGCCCTACTGATGATCCACAATGGAGGCAGTTGAGGAGCGGTCCATGCTGGCTCTCGGACAGTCAGAAATGGCTTCAGCAGATCCAGGTACAGTATGAAATTCTTTTTGGATGTAGCTCAGAAGCCATGGCCAGCCCTTGACTGCAAGTACTGCCTCGGGTTTCCCTGAGGTGGGGTAAACCTTCCTCTTAATGGCCTTTTGGTAAGTCTGGAAGACCATATCCAAGGGCAGCCCCAAAGTCAGTTTCATCCTCACAACCATGTTTCCAATTCCTGGAATTGGCTGCATGTGACTCACAAGAGCTGAGGAGGTTTGTGGAAATTGGGAGTGTCATAGCTTGAACCCTTTGTAGGTAAAGTTTTGCTGTTGTGAGAGTTTTAACAGGAGCAATGTGAAAGACTCCAGGTCCCCAGGTAGATAGAAATAATCCTGTTCTACCTGTGTGTATGTGACAAGTCTCTAATAGTTCAGAGAGCAAGTATCTGGTCTTAGAAAGACTGATCCAAGCTTGGATGTTTCTGGTGACAAGGCAAGGTCCTGAGTTTGAAGTTCACCTTTTATGGTTGAGGAGACAATAAGGTGGTCAGAAGGGAAATCATGGAGGAGACCTTGGCTTCATCCATCGTGCAGGCTTGTATATGTGGTTCTATGTAGATTGTGTTTCAAAGGTGGAGCTTGTTTACAACTATGAACATTCTCCGATGTGCTTTTTGGACCTTCATTCCCAGAGCGAGAGCAGTGCCGAGGCTCTAGAAATGCCATGGATATTCTGAGCTGTCAGTGGCATTTCCCCGGTACTGTTCCCTTGGTGCCGCTCCTTGAAATGTCCAAAGGGATTATCATGTGTCTTGTGGCGGGTCCTAGCATTGTGAAAGGAAGCTGCTGCACCTGGCTCAGAGGATTTCGGATGTGGTGGGAGGAGTAGTAGTACTACGACTATAAATTGTATCACAGCATATCTATACCATCTTGAGAGTGGGGTTGGGGGGTTATGAAGGGGGGCTTTTATTGTACTTTTATACATTGTACCCTTGAAACTAATTCAATTTTTTAAAATTAATTAATTTATTTGGGGCTGCATTGGGTCTTTGTTGCTGCTAGCGGGCGTCCTCTAGTTGCAGTGAGCTGGGGCTCCTCTTGGCTGTGGTGCACGGGCTTCTCATTGCAGTGGCTTCTCTTGTTGCGGAGCACGGGCTCTAGGCACGCAGGCTTCCGTAGTCATGGCACGTGGGCTCGGTTGATGTGGCACATGGGCTCTAGAGCGCAGGCTCAGTAGTTGTGGTGCGCGGGCTTAGTTACTCCGTGGCACGTGGAATCTTCCCAGACCAGGGCTCGAACCCATGTCCCCTGCATTCGCAGGCATATTCTTAACTACTGCTCCACCAGAGAAGCCCAATAATTCAGTTTTTTATAAAGAGAAGATTCCTAATATTATTCCAAAATTTTAAAAATATGTAGTTGGATAACACTATGAAAAATTAACTGATATATTCTTTTATTATTTCTCTTTGCTCCCTGGATTTCTTTTCCTCATCCAGTCAGCTAGGCACTGTGAGCTCACTGCATTAGGAAGGTAAAGACTCAGCAGAAATGAGGCAGAAAAAGAGAAAATTCTCAGCTTTGGAATGTTCACAACGGAGGCCACAGTAAAACAGGTGAGAATTATGTGAACAAAAAATAAATGTCGTCTCAAATGCAAAAAAGTATTCTCTGCACTGGGAGGCAGGAGAGGGAGGGATGGAAGGACTGAAGGAGAGAGATCAGTGTGGCCAGGGACATGGAAACTGTGCTTGAGGACGATATGCCCAGGAAGAGAATCAGAATCTGGAGAAGATTCAGCCTGCACGTGATCATTGCCTCCAGCCAGCACCCTCATCTCAGACGTTGGGAATTTCAGAGAGAGAGTGGGAGTACGTCAGGAGGGCCACGCGCATAGTCTGTGTGGCAGGGGTTGTGGCCGTTCCCTATTTGTTAGGAGTCCCCAGCAATTTGCAGGCCTCTTCTGGAAAATGCTGGCGGACGTCTCTAGTGCTTATGTGAAAGCTTGTTCACAAACCTTGAAAGATACAGATGTAGATGACAATTAGATGCATAGATAGAAAAATGTCATTAAATAAAAGCTCCAGGAAAGGTTTGGAAAATGCCCTTTATTGCATAGGACGCTTCTATTGTCATATGATGTTAGACTGAGTGCCGGTCCCTTCATCCTCCTTCAGACCACGGCATTCTGTCTGCTACTCTCCCGAGGGTCCTTTCTTCTCCCTGGAAGGGATAAAACAAATGAGGTAGAACAGGAAGAGACAAGAAGCACTCCAAGCTCTGCTGGTCAGGGTTACCCTCCAGCATTGCCTTAATGCTCAGAGCCACACACACCACAGTGAGCTTGGCTCCAGATCAACTACCACGCAACGAAGGTTCTGGAACATTTCCATATCTCGGGGGACCTCATTTCCACGTGACTCTCTTTCATATTCCCCTTTGTCACAGAAGGCTAGGTACAGTGGTCAGGGTGAGATCTCGGCTCAGGCCCAAGCCTCTCAGACCTCAAAGTTCTGGTCCTGCAAGGGCCCCTGTCCTCTCTTGAGACCACTCCTGGCTCTCTCTGCCAAGAAGGAGCTGCTGGCAGTACGTCCTCTAAGAGTTGAGGTCCATCGTGCAGACCCTGAGAAAACTCCTAGGAAAAGGCTCCACCTTCTTGTTTACGTCAACAGAGGTCAATGCCTTTGTTAGTGCTGGGTGTGTCCCATTTGATGCAACTGCAGAGCCATTAGGTAAACCAGCACATGTGTGCGGCCCCTTCCCTTAGACTCCTCTGGGCCCTCGTGACATAGGCTCAGAAGACTGCCAGCCTCAAGCCTTACCTCTTCCAAGGGACGGCCACACCGTCTTCCAGGATCTTCTGTCCCATGAATCTCAGTTGCTGTTTGGAACTCAAAGGAGAGAAAAGACCCTGCCTGCGGGGTCTCTTTGGGCTGGGGCCTTCCCCCGTGGGCTGCTCTCCCTCATTCTCCTTTTCTTCTTGCTTCTCTTCCTCTTCCTCCTCCTCCTGCTCCTCCTCCTCCTCCTCCTCGTTCTCCTCCTCCTCCTCCTCGTCCTCCTCCTCAGGGGTGCTCTCGGATTCCACATTGCCCATCCACTGGGCCATGTTGAGATGAAAGACACGGCAGCTGAAGCCCTGCAGGACGCCAAACTTCACGTGCTGCTGGAGGATCTCCAAGGTGTGGAAGACCCGGCAGCAGGCCATGCACCTGAAGCCGGTCTCCATGGTCAGCATCCAGTCCGCTGTCTTGGCGCTGGGTCTCTCCTCGACGGCAGGGGGCCCTGATGGGCTGCCTGGCTCTGCCCTTTCCTCATACTCTTTCTCCTCCCCAGTGGGCTCACTGTCAGACAGGAGGCTTTCGGTGGACACATCAGAAGAGGGGTCAGTGGCTACTGCGCACACATCCTCAGGAAGGGTCACTTCTTCTATCCTCAGCTGTTTTTCAGGCAACTCCAAGGGTTTCTTTGTCTTCCAGGAGACAGCGACACCCTTGTTCACTTGTACCTGCATGTAGTATATTTTCATGCCCCTTTCCTCTTTGTCTGGGTGCAGATAGTTCTTACAGGGTGAAGAGGGTGAGGAGGAGACACAGTGTGATGGGGAAGCGGTCTCTCCTTCTTCCTGATCCCGGGCTAGGGGTGGTCTAGGCTGGGCAGTGTCTCGATGAAATCTCCGGATTCCTGAAAAAGGAAATTAAAATCATAATAACATGCATGGGCCCTGCCGGAAGCTGAGGGAGCAGGTGTGGTAGACGAGAGAGGGACATTGGCACGACATAGCTATGTCGTGAGCTTGCTGTCTGTTGGCCGTAGGACGGAGTGGTGTATCTGGTGTCATCTGTGGGCTTTTCATGTGCGTGGGGGGGATACTGGAGCGGTGTCTGTATACAGGGGTGTGGAGTATGGTGGTGAGGGCTGTAGTATGTGAGGGATGCGGCTGGATGCGTGTACGACGAGGAGTGTGAGTTTGGGAATATCGGTGGTGCATTCCTTGTGGAATGGGTCTGTGGTGCAGGAGAGTACTGTGGAGCACGTGCTTGGGGTTGATGTGCACTGAGAAGGGCTGTGCCTGGAGGGCGCGTGTATGTGTGAGCTGTGTGCACCTGAGCTGGGTGGTCCTTCTCTCAGGCTGGAGGTGTATGATGCAGATCTCTGTCCTTCTCTGGAAGCAAAGGCAAAGACAAAGCCTACATTTTCCTCTGAAGATGCTTAATCTGGTCCCTCTTCCCTCCACCTCAAGCCCAGACCTTTCCGGCCCCTGTTCCTTGACTTCCCCACCATGGTGGTAGCAGTATTCACACACACACCCCCAGACTCAGCTGGCATCCACGCCCTCGGAACAGCTCAGCCATCCTGCCCAGGCTCCTCCACAGAGCCCTCATCACCTCTGATGACCCTGGATTTCCTCTCAGCCTCCCTGGGATCTGTGTGCCTCCTGCCTCACAGCCAAGCACCCCCTCACCTGAGGAGCCCCGCGCCCTTACCAGCGTAGCTGAGCTTGCGCAGAGTAGAAGTACAGAAGAAGTATTTAGAGGCAGAGGAGACCTCCCCTGCCCCTGGGCTGCAGCCTTGGGCCACCACAGTGGATCCAAGCCGAGGGGGATCCTCTTGTGACTTCGAGATTCCTGAGGGCGGAATGAAAGGCTCAGGGTGGGTTCATCAGTCCTCTGTCCACAAATATTTACTGAGTGTGTGACACGTGTCAGGTGCAGTGAATACACACAGTTGAGAGTGTGGTTCCCAGTGGATCCTCCAGGATTTAATTCCAATCAATACTTATTCTCTCACTGTCTAGTTGGTAATGTAGGCCTCGGTGGTGACTGTGAGTGTGTGGGAAGAGTGAGTGATGTGTATCAGTTAAGTCTGTGGTAAGTGTGGGGTTGGCATGGGGAGCACAGTGCAGACGTGTCTATCTGTGTCTGTGGCCTTTGTGTGCATGGTTTCTGTTCACAAGTCAGGAATTCTGGGACATGTAACTTTTCCTCATTACATGGTGTGGCTTGTAGTTATGGTGCGTGTTCATTCATTCATTCACCAAGATTCAGTAAGCAGCTACTCCTGTGTATCCGGCACTCTTCCAGTGTTGTAGTCTTTGGTAACGCTGCACATTCTAGTAGGGGAAGACACACACTAAACAAAACTACAATAACTATATAATACATCAGCTGGTGGTAAGTATATAAGGGTTGCCAGACTTAGCGAACAAGAATACAAGGCACCCAGTTAAATTTCAGTTTCAGATAAACCCAGAATAATTTTTTAGTGTAAGTATTCCCATGCAGTATTTGGCCTGACTTAGTTTTAGTGTAAGTATGGCCCATACAATATGTGGGACATACGGATACTGAAAAATTACTTGTTGTTTATCTGGAATTCAAATTGAACTGGATAGCCCATATTTTCTCTGGCAATCCTGACATGGGTTACTGAGACTGTGGTTTACTGTGGTTTGTACAAAGCGGGTCTGGCATTACTCAAGAATGTGTTATAAGTGTGGTGTGTATGACACGTGACTGGTTCTTACAGAGGTATTTAGAGATGGCTGAAGTTAGCTGTGTTTGTGCAAGAGTTGAGGAGATACATGTATATATATTGTGTGTTTGTGTGTGTGTCCTATATATATAGTGTGTGTGTCTGTATATATATCTCATCTCCAGCGTTTGGTGTTGGAGGAGAGGATTGTGATACAGGTGGGTTGTATGAGAACGTAGTACAGGAGGGATGCGTGTATATACCTCCATGTGCTGTGTGTGGTTTAATAAGGAAGATATATGTGGGGTGTGTGATATTTTTGCTGTATCAGAGTGTACATGGGTGTATGAGTTACTGTCTCATAAAACACCCCTAACAAGAATTCTGTATACACTCTTACGTACACCGAGTGTCAGCCAGGTCCAGGCAGGTTGACAAGAATTTTACCATGCAGACTTTATATCTGGTAAGCACTCTACCCCCATTCATCTCGCTCTTCTCTGCATTACCACACACACACACACACACACACACACAGACACACACACACACTCACTCACACACACACACACACACACAGGAACATAGAGCAAAATATTCTGAATGGTCAGGGGCAGTCATTGCCTTCCCCAGCCTGTCCCAGCCACTGCCTGGAAATCTGCCTGCTGTCTAGAGCTCCATTCCCAGGGCCCATCCTACAGTCTCCAGGGCCCTGGGCCTGGTAGGAGCTACTGGGCTCTAATCTGGGGCAGAGGCCTCTAGCAGGAGCTCTGGGGTGACCACCCCTCTCCCAGGGCAAGCTACTCGCCTACATTTAATGCACGCAGGCACCACGTGGCCCGTGGCTCTCAGAGCTCCCCGCAGGACCCTGAGGACATTTCTCACCCCCGCTCACGTGGTCTCAGTCTCTGGAAAACCCTTCCCTTCCCTTGATCTCCTTTGGGAAATTCTTCCTGTTGAAGGAATAAAACCTCCTTGCTTTCAATAGGACACCATCCCTAGACAAACAATCTTCTTTCAAAGTGCATTCCACTTGTCAAGATATTTTTCAACAGGGCCTTCAACTCATGGGGCTTCTCTTTCCACTTTGGTAAAAGAGGCCAAGCAACTCATGGGTCTCTCTCAGCATCCTTGCATCCTTCACATCCCCCACCTCATGACCCCAGGGAAAGATCCAAGAGAATAAGAGAGAAATCGGGGACTGAGAAAAGCTGCACCTCTAGGTCTGTGCAAGCAGGATGCAGCCTGCTATGAGTCCGACAAAGCTCCAGGCCCGGCTGCCCCAGGAGAGAGTCCTCAGACCAGCGGAGCTGACCTCCCATCTCCCAGGGGGCATCTGGCCGTTCTGTGCCGTCTCACACCACAGGGACCCTCCGGATAGATACGGCAGCATCAGTGAGACAAGGTCTCTCGCTCCCTGCTTCACAGGTGACACGTTCTCAGTCCCCCGCTTCCTAGAGAAGCTTCAGTTTGGCAGAAACCCATGTGCCCCAGACAAGTTGCCCCCCACATACCTCCTCCCTTCTCGGCAGTTTCCTGGGACTCTTCATTTCCCAGATGTTTCCTCTTTTGTCGCCGTTCCATCGTACCAACTAGAAGTCTCCCTTAAAAGATGCCTCAAGAGATGTCCAACTCCTCCTCTTCCCTACAGGTTGGCCCTTCTTGGCTCTTGGGCAATCCGTTGAAATGATTCAATACAAATAAAAATGGTCAAGTCTCCTAAATGGCTGAAAAACTTGTACCACTTGGTGAACCACCAGTACTGCCTAGTGCTCACCACGGCTGTTATGTTTGCAAGGTTGCCAGGCGCACAGTGGAATTCTGTGACCTCAGTGATGACATCAGAGCATTCGGTGGACCTAGGTTGAGCACAGTGTCTGCAGTAGCACAGGCCCCATTTTCAAGAACAATTCCTTTTTCCCAGCCGAAGCTTTCCCGTGAAAGGGAAAGGTTCATACCATATCTATTATAAATTGTATCATACCATGTCTATTATAAAATTCACATTTTGATTGGAGATCTTTTAATGTCTTTTCTAGAGAGCTTTAATATGAATATTTTAAATGGTCTCCAGTTTCCCTGTGGATTATTGACATTTTAAACTCTGCACTTCAATTTTCCCTCAATACGTGTAATTTTGTCACGGCTATTTCTGTACTTAAAGATGAGGAACTATATAATTGATTTCTTCATTTTTTCCCCATCTCTTTCCAAGGTACTGCATTTGATTGTGTCTTGCGACTGAGTGAAAAATGCTAGTCCTTGAGTCAGGACATTGGGCCCTTTAGCAAGTAACTCAACCTATCTGGGCTACAGCTTCTGTATGTGTGATCAAGAGGCTTGGACTAGCTGACTTTTCAAATGCTGTGTTTCTTTGATTCACTCTCACTTACTGATCTGCTCCTTAAGAAGAGGGTCTGTTCTCATAAAGTAACAACAGTCTTTTCCTAACCTTAGGTTGGGCGGAGTTTATCTGTTCGTACTCAGTTTGTTAGTTATATTGCCTTCTACGTATGCTTAGCTCTAAATAATTTATATGGCTCTTGTGACAATTTTTAGATCTTCTTTTTTTCTTATTTTCTTTTACAGTTTCTAATTTGTTATCGCCAGTGTAGAGGAGCCTGATTGACTTTTAAAATTTATTGATCTTGTATGTGTGTGCCTTGTTGAACCGTCTTATTAGTTCCTGCTAGTTTATCTGTGGGTTCTTTTGGGTCTCCTAGATAAATGAGCATATTAAATGTAAATAATGTGTTCTTTGGATAAAGTTTATTTTCTTGCATCTCTCTATATAGAAGCAATATGTTGAATTGATTTAAATATTTAAATACTTACATACCTGTTATCGCAATCTAACAATCTTTATCTTATTTTCTTTCAATCAATATTATGTTTTCAAGATTTATCCACGTGAATCCATATAGATCTAGGTCTTTGATTTTTGACTGTTTGATATTATTTGATCACATGCATATAGCATCATTTATTTTCCATTCAAGCATTATTGGACAATTGGATTGTTTCCCTCCCTTCTCTAGAACAAACAACATTTCCTAGAATATCCCTGAAGATGTCTGACAGTCGAGAAGGGCCAGGCTGCCCGAAGGATTGCTACTTGCTTTTAGCCACCTTCCAACAGGCCGTCTCCAGCCAGCAATTTGAAGCACAGCTGAAATGAGAACTGTCCCAAATGTGAAGATCTTAGGAGCTTCCTAGAAAGTGGGAGGTTAATGATAGGCATCCTGCTGGGATCCCAGGGGAGTCTGAGCTGGCCTGAAGCTCATCTTCCTCCTCCACCTCTCAAGAGAAATGTGGAGGAAAGAAGACTTCAAAAACTGTGAGCAGGCAGAGGGAGAGATATTGGGGGCCGAAGCTGTAACTGAGGTCTTGGAGTGGGCTGTGAGCACGCAGAGCCTCTAGAGAGCCAGGCTCTGCCTTCTGAGAACTTCTCCCCTAAGGCTGCTCATAATTCACGTGATACCAGCCATATAGAGCCGACTTGGCCCACACTGTCACAGAAAGCCTTATCAGAATCTCTTCTTCTTCATACACTCTTGTGTCTGTTACTTGGTTATTGCCTTTGGTACTCCACTGATGTGAACCACAGTCACCAGGGGATGGAGGACACTAGTGGCCCATCTTGCTCTGTGGCCTCAGTCCACAGCTTGAGGGTAAGGGAAGAGGCCAAATGAAGGTCAAGATGGAAAGATGGAGTTTGAAGAGAAGACCTGAGTTAAGGGTGTCTTCTCAAGTCTTGATGACTGAAATGTAGCTCCAGTACCTGAAGTCCTGCTTGTTCTCAAGGCTGACCGCGAGGCTGGGTGCACTCAGTGAAGGAACCGTATACACTTAGTATTTCCTTGCTTGCTCACACTTGCCCTCCTCTGATACACCCTCTGCAAGACTGATCTTCCCCTGAAACAACTTTCCACCTGCCACTGTCATCTCATGAACATTTGCTTCCCCTTCCTAGTGTCCCCCTAGAATGCCATTGCAGCCAATTCATAATTTGATAATCATGCTGCTTACCATATTCTCAGCAACTTCTGATAAATTTTATTCACTTTATTCCATAGTCTTCACCCATCAATAATCTTCCTTAACTTCCTAGCTGCAGGTTAACCCATTCGGAATCATTTCTTTTTCTTTCTCTTCTTTGGCAAATCCTTTCTATCTTTTAAGGTCTTTTTCTTGTCTCTCTACCATCCTGCCTTCCTGAACTTCTTTTTTTTTCCGTTTAAGTAACCTTTCAATCTCCTTCCCCAGTTTCCTCATAAACATTGAGAGTTTATTCCTCACACGTTAGACAGCGGTTTATGAATGGCCAGGCATAACGGACTCAGAATGAGTTGGCACCCACGAGGTACCTGTCTTGCTGGGGAACCACAGGTGAAGGGCTGGCTGCTGGACACATGTTTGCATGGAGTCAGGCTGAGTGGCCTCAGGGTGTTTGCCCTGCACTTGTGTGTGTTTCTCCCTAGTTGGTTTCCTTGTCCAGCCACCTGTGACCTCCCTCCATCCAGCCCAGGGAATCCTTCTCATCACAGGGGTAGGATGTTTGTCTCATTTTCCATCACATCCTTTCCCCAAAGTTTGGTTGTGAGTTGTTCCCATTCCAAAGACCTTTCCTCTTTGAAGAGAAAAGAGAAAATCTTGTCTCTCCTTTCCTCTCACTTCACTTCTGCTCTATTATCTCCTCCGTCCAGAATGGCCCACTGACTCACATGGGTGTAGTTCCGAAGATGGCAAGAACTGCCAGCAAGTCTGAGATAATAATACGGATGGATCAGGAAAACTTGAAAACCTTTATCCCGCCACATTAAAAAAAATTGCACTTCCAGTGTATTCAGAGTCTCAGTGTAGAAACACAAATGATAGAGAAATGGAATTACACTCAAGTTTTTCTTTCCTCCTTTCCTGATTTATTCTAATCCTCCATGCTAACACGATGAACTATTTGTTAGGTAAAGTTTCAGACATTTTCTACCCATGCACACTTTTCTTCTTTTCACATAAGAGTGTGAACTAGGTCACTTTCAACATGCTGTGATTCTGTGATTCACTGTCTCCCACCGAGTCATCCACTGATAAAGTCATCTGTTTCACGGAGAACTATTTCCAATAGCTAATAGCCAATGTCTGTGGAGTGCTTACTCTGTGTCGGTTTCTTGTAACTACTTTACAGATCATTTGTACAACGTAGCCATGGACCAGGTACAATTATAAATCCCAAGGGACAGAAAAGGGCAGATAAGTACAAATAAATACAGAGGCCAAGTGACTTGCCCAAGACACTGGAGCAAATCAAAATCCATGCCTCTGTAATCATTTTGCTCTATTGCCTCTGTCTGGGAGGCTTGATGATTTGGCAACTAAAACCTTAAATATCATGTTCCATTTTTATATCTGTGACACAAGCGTGGGCTGTGATATGGGGTAACTAACCTGACTACTTTTGAAAACCCTTATGCACCTGGATGAAAGTAAGCCAGGGACTGCAAGCTATAGATTTAAGGTTTCCTACCAACTTTTAAAAATAGCTTCTTGAATGCAATTTACGTAGTGTCAAGTCTAGGATGTAGTCCAAATAGTAACAGAAAAATGGAGATATGTAGAAAAATACTTAAAGTTGACAAGTATTGGGAGTGTAGTATTTTTGGGGCCAGCGTGTAGACCACAGGAAAACTTGCTGTTTCCATCCCAAAGGGAAGAGCCCTACGTTGCAACTGCCAAGGTCCCTGGGGCAGCAAGTGTGCTCACTGCTTAGTAAAGAAGCATCCTCAGTTTGATAGAATCATATGGGAGCCTTACATTTGGTTAGCAGTTCTACATTCTTGATGTAATAATATTTTCAGGGTGTGGGAGGGTATCAAGCTCTGAAAATACCCTTGGAGAGACTTGCTTATTAAGTTTGGCTTTTTCAATCTCCCTACTACTTCTTGACTAAACACCAGGTGGTTTCCTTCACTTTTCAGAACCATGTTGTTTTTCCCTTGTCTAATGAGCTTTGAAAGACTTTTGATTGAGCTACTAAGTTTGGGGAAAAATAAACATCTCTTTAAAATAAGGCAGATAATAACAATGACAAGTAGAAAAAGCTCTAAAACAGAGAATATCCTCCATTCTAGCCAATGACTGGGAGTGGAAGGTGCGTGCTCGCTGTCCAGGACGTAGAAGTAAAAGCTGAGGAGGCGCTGAGGCGTCTCCTGGATCTCTATGAGCCTCCATCACTTCTGTTGAGTAGGGTTGACAGATAAAATATAGGCTGTTTAGTTAAATATGAATGTTTGAAAAACAACGAGTACATTTTGAAGATAAGTATGCCCCAAATAGTTCATAGGATCTACTTATACTAAAAATAATGACTTATTATTCATGTGAAGTTCAAGTTTAACTGGGTATCCTGTATTTTTATTTACTAAATCTGACAGCCCTACTGATGATCCACAATGGAGGCAGTTGAGGAGCGGTCCATGCTGGCTCTCGGACAGTCAGAAATGGCTTCAGCAGATCCAGGTACAGTATGAAATTCTTTTTGGATGTAGCTCAGAAGCCATGGCCAGCCCTTGACTGCAAGTACTGCCTCGGGTTTCCCTGAGGTGGGGTAAACCTTCCTCTTAATGGCCTTTTGGTAAGTCTGGAAGACCATATCCAAGGGCAGCCCCAAAGTCAGTTTCATCCTCACAACCATGTTTCCAATTCCTGGAATTGGCTGCATGTGACTCACAAGAGCTGAGGAGGTTTGTGGAAATTGGGAGTGTCATAGCTTGAACCCTTTGTAGGTAAAGTTTTGCTGTTGTGAGAGTTTTAACAGGAGCAATGTGAAACACTCCAGGTCCCCAGGTAGATAGAAATAATCCTGTTCTACCTGTGTGTATGTGACAAGTCTCTAATAGTTCAGAGAGCAAGTATCTGGTCTTAGAAAGACTGATCCAAGCTTGGATGTTTCTGGTGACAAGGCAAGGTCCTGAGTTTCAAGTTCACCTTTTATGGTTGAGGAGACAATAAGGTGGTCAGAAGGGAAATCATGGAGGAGACCTTGGCTTCATCCATCGTGCAGGCTTGTATATGTGGTTCTATGTAGATTGTGTTTCAAAGGTGGAGCTTGTTTACAACTATGAACATTCTCCGATGTGCTTTTTGGACCTTCATTCCCAGAGCGAGAGCAGTGCCGAGGCTCTAGAAATGCCATGGATATTCTGAGCTGTCAGTGGCATTTCCCCGGTACTGTTCCCTTGGTGCCGCTCCTTGAAATGTCCAAAGGGATTATCATGTGTCTTGTGGCGGGTCCTAGCATTGTGAAAGGAAGCTGCTGCACCTGGCTCAGAGGATTTCGGATGTGGTGGGAGGAGTAGTAGTACTACGACTATAAATTGTATCACAGCATATCAATTCCATTTGAGAGTGGGGTTGGGGGGTTATGAAGGGGGGCTTTTATTGTACTTTTATACATTGTACCCTTGAAACTAATTCAATATTTTAAAATTAATTAATTTATTTTGGGCTGCATTGGGTCTTTGTTGCTGCTAGCGGGCGTTCTCTAGTTGCAGTGAGCCGGGGCTCCTCTTGGCTGTGGTGCACGGGCTTCTCATTGCAGTGGCTTCTCTTGTTGCGGAGCATGGGCTCTAGGCACGCAGGCTACCGTAGTCGTGGCACGTGGAATCGGTTGATGTGGCACACGGGCTCTAGAGCGCAGGCTCAGTAGTTGTGGCGCGCGGGCTTAGTTACTCCGTGGCACGTGGGATCTTCCCAGACCAGGGCTCGAACCCATGTCCCCTGCATTCGCAGGCATATTCTTAACTACTGCTCCACCAGAGAAGCCCAATAATTCAGTTTTTTATAAAGAGAAGATTCCTAATATTATTCCAAAATTTTAAAAATATGTAGTTGGATAACACTATGAAAAATTAACTGATATATTCTTTTATTATTTCTCTTTGCTCCCTGGATTTCTGTTCCTCATCCAGTCAGCTAGGCACTGTGAGCTCACTGCATTAGGAAGGTAAAGACTCAGCAGAAATGAGGCAGAAAAAGAGAAAATTCTCAGCTTTGGAATGTTCACAACGGAGGCCACAGTAAAACAGGTGAGAATTCTGTGAACAAAAAATAAATGTCGTCTCAAATGCAAAAAAGTATTCTCTGCACCGGGAGGCAGGAGAGGGAGGGAGGGAAGGACTGAAGGAGAGAGATCAGTGTGGCCAGGGACATGGAAACTGTGCTTGAGGGCGATATGCCCAGGAAGAGAATCAGAATCTGGAGAAGATTCAGCCTGCACGTGATCATTGCCTCCAGCCAGCACCCTCATCTCAGACGTTGGGAAATTCAGAGAGAGAGTGGGAGTACGTCAGGAGGGCCACGCGCAGAGTCTGTGTGGCAGGGGTTGTGGCCGTTCCCTATTTGTGAGGAGTCCCCAGCAATTTGCAGGCCTCTTCTGGAAAATGCTGGCGGACGTCTCTAGTGCTTATGTGAAAGCTTGTTCACAAACCTTGAAAGATACAGATGTAGATGACAGATAGATGCATAGATAGAAAAATGTCATTAAATAAAAGCTCCAGGAAAGGTTTGGAAAATGCCCTTTATTGCATAGGACGCTTCTATTGTCATATGATGTTAGACTGAGTGCCGGTCCCTTCATCCTCCTTCAGACCACGGCATTCTGTCTGCTACTCTCCCGAGGGTCCTTTCTTCTCCCTGGAAGGGATAAAACAAATGAGGTAGAACAGGAAGAGACAAGAAGCACTCCAAGCTCTGCTGGTCAGGGTTACCCTCCAGCATTGCCTTAATGCTCAGAGCCACACACACCACAGTGAGCTTGGCTCCAGATCAACTACCACGCAACGAAGGTTCTGGAACATTTCCATATCTCGGGGGACCTCATTTCCACGTGACTCTCTTTCATATTCCCCTTTGTCACAGAAGGCTAGGTACAGTGGTCAGGGTGAGATCTCGGCTCAGGCCCAAGCCTCTCAGACCTCAAAGTTCTGGTCCTGCAAGGGCCCCTGTCCTCTCTTGAGACCACTCCTGGCTCTCTCTGCCGAGAAGGAGCTGCTGGCAGTACGTCCTCTAAGAGTTGAGGTCCATCGTGCAGACCCTGAGAAAACTCTTAAGAAAAGGCTCCACCTTCTTGTTTACGTCAACAGAGGTCAATGCCTTTGTTAGTGCTGGGTGTGTCCCATTTGATGCAACTGCAGAGCCATTAGGTAAACCAGCACATGTGTGCGGCCCCTTCCCTTAGACTCCTCTGGGCCCTCGTGACATAGGCTCAGAAGACTGCCAGCCTCAAGCCTTACCTCTTCCAAGGGACGGCCACACCGTCTTCCAGGATCTTCTGTCCCATGAATCTCAGTTGCTGTTTGGAACTCAAAGGAGAGAAAAGACCCTGCCTGCGGGGTCTCTTTGGGCTGGGGCCTTCCCCCGTGGGCTGCTCTCCCTCATTCTCCTTTTCTTCTCGCTTCTCTTCATCCTCCTCCTCCTCCTCCTCGTTCTCCTCCTCCTCCTCCTCGTCCTCCTGCTCAGGGGTGCTCTCAGATTCCACATTGCCCATCCACTGGGCCATGTTGAGATGAAAGACACGGCAGCTGAAGCTCTCCAGGACGCCACCATTCACGAGCTGCTGGAGGATCTCCAAGGTGTGGAAGACCCGGCAGCAGGCCATGCACCTGAAGCCGGTCTCCATGGTCAGCATCCAGTCCGCTGTCTTGGCGCTGGGTCTCTCCTCAACGGCAGGGGGACCTGATGGGCTGCCCGGTTCTGCCCTTTCCTCATACTCTTTCTCCTCCCCAGTGGGCTCACTGTCAGACAAGAGGCTTTCGGTGGACACATCAGAAGAGGGGTCAGTGGCTACTGCGCACACATCCTCAGGAAGGGTCACTTCTTCTATCCTCAGCTGCTTTTCAGGCCACTCCAAGGGTTTCTTTGTCTTCCAGGAGACAGCGACACCCTTGTTCACTTGTACCTGCATGTAGTATATTTTCATGCCACTTTCCTCTTTGTCTGGGTGCAGATAGTTCTTACAGGGTGAAGAGAGTGAGGAGGAGACACAGTGTGATGGGGAAGCGGTCTCTCCTTCTTCCTGATCCTGGGCTAGGGGTGGTCTAGGCTGGGCAGTGCCTCGATGAAATCTCCGGATTCCTGAAAAAGGAAATTAAAATCATAATAACATGCATGGGCCCTGCCGGAAGCTGAGGGAGCAGGTGTGGTAGACGAGAGAGGGACATTGGCACGACATAGCTATGTCGTGAGCTTGCTGTCTGTTGGCCGTAGGACGGAGTGGTGTATCTGGTGTCATCTGTGGGCTTTTCATGTGCGTGGGGGGGGATACTGGAGCGGTGTCTGTATACAGGGGTGTGGAGTATGGTGGTGAGGGCTGTAGTATGTGAGGGATGCGGCTGGATGCGTGTACGACGAGGAGTGTGAGTTTGGGAATATCGGTGGTGCATTCCTTGTGGAATGGTGCTGTGGTGCAGGAGAGTACTGTGGAACACGTGCTTGGGGTTGATGTGCACTGAGAAGGGCTGTGCCTGGAGGGCGCGTGTATGTGTGAGCTGTGTGCACCTGAGCCTGATGGTCCTGCTCTCAGGCTGGAGGTGTATGATGCAGAACTCTGTCCTTCTCTGGAAGCAAAGGCAAAGACAAAGCCTACATTTTCCTCTGAAGATGCTTAATCTGGTCCCTCTTCCCTCCACCTCAAGCCCAGACCTTTCCGGCCCTTGCTCCTTGACTTCCCCAACATGGTAGTAGCAGTATTCACACACACACCCCCAGACTCAGCTGGCATCCACGCCCTCGGAACAGCTCAGCCATCCTGCCCAGGCTCCTCCACAGAGCCCTCATCACCTCTGATGACCCTGGATTTCCTCTCAGCCTCCCTGGGATCTGTGTGCCTCCTGCCTCACAGCCAAGCACCCCCTCACCTGAGGAGCCCCACACCCTTACCAGCGTAGCTGTGCTTGCGCAGAGTAGAAGTACAGAAGAAGTATTTAGAGGCAGAGGAGACCTCCCCTGCCCCTGGGCTGCAGCCTTGGGCCACCACAGTGGATCCAAGCCGAGGGGGATCCTCTTGTGACTTCGAGATTCCTGAGGGAGGAATGAAAGGCTCAGGGTGGGTTCATCAGTCCTCTGTCCACAACTATTTACTGAGTGTGTGACACGTGTCAGGTGCAGTGAATACACACAGTTGAGAGTGTGGTTCCCAGTGGATCCTCCAGGATTTAATTCCAATCAATACTTATTCTCTCACTGTCTAGTTGGTAATGTAGGCCTCGGTGGTGACTGTGAGTGTGTGGGAAGAGTGAGTGATGTGTATCAGTTAAGTCTGTGGTAAGTGTGGGGTTGGCATGGGGAGCACAGTGCAGACGTGTCTATCTGTGTCTGTGGCCTTTGTGTGCATGGTTTCTGTTCACAAGTCAGGAATTCTGGGACATGTAACTTTTCCTCATTACATGGTGTGGCTTGTATTTATGGTGCGTGTTCATTCATTCATTCACCAAGATTCAGTAAGCAGCTACTCCTGTGTATCCGGCACTCTTCCAGTGTTGTAGTCTTTGGTAACACTGCACATTCTAGTAGGGGAAGACACACACTAAACAAAACTACAATAACTATATAATACATCAGCTGGTGGTAAGTATATAAGGGTTGCCAGACTTAGCGAACAAGAATACAAGGCACCCAGTTAAGTTTCACTTTCAGATAAACCCAGAATAATTTTTTAGTGTAAGTATTCCCATGCAGTATTTGGCCTGACTTAGTTTTAGTGTAAGTATGGCCCATACAATATGTGGGACATACGGATACTGAAAAATTACTTGTTGTTTATCTGGAATTCAAATTGAACTGGATAGCCCATATTTTCTCTGGCAATCCTGACATGGGTTACTGAGACTGTGATTTACTGTGGTTTGTACAAAGCGGGTCTGTCATTACTCAAGAATGTGTTATAAGTGTGGTGTGTATGACACGTGACTGGTTCTTACAGAGGTATTTAGAGATGGCTGAAGTTAGCTGTGTTTGTGCAAGAGTTGAGGAGATACATGTATATAGTGTGTGTGTGTGTGTGTGTGTGTGTGTCCTATATATATGGTGTGTGTGTCTATATACATATCTCATCTCCAGCGTTTGGTTTTGGAGGAGAGGATTGTGATACAGGTGTGTTGTATGAGAACGTAGTATAGGAGGGATGCGTGTATATACCTCCATGTGCTGTGTGTGGTTTACTAAGGAAGTTATATGTGGGGTGTGTGATATTTTTGCTGTATCAGAGTGTACATGGGTGTATGAGTTACTGTCTCATAAAACACCCCTAACAAGAATTCTGTATACACTCTTACGTACACCGAGTGTCAGCCAGGTCCAGGCAGAGTGACAAGAACTTTACCACGCAGACTTTATATCTGGTAAGCACTCTACCCCCATTCATCTCGCTCTTCTCTGCACTACCACACACACACACACACACACACACACACACTCACACACACACACACACGCAGGAACATAGAGCAAAACATTCTGAATGGTCAGGGGCAGTCATTGCCTTCCCCAGCCTGTCCCAGCCACTGCCTGGAAATCTGCCTGCTGTCTAGAGCTCCATTCCCAAGGCCCATCGTACAGTCTCCAGGGCCCTGGGCCTGGTAGGAGCTACTGGGCTCTAATCTGGGGCAGAGGCCTCTAGCTGGAGCTCTGGGGTGACCACCCCTCTCCCAGGGCAAGCTACTCGCCTACATTTAATGCACGCAGGCACCACGTGGCCCGTGGCTCTCAGAGCTCCCCGCAGGACCCTGAGGACATTTCTCACCCCCGCTCACGTGGTCTCAGTCTCTGGAAAACCCTTCCCTTCCCTTGATCTCCTTTGGGAAATTCTTCCTGTTGAAGGAATAAAACCTCCTTGCTTTCAATAGGACGCCATCCCTAGACAAACAATCTTCTTTCAAAGTGCATTCCACTTGTCAAGATATTTTTCAACAGGGTCTTCAACTCATGGGGCTTCTCTTTCCACTTTGGTAAAAGAGGCCAAGCAACTCATGGGTCTCTCTCAGCATCCTTGCATCCTTCACATCCCCCACCTCATGACCCCAGGGAACGATCCAAGAGCATAAGAGAGAAATCGGGGATTGAGAAAAGCTGCACCTCTAGGTCTGTGCAAGCAGGATGCAGCCTGCTGTGAGTCCGACAATGCTCCAGTCCCGGCTGCTCCAGGAGAGAGTCCTCAGAGCAGCGGAGCTGACCTCCCATCTCCCAGGGGGCATCTGGCCGTTCTGTGCCGTCTCACACCACAGGGGCCCTCTGGATGGATACGGCAGCATCAGTGAGACAAGGTCTCTCGCTCCCTGCTTCACAGGTGACACGTTCTGAGTCCCCCGCTTCCTAGAGAAGGTTCAGTTTGGCAGCAACCCATGTGCCCCAGACAAGTTGCCCCCCACATACCTCCTCCGTTCTCGGCAGTTTCCTGGGACTCTTCATTTTCCAGATGTTTCCTCTTTTGTCGCCGTTCCATCGTACCAACTAGAAGTCTCCCTTAGAAGATGCCTCAAGAGATGTCCAACTCCTCCTCTTCCCTACAGGTTGGCCCTTCTTGGCTCTTGGGCAATCCGTTGAAATGATTCAATACAAACAAAAATAGTCAAGTCTCCTAAATGGCTGAAAAACTTGTACCACTTAGTGAACCAGCAGCACTGCCTAGTGCTCACTAGAGCTGTTATGTTTGCAAGGTTGCAAGGCGCACAGTGGAATTCTGTGACCTCAGTGCTGACATCAGAGCATTCGGTCGACCTAGGTTGAGCACAGTGTCTGCAATAGCACAGGCCCCATTTTCAAGAACAATTCCTTTTTCCCAGCTGAACCTTTCCCGTGAAAGGGAAAGGTTCATACCATGTCTATTATAAATTGTATCATACCATGTCTAATATAAAATTCACATTTTGATTGGACATCTTGTTTTTTTTTTTTCTTTCTTTTTGTGGTATGCGGGACTCTCACTGTTGTGGCCGCTCCGGTTGCGGAGCACAGGCTCCGGATGCGCAGGCTCAGCGGCCAAGGCTCTCGGGCCCAGCCGCTCCGCGGCATATGGGATCCTCCCAGACCGGGGCACGAACCCGTATCCCCTGCATCGGCAGGCGGACACTCAACCACTGCGCCACCAGGGAGGCCCTTGATTGGACATCTTTTAATGTCTTTTCTAGAGAGATTTAATATGAATATTTTAAATGGTCTCCAGTTTCCCTGTGGATTATTGACATTTTAAACTCTGCACTTCAATTTTCCCTCAATACGTGTAATTTTGTCATGGCTATTTCTGTACTTAAAGATGAGGAACTATATAATTGATTTCTTCATTTTTTCCCCATCTCTTTCCAAGGTGCTGCATTTGATAGTGTCTTATGAATGAGTGAAAAATGCTAGTCCTTGAGTCAGGACATTGGGCCCTTTAGCAAGTAACTCAACCTATCTGGGCTTCAGCTTCTGTATGTGCGATCAAGAGGCTTGGACTAGCTGACTTTTCAAATGCTGTGTTTCTTTGATTCACTCTCACTTACTGATCTGTTCCTTAAGAAGAGGGTCTGTTCTCATAAAGTAACAACAGTCTTTTCCTAACCTTGGGTTGGGCGGAGTTTATCTGTTCGTAGTCAGTTTGTTAGTTATATTGCCTTCTACGTATGCTTAGCTCTAAATAATTTATATGGCTCTTGTGACTATTTTTAGATCTTCTTTTTTTCTTATTTTCTTTTACAGTTTCTAATTTGTTATCGCCAGTGTAGAGGAGCCTGACTGACTTTTAAAATTTATTGATCTTGTATGTGTGTGCCTTATTGAACCGTCTTATTACTTCCTGCTAGTTTATCTGTGGGTTCTTTTGGGTCTCCTAGATAAATGAGCATATTAAATGTAAATAATGTGTTCTTTGGATAAAGTTTATTTTCTTGCATCTCTCTATATAGAAGCAATATGTTGAATTGATTTAAATATTTAAATACTTACATACCTGTTATCACAATCTAGCATTCTTTATCTTATTTTCTTTCAATCAATATTATGCTTTAAAGATTTATAAACGTGAATCCGTACAGATCTAGGTCTTTGCTTTTTGATTGTTTGATATTATTTGATCACATGCATATAGCATCATTTATTTTCCATTCAAGCATTATTGGACAATTGGATTGTTTCCCTCCCTTCTCTAGAACAAACAACATTTCCTAGAATATCCCTGAAGATGTCTGACAGTCGAGAAGGGCCAGGCTGCCGGAAGGATTGCTCCTTGCCTTTAGCCACCTTCCAACATGCCATCTCCAGCCAGCAATTTGAAGCACAGCTGAAATGAAAACTCCCCAAAATATGTAGATGTTAGGAGCTTCCTAGAAGGTGGGAGGTTAATGATAGGCATCCTGCTGGGATCCCAGGGGAGTCTGAGCTGGCCTGAAGCTCATCTTCCTCCTCCACATCTCAAGGGAAATGTGGAGGAAAGAAGACTTCAAAAACTGTGAGTAGGCAGAGGGAGAGAGATTGGAGGCTGAAGCTGTAACTGAAGTCTTGGAGTGGGCTGTGAGGACACAGAACCTCTAGAGAGCCAGGCTCTGCCTTCTGAGAACTTCTCCCCTAAGGCTGCTCATAATTCACGTGATACCAGCCATATCGAGCCGACTTGGCCCACACTGTCACAGAAAGCCTTATCAGAATCTCTTCTTCTTCATACACTCTTGTGTCAGTTTCTTGGTTACTGCCTTTGGTGCTCCACTGATGTGAACCACAGTCTCTCGGGGATGGAGGACACTAGTGATCCATCTTGCTCTGTGGCCTCAGTCCACAGCTTGAGGGTAAGGGAAGAGGCCAAATGAAGGTCAAGAAGGAAAGATGGAGTTTGAAGAGAAGACCTGAGTTAAGGGTGTCTTCTCAAGTCTTGATGACTGAAATGTAGCTCCAGTACCTGAAGTCCTGCTTGTTCTCAAGGCTGACCACGGGGCTGGGTGCACTCAGTGAAGGAACCGTATACACTTAGTATTTCCTTGCTTGCTCACACTTGCCCTCCTCTGATACACCCTCTGCAAGACTGATCTTCCCCTGAAACAACTTTCCACCTGCTACTGTCATCTCAGGAACATTTGCTTCCCCTTCCTAGTGCCCCCCTAGAATGCCATTGCAGCCAATTCATAATTTGATAATCATGCTGCTTACCATATTCTCAGCAATTTCGGATAAATTTTTCTCGCTTTATTCCATAGTCTTCACCTTCTTCCTTAACTTGCTAGCTGCAGGTTAACCCATTCGGAATCATTTCTTTTTCTTTCTCTTCTTTGGCAAATCCTTTCTATCTTTTAAGGTCTTTTTCTTGTCTCTCTACCATCCTGCCTTCCTGAACTTCTTTTTTTTCCGTTTAAGTAACCTTTCAATCTCCTTCCCCAATTTCCTCATACACATTGAGAGTTTATTCCTCACATGTTAGACAGCGGTTTATGAATGGCCAGGCATAATGGACTCAGAATGAGTTGGCACCCCCGAGGTACCTGTCTTGCTGGGGAGCCACAGGTGAAGGGCTGTCTGCTGGACATATGTTTGCATGGAGTTAAGCTGAATGGCCTCAGGGTGTTTGCCCTGCCCTTGTGTGTGTTTCTCGCTAGTTGGTTTCCTCGACAGCCACCTGTGACCTCCCTCCATCCAGCCCAGGGAATCCTTCTCATCACAGGGGTAGGATGTTTGTCTCGTTTTCCATCACATCCTTTCCCCAAAGTTTGGTTGTGAGTTGTTCCCATTCCAAAGACCTTTCTTCTTTGAAGAGAAAAGAGAAAATCTTTTCTCTCCTTTCCTCTCACTTCACTTCTGCTCTATTATCTCCTCCGTCCAGAATGGCCCACTGACTCAAATGGGTGTAGATCCGAAGATGGCAAGAAATGCCAACAATTCTGAAATAATAATATGGATGTATCAGGAGAACTTGAAAACCTTTATCCCGCCACATTAAAAAAAAATTGCACTTCCAGTGTATTCAGAGTCTCAGTGTAGAAACACAAATGATAGAGAAATTGAATTACACTCAAGTTTTTCTTTCCTCCTTTCCTGATTTATTCTAATCCTCAAAGTTAACATGATGAACTATTTGTTATATAAACTTTCAGACATTTTCTACGCATGCACACTTTTCTTTTTTTCACATAAGAGTGTGAACTAGGTCACTTTCAACATGCTGTGATTCTGTGATTCACTGTCTCCCACCGAGTCATCCACTGATAAAGTCATCTGTTTCATGGAGAAATATTTCCAATAGCTAATAGCCAATGTCTGTGGAGTGCTTACTCTGTGTCAGTTTCTTGTAACTACTTTACAGATCTTTTGTACAACGTACCCATGGACCAGGTACAATTATAACCCCCAAGTGACAGATAAGTGTAGATAAGTACAAATAAATACAGAGGCCAAGGGACTTGCCCAAGATACTGGGAATGGCTTCATGTGGAGCCTGAACCTTGACATGCATCGGAAGGTCCCCACAGGAGAGAAACCATATAAGTGTGGGGAGCGAGGTAAGCACTTCAGTCAGGCCTCAAGTCTTCAGCTTCATCAGAGCATCCACACTGGAGAGAAGCCTTACAGATGTGATGTGTGTGGTAAAGTCTTTAGTCGGTGTTCACAGCTTCAGTATCACAGGCGAGTTCATACAGGGGAGAAACCTTACCAGTGTGAGACGTGTGGTAAAAGCTTCAGTTGGCGCTCCAATCTTATAAGTCATCACAAAATGCATTCTGGGGATACATTTTATGAAAGCAGCGAGTGTGGTAAGAACATCAAGGAACTGTCAGAGGATAGAAGTTCTACAAAATGTTGTTTTCAAAAAACTCACGTGCAACGTGAATTCTTGCAAGCGTCAGGTCTCATAGGCGAGAAAGTATTTTAAATTAGTTGGTGTTGAAGCAGTAGCTAAACAGATCCTAGTGTTCAGCAGAGCACACAGCAGAGATCCCTTCTGAGTGGTGCAGTAAGGGCTGCATTCAGAACTTTGACATTTATCAGATGTCACTTAGGAGATAGCACTTAGAAAGGAAAAGAGTTTGGTCTGGGCTTTAACAAAAGTGTAAGGATGAGCTAGTCAAAATTGATGTCCATGAGAATGTGCACTCCATGAGGGCAGGGACTTGGCTGCTGAATCTACACAACCTTATCATTGACTAGTGCTTTTAGGTGTGCTCAGTACTTGTGTTTTAAATAAACCAAAAGGGGGAAATGTATAATATATGAAAGTTGTATCCAGATGGGGAAACCTGCAAAATAAAATTAATTCAGGACATGAACTTTTGTTGAAATACTGAAAACCACTGCAGAAAACCAATCTGCAATATATATTTTTTTAATTTATTTTTGGCTGCCTTGGGTCTTTATTGCTGCATGCAGGCTTTCTCTAGTTGCAGTGAGTGGGGGCTACTTTTCATTGCAGTGTGTGGGCTTCTCATTGCAGTGGCTTCTCTTTGTGGAGCACGGGCTCTAGGTGTGCAGGCTTCAGTAGTTGTGGCATGCGGCGGAGCTGCTGTGCAGCATGTGGGATCTTCCTGGACCAGGGCTCAAACCCGTGTCCCCTGCATTGGCAGGCAGATTCTTAACCACTACGCCACCAGGGAAGGGAAGCCCCCCAATCTTCAATATTAATATGCTATTAGCCTATTGCAACTGGCTCCTTGCCTCCCGCAGCCTCTGTTCTCAAGTTGGGTGGTTATTTGAGACCCCGTCTAGTTTTCCAAGGACTGTGTTCAGTAGAAATTGAACTACCTTGTGATTTTTTTTTCTGAAGGTACAGAGTGAAAAAACATGATTAACTTTGCAACAACAGTAACTGCATAGTATACAATTGATTTTTTGTCTGTCAATATTAAGGCAGGGTTTACTGTAACACTTTGAAAGTGTCACAAAAATTGTTTGTCCCTAGAAAAAAAAATTTAGTTGACCTTGAACTTACTGATTTCTAATTCTCTGCATTTTCATCCAGACTTTGAAATGTTTGCCTTCTAATTATTGTAGCATTTCTTCTAAAGTTCTCAGGTAGGGGCTATGCCGTATTCTTCCCCCACATCCATGAGGCAAATACCCAGAAAACTTGTAGGAATTTGATAAAATTATCCAGTGTATTATTGAGACAAGACTGACATTTATGTGCTTTTCCCTATTGGTTGCAGTAAAGCATGGTTTCAGGAAAGGAGTATATATATCAGAATATATTAGATCTCTTTGATTTAGAAATCATAGAATTGGAAGTTATGGATTATGAGATTAAAATACCAAAAAGATGAACACCACATCAATGATGTCACTAAATTTTTTAATGGAAATTAGTGTACAGCTGTAAGAATTTGAGTTTTGATAGATTCCTATATTAATCTGAAGCCGGTAAAATGATGACAGGGACTTCCCTGGTCGTACAGTGGCTAAGAATTCGCCTGCCAATGCAGGGGACACGGGTTTGAGCCCTGGTCCAGGAAGATCCCACATGCTGTGGAGCAACTAAGCCCGTGTGCCACAACTACTGAGGCTGTGTGCCACAACAACTGAAGCCTACGTGCTTAGAGCCTGTGCTCCGCAACAAGAGAAGCCACTGCTATGAGAAGCCCGCGCACCACAACGAAGAGTAGCCCACACTCACTGCAACTAGAGAAAGCCCGCACGCAGCAACGAAGACCCAATGCAGCCAAAAATAAATTAATTAAATAAAAAATTTATTTTAAAAATTTATGACATATCATAATCGCAGGAGATACACAATATGGGCTTTGAGAGGTCACAGATTGTAGCCTTCATAGTATAATCAACCATAAATCTTTGTTAGTGTTTGTGTATGTGTGCATGTGCACACATGTATGTGTACATGCATAAGATCGTGTGTAAAGGGATACTCTTCCAGAGTGGTTTTCCTAGGCAAGGAGCATTTTGTGATCTTTTTCCATTTTATAACTTCATGTTATATTTTTTTCATTGAATAGTGGGTATTGCCAAAGCAGGAAATTATTTTAATAGAATTTGAAAAAGTATTAAATAATTATCCCTTGCAGTTAAGACCTCATATGATTGTTCTATATTGTCATAAGGCATATAAGATCAAAATTATGGTATGAACTCTGGAAGCCAATTTCAAAAACAAAACAGTTCTCAGATTATTTTGCATACACAGAAAAATTCATGAGTTTCAACAGTTGAAGCTTTATTATTTATGCTGTGCTTTAACTACAGATCCATAATAGGGAGAGGGAAAATCCTGGAGCTAGAAACAAAAGTGGATATACCTACATTGTGGAGGTTTAAAAAAAAAAGTTTCTCTTGTTGAAAAGATGCACATGAGGAGAGAACTGAGCATAATAGCAGAGGACCCTCTGGATGTGGAACCAGTAAGGACAAAGCAGGTTTGGATGGCATTCCATACGCAGACCAATGGTGGTATTTTTAATATAGTTGGTTAAAGGGCTTTATTTAGCAAGTTACAGTTGACCCTTGAACAGTATGGGTTTGAACTGGGCAGGTCCACTTATATGTAGGTTTTTTTTTAATAGTAATTACTACAGTACTACATGATCTGTGGTTGGTTGAACCCATGGTTGCAGAATTGCAGATACAGAGGAACCACGGATATGGAAGTCTGACCATAAGTTATTTATACAGATCTGTCTACCCATCCATCCATCCGTCCACCCATCTGTAGAGAGAGAGAGGGAGTGAGTGCACATGCTAGGTATTTACAGAAGTAGATATGGAAGTGCGAGGATATACAAACACACACATGTGTATGTGATGTATATAAGCATGTATATCCACGTTTCTGTTTCAGGGCTGGAGCAAGGAAAGTGTAGAATGATCCTGGAGAAAAGTTACTGTGCCAGAAAGTAGGAAAGAGTGGTGGGACGTGTAAAAAGATCCAGCTTGAAGAGACTCACACTGGGTAAATCTGAGCAATTTGACCATAAAATAAATAATTATCATACAGAATATGAATAAAAAAAGAGGAAGGGAGGGAAGGAAGGGCTCTCATAATAGAATGCCAAACCATAAATATATAGAAGGAATGACGTAATGTAAAAATCATTATTTACAACCATCATAGTAATGATAGGTTCTGGCGAGAGTAATCAATGAATTATAAAACTACTGGTTGAAAGTTTACAAGGAGCAGGATGCTACAAAACCCAAAATATCTCTCCACAAAGTATTGATCACAACAAGAAATACAGTAGGTATAAATTTGGTGAACACTACCTTAGCCAAGAGGTGAACATTATCAATAACAGAACAAACGAACGTTTTAGATCTCTGGGGTATGATATACTGAGAAGGACGCAACGTTGCTTCAGTATTATTTCTGACAGAAATAAACAACCAGATCTTATCACAAGGAAGCATCCACATTGAGAGTCTCCTGTTTCACAGTTATGACCACAGGGAGCATAACTGGCCAAAGGTCCCAGCTGCTCTTAAATCCATCACCACATTTGCCTGGAGGCCGGCCTTGCCCCTGATTGCTCCAAGCCAGCACAGCAGGGATCCTAAGGCAGGCCATTTCTTGGAGACCAGGATTCCTCTGTCCAGTGACCTTTTTTCAAGGACTCTGACAGCCTTGAAGGATTTTATGTAGATGACAAGGCAGTCTCGGATGATTTACCAAATCTTTCTTCCAAATCTTCACTCAGGGTCAGACTTGCACTATGCGCTGATAGTTCTGCCAGCCTTCCAGAGCTCCCTGCCATTTTCTCTCCGATGTTTCCCCTAATGAAATATTTGTTCATTAAAGTCTTTCTCAGCACTTTGCTGTCTAGTTCTTGGAGGACCAGGACAAACCCCAAACCCTAGAAGCATCCCTTTTTGGCTCTTTTTAGTAACCTTCCTTTCCATATGGTAGCCACTAATTTGTAAAGGTGTAGATTCACTTAGCCTATTTTGTACTTGATATAAATGGAGTCATGTAATAGGTGTTATTTTGTGTTGGCTTCATTGGCTCCACAGTATATCCATGACATTTATCCATATTGATGTGAGTGGATACCGTTGATTCATTTTCATTGGTGGATATTATTGCAGTGTGTAAACATATCAAAATCTATTTATTAATCCCATTATTGGTGGGCATTGGGTACTTCCCCATTCTTGGCTATCACAGTTAGTGGTGATGTGAGCAATCTAGAATGTGCCTTGTGCACTTGTTTGAGGGATATTTCTATGGGTGGAACCAAAGGGTTATAAGGTATATGTTCAACTTTGGTAGATACAGTTGACCCTTGAAGAATGCATGGGCATGAGGGATGCATCTGAGTCTTTTATTCCATAGATGTTTTTAAAATCTCTCTCACTTTTGGCCCAAGAGTGCTGCGTTTGGGTTTACGGTGTTTCTTAACTTTGAAATAGTCCAATTTTTCAATTTTTTCTTTCACAGTTGGTGATTTTTTTGGTCTTAAGAAATTCTTCCTACTCCAGGGCAAAAAGGCTGTTATCTTACGTTTCTGTCCTAAAGCATCATTGTTTACTTTTCAAATTTAAGTCTGCAGATCTTCTGGAATTTATATTTTTATATCCTATGCAGTAATGATTAATATTTTTCCCATATGGATATCCAGCTGACTGAGAACCAATAGTTGACCCTTGGACAACATGGGTTTAAACTACACAAGTGCACTTATACGAGGATTTTTTTTAATAGTAAATACTGCACTACTACACGATCCAAGGTTGGTTCAATCCTCAGATGCAGAATTGCCGATTATGGAGGAACCATGTACGTACAGAGGACTGGCTATAAGTTATACTTGGATTTTCAACTTAGCAGAGGGTTGGCACCCCTAACCCCCTTGAACCCTAGTTCAAGGATCAACTGTATTAACAAGAGTTCTTTCCCCTCTCTGCTGCAGTGTTTTCTTTTCTTTCTTTTTTCTTTTGGCCGTGCTGCGTGGCTTGCAGGATCTCAGTTCCCTGACCAGGGATTGAACCAGGGTCACCACAGTGAAAGCGCCAAATCCTTACCACTAGACCACCAGGGAGCTCCCTGCAGTGTTTTCTTTTTACACGTTGTTATAATGTCTGTTTCAACATGGATTTTGATGTCTATTATCTTGTCTATCCTTGAGCAAACACCAGACTATCTTATATTGTAGATTTATAGTAAGATTTAATGTGACTAATATCTTTCTTTTCATTCTTCTTTCAGATTGTCCCAGCTCTTCTTTTATTTTTTATTTTTATGTTTTTTTAGATGTTGGGGGTAGGAGTTTATTTACTTATTTTTGCTGTGTTGGGTCTTCGTTTCTGTGCGAGGGCTTTCTTTAGTTGTGGCAAGCGGGGGCCACTCTTCATCGTGGTGCGTGGGCCTCACTATCACGGCCTCTTGTTGGGTAGCACAGGCTCCAGATGCGCAGGCTCAGTACGTGGCTCACGGGCCTAGTTGCTCCATGGCATGTGGGATTTTCCCAGACTGGGGCGTGAACCCGCGTCCCCTGCATCGGCAGGCAGACTCTCAACCACTGTGCCACCAGGGAAGCCTGGATGGGTGAATCTTAAAAATATACTCCTGAATGAAGGAAATAAACACCAGAATGAATTTTATGACACAATCTTATTTATATGAATTGAAAATATACACAAGTGCACATTTTGCACAAGAACACACCCAAAAGAAAACACATCAAACAAATTAGAATGGTAGCTTACGGGGTAGAGAAGGGAGCGGAGGGTGCCATAGGGAACAGGAGGTGAATAAATAAAACTTAATCATGTTACCGTATTTCATCATGCTATATCCAAGATTTCACTTTACTTGTAGTGGAAAGAAATCCTGTGTGCTATGTTGGCTTAAGTCAGGAATAGTTCTTGGAGGATATTTTCCTGAAAGAATTTGGAACACATTTTTGAAAAAATCTTTGTTTATACTATGGATGATCTTTTTTTGTTTGTTTTGTTTGTTTCTTTAATTTCTGTTTTGTGGGTGTGTGTGGGATCTACTTTATTTTGTATTTCATTCATCTGATCTTATATTTTTCCATCTGCCTTCTTCAGTTTTATTATTCATTTATTAATTTCCTGAAATGGATGTTTTCTGAATCAATTTTCAACTTCCTTTCTACTTTATTTTTTTTTTTTTTTCTTTTTGCGGTATGCGGGCCTCTCACTGTTGTGGCCTCTCCCGTTGCGGAGCACAGGCTCCGGATGCGCAGGCCCAGTGGCCATGGCTCACGGGCCCAGCCGCTCCGCGGCATATGGGATCCTCCCAGACCGGGGCACGAACCCGTATCCTCTGCATCGGCAGGCGGACTCTCAACCACTGCGCCACCAGGGAGGCCCTGTTTTGTTTTGTTTTTGTTTTCCTTGCTGTACGCGGGCCTCTCACTGTTGTGGCCTCTCCCGTTGCGGAGCACAGGCTCCGGACGCCCAGGCTCAGCGGCCATGGCTCTCGGGCCCAGCCGCTCCGTGGTATGTGGGATCTTCCCGGACCAGGGCACGAGCCCGTGTCCCCTGCATCGGCAGGCGGACTCTCAACCACTGCGCCACCAGGGAAGCCCCCCTTTCTACTCTAATATATGCTTTTAAGGCTCAACATTTCCCTCTATGTATGTGTTCAAATCTCCAGATCCAATTATGAATTTGAATGTTTCTCTTCATGGTTCTGTCAATGTTTACTTTATAAAGTATCAGCTGAAGTTATTAGTTTCTGAGAATTTGAAACTTTTATGACTGTGAAGTGTCCCTCCGTATGTCAAGTAATGCTTTTTCCTTCCCCTTAAAGTTCACTTGGTCAAATAGCAATGTCACAGATTTTATAATTACAGAAATAACTTGAGACCTAGGATGTTGATGTCTGTCTCTAGAAAGGATTTTCCCTTGCTTCTGCACGGGTTGTAAGATGCTAACAAAACACGTTCACCTTTACACAATTTCAGGGAATGAGGTGTTTTGGCGTTTGGCTTCAGTCCCTGCCAAAGAAAGCCCAGTTTCCTTCTCCCCTTATTCCAATGGTGAAACTCTTTGGGGTTTACCAGGAAGCCTTCGTGGCTGGTAATGCTTTTATGTCGCTTAGCCTCTTGAAGACGTCCAAAATTCTACTGAGTTTGTATGCCTTTCAATGAACAGAATCTACACTCTTCTGAGGCCTACACAGTAGAACGGCAAGACGGCCTGAGACCTTCTCAGGGATTCCGGAAAGTGAAAACCAGAGTGAAAACATGTAGTCCAGAGCTCGTGCCGGTAGACACCCCCGCACCCAGCCTTGCATTCTGGGACATGTAGTCCAGAGCTCGTAAACTCGTGTAGTCCCATATACTGCAGCTACAGTAACGCCTCGCTGTAAAGGTTTACCCGCGGAATTCTGGGAAATATGGTCCAGGAGTTCCGGGTTAGTCGCAGGCACTTCCGCCCCAGGAGGACACGCAGCAGCCGTGTTTTGCCTGATGACGGTGTTTCAGGTCCGCTCTTCACGACCCGTTCAAGCTTCCCATTTGCAGACCTTTCATTTGGGGAGAAAGAGGAGGAGCGGCTAAAAGCGGAGGTTTGAGGGCCTGGAGTGGTGATGTACGTCCCGCGGGCGGAGCTTCTTTGCGTTTGGTAACGTACCCGGGATGGGGTGGGCTCAGGTCGTGCCTCCTGGGGTTTGAGGGTCTCCCCGGTTTTCTACACCCCTAACCTGACCCCGTCCCCCACCTATGAGCTAGCCCTACCGCTTCATACAGCGTCACACTGGGTGAGCTGCTTAACTCCTCTGTGCCTCCGTTGCTGTTCGGTAAAAGGGGGGAAAAAGGAATGCCTTGTTAATACAGTGTTGTGAGAAGAAACGAGATAGCACAAGTAAAAGGTCTACAACTGCCTGATACATTGTTGGTATTAATACTACGCTAATTCGGGAGGCACCCATTTCGCAGCGGGATTCTGTGAGCCCAGGAAGCTGAATTGTCCTGGACTCCTGGCCTGTTTTGGGAGGAGAGGACTTGTAGCTGGTACGGGGGCGGAAGGGGGTGCGGTATGAATTAGTGGGGATGGAAACACAGCCCTGGTATTTCACAGTCTCCTTTCCTTCCCCAGCCCTGGCTTCTCAAAAAGCACTGCACGGAGGAAGAGGCCACAGAGCCCCACGTGAGTAGGACTTGGCATTCTTCTACTTAAGGTATTCCTATAAATTGTAGAACGTATGAGACATGGGTAACGATGATAACTGAGCCTTGGTCACTAATTTCCATTCTAAAAGCTTTATGCAAATGAACACATTTCCATCAGGCGGTGGCTCTGTGAATTGGTACTGCTGTTTTCTCTACTTTAAGGCTGAGGAGCTGGGGGCAGGGAACACAACCCTGTTGGCCCATCCTCACCCAGATGGTAGGAGGCAGAGCTGGGGTTGGGACCCAGGCAGTTTGAGTCCAGCAGCTGAGTTTGCTAATCCCTTTGGTATATTCTCTTTGAGCATAGGGTACTGGCTAGAATCATATCATGAAAGGAGGTTGGGACTTAATTGTGGGGACCTTGAGAGCAAGGTTTAGGCTATTTTATGAGTTTTTTAAGATAGTTTTCTCAACTGGGTCATTTATTTTATTTCAAATAATATGTATATCATAGAAGTAGCATAATCATTATGGAAGAATGCAGATATATACATAAAGAAAAATTTTAATTATCTGTAACTTTAGGATGTAAACATAACAGTTGTTAATGTTTTAGTGCCTTTTTGTCTGGTTACTCTTTGTGTATGTTTCTGTGTAGTGGAGGCTGTTTTTTGTGGGACTGATGTTACACTGCAGTGCTACTCAAATTGTGTTCCACAAACCAGCGGCATTGGCATCACTTGGATAGAAATGCCCAGCCTTGAGCCCCATTCGAGACCTTCTGATTTATAATTTCTGCGTAGGGGGTCCAGGAGGCTGCGTTCCAACAAGATCCCGCAGTAATTCACATGCACGTGAAAATTCGAGAAGCTCAAGAGAGGGTCTTTTCTGGAAACTGAGGCCGAGGAAATTGACCCTGCTGGATGTCACAGATAAAAGTGAGCTGGATTCACCAAAGGCCTACTTAGTCCAATGATTTTATTCCCCCACTAATTATTGTCAACTGTCAGGGCCCCTTTCAGAATCCTGAATTGAGCAGAAGACAGCTAGCAAGTGTAGAGTCAAAATGGAGGTCGTTAGAAGTTGTGAAGATATCTCTCTCCCAAGCTTTGGGGAGTGGAATCATTGCCATCTTTTGTACTAGATCGAACCCGGGCCCCCTGCATTGGGAATGTGGAGTCTTATCCACTGCACCACCCGGGAAGTCTCCCATTTATTTCTTAAACTTTCCTATATTTATAATGATATAATTACAATTCAGATTCCTGTCTTTTTTTCATTTGAATTAGGTATGGACTGTCAAACTATTTTTTACTGTTGTTGCAGAATCCTGGCTTTTATTAGTTCTCTTTACCTCTGTGCATAATTGTCAAAAGGGTACTTCCTGTTTAAAAAGAAACTTAACGTATTTTTATACCTTTTGTAAAAAGTTGTCCATGTGAATTTAAATACTATTGTTGCAGTCACAAAATCTTTAGGAAGACAAGCAGAGATTTTCAGAAGTCTATAAAGACTCTCACATAACAGGGCAACAACGTAGGACCTCCACATGTGTGACAGTCTTCTGTTGGTAGAAATCACATCTCTAAGGATAATTTCTAACTAAAATATCATCTGCTTTACCGCAGTTGCTAAGAAATAAGAAACCCTGACAGTGGTGTTCTCAGAGCTTCCTACCTTATGACGATCTCACGAGGTGGATGCCCGTGTTCTCCCCTACTGGCAGAGGACAGAACTGAGGCGAAGAGATGTGAATAATTTGCCCAGGGTGACACTGCTAGTGAATGGCGTAGCCTGATCAGAGCCCATGCATATTGACTCCAAAACCTACTCTGACTTACATGGTCTCTGTTTACACCATACCCAGAATAAGAATGACCCCTGTGGAAGCTGCAGGCACACTGTGAGGGGGCCACTGTGTATGGATGGGCAGGTCATTCCTCACACAGCCACTGAGGGGGTTCACGGGGGCATCTGGTATCTGCGTGGGGCTCTGCTCATCAAGCATAATCAGCTGTAGCCACCCCGAGGACTGGGAGCCTTGGTAATTCACAATGAGCACCACGTGGGTTAGTGACTTCTTTTTCTTTAAACCAGTTTCCAGTTTGACTTCTTCTTTCCCTGTCTGTCTTGCTAGGACTCTGCACTGCTCCAGAAGGAGAGAGAAAATGAGCACATTCCAGGTGAGTAGAGCTTGCCTTTTTTGCTGTTAAAAACGCCATTTTTATACTCAGGTTGGACACAGGTTTTCCTCTTTTTTTTCTTTTTCTTTTGTTTTTTTGATTGGAGTATAGTTGATTTACAATGTATTAATTTCAGGTGTACAGCAAAGTGATTCAGTTATACATATATATACATATATTTTCAGATTCTTTTCCCTTATAGGTTATTATGAAATATTGGGTATAGTTCCATATGGGTTTTCTCTTTCAAGGAGAGTCTAAGCATATGAGGACCTGAGTGTGCCATGTGTGCTTTTTTAAAAATTCCTGTTAAATTTAATTGGTTTCGGTTTTAATTTTTGTTTTATTTCATCATTTTTTTATTTTACAAGTAAAAGAAAAATTAAGGGAAATGAAGGACATCTTCCAGTCTACTGCTTACCTGCTTACAAATTAGCTGCTTTTATATTTCTGTAATCTCTTCATCATATGTATTCATGGATGTGTATTTGTATTTATAACATAGATACAGTTTTAAATTGTTTTTTTCATTTAATACTAGCTAACATTCACTTTTAATTGCTTTATCATGTTCCTGCAAACTTATGCACCTATTTTTTTTTTTTCCTGGTATGCGGGCCTCTCACTGTTGTGGCCTCTCCCGTTGCGGGGCACAGGCTCCGGACGCGCAGGCTCAGCGGCCGTGGCTCACGGGCCCAGCTGCTCCGTGGCATGTGGGATCTTCCCGGACCGGGGCACGAACCCGTGTCCCCTACATCGGCAGGCGGACTCTCAACCACTGCGCCACCAGGGGAGCCCTGCACCTATTTTTTAAACTATTCTTTATTCACAGACATTTAGTTTAAAGACTTCTCCTGTTTTAGGAGCACTACAGTGACAGTGTTCCTGATTTAACCTTTTTCTCAAAATATCTGTTCTGAAGAATATTGCCCCTTTTTGCCCTTAACATAGTAGGTTTAGGTATTCAGAATTTAAGAGGTATGTTTTACATGTGGTGCCTTGGATGTTTTTTGGTAGAATATCCAAATACGGCAGAGCACAGCAGGATCAAACTGCTGCTTCACGCAGAAAAAATCATGTATTGTTAGAAGTTTTCTCACGACCAGAGTTAGATTCAGTCTTCCCCATGCTTGAGTCAGACCCTTTGTGTATTTTATTTACTGGTTTGTTTCTTTTTCCATCTTATCTTTTTTTTCTAATCAGAGTAATACATGACCTTAGCTTAAAAAGTCCAGTGGTACTTAAAGCACTTGTCACTGCATAGACAGCTCAGAACAATTGTATAAAGAGGTGCTTGGTTTCATCTTTGTTTTAAATATAAAGAATCGGGGTTGTGAAAAAAGGAGGAACCAACTCCGACTCACCCAGAAAACCAAGGGTCTGGAGTCAGAGTATTGCATTCAAGCGAAAGACAGAAACGGGGAAAGAGAGAGTTTTCATTCAGAGACCTGGCATGGCCTTTTGGTTAGTTTCCACATATAACACTCCTTCTCAGCTGGTTCCCACCTCAGTGAGAAAGCAGGTGCCATCAAATACTGCCAGGACTAAATTGGTAACTGTTTCTGGGGCACTTGGCAATAATAATTAAACAGTGAAAGCTTTTTAGTTCAGGATCCAGTGGTTAGAATTCTAGGGAGTTTACTTATGAGTTGTCTGAGAGCCCCAGGTAAATACACAAAGCTTTCTCTTTCATAGCTGCACGTCCGGTGAGGCTGAGGAAAGTCAGTGTGTGGCATTGGCAGGATGGAAGGAGGGGGTGCTGGGCAGTCTGCACACCTCACAGGAGCCGGAGCAACTTCCCATCCTCCTCGTCTCCTCGGGGCTGCCCCTCTTCCACTGGCCACTGGGTATAAGATTGAGGTGGTGTTGTTTGTCGTAGGAGGCGGTGACCTTCAAGGACGTGGCCGTGGCCTTCACAGAGGAGGAGCTGGGGCTGCTGGACTCGGCCCAGAGGAAGCTGTACCAGGATGTGATGGTGGAAAACTTCCGGAACCTGGTCTCAGTGGGTGAGGACAGCCTTTCTCTGCGAGTGTCTTTGTGACCTTGGTGTTTCAAGGCTTTGGGCCTCTTGAGGTGGTTCCCTGAGTTTGGGGACCAGACTTTTGCAATTCCTGTGGGACACGAGAGGATGTCTCTGGTCTTTCCAAACAGTGTGTTTCAGGTCCTTTTCAATTATTTTGTAAAAGAACTGTAAATCGACAGTATCTTGCTGTACCTTGTGTATTCTTCTTCAGATTTCCCTCCCCGCCATTAGTGGATCATAAAGCCAATTTATTGAGCCCTACGTGTGATTTTTTAATGAAATAAAATAGTATAGAAAATATCAGAGTTTCTTAGGAAGAGTACAACACATTGCAGCAGAAACTCTGGGCGATGGCATGAGTGGTGTGAGAGCCAGTGGGAACAGATTTCATGAAAAGAGACATTGGTTAGATATAGGTCATTCAAGCTTCGTTTTAGTAATGTATACTTTTCTACCTGTGTATCTAGGTTGTGAAATAAATGCTGTTTCTTCAGTGGGTCGTGATACAAAGTTTGAAAAACGCAGCTTTCAATACCTTGAATATGCAGTTGGAACTCAAATTTCTAGTAAACTTTCGCTCTAGCCCGTTCATGTTAACTTGTGACTTTGCATGTTCTCATTCTTCAAACGAGATACAAAACATATAGCAAGAGAAGAGAGGCTTTGGTTGATGAATTCAGCAACCCAGATAGAAATTTAGGTGAGAACCAAGCAGCCGTGAGTTCCTGTGGTTAGCTCTCTATATCTGTTTTGCTTCTCACCAGCCCTGTGCTGTCCATCACCTGGTCCCAGTTGGAAATCTCTTTCCAGGATTATTGCATAGTCTTTGTACTGGTCACCTGTTGCCACCCTTCTCCTCCCACAGTTTGTTCTTTAGGTGGCAAAGTGATCTTTTGTAACTTTAAGTCAGGTTATGTTCTTGTTTCAAAATTCTCTTGTGGCTTCTTGTACTTAGAATTAAAACCACTTAAAGTGGCTTCTAGAGCCTTCTGTGGGCTGCTGTTGGTTCTCCACCACCTCCCTGAATACACCACCTCTCCTCCCTCTTACCCTATCTTTTCCAGACCTGCAAAGGATGCTTCTGCCACAGAGCCTTTTCCTGGTCCTTCTCTCTGCCTGGAATACTCTTTCACCTGTAATCTTTTAGGCCTCTACTTCTTTCAGTCAGTCACCTTAAAGATGAGGAGGTGGCTGTCCTCTGACCACCCTATGGAAAATACAGTCCTCTCTTTCTTACTCTCTCTGCCCTGCCTTGTTTTGTCTCTAAGCGTTTCACTCATGTACATTTTGTTCACCTGTTTCTCACCTCTCTTTCTTCCACTGGAGGGTAATCCAGGAGTGCAGGAGGAATTCGGTCTGTTATATGTTTATTGCTCACTAGCCTCAGTGCTTAGCATAGTCTTGGTACATGACAGGAACTCTTAAATATTTCTTGAATAAACGAATGAGTTAATGGATAGAGAAATTAGCCTTCCATGAAAATAGCTAGTAGGCGGTGAACAAATCCGAGTGAATAAGGGATATTGCTAAATGTTTTTTTTGTCTTCAAATGAATTCCTAGCCTAATTCTAACTTCTCAGGTGCCCATGATGTGTGTATGTGTGTGTTTGCCTTTCTGTACAAGTTGGCCCTCATCAACTTGCACAAAAAATATGTATAGAACCTGTAATTATAACCAAACTGAGTAAAATGCTTTCCCTGTGACTTTCCTTGAGCTCTCAGTAGCAGAGCAAATTCATTTGGGGAGGAAATACTGTTTTGAATGAGGATTCTTATGTCTACTTCTTAGGTAACCCTCCCATAGAAGGAAAGAAATTTCTATTTCCTTATCCCTTATACCAGGGGAGAACAGGTCTCAGAAAACAGCCAGCTGGTGAGTTAGCCTTTCCCTTAAAAGATTTGCCCCGCTGCGTCCCATTTGCCTCCTCCAAAGCCCACCTCACTAATAAGAAATCGATCTTTGTTAGCTCTACAAACATTTTGTGTGTGTGTGTGTGTGCATTTGTATGTATCTTGTAGAAGGCATTTTAGATAATGTCACCTTGAGTGCTTTGATCATTCTTTAATAGTTTCTAGTCTGTTTCTTCTCAATACTTATCACAGGCTATGGAATTTATTCCCAGCTCACTCATAAAGCCCATTCTTCACTTTGGAACTCATTCTTGTTAAAGACCAATGTATCTGTGTCCAGAAATTTTCCATGCTGTTTTTAAAGAGACAGCATTCTTCCCTAGCCTCTAAATTTTGACTCCTGCTTGGCAGGGGGAGTGGAGGAACTTATTAGGCAGCACAAATGCCTGAGAAGGATCCAGTGCATAGGTCTTCATGCTTTTTTTTAACCCCACTGATTCTTAGACCCTTTTTTAAAATTAATTAATTGTTGGTTGCATTGGGTCTTCGTTGCTGCATATGGGCTTTTCTCTAGTTGTGGTGAGTGGGAGCAGCTCTTCGTTGTGGTGCGCAGGCTTCTCATTGCAGTGGCTTCTCTTGTTTCAGAGCACGGTCTCTAGGAACGCGGGCTTCAGTAGTTGTGGCACGTGGGCTCAGTAGTTGTGGCTCACGGGCTTAGTTGCTCTGCGGCATGTGGGATCTTCCCGGACCAGGGCTCGAACCTGTGTCCCCTGCACTGGCAGGCAGATTATTAACCACTGTGCCACCGGGGCAGTCCCGGTTTTTAGCCCCTTTCATATCCTCCTCAGCACTAACCCCCTTGGTGTGCTGCCGCCTCGGGTGCAGCCTTTCAACTTAAGCAAAACTGTACTTTCCAGTCCTTTTCCTGTATCTGATACCTGACTTGTAAAAGCTGTTTCGCTTCTCTGACTTGGTTCAAACTTAACCTGGGATTCAGAATTGTAGAGAATCCTAGAAATCAAACTGAGTTCACCTGTGCATGCATTTCTTGAGCCCTGACTAACTGCTAGGCACTGTTAAAGCTGTGAGCACAGCAAAATGCTTGTCTTTATTGATACTGTGTTATGGTAGGAATGACATGTAATTTTTGAAAGATGATTTAAATAGTATGTCAGAGTAGTCATTTGGTTTTAAATGGGTTTCATTAATGCTAAGTATTTGGGAGTTTAACAGACCATCTCTTGGTTTCTGTTAGTATATAAACCAGAGAACTTCATTTGTCGTGCGAAAGATAAGCTGAACCATCCTGAGGCTCATTAAAGTCTCATACTGTGTCTTAAGTGTAAAACCTTGAATCTTTGAACAAAGCTTTCACGTGTCCACATCTCTGAATTCTCTGTCCTTCTAGAAGAAAACAATCAAAGTGAGTTGAGGGCCGTTCAAGACAGAGGATCACGTGAAGAGCTTTCCTGCTGGCAAATCTGGCAACAAATTGCACATGACTTAACCAGATGCCAAGACTCCATGATAACTAGGTGTCAGTTCCACAAACAAGGTGATTCCCCCTGCCAGATTGGGGCAGGACTCTATTCAAATTTCTGAAGATGAGAACCGTATATTAAATGATAAAGCAGGTGATCCCAGTAGTACTGGAAATGCAAGGTTTGCAACTTTGAGAGCCCAGGATTCTTGGAGGAAAACTTCATTGGCTGAGTCACAGAATTATCAGAATAGACACCAGCAAATTTCCATGAAAAATAAACTGTGTCAGTGTAAAGAGGATGTTGACACCATCAGTTGGATTTCACATCACCTTGATGCTCATGGAGTACACAAGGGTCAAAAATCTTACGGCTACAGTGATTATAGAAAAGATAGCACGAGGGTTTCAACACTGGATCAGAATACTATGATTCACACAGGACAAAAACCTTACCAGTGTAATGAATGTAAAGAAACCTTCACCGATCTCTCCACCTTTGATCTTCACCAGCAATTGCACTCAAAAGAGAAGTCTCATACGTGCAGTGAGTGTGGAAAAGGCTTCCGTTACAGCTCGGTTCTTCATATTCATCAGAGAGTTCACGTGGGAGGAAAACAGAGTGAGTGTGATGAGTGTGGCAAGGAGTTCAGTCAGAGCTCACAGCTGCAGACTCCTCAGAAAGTCCACACTGTAGAGAAACCATTCAAATGTGGGGAATGTGGGAAAGGCTTCAGTCGTAGGTCAGCACTTAACTATTCATTGTAAAGTCCACACGGGAGAGAAACCTTATAATTGTGAGGAGTGTGGGAGGGCCTTCAGTCAGGCCTCTCACTTTCAGGACCATCAGAGAGTCCACACTGGGGAGAAACCATTCAAATGTGCCACATGTGATAAGAGCTTCAGTCAGAATTCACACCTTCAGTCCCATCAGAGAGTCCATACGGGAGAGAAACCGTACAAATGTGAGGAGTGTGGGAAGGGCTTCATTTGTAGCTCAAATCTATACATTCATCAGAGGGTCCACACAGGAGAAAAACCCTACAAATGTGAGGAATGTGGGAAAGGCTTTAGTCGGCCTTCAAGTCTTCAGGCCCATCAGGGAGTCCACACTGGAGAGAAATCATACATACGTAATGTGTGTGGTAAAGGCTTTACTCTGAGTTCAAACCTTCAGGCACATCAAAGAGTCCATACAGGAGAGAAACCATACAAATGTAATGAGTGTGGGAAGAGCTTCAGGAGGAACTCCCATTATCAAGTTCATCTGGTTGTCCACACAGGGGAGAAGCCCTATAAATGTGAGGTATGTGGGAAGGGCTTCCGTCAGAGTTCATATCTTCAAATCCATCAGAAGGCCCACAGTGTAGAGAAACCTTACAAGTGTGAGGAGTGTGGGCAGGGCTTCAATCAGAGTTCACGACTTCAGATCCACCAGCTGATCCATACCGGTGAGAAACCATACAAATGTGAAGAGTGTGGGAAGGGATTCAGTCGTAGAGCAGATCTTAAAATTCATTGCAGAATCCACACCGGAGAGAAACCGTATAATTGTGAGGAGTGTGGGAAAGTCTTCAGGCAGGCCTCAAATCTTCTGGCCCATGAGAGAGTCCACAGCAGAGAAAAACCATTCAAATGTGAAGAGTGTGGGAAGAGCTTTGGTCGGAGTTCACACCTTCAAGCCCATCAAAAAGTCCACACTGGAGAAAAGCCATACAAATGTGAGGAGTGTGGGAAGGGCTTCAAGTGGAGCCTGAACCTCGACGTGCATCAGAGGGTCCACACAGGAGAGAAACCATATAAGTGTGGGGAGTGTGGGAAGCACTTCATTCAGGCCTCAAGTCTTCAGCTTCATCAAAGCGTCCACACTGGAGAGAAGCCGTACAGATGTGACAGATGCAGTAAGGTCTTCAGTCGGCCTTCACAGCTACAGTCTCATCAAAGAGTGCACACAGGGGAGAAGCCTTACAAGTGTGAGACCTGTGGTAAGAGCTTCAGTTGGCGCTCCAGTCTAACAGTTCATCACAGAATCCATGCTGCTGATAAATCCTATAAAAGTGATAGGAGTGGTAAGACCATCAGAGAGCCCACACACGAGAAAAGTTCCATAAAATGATTAAAACAAAAACAAAAACAACTCAGGTGTCATGTGAATTCTTCCAGTCATCAAGTTCAAAAGAAAAAAAAATCATTTGTTTCATTAAAGTCGGTGTTTCAGCCATAGCTCAACATGTCCCAGTAGTCAGGAGGCCACACGGCAGAGAACTCTGGTAAATGGTGTAGTAAGTTGGAACCTTGACGTCTATTAAATATTAGGGGAGAAGCCTTAGTGTGAGTTTTAGCAGGCCTTGTACAAAAGTATGATGAACATGCCAAAATGTATGCCCATTACAACGTAAATTCCACGAATGCAGCGACGTTTGTTCTGAATCTACAGTCTGAACATTGTCAGCTACTTTGTAGGTGCTCGATATTTGTTCAGTTAATGAATGAGGAAAAACTTTTTGAAAATTATGTTGCAATCCCCTCCAAAATTTCATAAAAATTTGTATTCAGAGCAGTTAACCTAAATCTGGCCTTAAAAGTAATTCAGGGAGACAAAAATTTGAAGTGTTAGAAAAGCACTCAGTATTGCAATTTGTAATATTAATGTGGCATCGTCCTGTTACGATGAGCTCCATTTGTCTCCCCCCAGCCTCGCTTCAAGTTGGATCTTATCTTGGACTTTGTCTATCTAATATTCTGTGAATCTTATGCAGTACAAATTTAGTTATCTTTTGTGACAGTATAGACTTACTGAAAATGGATTGTTCATCTTGCAATACAGAAAGCATACTGTTGACCCTTTTTTCAAGAATGTCAAGGCAGAGGTTTAAGTGTCAGAAAGAGTTACTAATGACAGTGACAGAGGACAAACATTTCTTAGTAAATGAACTGATCGTTGGTTTCTTATTCACCACATTTCCGTCTAGGTTTTGATGTGATTGTCTCCCAAGGATTTTAGCATTACTTTCATCAAGACTTCTTAAGTAGAGAAAAGAGGCTGTTTGAAGTAGATTACTTTTGTCAAGTTCTCTATCTCCTTACTCCTCTCTGGCCTGAGATAAAAAGAAAAAAATTACTTGTTGAAATTTGGTAATTTCATCAAACATATTTATTCAACGACTGACTTGCACACTTTTTCCTAGCGGTGGATTGAAAAATTGATTTTCAAAGTGAAGTTGCTGAGTACATATCAAAACATAGAACGTGCGTCCCTTTGATATAGAAATCACAGAATAGGACCTTATAATTAGGAAATTCAAATAGAAAAGGTGAGTAGCATGCCAATGTTACTAAATTTTGTAAAAGTGAAATATTCAGTAGGAATGTCTTTATATTTTAAGATAGTTATGTAATAACAGGTCTGTTAAAATGATGGCTTAAACTTAATGACAGAAGCATGTAACAGTTTAATGTATTTTAGGTAGGTACATCACATACCTTAATCAAACATGTATGTGTGTGTGTTAATGCATCCTATCATCTGTAAAGGGATATTCACCCTTATGTAAACAGTGGCAAGATTTTCAGGGATTTTTTCCACATGTAACTTCCATATTTTAAATTTTTCATTGAGCATCAATTTTCCAGTAAAATACTGTTACTTTTATAGTAACATAGGTAGTAAAATAATGTAAAATATAATATTAAAAATTACTAAGAACATATTAATCCCTCACAGTAAGAAATCCTATCATCATGAGGTATACATATATATGGCCCAAATTAAGGAATAGACCTCTAGAAATCAGTTATAAAAAGAAAAAATGTATATGGTTATTCAAAGATACAGAATAGTAGTCAGTGTAACGGTATATTTATAATTAATGCATTTGAAGTTTAGGATAAATCCATGCAGCCCAGAATATTCTGTTTTAATTCCAACAGTAGAAATTTACACATCCTAGTTCTCCTCATCAGGCTTCCTTACTGGGTGAATGGATGGATAGCTCGGGGTACCGGCTTGTCCTTTCAAGTGCTTGGTCTGACTGGAGAAGTAGCTGGGTCGTTCCAGACACTATGACACAGAGAACCATTAGCTGTGGGAAAAAAGGAATTTACCCCCCAAAAAACTTTTTTAAATTGTTTACAAAGTAACAGTGATTGGGCAAATCCTGAAGATAGAGAGTGGAAATAGGTAAGTTTTAGAGGTAAAATTTATCAACGATTCCCTAAGGAAAAATGTGCATAGGGAAGAAACCTAGAATGATGGGAACAAGTTGTTAAGGAGGAGGTTTGCATACCATTTCCTACTTCTTAGTCATTTCACTGATGTTTAACACTTACTTGGTTAAAGGGCTTTACTCAGCAAAAGATGTATTTAATGTGAGAGGCAGGTTTCCAAGATTGGTTTCCTAGACCACACCTTCACATGTGTATGTAAAGTCCATGCTACCTCAAATTGCATTGCATTAGATGTCAGAAATCCTAGGGCTTTCTTGTTTGGTTTGGTTTGGTAGATATCAAACCACCAACTCTCAAGGTAATTTGTAGTTTAGTGAGTTACGTCAAGGGCTGGAAAACTACCTCCTGTGAGCCCAACCTGGCTCCTTGCCTTTAAAGCTTTATTGGAACATAAAAGCTCTTTATTGGCCCATCCATTTATTTACCATCTTTGAGTGTTTCCCATTGTGCTGACAGTGTTCAGTGGTTGTGACGAGCACTGATGGCCCACAAAACCTAAAATATTTACTTTCTGGCCCTTGAGAGAAAAAGTCTGTTGATCCCTGTGGTAAGCCCAAAAGGTTTGTCTCTGTAAGTGAAAGACCACAAGTAGAGCAGAACTTAGACTTGGTTCAGTGAGGATTCCAGAGAGGTTTCCTTTTTGATTCTCATATCTGCCCTTCTGGTTGACCTTGTTCTTTAGTTTGGTTCAAAGACAGTGGTAGCAACTAGGGACTACCTGTTTCTTTCTTCACATTCAATGAAAGAGCTGCTCTTCCATTCTTAGTGTTGAGTAGTTCACAACTCACTCCCAGTGCATGGCTTCCTCTAACCTTGACTCCCACCTATGCTAAAGACTAAATCTTTAGCTTTGTATCCAGTTCCATTGGCCTTTGTAGGGCCTTCAGTTTCAACTCCCAGTTGATAGCTTGAGCTCGAAATCTGTTTTTACCGTTGGGGATTTTCTGTCTTAGCTTTGAGCTTGGCTACATAGCAACACTTTGGGGGACTTGTTATAATCAGCATTTCTATCTTTCTTTCCTTCCTTTTTATTTATTTATTTTTTTAAGGGGATCCAAAGTCAAATTCAGTCCGTGGCTGAATGACAACACATTGATTCACAACCTTGTAGATTCTCTTATGTCCTAGGGCATCAGTGGGAAGGAGTAGAATCCTGGAAATTTGAGGTGGAAATACATGGGCAGATTCCAACAAAGCTGAGGCCTGTGACCTCTGACCTGTGACCTCTTAGTTGAGCCTGCTGTGCTATTAGAAGGAAGTCTGCCTCTACTCTGAGATAGTTTCCTTGCAGGGGTCTGTGGATCCTCAAGACTTGCCTCCACTACCTCTCGTTTTTCCAGACCTAGTAATCAGACTAGAGTCCTTGAAATGGGGACGGGAGCAGGGAAGGGGTTGGTACCCACTGGGTATAAAGGATGACCATGAGGAGACACTATCTGCTAAAATAAGGAATTTTATAATATATATCAATAGAAACCTGAGAAATAATGTGTGTGGATTTTGTAGGTATTGAAGCAGGTGGGAGTGATGTAATATTGGGTTAGGCTGGATTTGTTGATACGAGTGCATTCAACACCCATTCCAGACTCAGCGTGTTAGCTTGGCTACCTGGGAATGCCTTCAACAGTTTGCTCAAATGACTGACACCTGTACCCAAAGTTAGCGTATGCTAAAGTCAAAATGCCAGGACTTTCTAAGTATGTTGTAGCAAAATTTCTTGACGTTGGCATGACTGACATTTTGAACTGGATAGCTCTTTGTTGTTGGGAGCTGTCCTGTGCAATGTAAGATGGGCCAGTGGCACATACTCTTCCTTGCCACCCTAGTTGTAACAATAAAAAGTGCCTTGAGGGCTTCCCTGGTGGCGCAGTGATGGAGAGTCCGCCTGCCGATGCAGGGGACACGGGTTTGTGCCCCGGTCCGGGAAGATCCCACATGCCGCGGGGCAGCTGGGCCCGTGAGCCATGGCCGCTGAGCCTGCGCGTCCGGAGCCTGTGCTCCGCAACGGGAGAGACCACAACAGTGAGAGGCCCACGTACCAAAAAAAAAAAAAAAAGTGCCTTGATACATCCGTGTGCACCAGCCACGTGGGGCTCATTCATAACACAGCTCCTTAAAGAAAAAAGTCTCAAGGGGCATCCCTGGTGGCGCAGTGGTTGAGAGTCCGCCTGCCGATGCAGGGGACATGGGTCCGTGCCAGGGCCCGGGAAGATCCCACATGCCGTGGAGCAGCTAGGCCCGTGAGCCACGGCCACTGAGCCTGTGCGTCCGGAGCTTGTGCTCCACAACAGGAGAGGCCACAACAGTGAGAGGCCCGCGTACCACAAAAAAAAAAAAAAAAAATCTCAAGACACTGCCACATATTTCCTGGGAGGGGAGACCAAAAGTGTCCCCAGCTGAGAACCACCACTGTAGAAGGTTTACAAAGGCATAGGAATGCCAGACCACTGGAGTGGATTTATCACATAAGATCTGCTCACCCAAACCCCCTATGTGCCCTGGGAGGGCTCAGAGGACACTTCCTTTGCCAGAGGTTTAAGAAACGTATTGGTGAGGGGAGCGTTAGCAGTCTTGGAATGCTCTGTAGCTTCTCTTCTCTGCAGGCCAGGAATGAGAGGGAAATTATGTCATCATAATGGGCTCCCTAAATTCAGTGAGGCTAATGGGATCGTGGGGCATCATGGGTCAAGTGGAAACACTTCATTGGCAGAGATAAAGTGAGCGTGTTTTTCACAATGAACAGCAAAATGAAAGGGCTCATTAGAATGCTTTGATACACAGAGATTTTTTATATTTGCTCATGTGCTATCTCTAGGGCTGAAATAAATGGGAAGTCTACTAATACCCTACTTGATTTGAATCAGGAGAAAAGCTCTAGGTCTGATGAACATGTCTGACCGGAATCAACATGGGAGTTGTGCTCCCTCAGCCAATTCGATAACATGAGTCAGTTCCCATTTCCAGAGCATCTTGAATGAAGGGCAGGCCGGGTCCCCTTGAGGGAGGATATACCCTGGTTTACTACCAACTATCCCGAGGGTGCTTTCTTCTCACTGGAAGGGATAAAACAACTGAGGTAGAACAGGAAGAGACAAGAAGCACTCCAAGCTCTGTTGGTCAGGGTTACCCTCCAGCGTTGCCTTAATGCTCAGAGCCACACACACCACAGTGAGCTTGGCTCCAGATCAACTACCACGCAACGAAGGTTCTGGAACATTTCCATATCTCGGGGGACCTCATTTCCACGTGACTCTCTTTCATATTCCCCTTTGTCACAGAAGGCTAGGTCCAGTGGTCCGGGTGAGATCTCAGCTCAGGCCCAAGGCTCTCAGACCTCAAAGTTCTGGTCCTGCAAGGGCCCCTGCCCTGTCTTGAGACCACTCCTGGCTCTCTCTGCCGAGAAGGAGCTGCTGGCAGTACGTCCTCTAAGAGTTGAGGTCCATCGTGCAGACCCTGAGAAAACTCCTAGGAAAAGGCTCCACCTTCTTGTTTAAGTCAACAGAGGTCAATGCCTTTGGAAGTGCTGGGTGTGTCCCAAGTTGATGCAACTTCAGAGCCATTAGGTCAACCAGCACATGTGTGCGGCTCCTTCCCTTAGACTCCTCTGGGCCCTCGTGACATAGGCTCAGAAGACTGCCAGCCTGAAGCCTTACCTCTTCCAAGACCACACCGTCTCCAGGATCTTCTGTCCCATGAATCTCAGTTGCTGTGTGGAAATCAAAAGAGAGAAAAGACCCTGCCTGCGGGGTCTCTTCGGGCTGGGGCCTTCTTGCTTCTCTTCCTCCTCCTCCTCGTCCTCCTCATCCTCCTTGTCCTCCTCCTCGGGGTGATTTCGGATTCCACATTGCCCATCCACTGGGCCATGTTGAGTTGAAAGATACGGCAGCTGAATCCCTCCAGGACGTCGCCCTTCACGTGCTGCTGGAGGACCTCCAAGGTGGGGAAGACCCGGCAGCAGGCCATGCACCTGAAGCCGGTCTCCATGGTCACCATCCAGTCTGGTGTCTTGGCCCTGGGTGTCTCCTGGACTGCAGGTGACCCTGATGGGCTGCCTGGCTCTGCCCTTTCCTCATACTCTTTCTCCTCCCCAGTGGGCTCACTGTCAGACAGGAGGTTTTTGGTGGACACATCGAGGGGTAAGTGCCTACTGTGCACGCATCCTCAGGAAGGGTCACTTCTTCTATCGTCAGCTGCTTTTCAGGCAACTCCAAGGGTTTCTTTGTCTTCCAGGAGACAGCTACACCCTTGTTCACTTGTACCTGGATGTAGTATATTTTCATGCCCCTTTCCTCTTTGTCTGTGTGCAGATCGTTCTTACAGGGTGAAGAGGGTGAGGAGGAGACACAGTGTGATGGGGGAGCGGTCTCCCCTTTTTCCTGAACCTGGGCTAGGGGTGCGGTAGGCTGGGCAGTGTCTCGATGTGATCTCCGGATTCCTGAAAAAGGAAATTAAAAACATAATAACATGCATGGGCCATGCCAGAAGCTGAGGGAGCAGGTGTGGTAGACGAGAGAGGGACATTTGCATGACGTAGCTATGTCGTGAGCTTGGTGTCTGTTGGCCGTAGGAGGCAGTGGTGTATCTGGTGTCATCTGTGGGCTTTTTCTGCGTGTTGGGGGATACTGGAGCGGTGTCTGTATACACGGGTGTGGAGTACAGTGGTGAGGACTGTGGTATGTGAGGGATGCGGATGGATGCGTGTATGACGAGGAGTGTGAGTTTGGGAATATCGGTGGTGCATTCCTTGTGGAATGGGGCGGTGGTGCAGGAGGAGAGTACTGTGGATCACGTGCTTGGGGTTCATGTGTGCACTGAGAAGGGCTGTGCCTGGAGGGCGCATGTGTGTGTGAGCTCTGTGGACCTGAGCTGGATGGTGCTGCTCTCAGGCTGGAGGTCTATGATGCAGAACTCTGTCCTTCTCTGGAAGCAAAGGCAAAGAGAAACCCTACATTTTCCTCTGAAGATGCTTAATCTGGTCCCTCTTCCCTCCACCTCAAGTCCAGACCTTTCGGGCCCCTGCTCCTTGACTTCCCCACCATGGTAGTACCAGAATTCACACCCACCCACCACCCGTGACTCAGCTGGGATCCACGCCCTCGTAACAGCTCAGCCATCCTGCCCAGGCTCCTCCACAGAGCCCTCATCACCTCTGATGACCCTGGGGTTCCTCTCAGCCTCACTGGGATCTGTGTGCCTCCTGCCTCACAGCCAAGCACCCCCTCACCTGAGGAGCCCCGTGCCCTTAACGGCATAGATGAGCTTGCGCGGAGAAGAAGCACAGGAGAAGTGTTCAGGCGCAGAGGAGACCTCCCCTGCCCCTGGGCTGCAGCCTTGGGCCACCACAGTGGTTCCAAGGTGAGGGGGATCCTCTTGTGACTTCGAGATTCCTGAGGGAGGAATGAAAGGCTCAGGGTGGGTTCATCAGTCCTCTGTCCACAAATATTTACTGAGTGTGTGACACGTGTCAGGTGCAGTGAATACACACAGTTGAGTGTGTGGTTCCCAGTGTATACTCCAGGATTTAATTCCAATCAGTCCTTACTCTGTCACTGTCTTGTTGGTAATGTAGGCCTCGGTGGTGACTGTGAGTATGTGGGAAGAGTGAGTGATGTGTATCAGTTAAGTCTGTGGTAAGTGTGGGGTTAGCATGGGGAGCACGGTGCAGATGTGTCTTATCTGTGTCTGTGGCCTTTGTGTGCATGGTTTCTGTTCACAAGTCAGGAATTCTGGGACATGTAACTTTTCCTCATTACATGGTGTGGCTTGTATTTATGGTGTGTGTTCATTCATTCATTCACCAAGATTCAGTAAGCAGCTACTCCTGTGTATCTGGCACTCTTCCATTGTTCTAGTCTCTGGTAATGCTGCACATTCTAGTAGTGGAAGACACAGACTAAACAAAAATACAATAAATATATAATACCTGAGCTGGTGGTAAGTATATAAGGGTTGCCAGACTAAGCGAAGAAAAATACAGGGCACCCAGTTAAATTTCAGTTTCAGATAAACCCAGAATAATTTTTTAGTGTGAGTATTCCCATGCAGTATTTGGTCTTACTTGCTTTAGGGTAAGTATGGCCCATACAATATTTGGGACATACTGATACTGAAAAATTACTTGTTGTTTATCTGGAATTCAAATTGAACTGGATAGCCCATATTTTCTCTGGCAACCCTGACATGGGTTAGTGAGACTGTGGTTTACTGTGGTTTGTACAAAGCGGGTCTGGCATTACTCAAGGATGTGTTACAAGTGTGGTGTGTATGACACGTGACTGGTTCTTATAGAGGTATTTAGCGATGGCTGAAGTTAGCTGTGTTTGTGCGAGAGTTGAGCAGATACATATATATATATAGTGTGTGTGTGTGTGTCTCCTATATATATAGTGTGTGTGTCTATATACATATCTCATCTCCAGCGTTTGGTGTTGGAGGACAGGATTGTGGTACAGATCGTTTGTATGAGAACGTAGTATAGGAGGGATGCGTGTATATACCTCCATGTGCTGTGTGTGGTTTACTAAGGAAGTTATATGTGGGGTGTGTGATATTTTTGCTGTATCAGAGTGTACATGGGTGTATGAGTTACTGTCTCATAAAACACCCCTAACAAGAATTCTGTATACACTCTTACGTACACCGAGTGGCAGCCAGGTCCAGGCAGGGTGACAAGAACTTTACCACGCAGAGTTTATATCTGATAAGCACTCTACCCCCATTCATCCTGCTCATCTCTGCACTACGACACACACACACACACACACACAGACACAGTCACACACACACACACAGGAACATAGAGAAAAATATTCTGAATGGTTAGGGGCAGTCATTGCCTTCCCCAGCCTGTCCCAGCCACTGCCTGAAAATCTGCCTGCTGTCTAGACCTCCATTGCCAGGGCCCACCCTACAGTCTCCAGTGTCCTGGGCCTGGTAGGAGCTTCTGGGCTCTAATCTGAGGCAGAGACGTCTAACTGGAACTTTGGGGTGACCACCCCAGCCCAGGGCAAGCTACTCGCCTACATTTAATGCACACAGGCACCCCGTGGCCCGTGGCTCTCAGAGCTCCCCACAGGACCCTGAGGACATTTCTCACCCCCGCCCACGTGGTCTTAGTCTCTGGAAAACTCTTCCCTTCCCTTGATCTCCTTTGGGCAATTCTTCCTGTTGAAGGAATAAATCCTCCTTGCTTTCAATATGACACCATCCCTAGACAAACAATCTTCTTTCGAACTGCATTCCACTTGTCAAGATACTTTTCAAAAGGGCCTTCAACTCATGGGGCTTCTCTTTCCACTTTGGTAAAAGAGGCCAAGCAACTCATGGGTCTCTCTCAGCATCCTTGCATCCTTCACATCCCCCACCTCATGACCCCAGGGAAAGATCCAAGAGAATAAGAGAGAAATCGGGGACTGAGAAAAGCTGCACCTCTAGGTCTGTGCAAGCAGGATGCAGCCTGCTATGAGTCCGACAAAGCTCCAGGCCTGGCTGCCCCAGGAGAGAGTCCTCAGAGCAGCGGAGCTGACCTCCCATCTCCCAGGGGGCATCTGGCCGTTCTGTGCCGCCTCACACCACAGGGACCCTCCGGATAGATACGGCAGCATCAGTGAGACAAGGTCTCTCGCTCCCTGCTTCACAGGTGACACGTTCTCAGTCCCCCCCATCCTAGAGAAGGTTTAGTTTGGCAGAAACCCATGTGCCCCAGCAAGTTGCCCCCCACATACCTCCTCCGTTCTCGGCAGTTTCCTGGGACTCTTCATTTTTCAGATGTTTCCTCTTTTGTCGCCGTTTCATGGTACCAACTAGAAGTCTCCCTTAGAAGATGCCTCAAGAGATGTCCAACTCCTCCTCTTCCCTACAGGTTGGCCCTTGTTGCCTCTTGGGCAATCTGTTGAAATGATTCAATACAAACAAAAATAGTCAAGTCTCCTAAATGGCTGAAAAACTTGTACCACTTATTGAACCAGCAGTGCTGCCTAGTGCTCACCAGGGCTGTTATGTTTGCAAGGTTGCCAGGCGCATAGTAGGATTCTGTGACCTCAATGATGACATCAGAGCATTCTGTGGACCTAGGTTGAGCACAGTGTCTGCAATAGCACAGGCCCCGTTTTCAAGAACAATTCCTGTTTCCCAGCCGAAGCTTTCCCGTGAAAGGGAAACGTTCATACCATATCTATTATAAGTTGTATCATACCATATCTCTTATAAAATGAACATTTTGATTTTACATCTTTTAATGTCTTTTCTAGAGAGATTTAATATGAATATTTTAAATGGTCTCCAGTTTTCCTGTGGATTATTGACCTTTTAAAGTCTGCACTTCAATTTTCCCTCAATATGTGTAATTTTGTCATGGCTATTTCTGTACTTAAAGATGAGGAACTACATAATTGATTTCTTCATTTTTTCCCATCTCTTTCCAAGGTACTGTATTTGAATGTGTCTTATGAATGAGTGAAAAATGCTAGTCCTTGAGTCAGGACATTGGGCCCTTTACCAAGTAACTCAACCTGTCTGGGCTTCAGCTTCTGTCTGTGCGATCGAGAGGCTTGGCCTAGTTGACTTTTCAAATGCTGTGTTTCTTTGATTCACTCTCACGTACTGATCTGCTACTTAGGAAGAGGGCGCGTTCTCATAAAGTAAGAACAGTCGTTTTCTAATCCTTGGGTTGGGCGGACTTTAAGTGGTCGTACTCAGTTTGTCAGTTTTATTTACTTTTAGGTATGCTTAGTTCTAAGTAATTTATATGGCTCTTGTGACAATTTTTAGATCTTATTTTTTTCTTATTTTCTTTTACTGTTTCTAATTTGCTATCGCCAGTATAGAGGAGCGTGATTGACTTTTAAAATTTATTGATCTTGTATGTGTGTGCCTTGTTGAACCATCTTATTAGTTCCTGCTAGTTTATCTGTGGGTTCTTTTGGGTTTCCTAGATAAATGAACATATTAAATGTAAATAATGTGTTCATTGGAAAAAGTTTATTTTCTTGCATCTATATATATAGAAGCAATATGTTGAATTGATTTAAATATTTAAATACTTACATACCTGTTATCATAATCTAAGATTCTTTATCTTATTTTCCTTCAAACAATATTATGTTTTCAATATTTATTCACATCAGTCCATATAGATCTAGGTCTTTTATTTTTGACTGTTTGGTATTATTTCATCACATTCGTATAGCATCATTTATTTTCCATTCAAGCATTATTGGACAATTGGATTGTTTCCCTCCCTTCTCTAAAACAAGCAATGTTTCCTAGAATATCCCTGAAGATGTCTGACAGTCGAGAAGGGCCAGGCTGCCCAATGGTTCCTATTTGCTTTTAGCCACCTTTCAACAGGCCATCTCCAGCCAGCAATTTGAAGCACTGATGAAATGAAAACTCCCCCAAGTGTGGAGATGTTAGGAGCTTCCTAGAAGGTGGGAGGTTAATGATAGGCATCTTGCTGGGATCCCAGGGGAGTCTGAGCTGGCCTGAAGCTCATCTTCCTCCTTCACCTCTTAAGAGAAATGTGGAGGAAAGAAGACTTCAAAAACTGTGAGCAGGCAGAGGGAGAGAGATTGGGGGCCGAAGCTGCAACTGAGGTCTTCGAGTGGCCTGTGAGGATGCAGAGCCTGTAGAGAGCCAGGCTCTGCCTTCTGAGCACTTCTCCCCTAAGGCTGCTCATCCTTCAGGTGATAGCAGGCATATACAGCCGACTCGGCCCACACTGTCACAGAAAGCCTTATCAGAATCTCTTCTTCTTCATACACTCTTGTGTCTGTTACTTGGTTATTGCCTTTGGAACTCCACTGATGTGAACCACAGTCGCCAGGGAATGGAGGACACTAGTGACCCATCTTTCTCTGTGGCCTCAGTCCACAGCTTGAGGGTAAGGGAAGAGGCCAAATGAAGGTCAAGAAGGAAAGATGGAGTTTGAAGAGAAGACCTGAGTTAAGGGTGTCTTCTCAAGTCTTGATGACTGAAATGTAGCTCCAGTACCAGAAGTCCTGCTTGTTCTCAAGGCTGACCACGGGGCTGGGTGCACTCAGTGAAGGAATCGTATATAATTAGTATTTCCTTGCTTGCTCACACTTGCCCTCCTCTGATACACCCTCTGCAAGACTGATCTTCCCCTGAAACAACTTTCCACCTGCCACTGTCATCTCATGAACATTTGCTTCCCCTTCCTAGTGTCCCCCTAGAATGCCATTGCAGCCAATTCATAATTTGATAATCATGCTTCTTACCATAGTCTCAGCAACTTCTGATAAATTTTACTCACTTTATTCCATAGTCTTCACCCATCAATAATCTTCCTTAACTTCCTAGCTGCAGGTTAACCCATTCGGAATCATTTCTTTTTCTTTCTCTTCTTTGGCAAATCCTTTCTATCTTTTAAGGTCTTTTTCTTGTCTCTCTACCATCCTGCCTTCCTGAACTTCTTTTTTTTCCGTTTAAGTAAACTTTCAATCTCCTTCCCCAACTTCCTCATAAACATTTAGAGTATATTCCTCACACGTTAGACAGCGGTTTATGAATGGCCAGGCATAATGGGCTCAGAATGAGTTGGCACCCCCGAGGTACCTGTCTTGCTGGGGAGCCACAGGTGAAGGGCTGGCTGCTGGACACATGTTTGCATGGAGTCAGGCTGAGTGGCCTCGGGTTGTTTGCTCTGCACTTGTGTGTGTTTCTCCCTAGTTGGTTTCCTTGTCCAGCCACCTGTGACCTCCCTCCATCCAGCCCAGGGAATCCTTCTCATCACAGGGGTAGGATGTTTGTCTCATTTTCCATCACATCCTTTCCCCAAAGTTTGGTTGTGAGTTGTTCCCATTCCAAAGACCTTTCCTCTTTGAAGAGAAAAGAGAAAATCTTTTCTCTCCTTTTTTCTCACTTCACTTCTGCTCTATTATCTCCTCCGTCCAGAATGGCCCCCCGACTCAAATGGGTGTAGATCCGAAGATGGCAAGAAATGCCAGCAATTCTGAGATAATAATACGGATGGATCAGGAAAACTTGAAAACCTTTATCCCGCCACGTTTAAAAAAAATTGCACTTCCTGTGTATTCAGAGTCTCTGTGTAGAAACACAAATGATGTAGAAATTGAATTACACTCAAGTTTTGCTTTCCTCCTTTCCTGATTTATTCTAATCCTCAAAGTTAACATGATGAACTATTTGTTATGTAAACTTTCAGACATTTTCTACACATGCACACTTTTCTTTTTTTCACATAAGAGTGTGAACTAGGTCACTTTCAACATGCTGTGATTCTGTGATTCACTCTCTCCCACCGAGTCATCCACTGATAAAGTAATCTGTTTCATGGAGAAATATTTCCAGTAGCTAATAGCCAATGTCTGTGGAGTGCTTACTCTGTGTCGGTTTCTTCTAACTACTTTACAGTTAATTTGTACAACATACCCATGGACTAGGTACAAAAAAAAAATGTCATGAAGAACATAGGGGTAAGACAGGAATAAAGACACAGACCTACTAGAGAATGGACTTGAGGATATGGGGAGGGGGAAGGGTAAGCTGTGACAAAGTGAAAGAGCGGCATGGACATACATACACTACCAAACGTAAGGTAGATAGCTAGGGGGAAGCAGCCGCATAGCATAGGGAGATCAGCTCGGTATATGGAATTTAAGAAAAAAAAATGTCATGAAGAACATAGGGGTAAGACAGGAATAAAGACAGAGACCTACTAGAGAATGGACTTGAGGATATGGGGATGGGGAAGGGTAAGCTGTGACAAAGTGAAAGAGCGGCATGGACATACATACACTACCAAACGTAAGGTAGATAGCTAGGGGGAAGCAGCCGCATAGCATAGGGAGATCAGCTCGGTGCCTTGTGACTGCCTGGAGGGGTGGGATAGGGAGGCTGGGAGGGAGACGCAAAAGGGAGGGGATATGGAAACATATGTATATGAATAACTGATTAAATTTGTTATAAGGCAAAAAATTAAAAAAAAAACTTTCTGTTGAAGTATAACATAGATACAGAAAAGTAAAAAAAAAAAAAAAAAAAGAAAAACAACGAGTACATTTTTAAGATAAGTATGCCCCAAATACTACATAGGATCTACTTATACTAAAAGTGATGACTTACTATTCATGTGAAGTTCAAGTTTAACTGGGTATCCTGTATTTTTATTTAGTAAATCTGACAGCCCTACTGATGATCCACAATGGAGGCAGTTGAGGAGCGGTACATGCTGGCTCTCGGACAGTCAGAAATGGCTCCAGCAGATCCAGGTACAGTATGAAATTCTTTTTGGATGTAGCTCAGAAGCCATGGCCAGCCCTTGACTGCAAGTACTGCCTCGGGTTTCCCTGAGGTGGGGTAAACCGTCCTCTTAATGGCCTTTTGGTAAGTCTGGAAGACCATATCCAAGGGGAGCCCCAAAGTCAGTTTCATCCTCACAACCATGTTTCCAATTCCTGGAATTGGCTGCATGTGACTCACAAGAGCTGAGGAGGTTTGTGGAAATTGGGAGTGTCATAGCTTGAACCCTTTGTAGGTAAAGTTTTGGTGTTCTGAGAGTTTTCACAGGAGCAATGTGAAAGACTCCAGGTCCCCAGGTAGATAGAAATAATCCTGTTCTACTTCTGTGTATGTGACAAGTCTCTAGTAGCTCACAGAGCAAATATCTGGTCTTGGAAAGACTGATCCAAGCTTGGATGTTTCTGGTGACAAGGCAAGGTCGTGAGTTTGAAGTTCACCTTTTATGGTTGAGGAGACAATAAGGTTGTCAGAAGGGCAATCATGGAGGAGACGTTGGCTTCATCCATTGTGCAGGCTTGTATATTTGGTTCTATCTAGATTGTGTTTCAAAGGTGGAGCTTGTTTACAATTATGAACATTCTCTGACATGCTTTTTGGACCTTCATTCCTAGAGCAAGAGCAGTGCTGACGTTCTAGAAATGCCCTGGATATTCTGAGCTGTCAATGGCCTTTCCCAGGTACTTTTCCCTTGGTGCTGCTCCTTGAAATGTGCAAAGGGATTATCATCTGTTTTGTGGTGGGTCCTAGCATTGTGAAAGGAAGCTGCTGCACCTGGCTCAGAGGATTTGGGATGTGGTTGGAGTAGATGGGCCAAATTTAGGTAACTGGTGTTACTATAGACAAGGACAACAAATTATTGGAAGTGGAGTTGTCTGGGATGGGAATGATGTTGCAATTTCACAAATGCTCCAGGACCAAGGAAGACAACCAGAAGTACTGGGATTGTTTTAGGTTGCAGGTAAGGGACAGAGGGATGGACTAGAGATTGAGCTCATACAGCTGGTTAGTGTGTTGTTCATTCGTTCATTCATTCATTCATTCATTCATCCAACACGTATTTACTGAGTTACTATCATGTGTCAGTTAGTCTGTTAGGTTTTGTGATACGATAGTGAAGGAAACAACTTCTCGGTCTTTAAGGAGTGTATAGTTCAGTCAGAGAGACTGATAAAGAAATAGGTAATTACAACATAGGAAATAAGTCATTTGATAGAGGAAGTAGGTGTTTGTGGGTGTAAACAGGAGGGTAAATTTAACTAAGTCCAGTTGTGGAGGTAGGGAATGGGAGACCCAGAGGGACTTCTTGAACGAAGTGATAGTGGAGATCAGCAGGGTGAGTAGCAATTTTCCAGGACCTTCCCAGGCAAAGATGGAAGGAAGGAAGGAAGTTTCAGGCAGAGGGACCACTCTGTACAAAATCCTTAAGATAAAGAGAATATTGTATGTTCTTCAGCATGGCTGGGGCATGAACTCTGAGAAAGGGGGTTGATAGGAGATATGGCTGGAACGAGAGCCATGGCTCTGTCATTTAGACTTTGTTCTGTAATCAATGGGGATTCATTGAAGGTGAAGGCAGAGGAGTGCCTCCATCAGACTGTGTCCTAGAAAAGCCACTTAGGTGACTGTGTCTAGGGTGGGTTTAACTGAGCATCAGCGTGGACAGTAAGCTCAAATTTTTCTGTGTGGGACCAGTGTCACACATGGGACTATGTAGGGCACCAGATTCAATGGGGCAATGAATGTTTTTTGTTTTTTTCCTCCTTTTTTATATGAGGCTAGGCAGATGATGCCATGCCTTCGTTCCATTAAGAGCAATGTGAAATCAGTGAAATCTCCTAAGATTCTGCAAGGCAGATTTTTCTTTGTATGATTTTAAATTCCCTCAAGACCTGAAAGGGCCATTGCTGTAGAAAAGGGGTCTGGTACATGTAACACCTGGATGGAAATAACAGCTTATGGGAAAACATGGAATTTGAGGAATTCTGGGGCAGGATGCTGGAAGTAGATGACTGCAAAAGGCCTTTCCAAGTCACAGCCTTATAGCTCCTGGTCCTCTTTACCTTCTCCTCTTCCTGACCCCAACCTCATGAGGATGAAAGTGTACTCTAGAGACGTTTGATCAAATCCTGCCCACAACAGTCTGTGGTTTGAAAGTTACAGAATTCCCTGAGAATTGGTAAGCTCTCTATCTTCCTCATTAGTCATTTAGTACCATTTATAATTTCCAAACAGCTACTGTTTATAGAGCCCTGGCTTTCCATTTCTGAGTGTGTTTTATCATTATTCTTTTTGATCTTGGAAATGTAATCTTTAACAAACCACCAATTAACCATGAAATGTCACTGCAGCAAAACATCAGTATTCTCCATGGGGTTTGTTGTACTTGGATTTGACCTTCATTGTTCATTCTTGGACTGTCTTCCTAGTTTGTGGCTTATTTGGATTTGCATTTCTTCTTTTTGTTGATTACTTGAAAGCTTTTGTGTAGAAATTAAGCTGGTAAAATAACATAGAAGGCTTTTCCCCTATGATAGTCCCTTTCTTTTGATACCAGTAATTAAAAGTGTGCTGTGATAGCATTAGAGGACTTAAAGTTTGAAGGTTTTAAGAATGACTTGGAGACTCAGGAGTGAAAAGGGACTAATACAAGTGAGCATGAATTATTATTTTGCTCAAAATACTATTTAAAAGAGATTAGAATTTAGGTTTATTGAAGAAAATGGTTATATTTGAGCTATTTGAAGTTCTAACAGTCAGATATTCTTTGAAAATCTATTTTAAAGTTCTAACTGGTGATCATAGAGTAAAATTGCCACTTGATGGAATGTGGAATGTGAAGAGGTGAAAGAAAAGTCAGACTGGAATGATGCTACAAAAAAAGAAACTTCCCATCATGACCAGGCAGAGCAAATGGAAATCAGGTGGGAAAGGACATAGAAGCAGAGATGGTTTTGTGATTCCTGGAGCCTGCAGCTCTTTGAAAGTGCTAACCACCATGGGGCAGGTGCAGAGCACCAAATGAGAGCCTCTCGTAAAAGTCCACGCGGCAGAGATGACAGGGGCACCAGGTGGGAAGTCTCTCCATGTTTGGTACACAGGCTGGAATTTCCAAGATATGAAGACACAGGTCTTTCTCTGAAAGGGGCGGACTGTGACGTTTTTTAGATAGAATTTCCAGAGCTAATGACATACTCAAGCTAAAGAAAATATATCTGTCCATCTAGGGACACTGAAAACAGTGGGAGGCAGAAAGAGAAAATATTTTGGCAACTGAGAGACCTGGGCTGGTGTCTGTTACTTCAGTAAATTACTTAATGCCTCTGAGTCCAGCTTCCTCATCTATAAACTGGTGATGTACTAATAAGATTGTTGTGGGCATTAAATGAGATCATGGACGTTGGGCCATTGGTACAGTACCTGGCACATAAGAACTGTTTAATAAATGGAAACCAGCACTCATTATTCAAATGATAAGAATAGTGCATCTCAGGCTCTTGTTGAGAGAGGTTTCTTATTATCTATTCTAATTGCTAAGATGACTTGTGAAGCCCTCTGAATTTGCATTTGCTGGTTGCCTGCTATTGGCAATTTGTTCAATGTCCCTCCTATATTTCTTAGACCCTACCATTTTGTGCATGTGGCAAACTTTCAATTGCCATTATTTGGCATTTTCCAGCCCAGGAACTTCTGAAGCTGTTGAAGTCTGCTCTGCCTGTGTAGATGGCAGGAAGGAAGTGAGGGGAATTAATAGCTTCCCAGCAGCAGTCCTCAACCAAGGACTGATGGGAGTGGGTATCTAAATGCCCCAGCTCCCTGGCCCTTCAAGTTGGAAGCTTGTGTTTCCCAGAGTTTCTCTGTGGATTACCTCCACTTTTCCACACTCTTACCTGGCTATAACACAGTATTTAATGCTTGCCTTCTCTTCCCTATCTCACTTTCCTATTGGCGTTTCTTCCATTTCTCATATTAACTATTTGAACTGGAATGTTTATGACTGGGTTTGATTCTGGAAGAACCCATAGGAAGTCATTTTCTTGAGAGAAAACAGTTGTCAAATTGCCTTCTATGAAAGGATATTAAATAATAGAAAAACTTAAGCTTTCTTTATGGTCGATTCATTTTTCCCTATGCACATTAATTGGCTACAGTATTGTTTAAATAATGATATAATATAGAAGTGATACAAAAAGCAAAAGGACACTGCTGATTTTAGAATATTTGTTTTCATGTTAAGCATCTAAGACACATCAGTTATGTGAAATGAAAACATGATGACCCAAAACCTATGGGATGCAGCAACTGCAGTTCTAAGAGGGAAGTTTATAGCGATACAATCCTACCTCAAGAAACAGGAAAAATCTCAAATAAACAACCTAACCTTACACCTAAAGCAATTAGAGAAAGAAAAACAAAAAAGCCCCAAAGTTAGCAAAAGGAAAGAAATCATTAAGATCATATCAGAAATAAACAAAAAAGAAATGAAGGAAACAGTAGCAAAGATCAATAAAACTAAAAGCTGGTTCTTTGAGAAGAGAAGCCAAATTGATAAACCATTAGTCAGACTCATCAGGAAAAAAAGGGAGAAGATGCAAATCAACAGTTCAAAATGAAGAAGAAGTAACAACTGACACTGCAGAAATACAAAGGATCGTGAGAGATGACTACAAGCAACTCTATGCCAATAAAATGGACAACCTGGAAGAAATGGACAAATTATTAGAAAAGCATAACCTTCCGAGACCGAACCAGGAAGGAATAGAAAATATAAACAGACGAATCACAAGTGCTGAAATTGAGACTGTGATTAAAAATCTTCCAAGAAACAAAAGCCCAGGACCAGATGGCTTCACAGGCAACTTCTATCAAACATTTAGAGAAGAGCTAACACGTCTCCTTCTCAAACTCTTCCAAAATGTAGCAGAAGGAGCAACACTCCCAAACTCATTCTACAAGGCCACCATCACCCTGATACCAAAACCAGACAAATATGTCACATTGATAGAAAACTACAGGCCAATATCATTGATGAACAGAGATGAAAAAATCCTCAACAAAATACTAGCAAACAGAATCCAGCAGCACATTAAAAGGATCATACACCACGATCAAGTGGGGTTTATCCCAGGATGCAAGGATTCTTCAATATACGCAAATCAATCATTGTGATAAACCATATTAACAAATTGAAGGAGCAAAACAATATGATCATCTCAAGAGATGCAGAAAAAGCTTTTGACAAAATTCAACACCCATTTATGATAAAAAGCATCCAGAAACTAGGCATAGAGGGAACTTACCTCAGTATAATAAAGGCCATGTATGACAAACCCATAGCTAACATCGTTCTCAATGGTGAGAAACTGAAACCCTTTCCTCTAAGATCAGGAACAAGACAAGGTTGTCCACTCTCACCACTATTATTCAACATAGTTTTGGAAGTTTTAGCCGCAGCAATCAGAGGAGAAAAAGAAATAAAAGGAATCCAAATTGGAAAAGAAGTAAAGCTGTCACTGTTTGCAGATGACATGCTACTTTACATAGAGAATCCTAAAGATGCTACCAGAAAACTACTAGAGCTAATCAATGAATTTGGTAAAGTAGCAAGATACAAAATGGGCAGAAACCTCTTGCATTCCTGTACACTAATGATGAAAAATCTGAAAGAGAAATGAAGGAAACACTCCCATTTACCATGGCAACAAAAAGAATAAAATACCTAGGAATAAACCTACCTAAGGAGACAAAAGACCTGTATGCAGAAAAGTGTAAGACACTGATGAAAGAAATGAAAGATGATTCAAATAGATGGAGAGGAATACCATGTTCTTGGATTGGAAGAATCAACATTGTGAAAATGACTCTACGACCCAAAGCAATCTACAGATTCAGTGCAATTCCCATCAAACTAGCAATGACATTTTTCACAGAACTAGAACAAAAATTTTCACAATTTGTATGGAAACACAAAAGACCCTGAATAGCCAAAGCAATGTTGAGAAAGAAAAACGAGCTGGAGGAATCAGGCTCCCAGACTTCATACTATACTACAAAGCTACAGTAATCAAGACAGTATGGTACTGGCACAAAAACAGAAATATAGATCAGTGGAACAGGACAGAAAGCCCGGAGATAAAGCCACGCACATATGGTCACCTTATTTTTGAGAAAGGAGGCAAGAATACACAATGGAAAAAAGAGAGCCTCTTCTATAAGTGGTGCTGAGAAAACTGGACAGCTACATGTTAAAGAATGAAATTAGAACAGTCCCTAACACCATACGAAAAAGAAAGTCAAAATGGATTAATGACCTAAATATACAGCCAGACACTATAAAACTCTTCAAGGAAAACATAGGCAGAACAGCCTATGACATAAATCACAGCAAGATCCTTTTTGACCCACCTCCTAGAGAAATGGAAATAAAAATAAACAAATGGGACCTAATGAAATGTAAAAGCTTTTGCACATCAAAAGAAACCCTAAACAAGATGAAAAGACCACCCTCAGAATGGGAGAAAATATTTGCAAACGAAGCAACTGACAAAGGATCAATCTCCAAAATTCACAAACATCTCATGCAACTCAATATCAAAAAAACAAAGAACCCAATCCAAAAATGGGCAGAAGGCCTAAACAGACATTTCTCCAAAGAAGATATAGAGATTGCCCACAAACACATGAAAGAATGCTCAACATCACTAATCATTAGAGAAATGCAAATCAAAGCTACAATGAGGTATCACCTCACACCAGTCAGAATGGCCATCATCAAAAAATCTACAAACCGTAAATGCTGCAGAGGCTGTGGAGAAAAGGGAAGCCTCTTGCACTGTTGTTGGGAATGTAAATTGATACAGCCACTATGGAGGTCAGTATGGAGGTTCCTTAAAAAACTAAAAATAGAGCTACCATACGACTCAGCAATCCCACTACTGGGCATATACCCTGAGAAAACCATAATTCAAAAAGAGTCATGTGCCACAATGTTCATTGCAGCTCTATTTACAACAGCCAGGGTATGGAAGCAACCTATGTGTCCATCGATAGATGAATGGATAAAGAAGATGTGGCACATATATACAATGGAATATTACTCAGCCATAAAAAGAAACAAAATTGAGTTATTTGTAGTGAGGTGAATGGAGCTAGAGACTGCTATACAGAGTGAAGTAAGTCTGAAAGAGAAAAATAAATACCCTATGCTAACACGTATATATGGTATCTAAAAAAAAAAGGTTCTGAAGAACCTAGGGGCAGGATAGGAATAAAGACACAGATGTAGAGAATGGACTTGAGGACACGGGGAGTGGGAAGGGTAAGCTGGGATGAAGTGAGAGAGAGGCATGGACATATATACACTACCAAATGTGAAATAGATAGCTAGTGGGAAGCGGCCGCATAGCACAGGGAGATCAGCTCGGTGCTTTGTTACCACCTAGAGGGGTGGGATAGGGAGAGTGGGAGGGAGACACAAGAGGGAGGAGATATGGTGATATATGTATATATATAGCTGATTCACTTTTTAATAAAGCATGAACTAACACACCATTTTAAAGTATAACCCAATAAAGATGTTAAAAAAGAAAAGAGAAGAAAAGATTGAATCTGACCAGAACCCACGTGTAATCACAGCTCGGCGTTTAACAACTGGTTTAATTCCTTATCATAAATATACAACCAGGCCAGAGGCATCCAATATTTATAATAAATATCAGTGACATGATAGTATCATCATGAGACCTCTGTGTATTCTTTCTGATTCAGATGAAACCCAAATTTTCTGTCTCCCCACAAAACTTACTTTTTCTATTTTCATGCATTGACTGCATAATTGATTTTGGAGAGCTGTTCCATCTGTGTTTTGAGTTGGGCTGAAGTAAGCAGTCTCCCTCTCAGTGGGTATGCCTACTCATAACTCTGACAAAATACAGCATGGAATACACGTTGGATGTTTTGGTTTTATCTATCAGGTTGATTTACAAATGATGCCAGCGGTTGTATCGTCAAAATAGCAGCTTTCACACTTTTTTCCCCCCAGTGATTGATTCCTTTTACAAATATAATTTTCTCTAGAACTCCAAAGTATAAACTATATTATGAAAATACTGATTTGACAGGCAGGTAGCTGAAAATGGTAATGGACTGCTGTGTGCTCTCAGGACACTCTGCAGTTATTATTTACCCAGAAACCCATGGGAGGTATAGTAAGAAATCCCATTTCAAAATTGCATCACCAACAATGCCTAACTACTGCTTGTATTTTTTTTTTTCATTTTTATATTTTGCGGTACGCGGGCCTCTCACTGCTGTGGCCTCTCCCTTTGCGGAGCACAGGCTCCGGACGCGCAGGCTCAGCGGCCATGGCTCATGGGCCTAGCCGCTCTGCGGCATGTGGGATCTTCCCAGACCGGGGCACAAATGCGCATCCCCTGCATCGGCAGGCGGACTCTCAACCACTGCGCCACCAGGGAAGCCCTTGTATTTCTTATCATAAGCATCAAAGTCAGGGAAGAAGCACACAAAACTTCTAATAAGTACTAAAAGATTTATAACTAAGTAATATTAAAACATTATCTGTTAGAAATTAGTTATTGAGTAATTGACTATTATGTGATAAGACTGGGTTCCAGGTAGATGAGTCTGAATTTTACATGGTATAGAAATTGGAGGGGCATGTTATTGTAGAAGTGGGTTACTGATAGGGGAAAACGGAATTCTCTTATTATATAAATCTTAGAGAAGGGACAGTTTACCGTGATAAACTTAGATGATATGTACTTAGCCAATTGTACCAATAGGCCAGTCTGTGCGATGTTCAAGGAACATGGATTTTCCATTCTCTGAGGTCCTATCCAGTTGCATGAAACCCAGAATGGTGTCTCATCTAACCCTTTATGATCCTGAAAACTGTTTGTCACCCTGAAAATCCAGCATGATTCCCCAACATGATTGCAAAATCTGCCATTAATCAAGCAGCCCTTGTAACCTGGCTCTAGCAGTTTCTCACTATACCACTAGCACCATCTTGCCTCATTGTCCAAAGGTTGCATGATAAGACTAGGTACTGCACATGCCCAATATGATGGACTGGTTTAGCATGTAGGCTTTGACAAAGGCTTTCACAGACATGAGGACTTGATTACACATCTTTAGAAATGAGAGCAAACGAGGTACTGCTGTTTTAAAAAAATGACCAGGGCCAATCTACACACTTACTAATAAATAACATATTTAAAGTAAGGTCATTTATATACACAAATTTGGTAGGAGTCTTACACTGAGATTTGCAGACAAGAATGAGTTAACCAGACATGCCTTGCAAGGGGGTTCACCAAAATGTGTTAAAACCTAATATATATCACTTGTGAGTCAGTGACTCCTAGAATATTCCCACAGTGTTAAAATATACATTAAAAATAAAAAATTTGGACTAAATTATTTGTATGTAACACCTGAAACAACTATGCAGAATTTTAGGGCTTCCAGAAACATAGCTTAAAAATAAATCCTAAAATGAGGTCCCTGGCTTGGAGAATTTGGATTATTGCCATTTTACCAATGGAGAAAAAGCAAACAAATCAAAAATGACTTAGGCATGATTACATAGTAACTCAGTGGCAGGCCTGAAGAGTGGAACTCAGGGTTTCTGTGCTGAAATCCAGGAATCCAATGAGCTAAACTTCCAGGAAGTAGAGTATAGCACTGAAGTTCCAGATGACAGCTATATCATTGAGTTTGGTGTAAAATAAAATTCATTTCATTCAAGTGAGAACTGTTAGTTGCTCAAAAATAATATTGGGGGCTTCCCTGGTGGCGCAGTGGTTGAGAATCTGCCTGCCAATGCAGGGGACACGGGTTCGAGCCCTGGTCTGGGAAGATCCCACATGCCGCGGAGCAACTAGGCCCGTGAGCCACAATTACTGAGCCTGTGTGTCTGGAGCCTGTGCTCCGCAACAAGAGAGGCCGCAATAGTGAGAGTCCTGTGCACTGCAATGAAGAGTGGCCCCCGCTTGCCACAACTAGAGAAAGCCTTCGCACAGAAACAAAGACCCAACACAGCCATAAATAAATAAATAAATTTAAAAAAATAATAATAATAATATTGGGATATAACTTCCTATTACTTTGACTTTGCTCCTAATCCATGTCTGATGGCTTGGTAATGATAAAAAATCAAAGTGTAAAGTTATGTGCAGGAATACTCATTAGACTTGGAGGACAGAACCAGTAATGGGAAGGAATTGTAGGCTACTGTCTTAGGCTGTGAAGTCATTCATAATAAGCTTCTTATTAGCTTTTGGGCCACCATGTTGTACTGAATATCAAGCGTTAATCACCTCAGCTTGTAGACTGTAAAGTGTCTATAGGAAACAGAGTGTCATTTGATTTTCCCTAAAGTGATGCTGAAGCACATTGGCAATAGATTAACATTTTAAAGGACCATCATTTAAAGAAATGCTTTTCCTCAAAGAGTGAAATTCAGAACAACCTATTCTAGCCTTAAAGTTCGGATGGCTCTTTGTTTGCATCCAACTTCATTCTGATGGGAAATTTTGGACAGTCCCCTTCCCTCATTGTGGAGAGTCAGGGGGAGCTCAGATAAGGTGCTTGCCTTGAAAATGCATGGTGAAGTTTGTGTAGTGAAGGAAGATGTAGGGGTGAGTATTCACTAAAGGCATTTAGTTTTCTCATTCAGAAGATAAGTTCAGATTTTCCCAAAAGGTAGGAAAAGATCTAGAAATGGAAGACAAAGCTGAGAGTAGAAGTAGGACAATGTGAGATCAGGTGGGCATGGAGCATGGAAGGATCTCTTTTTCTCTTTGTTGATTTTCAACTGGTTTATTGGCTTTATTGGTGTATTAGTTTTGGAGAGAAGGTGTGAACGTAGGCTTTGTGTATGTACAATCTTCTCGTTTCCTTTTACTGAGAATCTCTGGTACAGGGTGGGATTAGGATCAGTGATAGTGGGTATGAGTCAGCAGAGGAACAGATCTCAGGAAATAGTTCAATTGAAGAATTTTAATAACGAACTAATAATTTCATAAGAAGATAGGGCATGTTTCAGCCCACAAAGGGAATATTTTATTGAAAAATACACTCTCTCCATAGTATGTGCTTGTACCCACTGGGGTAATTCTGGGAGTTAGATAATGCTTTGAAGTTAGTTGGGTGGTTTGAAGGTTTCTACCACTCTGTTCCTGAAAAGGTGTTTTTCATCTTTCTTTTTGATAATAATGCTTACAGGCTTTGTGGAGTAGATACAATGATGCAGAATAAACTCAATAGATAGAACAAATAGGTAGCTAAAATACCTCTCAATGGAAGGGGACCAAATGCATTGTGAATAACCAAGTGTTCATTTTATTCCAAGGAGGGGGTTGGGTAAATGACCCTGGTTCTGTGCCAGATGTTGTTTCAAAACTGGAGCTAGTGGCGATGGAGTCTTGCTGTGTCACTTCAGAAAGGACGTGTTGACTACCATTGTCAGTCTATCTGGTGGCAGTCTTTGTCGGCATTCGCCACAGCCGAGAAGGCAGGCGTGTCACACAAAGTTGTTTAGTTGACAGATGTTTCTTGCGTGGAAGCTCCGAGTTAGCTACCTTTGTAGAGTTTCCTATCCAGCTCAAGCTGGGACTACAGGAACCATTCAGCAAATGAACACTGACTCTACCAGCTGTTCCATCTACAGCACACGGAGGCTTTTCAGCTTGTCTGAAGCCTGGTACAATTTGTCTGCACAGGTGCTGCAGGTGGAAAGGTATATTAGACTCTCATTAACGCTGGCATTTCACTAGAGGCATTCAAGCCTCCCAGAGCTGGAAAGGGTTGCACTCTTAAATGTTAGGATTCAAAGGACATTCAGATCTTAAGGAGAGAAGCAGGGACATGTAGGCAATGGCCCTCTTTGTTTATAATGTCTCCTTGGTTTCTGAACTCATTCGGTGTTTTGTCCTCCCCTGCCGCTCTGGATGCTGCCGTGCCAGATTCATTAACTGATTAACCCCCCTTTTCATTTTCATGTGAAATGATTCTAACGTTTAAGTAATGAACCCTGGTCTCACTGGTGTGCTGCTGACCTTGGGCTTGTTTTGAATTTGCTAGCTGGCTGCAGTTTACTCTTCAAGCCTTGCCTAAAGTTATCATTCTGTGATGAGATATGAAGAAAATCGGTTAGAAATGGTCCAAAAGACTGAACCAATACAGGAATGGATGATTTTTTTCACCCAAACAGAGATGGAAGAGAGGGAAGTAGGATAACTGCATCTTGGTGGGACATGGCATGTCTGAAGTGAGTGGGAAAGGGAGACGAATATGGAAATTCTTTAGCCCTTGCAGTAGAGACTGGGGGTAGAGGGATAGCTTTAAGTTCCCTTTAGTTTATTTAAGAAATGACTTTATCCTCACATCTGAATGGTCTGAGTACAAATCCAAGTTAATTACAGTGGAACCCGTTGGACTCCTGATGTTATGGTGGGAGTCCTATACCTGCTTTATGAGTTGGCTGCATAAGATGGGTCTTCGATTCTATTCTGTGTTTCTGTTAGAAAGGATGTTAGGCTAGTGACGTATCTTAGGGGTATCAGTGCATTGTGCTGTGATACTCCTTCTTTTCTTTCCTTCTCTCCCCACCTTCTTCCTTCTCCTCAGCACATATAGAAGCCAGAAATGTCCTAACCTCTTTTACCTTCAATTTTTAAAACATTGACCCTGTCCCTGGCTCTGTGCCAGGTAATGTTGATTCATTACCCCATTTAATATCCTCAGCAAGCAGCAGAAGTAAGCATTATCAGCACCATGTTACAGACAGAAAATGGAGGCTCAGAGAGGTAACGACACTAATGTCAGGTCATGTAACTAATAAGTGATAAGGCTGAGATTCAGATCCATATCTCACTACAAAAGCCGCCTTTCCCCCACATGACTGATGTGCATTGACTTTCAATCCGTGTTTTCTTTAAAAAACTTTGGAGAGAGACCAAGTCCTTGACTTGGGTTAGAAAGGACTTTCATAGACCTGAATCTCAAAATGCTTAAATTACTGAAATAACAAACAGTAAGAAGTCCAGACCTTCTCCACATTTGGAATCGTTGTTCTTCCCATAGTCTTGTGTCTGTTTCATCAAATATGAGTTGGTTATGTTTCAATAAGAAAGGCCACTGAAACATAAAGCTGGGTGATTTAAAGTCATCTTTCGAGGCTTGACAGTCAGTGAATGTTTTATTCTCCTCTGTTGCTATGTCACAAGGACAAACGTAGATCTGATTATAAAATGCAATTGTGTTCCTCTCCGTATTCTACACAGAAAGTGTTATTAAGCCGTGGTGACCTTTGCTCACAAGAAACGTGGTTGGCGAGTCACAGAAAGTGTGAACAATTGCTCCCCCATGAAGCCCTGCTCCTGTGAATGGAGAGACGTCTTTTGGTAAAATGTAGCCATCTGGGAGGATTTAGGAAGGTTGAATACTGAGAAGTAAAGTGATGTGGGTCTTACGGATGGTTGTTGTGAAGTAGATCATTTGTCTAAATCCCAAACCCTGAAATGGCTATCTCTATGAAATGGAACATAGCTTTTATGATATGAATATTCAGTGACCTGACATCAATAAAAAGAGGAATAAAAAGAAGAAAAGCACATAGGTCAATTACATTTTTCCCACCTGGAGAGGTCTTTGCCGCTGAAGCTTGGCATGTCTCTGGACGCAGAGCATCCTTCTGGTGTGTGCTTCAGGCATTGTGCGCAGGTGTCTGGTTCCCATTGTGCTGCCAGTGGGCTGGGGGGCCACTTGCTGATGGAGCTCATTGGCAGCTCTTTGTGTATCTTCCTGCTCCCACAAAGCATCATGTCTTTATCTTCTTCCTTCACTGCCTACCTCAGGCACAGCAGGGGGATTGGATCCTCTAGCACCACCATGAACTTGAGAGCTTTGCCTCTGCTCTTAAATCTTGCCAAAAGCTTAATTGACACGTTTTCTTGAAAATTCTTTTTTACGTTATAACTAAATCTTTTGGAGCTTTTTCCAGGTTCCTTTGTTGGAGTTTTCTCTTACTTGCTGTGAATTTGCTCTTAGTTCTCAATTCGTGGAAGTATCAAATTTGGTCTGTCTTTTATTCATGGTTAATTTTACGTTATTCATTATCCGTTGATATTGTAACTCCTTTAAGCATATTTAATGGTGGTACACGTCATGCCAAACACGTCTGAGTTTCTCAGATCCATCTGAAGCAGAGAGGATGAAAAAAAAATCAGCATCTTCACTTTTCCAGAGGAAGGGGGGCCAGACCTTCTAATATTGTAAAATGTGTGAAATCATTGCTGTCTCCAACCGCAAGATTGTTTCAGCATCCATGAGGCAATTTTATGTGTTTTTGGAATGAGATCCTTTAGTTTCTCTCTGTATTACACTTAGTGTCTGATAAACAGTCCCTACTGTCTACACTTTTTTCCTGTTAGTAGTCTAAAGACTTCATTCTCACAAACTGTACCAGTTGACTTTTATCTCCCCTGTTATAATAAGTAGTTTGATGTCTGTTATAAGTAGCCTTGCCAGTAATGTTCGAGAATCATCAGGTTCACTAAAATCCCTTTGGGCTGAAATGTTTTCAGTATTCCTGCTCACCTCATTGTGTTCAACCAGCCCTTCTAAGCTTTCTTTAATGTTTCCATTGATTTCCTTCCTAAGTCACAGTCCCTATGACCAGTCCTGCCATTGCAGGTGCACTCAGAGTTCACCCTGGTGGATCACAGGTTCTCATGTCTATCAAGTGAAGTGGGATGATATTGTAAAGAAGAAATACGTTAAGTCCGTATGGCTGGCATCTCATGAAACTCACTTGGCATGTGGGCTAACATGCTTTCATGATTTTATAGTCTTTGTTTTTAAAAAATGTTTGAAAACATTGTGGTAAAATATACATAACATGTAATTTACCATTTTAACCATTTTATGAAAAGGTATACACTTCAGTGGCATTCACACTGTTGTGCAACCATCACTACTATCCACTTCGAGGACTTTTTTCATCTCGTAAGATGGGAACCCGGTACTCATTAAACAATAACTCCTCTTTCCTCCCTTCCCCCAGCCCCTGGCAACTATCATTCTACTTTCTGTCTCTATGAATTTGACTATTCTAGGTATCGTATATAGGTGAGGTAATATACAGTATTTGTCCTTTTGTGACTGGCTTATTTCACTTCACATACTATCTTCAAGGTTCATCCATGTTGTAGCATGTGTCAGAATTTCTTTCCTTTTTAAGGTTGCATAATACTTCACGCTAGGTGTATACCACATTTTCTTTATCCATGCATGCGTTGATGCACAATTGGGTTGTTTCCTCCTTTTGGCTATTGTGAATACTACTGCTATGAATGTGGGTGGGCAAATATCTTTTCACATCCTTGCTTTCAATTCTTTTGGGTATATATCCAAAAGTGGAATTGTTGGATCAGATAGTAATCCTATTTTTAATTTTTTGAGGAACTGCCATACTACTTTCCACAGTGTTGCACTGTTTTATATTCCCACCAGCAGCGCACAAGAGTTCCGATTTCTCCGCATCTTCACCAATAGTTATTTTCCGTTTTTTTTGATAATAACCATTCTGACGAATGGGAAGTGGTGTCTCACTGTGGTTTTGATTTGTATTTCCCTAATATTAGAGATGTAAAGCCATCTCTTCATGCGCTTATTAGATATTTGTATATTTTCTTGGAAGAAATTCCTATTCAAGTCCTTTGCCCATTTTTAAATTGAGTTGTTTGTTTGTTTTGTTGTTGAGTTGTAGGAGTTCTGTTTATATTCTTGATATTAACCCTTTGTCAGACATATAATTTGCAAATATTTTGTTTCATTCCAAGAGCTGCCTTTTCACTTTGTTGATAGTACAAAAGTTGGATGCATAAAAGTTTTAAATTTTGATATAGTCCAATTTACCTATTTTTTTCTTTGGCTGCTTCTGCAGCCTTTGTCTTTTTAGATTCAATCTTTTATAGTGTTTTTATCTTGAAAGAATAATCTTGGTTATTTTACTCTTTCCTCAAGATTCATGTTATAGACCTTTACTTAACCTCACTGCTAAGCATGCTTTTCACTCTCACAGACACTAAAATCTAGCCTGGAGTGTTGCTCCACGCGGAAGGTGAGTGGGCAGGCTGCAAGGGACCTTACATCCCCATGCTTTTACTTAGGCTTTCTCTAGGTTGAAGTTGTGTTATAAACAATAACGTATGATTTGGTTTGTTGGATAGCCTCAGAATTCCACTTTCTTTTCCATCCATGTATTCACTGTTCATTGGTGCTTGTATTTTCTATTTGTGCAGTTACTTTTCTATTAGTGTTATCTGAAAAATTAATGAGTATTCTAGATACCCTCATCTAGGTCAGGGTTTTTTTAACTTCTTTCTTTAAAGCACTTGAACCCCTTTTCTAACAAAAGCTTAAGTAGAAGCTCAGTACAGTGGGTAAGAGCAGTGGTTACTCAGGAGCAGGGAATGAAGATGTTCAGCTCACTGCTTTCCCTCCTCCAGCCCTTGAACCTTTCCCTTTGAACCTGGATGGAGGCTCTGTGGAGCCGAGTTTGCTCAGGACAGAAAAGCCTGTTGATAAGGCAGGAGATGAATTACAGTCATTCACTTCCCACTTCTCCAGTCCTACTTACATCAAAGCAATTCAACTTTTGTATGGTAAATGTATTTAGGAATCCATGTACTATTCAGCTTAAACTACAGGGTTCTCTCAAACTGGAAATCAAATAAACAAACATCCCCCCACCCCCTCAAAACAACCAGGTTTCTCTGCCTGAAATTGTTGTTCAGAAACCTCCAATCGACTTTACTGACCAAAACGATAACCCACACATGCCAAGGACTTGTAACCATGATACATGATACACTTCTTGGGACACCCCATTGTGCATAGTGACCCATTTTATTGATGAGTATTTCACATAGGAAGATTCAAAAGCCAGAGGAGAGTCCCCTGGTAAGGAGGCCACCTACTGAGACACAGGAAACTTAATTTTGATCCACAGACATTTTAAACTAGAAAGGAACTTGGAGATCGGTAGCCCAAGAGGCAGCAAGAGTGGTGTGTTTGGTTTGCACAGAATTTAAAAAATTAGTTGCCAGCATTAAAAAAACACCCAGCAGTGTTTATATAAACATTACAAATAAAGATAAAAATCTTGATTTTAGCCTGTCTTGGAAAAATCATAACATGTGACACTAGGCCCATGGTCCTGTATGGCACTGATGAATTACAGGAGGCCTTTAAAAACTCCCAGTGTCGGGCTTCCTTGGTGGCGCAGTGGTTGAGAGTCCGCCTGCCGATGCAGGGGACACGGGTTCGTGCCCCGGTCCGGGAAGATCCCACATGCCATGGAGCGGCTGGGCCTGTGAGCCATGGCCGCTGAGCCTGCGCCTCCGGAGCCTGTGCTCCGCAACGGGAGAGGCCACAACAGCGAGAGGCCCGCGTACCGCAAAAAAAAATTAAAAAAAAATAAAATAAAATCCCAGTGTCCAGTCTGCATCCCAGACAAATTAAATGATATTCTCTGTGGTTAGCACTCAGACGTCAGTATATATTTAAAAAATTGTACTCAAAACACATGACAGTGATTATCATCTAAGTCATTTTAAGCGTACAGTTTAGTGTTTTAAGTGTATTCACATTGTTGTGCAACAGACTTCTAGAACTTTTTCATCTTGCAGAACTGAAACTCGATACCCATTAAACACTAATTCACCCACCCTCCTTCTTCCAGCCCTTCCTTGGCAACCACTTTTCTACTTTCTGTTTCTATGATTTTGAGTACTCTACATACTTCATATGAGAGGAATCATACAGTATTTGTCCTTTTGTGACTGGCTTATTTTGCTTAGCATCATGTCCTCAGGATTCATCCATGTTGTAGCATTTGACAGGATTCCCTTCTTTTTTTTTAAGGCTGTATAATATTTCATTGTTTGTATGTCCATTCATCTGTGAAGGAATATTTTGTTTGCTTCCACCTCCTGACTATTGTGAATAATGTTGCAGAGTGTGCAGATTTATTTCTGAGATCCTGCTTTGAATTATTTTGCATATAAACCCAGAAGTGGGATTGCTGGATCATATGGTAATTTTATTTTTAATTTTTTGAGGAACTTCTGTACTATTTTCTATAGTGGCTGCACCATTTCTCATTCCCAGCAAGAGGGCACAGGGTTCTAACCTCTCCGTGTCCTCTCCAACACTTGTTATTTCTGTTCTTTTGACAGTGGCCATCCCAATGGGTGTGAGATAATGTCTCATTGTGGCCTTGATTTGCATTTCTCTTAAGTTTAGTGATGTTGAGCATCTTTTCATGTGCTTGTTGGCCATTTGTATATCTTCACTGGAGACTTGTCTATTCAAGTTCTTTGCACTTAAAAAATCAGTTATTTGTGGTTTTTTTTGTTGAGTTGTGGAAGTTCCTCAGATATTTTGGATATTAATCCCACATTAGATATAAGATTTTCAAATATTTTTCCCATTCCAATAGGTTGCCTTGTCATTCTGTTGATTGTTTCCTTACCTGCATGGAAGTTTTAAAATTTGATGTAGTCCTATTTGTCTACTTTTGCATTGTTGTATGTGCTTTTAGTATCGTATCCCAGAAATTATTGCCAAATGTAATGTCCTAAAATTTTTACCCTATGCTTGCTTCTAGGAGTTTTATAGTTTTGGTCCTGTACTCCTTTCTTTCTTTTTTTTTTTTTTTTTTTTTTTTTTTTTTTTGCGGTACGCGGGCCTCTCATTGTTGTGGCCTGTCCTGTTGTGGAGCACAGGCTCCGCACGCGCAGGCTCAGCGGCCATGGCTCACGGGCCTAGCCACTCCGCGGCATGTGGGATCGTCCCGGACCAGGGGAACGAACCCATGTCCCCTGCATCGGCAGGTGGACTCTCAACCACTGCGCCACAGGGAACCCCTGTACTTCGTTCTTTAATTTATTCTTTTGCAAGTAGATATCCAGTTTTCCAATATCATTTGTTTAAGAGATTGTGTTTTCCCCATTGTGTATTTTTGGCACCTTTGTCAAAAATCGTTTGGCCATATAAGCAAGGGTTAATTTCTAGGCTCTCTACTCTGTTAAACTGGTCTAAATGTTTTTCTACAAGTACCATACCACTTTGATTGCTGTTGCTTTGTACTGTGTTTTGAAATCAGGAAGTGTGAGGCTTCTAACTTTGTTCTTTTACAAGATTGTTATGGCTACTTGAGGCTCCATAAGAATCATAAGATATTTTTCTGCTACTGGGATTTTGATCGGAATTGCATTCAATTTGTAGATTTCTTTGGGTAGCGTGGCCATTTTAACGATATTCCAATCCTTGAGCATGGGATGTCTTTCCATTTATATACAAATACAATCTTCCTTGATATCTTTAAGCAGTGTGTTGTAGTTTTCAATGTACAAGTTCTTCACCTTCTTGGCTAATTTTATACCTAAGCATTTTCTCCTTCTTGATGCTGCTGTAAGTGAGATTATTTTCTTAATTCTCTTTCAGATTGATCATTGTTAATGTATAAAAATGCAACTGCATTGTGTTTGTTAATTTTGTATTCTGCAACTTTGCTAAAATTATTTCTTGGGTTCAGCAGGTTTGTTTGTGTGTGTGTGTGTGTGTGTAATCTTTAGGAATTTTTGTGCCTAATATGTCATCTGTAAACAGAGATCATTTTACTTCTTCCTTTCAAATTTGGATGCCTTTTATTTTATTTTTTTGTGTGTCTGATTTCTCTGGCTAGGACATTTAGTACTATGTTGAATAGTAGTGATGAGAGTGGGTATCTTTTCCGTCTTCCTGGTCTTAGAGGAAAAGCTTTAAGTCTTTCACTGCCGAGTATGATGTTAGCTGTTGGTTTTTCATATATGGCTTTTATTATGTTGAAGTACTTTCCTTCTATTAATAGTTCGCTGTGTTTTTATCAGGAAAGGGTATTAAACTTTTGTCAAATGTTTTTTCTACATCAGTTGATATAATCACGTGGTTTTGTCTTTCCTTCTGTTAATTTGCTGTATTACAATGATTGATTTTCATATGTTTCATCATCACTGCATTTCATTTGGGCATGGTGTATAGTACTTTTTTTTTTTTTTTTTTTTTTTTTGCGGTATGTGGGCCTCTCACTGTTGTGGCCTCTCCCGTTGCGGAGCACAGGCTCCGGACGTGCAGGCCCAGCGGCCATGGCTCACGGGCCCAGCGGCTCTGCGGCATGCGAGATGCTCCCGGACCGGGGCACGAACCCGTGTCCCCTGCATCGGCAGGCGGACTCCCAACCACTGCACCACCAGGGAAGCCCGAGGGCTGTCACTTTTGTTCAGTTACATGAACATGGTGACAGGCAAGCATAAATGCAGAGATGGCATTCCTGTGCTGGTATGGGGAAAAGGAAGAGAGGCCACTGGTCAGGACATTGTTTTGCCTAGGGAGGAAGAAGATCCAGTACTTTGGTAATTTATTTAAGCTTTTGTTTTTTTTTTTTTGCGGGATAGAGGAGCAAGTAGGGGAGCTCATACTTGAAGCCGAATCCGGCCTCCGTACCCTGACACTGAATTAAATCTGAAGACAGAGTTGTGGGTGAAGTAGAAAAGAATAGCTTTATTGCTTTGCCAGGCAAAGGGGGCTAGAGCAGGCGATTGCCCTCAAAACTCTGTGTCCCTGACCTGGAGAGGGTAGTGAGGAGTTTTATAGTAATCGTTCAAAGAGGAGAGCATGATCAGCTCATGGACATTTCCCTGATTGGTTGGTGGTGAGGTACGTGGGTGTCAGCATCATCAACCTTATGGTTCCAACTGGTTCTGGGGTCTGCGTGTTTGTGGGTAGCACACCATTAACTTCTCCCACCTAGTGGGGGTTTCAGTATCTGCAAAACAGCTCAAAGATATTGTTATGTGTATCCCTTAAGGGGGAACCAAGACCCTGCCAGAAGGCTGCACTAGTGTTTCTTTTGACTATTCCTCCCTTGTCTCGCATCCCCTCCCTTCTCTAATTAGCAACTGTTTGAACCTGCTCCTTGGAACTCAGGGAAGGTCATGGAGGCTGAATGAAGCCTATTTCCTGTAATCAAGAAATGGGGGACACCGATACAGGCTTTGTGCCCAGGAGCCCACAGGGTCCTGCTAGGGATCATACTCAGTGCAAGGAGATGTGGAAAATCCAGAGATAAGGAATCATGGCCTCTTACTTTCCAAGGGCTCCTACTCTATGTTGTGGGGGAAATCAGACGCATTCATTAAGAGTCTGCCCGATTGAAGGATGTGAAAAGAGTTATCACAGAGGTACAACTAACATGCTGGGAAAATGTGTGGTCCATTCTCACTGGGATATCTGGAAGGGCTTCCTGTAGAAAGTGGGATTTTAATTGAACTTAAAAACAATTTGTACTTTGAAAAATTATACTCTTGAAAGAAATGAGTTGAGCAAGCGCCTGTCCTCTGATGGAGGGAGGGAAGTCTGGCCTAGTTGAGTGGAGGCGGGAAGGTGAGTGTTACGCTTAGTCTGGAAAACTCGGCAGGGTCTTCAACCCTACGGGGCTTTGAACGTTCGGTTGACTCTTTTCGGTTTTCTTCTTCTCGCATTGGGAAGCCATTTAAGATTTAAGCAGGGGAATAATATTCTTAAAGAAAATAACTATGACCAGGATGAATTGAAGGGAGGGAGAAACGACATACTCATTTATCTACAATTTGGGGAAGAGAGGAAGATTATCTCTAATTCATTAGATGTGCATTGTATCAGCAGGAGGGAAATAAGCAGCATATCTTGATACATAAATCCTCCTCCCATATATGCATTCTTTTTCACCAGGGAGCAAGTATTTGGCAGCCAAGTTATCTTTAAAGTAATACTAAGAAAGCTATTTGGAATAAATGTTTCAGAACCATTTGTTACTTTGCACAGACCTATGAGCAAGTAGGATTGAGCTAAAGCATTTACAGTGGTATGTGGTTCTGCAGGGGCCGCCACCCTATTATATATACTTATATCTTGGCTAAACTCCAGCTGTTGCCACTGCTATTAGTCAAAGAACTGAAGTGTCAACGAGCTAATCAAAATAGCAAAGTGGGAGTCAAGAGTTTTTCCGCCTGTTTCCTAAAGTCTTAGGAAGATTGTTTCCTTTTTATTCCTTATATTCAGAACCTAAAAGCCTCCCAGACATCTAATCTTTACTAGGTCAAACATTTCAAAAGGCAGTGGGATTATTTTCCAGTTGCTTTTCAGTTTAAGGCAAGTGTTTTAGGGGCTTCCAAAGCCTCCCTCCTGAATCCATTTATGAAAAAAAAAAACAAAAACAAAAAATGAAAGGCATTATTAACCCAACTACATTGTCTTGGTGTAAAAATCCTAACATATAGCATAGTGGGAAAAGGTTCTGAATCATGACCTAAGAGATGTGAGTTCTAGACCCAGTTTTGTGAATGAATAGCTTGGTGGTTTTGTCAAGTCTCCTATTTAACAGGGAGGGATTAGAATTTTTCTGTATGGTTTCTGTACTATTCAGTAGTATTGTTCACAATTACTTTTGCCTAAGGAGTTTAGAAAATGGAGAGACACATGATAATGTTGCAGGAAGAGGGACCTCTTCCAGGGCCCAAGAGTGGGCTCTTGTCTACCACTCAGAAAAGAATTTTCTGAGGAGACACACGTGCTGACAAAGCAACAGACTTTATTGGGAAGGGGTGTCCGGGTGCAGAGCAGGAGGGGAAGGGAACCCAGGAGAACTGCTCTGCCATGTGGCTCGCAGTCTCAGGTTTTATGGTGATGGGGTTAATTTCTGGGTTGTCTCCGGCCAGTCATTCTGACTCAGGATCCTTTCTGGTGGTGCACACATTGCTCAGCTAAGATAGGTTCCAGAGAGAAGGATTCTGGGAGGTTGGTAGGACATATGGACAGGAGTCTCCTCTCTCCTTTTGACCTTTCCCTAATTCTTCCGGTTGGTGGTAGTTGGTTAGTTCCGCGTTCCTTACCAGGACCTCCTGTTTTAAGATAGCTCGTGAAAGTGGTTACTGTCGGGCCTGGTCAGGGCAGGCAGTTTTGGGCAGTGGTTTCCCTAAAAATAAGATTGTGGTCAACAATTTTGGGTGGAAGTGATGTGTGTTACTTTTCGGCGAGAACTCACACTGCCAGTGTGAGGCTCCAGAATTCTTTCTCTCTACAAAGATGACTGAGAGAGGTGGCTTTGTCAAGCTGGGGGCAGGAATAAGGAAAACGAAGAGCAGAACTCCTAGGCAGCCCATGATGGGCATGTACAACGAGCGGGAAATGAACCTTTGTTGTTTTAAACCACTGAGATTGGAGGAATTATTCAAGCTTATTCCTTTTTGTTTGTTTGTTTGTTTGTTTGTTTTGCAATATGCGGGCCTCTCACTGTTGTGAGAGGAAGATAATAACAACGACAGGTAGCAAAACCTCTAAAATGGAGACTATACTGCATTATAGCCAATTAATGGGAGTGGGAAGCTCGGGCTCACTGTCCAGGACATAGAAATAAAAGCTGAGGATGCTCTGAGGCATCTCTTGGATCTCTATAAGCCTCCATCATTTCTGCTGAGTAGGGTTGACAGATAAAATATAGGCTCTTCAGTTAAATATGAATGTCAGAAAAACAACGAGTACATTTTTAAGGTAAGTATGCCCCAAATAGTACATAGGATCTACTTATACTAAAAGTGATGACTTCTTATTCATGTGAAGTTCAAGTTTAACTGGGTATCCTGTATTTTTATTTAGTAAAGGTGACAGCCCTACTGATGATCCACAATGAAGGCAGTTCAGGAACGGTACATGCTGGCTCTCGGACAGTCAGAAATGGCTTCAGCAGATCCAGGTACAGTATGAAATTCTTTTTGGATGTAGCTCAGAAGCCATGGCCAGCCCTTGACTGCAAGTACTGCCTCGGGTTTCCCTGAGGTGGGGTAAACCTTCCTCTTAATGGCCTTTTGGTAAGTCTGGAAGACCATATCCAAGGGCAGCCCCAAAGTCAGTTTCATCCTCACAACCATGTTTCCAATTCCTGGAATTGGCTGCATGTGACTCACAAGAGATGAGGAGGTTTGTGAAAATTGGGAGTGTCATAGCTTGAACCCTTTGTAGGTAAAGTTTTGGTGCTCTGAGAGTCTTAACAGGAGAAATGTGAAAGACTCCAGGTCCCCAGGTAGATAGAAACAATCCTGTTCTACTTCTGTGTATGTGACAAGTCTCTGATAGTTCACAGAGCAAATATCTGCTCTTAGAAAGACTGATGCAAGCTTGGATGTTTCTGGTGACAAGGCAAGGTCGTGAGTCTGAAGTTGAACTTTTATGGTTGAGGAGACAATAAGGTGGTCAGAAGGTCAATCATGGAGGAGACGTTGGCTTCATCCATTGTGCAGGCTTGTATATGTGGTTCTATGTAGATTGTGTTTCAAAGGTGGAGCTTGTTTACAAGTATGAACATTCTCTGACGTGCTTTTTGGACCTTCATACCCAGAGCTAGAGCAGTGCCGAGGCTCTAGAAATGCCATGGATATTCTGAGCTGTCAGTGGCATTTCCCAGGTACAGTTCCCTTGGTGCTGCTCCTTGAAATGTCCAAAGGGATTATCATCTGTCTTGTGGCGGGTCCTAGCATTGTGAAAGGAAGCTGCTGCACCTGGCTCAGAGGATTTCGGATGTGGTGGGAGGAGTAGTAGTACTACGACTATAAATTGTATCACAGCATATCTATTCCATCTTGAGAGTGGGGTTGGGGGGTTATGAAGGGGGGCTTTTATTGTACTTTTATACATTGTACCCTTGAAACTAATTCAATTTTTTAAAATTAATTAATTTATTTTGGGCTGCATTGGGTCTTTGTTGCTGCTAGCGGGCGTTCTATAGATGCAGTGAGCGGGGGCTCCTCTTGGCTGTGGTGCACGGGCTTCTCATTGCAGTGGCTTCTCTTGTTGCGGAGCATGGGCTCTAGGCACTCAGGCTTCCGTAGTTGTGGCACGTGGGCTCGGTAGATGTGGCACACGGGCTCTAGAGCGCAGGCTCAGTAGTTTTGGTGTGCGGGCTTAGTTACTTCATGGCACGTGGGATCTTCCCAGACCAGGGCTCGAACCCATGGCCCCTGCATTCACAGGCATACTCTTAAACACTGCTCCACCAGGGAAGCACAACAATTCAGTTTTTTATAAAGAGAAGATTCCTAATATTATTCCAAAATTTTAAAAATATGTAGTTGGATAACACTATGAAAAATTAACTGATATATTCTTTTATTATTTCTCTTTGCTCCCTGGATTTTTTTCTTCATCCAGTCAGCTAGGCACTGTGAGTTCACTGCATTAGGAAGGTAAAGACTCAGCAGAAATGAGGGAGAAAAAAAGAAAATTCTCAGATTTGGAATGTTTAAAACAGAGGCCACAGTAGAACAGGTGAGAATTCTGAGAACAAAAAATAAATGTCGTCTCAAATGTAAAAAAGTATTCTCTGCACTGGGAGGCAGGACAGGGAGGGAGGGAAGGACTGAAGGAGAGAGATCAGTGTGGCCAGGGACATGGAAACTGTGCTTGAGGACGATAGGCCCAGGAAGAGAATCAGAATCTGGAGAAGATTCAGCCTGCACGTGATCATTGCCTCCAGCCAGCACCCTCATCTCAGACGTTGGGAAATTCAGAGAGAGAGTGGGAGTACGTCAGGAGGGCCACGCGCATCGTCTGTGAGGCAGGGGTTGTGGCCATTCCCTATTTGTGAGAAGTCCCCAGCAATTTCCAGGCCTCCTTCTGGAAAATGCTGGCGGACGTCTCTAGTGCTTATGTGAAAGCTTGTTCACAAACCTTGAAAGATACAGATGTAGATGACTGATAGATAGATGCATAGATAGAAAAATGTCATTAAATAAAAGCTCCAGGAAAGGTTTGGAAAATGCCCTTTATTGCATAGGACGTTCCTATTGTCATATGATGTTAGACTGAGTGCCGGTCCCTTCATCCTCCTTCAGACCACGGCATTCTGTCTGCTACTCTCCCGAGGGTCCTTTCTTCTCCCTGGAAGGGATAAAGCAAATGAGATAGAACAGGAAGAGACAAGAAGCACTCCAAGCTCTGCTGGTCAGGGTTATCCTCCAGCATTGCCTTAATGCTCAGAGCCACACACACCACAGTGAGCTTGGCTCCAGATCAACTACCACGCAACGAAGGTTCTGGAACATTTCCATATCTCGGGGGAACTCATTTCCACGTGACTCTCTTTCATATTCCCCATTGTCACAGAAGGCTTGGTATAGTGGTCAGGGTGAGATCTCGGCTCAGGCCCAAGCCTCTCAGACCTCAAAGTTCTGGTCCTGCAAGGGCCCCTGTCCTCTCTTGAGACCACTCCTGGCTCTCTCTGCCAACAAGGAGCTGCTGGTGTTACGTCCTCTAAGAGTTGAGGTCCATCGTGCAGACCCTGAGAAAACTCCTAGGAAAAGGCTCCACCTTCTTGTTTACGTCAACAGAGGTCAATGCCTTTGTTAGTGCTGGGTGTGTCCCATTTGATGCAACTGCAGAGCCATTAGGTAAACCAGCACATGTGTGCGGCCCCTTCCCTTAGACTCCTCTGGGCCCTCGTGACATAGGCTCAGAAGACTGCCAGCCTCAAGCCTTACCTCTTCCAAGGCCACACCATCTCCAGGATCTTCTCTCCCATGAATCTAAGTTGCTGTGTGGAACTCAAAAGAGCGAAAACAGCCTGCCTGCGGGGTCTCTTCGGGCTGGGGCCTTCTACATTCTCTTCCTCGTCCTCCTTGTCCTCCTCGTCCTCCTCATCCTCAGAGGTGGTCTCTGGTTCCACACTGCCCTCCTCCTCAGGGGTGCTCTCGGATTCCACATTGCCCATCAGCTGGGCCATGGTGAGAAGAAAGGCACGGCAGCTGAAGCCCTCCAGGACGCCGAACTTCACGTGCTGCTGGAGTATCTCCAAGGTGGGGAAGACCCGGCAGCAGGCCATGCACCTGAAGCCGGTCTCCATGGTCACCATCCAGGCCGGTATCTTGGCCCTGGGTGTCTCATGGACTGCAGGTGACCCTGATGGGCTGCCTGGCTCTGCCCTTTCCTCATACTCTTTCTCCTCCCCAGTGGGCTCACTGTCAGACAGGAGGCTTTCGGTGGACACATCAGAAGAGGGGTCAGTGGCGACTGCGCACGCATCCTCAGGAAGGGTCACTTCTTCTATCCTCAGCTGCTTTTCAGGCAACTCCAAGGGTTTCTTTGTCTTCCAGGAGACAGCTACACCCTTGTTCACTTGTACCTGCATGTAGTATATTTTCATGCCCCTTTCCTCTTTGTCTGGGTGCAGATAGTTCTTACAGGGTGAAGAGGGTGATGAGGAGACACAGTGTGATGGGGGAGCGGTCTCCCCTTTTTCCTGAACCTGGTCTAGGGGTGCTGTAGGATGGGCAGTGTCTCGATGTGATCTCCGGATTCCTGAAAAAGGAAATTAAAAACATAATAACATGCATGGGACATGCCGGAACCTGAGGGAGCAGGTGTGGTAGACGAGAGAGGTACATTTGCATGACGTACCTATGTCGTGAGCTTGGTGTCTGTTGGCCGTAGGATGGAGTGGTGCATCTGGTGTCATCTGTGGGCTTTTCATGTGCGTGTGGGGGGATACTGGAGCGGTGTCTGTATACAGGAGTTGGAGTATGGTGGTGAGGGCTGTGGTATGTGAGGGATGTGGCTGGATGCGTGTACGACCAGGAGTGTGAGTTTGGGAATATCGGTGGTGCATTCCTTGTGGAATGGGGCTATGGTGCTTGGGGTTTCTGTGTGCAATGAGAAGGGCTGTGCCTGGAGGGCGGGTGTATGTGTGAGCTGTGTGGACCTGAGCTGGATGGTCCTGCTCTCAGGCTGGAGGTGTATGATGCAGAACTCTGTCCTTCTCTGGAAGCAAAGGCAAAGACAAAGCCTACATTTTCCTCTGAAGATGCTTAATCTGGTCCCTCTTCCCTCCACCTCAAGCCCAGACCTTTCCGGCCCCTGCTCCTTGACTTGCCTACCATGGGTGTACCAGGATTCTCACACACCCCCAGACTCAGCTGGGATCCACGCCCTCGGAACAGCTCAGCCATCCTTCCCAGGCTCCTCCACAGAGCCCTCATCACCTCTGATGACACTGGGTTTCCTCGCAGCCTCCCTAGGATCTGTGTGCCTCCTGCCTCACAGCCAAGCACCCCCTCACCTGAGGAGCCCTGCGCCCTTACCAGCGTAGATGAGCTTCACGGAGAAGAAGCACAGAAGTATGTAGAGGCAGAGGAGACCTCCCCTGCGCCTGGGCTGCAGGCTTGGGCCACCGCAGTGCATCCAAGCCGAGGGGGATCCTCTTGTGACTTCGAGATTCCTGAGGGAGGAATGAAAGGCTCAGGGTGGGTTCATCAGTCCTCTGTCCAGAAGTATTTACAGAGTGTCTGACACGTGTCCGGTGCAGTGAATACACACAGTTGAGAGTGTGGTTCCCAGTGGATCCTCCAGGATTTAATTCCAATCAATACTTATTCTCTCACTGTCTAGTTGGTAATGTAGGCCTCGGTGGTGACTGTGAGTGTGTGGGAAGAGTGAGTGATGTGTATCAGTTAAGTCTGTGGTAAGTGTGGGGTTGGCATGGGGAGCACGGTGCAGACGTGTCTATCTGTGTCTGTGGCCTTTGTGTGCATGGTTTCTGTTTACAAGTCAGGAATTCTGGGACATGTAACTTTTCCTCATTACATGGTGTGGCTTGTATTTATGGTGCGTGTTCATTCCTTCATTCACCAAGATTCAGTAAGCAGCTACTCCTGTGTATCCGGCACTCTTCCAGTGTTGTAGTCTTTGGTAACGCTGCACATTCTAGTAGGGGAAGACACACACTAAACAAAACTACAATAACTATATAATACATCAGCTGGTGGTAAGTATATAAGGGTTGCCAGACTTAGCGAACAAGAATACAAGGCACCCAGTTAAATTTCAGTTTCAGATAAACCCAGAATAATTTTTTAGTGTAAGTATTCCCATGCAGTATTTGGCCTGACTTAGTTTTAGTGTAAGTATGGCCCATACAATATGTGGGACATACGGATACTGAAAAATTACTTGTTGTTTATCTGGAATTCAAATTGAACTGGATAGCCCATATTTTCTCTGGCAATCCTGACATGGGTTACTGAGACTGTGGTTTACTGTGGTTTGTACAAAGCGGGTCTGGCATTACTCAAGAATGTGTTATAAGTGTGGTGTGTATGACACGTGACTGGTTCTTACAGAGGTATTTAGAGATGGCTGAAGTTAGCTGTGTTTGTGCAAGAGTTGAGGAGATACATGTATATATATTGTGTGTTTGTGTGTGTGTCCTATATATATAGTGTGTGTGTCTGTATATATATCTCATCTCCAGCGTTTGGTGTTGGAGGAGAGGATTGTGATACAGGTGGGTTGTATGAGAACGTAGTACAGGAGGGATCCGTGTATATACCTCCATGTGCTGTGTGTGGTTTACTAAGGAAGTTATATGTGGGGTGTGTGATATTTTTGCTGCATCAGAGTGTACATGGGTGTATGAGTTACTGTCTCATCAAACACCCCTAACAAGAATTCTGTATACACTCTTACGTACACCGAGTGTCAGCCAGGTCCAGGCAGGTTGACAAGAATTTTACCATGCAGACTTTATATCTGGTAAGCACTCTACCCCCATTCATCTCGCTCTTCTCTGCATTACCACACACACACACACACACACACACACACACACAGACACACACACACAGTCACACACACACACACACACACAGGAACATAGAGCAAAATATTCTGAATGGTCAGGGGCAGTCATTGCCTTCCCCAGCCTGTCCCAGCCACTGCCTGGAAATCTGCCTGCTGTCTAGAGCTCCATTCCCAGGGCCCATCGTACAGTCTCCAGGGCCCTGGGCCTGGTAGGAGCTACTGGGCTCTAATCTGGGGCAGAGGCCTCTAGCTGGAGCTCTGGGGTGACCACCCCTCTCCCAGGGCAAGCTACTCGCCTACATTTAATGCACGCAGGCACCACGTGGCCCGTGGCTCTCAGAGCTCCCCGCAGGACCCTGAGGACATTTCTCACCCCCGCTCACGTGGTCTCAGTCTCTGGAAAACCCTTCCCTTCCCTTGATCTCCTTTGGGAAATTCTTCCTGTTGAAGGAATAAAACCTCCTTGCTTTCAATAGGACACCATCCCTAGACAAACAATCTTCTTTCAAAGTGCATTCCACTTGTCAAGATATTTTTCAACAGGGCCTTCAACTCATGGGGCTTCTCTTTCCACTTTGGTAAAAGAGGCCAAGCAACTCATGGGTCTCTCTCAGCATCCTTGCATCCTTCACATCCCCCACCTCATGACCCCAGGGAAAGATCCAAGAGAATAAGAGAGAAATCGGGGACTGAGAAAAGCTGCACCTCTAGGTCTGTGCAAGCAGGATGCAGCCTGCTATGAGTCCGACAAAGCTCCAGGCCCGGCTGCCCCAGGAGAGAGTCCTCAGACCAGCGGAGCTGACCTCCCATCTCCCAGGGGGCATCTGGCCGTTCTGTGCCGTCTCACACCACAGGGACCCTCCGGATAGATACGGCAGCATCAGTGAGACAAGGTCTCTCGCTCCCTGCTTCACAGGTGACACGTTCTCAGTCCCCCGCTTCCTAGAGAAGCTTCAGTTTGGCAGAAACCCATGTGCCCCAGACAAGTTGCCCCCCACATACCTCCTCCGTTCTCAGCAGTTTCCTGGGACTCTTCATTTTCCAGATGTTTCCTCTTTTGTCGCCGTTCCATCGTACCAACTAGAAGTCTCTCTTAGAAGATGCCTCAAGAGATGTCCAACTCCTCCTCTTCCCTACAGGTTGGCTCTTCTTGGCTCCTGGGCAATCCGTTGAAATGATTCAATACAAATAAAAATGGTCAAGTCTCCTAAATGGCTGAAAAACTTGTACCACTTGGTGAACCACCAGTACTGCCTAGTGCTCACCAGGGCTGTTATGTTTGCAAGGTTGCCAGGCGCACAGTGGAATTCTGTGACCTCAGTGATGACATCAGAGCATTCGGTGGACCTAGGTTGAGCACAGTGTCTGCAGTAGCACAGGCCCCATTTTCAAGAACAATTCCTTTTTCCCAGCCGAAGCTTTCCCGTGAAAGGGAAAGGTTCATACCATATCTATTATAAATTGTATCATACCATGTCTATTATAAAATTCACATTTTGATTGGAGATCTTTTAGTGTCTTTTCTAGAGAGATTTAATATGAATATTTTAAATGGTCTCCAGTTTCCCTGTGGATTATTGACATTTTAAACTCTGCACTTCAATTTTCCCTCAATACGTGTAATTTTGTCACGGCTATTTCTGTACTTAAAGATGAGGAACTATATAATTGATTTCTTCATTTTTTCCCCATCTCTTTCCAAGGTACTGCATTTGATTGTGTCTTGCGACTGAGTGAAAAATGCTAGTCCTTGAGTCAGGACATTGGGCCCTTTACCAAGTAACTCAACCTGTCTGGGCTTCAGCTTCTGTATGTGTGATCAAGAGGCTTGGACTAGCTGACTTTTCAAATGCTGTGTTTCTTTGATTCACTCTCACTTACTGATCTGCTCCTTAAGAAGAGGGTCTGTTCTCATAAAGTAACAACAGTCTTTTCCTAACCTTGGGTTGGGCGGAGTTTAAGTGGTCGTACTCAGTTTGTTAGTTATATTTACTTTTACGTATGCTTAGCTCTAAATAATTTATATGGCTCTTGTGACTCTTTTTAGATCTTCTTTTTTTCTTATTTTCTTTTACAGTTTCTAATTTATTATCGCCAGTGTAGAGGAGCCTGATTGATTTTTAAAATGTATTGATCTTGTATGTGTGTGCCTTGTTGAACCGTCTTATTAGTTCCTGCTAGTTTATCTGTGGGTTCTTTTGGGTTTCCTAGATAAATGAACATATTAAATGTAAATAATGTGTTCTTTGGATAAAGTTTATTTTCTTGCATCTCTCTATATAGAAGCAATATGTTGAATTGATTTAAATATTTAAATACTTACATACCTGTTATCATAATCTAAGATTCTTTATCTTATTTTCTTTCAATCAATATTATCTTTTCAAGATTTATCCACATCAGTCCATATAGATCTAGGTCTTTGATTTTTGACTGTTTGATATTATTTCATCACATGCATATAGCATCATTTATTTTCCATTCAAGCATTATTGGACAATTGGATTGTTTCCCTCCCTTCTGTAGAACAAACAACATTTCCTAGAATATCCCTGAAGATGTCTGACAGTCGAGAAGGGCCAGGCTGCCCGAAGGATTGCTACTTGCTTTTAGCCACCTTCCAACAGGCCGTCTCCAGCCAGAAATTTGAAGCACAGCTGAAATGAAAACTGCCCCAAATGTGAAGATCTTAGGAGCTTCCTAGAAGGTGGGAGGTTAATGATAGGCATCCTGCTGGGATCCCTGGGGAGTCTGAGCTGGCCTGATGCTCATCTTCCTCCTCCACCTCTCAAGAGAAATGTGGAGGAAAGAAGACTTCAAAAACTGTGAGCAGGCAGAGGGAGAGATATTGGGGGCCGAAGCTGTAACTGAGGTCTTGGAGTGGGCTGTGAGCACGCAGAGCCTCTAGAGAGCCAGGCTGTGCCTTCTGAGAACTTCTCCCCTAAGGCTTCTCATAATTCACGTGATACCAGCCATATAGAGCCGACTTGGCCCACACTGTCACAGAAAGCCTTATCAGAATCTCCTCTTCTTCATACACTCTTATGTCTGTTACTTTGTTATTGCCTTTGGTACTCCACTGATGTGAACCACAGTCGCCAGGGGATGGAGGACACTAGTGACCCATCTTGCTCTGTGGCCTCAGTCCACAGCTTGAGGGTAAGGGAAGAGGCCAAATGAAGGTCAAGAAACAAAGAGGGAGTTTGAAGAGAAGACCTGAGTTAAGGGTGTCTTCTCAAGTCTTGATGACTGAAATGTAGCTCCAGTACCTGAAGTCCTGCTTGTTCTCAAGGCTGACCATGGGGCTGGGTGCACTCAGTGAAGGAACCGTATACAATTAGTATTTCCTTGCTTGCTCACACTTGCCCACCTCTGATACACCCTCTGCAAGACTGATCTTCCCCTGAAACAACTTTCCACCTGCCACTGTCATCTCATGAACATTTGCTTCCCCTTCCTAGTGTCCCCCTAGAATTCCATTGCAGCAAATTCCTAATTTGATAATCATGCTTCTTACCATAGTGTCAGCAAATTCTGGTAAATTTTATTCACTTTATTCCATAGTCTTCACACATCAATAATCTTCCATAGCTTCCTAGGTGCAGGTTAACCCATTCGGAATCATTTCTTTTTCTTTCTCTTCTTTGGCAAATCCTTTCTATCTTTTAAGGTCCTTTTCTTTTCTCTCTACCATCCTGCTTTCCTGAACTCTTTTTTTTTTCCATTTAAGTAACCTTCCAATCTCCTTCCCCAATTTCCTTATAAGCATTGAGAGTTTATTCCTCACAAGTTAGACAGCGGTTTATGAATGGCCAGGCATAATGGACTCAGAATGAGTTGGCACCCCCGAGGTACCTGTCTTGCTGTGGAGCCACAAGTGAAGGGCTGTCTGCTGGACACATGTTTGCATGGAGTCAGGCTGAGTGGCCTCGTGGTGTTTGATCTGCACTTGTGTGTGTTTCTCCCTAGTTGGTTTCCTTGTCCAGCCACCTGTGACCTCCCTCCATCCAGCCCAGGGAATCCTTCTCATCACAGGGTTAGGATGTTTGTCTCATTTTCCATCACATCCTTTCCCCAAAGTTTGGTTGTGAGTTGTTCCCATTCCAAAGACCTTTCCTCTTTGAAGAGAAAAGAGAAAATCTTGTCTCTCCTTTTCTCTCACTTCACTTCTGCTCTATTATCTCCTCCGTCCAGAATGGCCCACTGACTCAGATGAGTGTAGATCCAAAGATGGCAAGAAATGCCAGCAATTCTGAGATAATAATACGGATGGATCAGGAAAACTTGAAATCCTTTATCCCGCCACATTAAAAAAAATTGCACTTCCAGTGTATTCAGAGTCTTAGTGTAGAAACACAAATGATAGAGAAATTGAATTACACTCAAGTTTTTCTTTCCTCCTTTCCTGATTTATTCTAATCCTCCAAGTTAACATGATGAACTTTTTGTTGTGTAAAGTTTCAGACATTTTCTACCCATGCACACTTTTCTTCTTTTCACATAAGAGTGTGAACTAGGTCACTTTCAACATGCTGTGATTCTGTGATTCCCTGTCTCCCACCGAGTCATCCACGGATAAAGTCATCTGTTTCATGGAGAAATATTTCCAATAGCTAATAGCCAATGTCTGTGGAGTGCTTACTCTGTGTCGGTTTCTTCTAAATACTTTACAGATAATTTGTACAACATACCCATGGACTAGGTACAATTATATCTCCCAAGGGACAGAAAAGGGCAGATATGTACAAATAAATACAGAGGCCAAGTGACTTGCCCAAGACACTGGAGCAAATCAAAATCCATGCCTCTGTAATCATTTTGCTCTATTGCCTCTGTCTGGGAGGCTTGATGATTTGGCAACTAAAACCTTAAATACCATGTTACATTTTTGTATCTCTGACAAAAGCGTGGGGCTGTGATACGGGGTAACTAACCTGACTACTTTTGAAAACCCTTATGCACCTGGATGAAAGTAAGCCAGGGACTGTAAGCTATATATTTAAGATTTCCTACCAACTTTTAAAAATAGCTTCTTGAATGCAATTTATGTAGTGTCAAGGCTAGGATGTAGTCCAAATAGTAACAGAAAAATGGAGATATGTAGAAAAATACTTAAAGTTGACAAGTATTGGGAGTGTAGTATTTTGGGGGCCAGCGTGTAGACCACAGGAAAACTTGCTGTTTCCATCCCAAAGGGAAGAGCTCTGTATTGCAACTGCCAAGGTCCCTGGGGCAGCAAGTGTGCTCACTGCTTAGTAAAGAAGCATCCTCAGTTTGATAGAATCATATGGGAGCCTTACATTTGGTTAGCAGGTTCTACCTTCTTGATGTAATAATATTTTCAGGGTGTGGGAGGGTATCAAGCTCTGAAAACACCCTTGGAGAGATTTGCTTATTAAGTTTGGCTTTTTCGATCTCCCTACTACTTCTTGACTAAACACCAGGCGGTTTCCATCACTTTTCAGAATCTCGTTGTTTTTCCCTTGTCGAATGAACTTCCAAATACTTTTGGATGAGCTATTAAGTTTGGAAAAAAATAAACCTCTCTTTAAAATAAGGAAGATGATAACAATGACATGTACAAAAGGCTCTGAAATGGAGAATATACTCCATTATAGCCAATTAATGTGAGTGGGAAGCTCGTGCTCACTGTCCAGGACATAGAAATAAAAGCTGAGGATGCTCTGAGGCATCTCTTGGATCTCTATAAGACTCCATCATTTCTGATGAGTAGGGTTGACAGATAAAATATAGGCTGTTCCGTTAAATATGAATGTCAGAAAAACAACGAGTATATTTTGAAGATAAGTATGCCCCAAATAGTACATAGGATCTACTTATACTAAAAGTGATGACTTACTATTCATGTGAAGTTCAAGTTTAACTGGGTATCCTGTATTTTTATTTAGTAAATCTGACAGCCCTACTGATGATCCACAATGGAGGCAGTTGAGGAGTGGTACATGCTGGCTCTCGGACAGTCAGAAATGGCTTCAGCAGATCCAGGTACAGTATGAAATTCTTTCTGGATGTAGCTCAGAAGCCATGTCCAGCCCTTGACTGCAAGTACTGCCTCGGGTTTCCCTGAGGTGGGGTAAACCGTCCTCTTAATGGCCTTTTGGTAAGTCTGGAAGACCATATCCAAGGGGAGCCCCAAAGTCAGTTTCATCCTCACAACCATGTTTCCAATTCCTGGAATTGGCTGCATGTGACTCACAAGAGATGAGAAGGTTTGTGGAAATTGGGAGTGTCATAGCTTGAACCCTTTGTAGGTAAAGTTTTGCTGTTGTGAGAGTTTTAACAGGAGCAATGTGAAAGACTCCAGGTCCCCAGGTAGATAGAAATAATCCTGTTCTACTTCTGTGTATGTGACAAGTCTCTAATAGTTCACAGAGCAAATATCTGGTCTTAGAAAGAGTGATCCAAGCTTGGATGTTTCTGGTGACAAGGCAAGGTCGTGAGTTTGAAGTTCACCTTTTATGGTTGAGGAGACAACAAAGTTGTCAGAAGGGCAATCATGGAGAAGTCGTTGGCTTCATCCATTGTGCAGGCTTGTATATTTGGTTCTATCTAGATTGTGTTTCAAAGGTGGAGCTTGTTTACAATTACGAACCTTCTCCGATGTGCTTTTTGGACTTTCATTCCCAGAGCAAGAGCAGTGCCGAGGCCCTAGAAATGCCATGGATATTCTGAGCTGTCAGTGGCATTTCCCAGGTACTGTTCCCTTGGTGCTGCTCCTTGAAATGTCCAAAGGGATTATCATCTGTTTTGTGGCCGGTCCTAGCATTGTGAAAGGAAGCTGCTGCACCGGGCTCAGAGGATTTTGGCTGCGGTGGGAGGAGTAGTAGTACTACGACTATAAATTGTATCACAGCATATCTATTCCATCTTGAGAGTGGGGTTGGGCGGTTATGAAGGGGGAATTTTATTGTACTTTTATACATTGTCCCCTTGAAAATAATTCAATTTTTAAAAATTAATTAATTTATTTGGGGCTGCATTGGGTCTTTGTTGCTGCTAGTGGGCGTTCTCTAGTTGCAGTGAGCGGGGGCTACACTTGGCTGTGGTGCACGGGCTTCTCGTTGCAGTGGCTTCTCTTGTTGCGGAGCACGGGCTCTAGGCACGCAGGCTTGCGTAGTTGTGGCACGTGGGCTCCGTAGTTTTGACACACAGGCTCTAGAGCGCAGGCTCAGTAGTTGTGGCGCGCAGGCTTAGTTACTCCGTGGCACGTGAGATCTTCCCAGAACAGGGCTCGAACCCATGTCCCCTGCATTCGCAGGCATATTCTTAACGACTGCTCCACCAGGGAAGCCCAATAATTCAGTTTTTTATAAAGAGTATATTCCTAATATTAATCCAAAATTTTAAAAATATATAGTTGGATAACACTATGAAAAATTAACTGATACTTTTTTTTATTATTTCTCTTTGCTCCCTGGATTTTTTTCCCCCTCCAGTCAGCTAGGCACTTTGAGTTCACTGCAGTAGGAATGTAAAGACTCAGCAGAAATGAGGGAGAAAAAAAGAAAATTCTCAGCTTTGGAATGTTCAAAACAGAGGCCACAGTAGAACAGGTGAGAATTCTGTGCACAAACAATAAATCTCGTCTCAAATGTAAAAAAGTATTCTTTGCACTGGGAGGCAGGAGAGGGAGGGAGGGAAGGACTGAAGGAGAGAGATCAGTGTGACCAGGGACATGGAGACTGTGCTTGAGGACGATAGGCCCAGGAAGAGAATCAGAATCTGGAGAAGATTCAGCCTGCCCGCGATCATTGCCTCCAGCCAGCACCCTCATCTCAGACCTTGGGAAATTCAGAGAGAGAGTGGGAGTAAGTCAGGAGGGCCACGCGCATCATCTGTGAGGCAGGGGTTGTGGCCATTCCCTATTTGTGAGAAGTCCCCAGCAATTTCCAGGCCTCCTTCTGGAGAATGCTGGCGGAAGTCTCTAGTGCTTATGTGAAAGCTTGTTCACAAACCTTGAAAGATACAGATGTAGATGACTGATAGATAGATGCATAGATAGAAAAATGTAATTAACTAAAACATCCAGGAAAGGTTTGGAAAATGCCCTTTATTGAATAGGACGTTCCTATTGTCATATGATGTTAGACTGAGTGCCGGTCCCTTCATCCTCCTTCAGACCATGGCATTCTGTCTGCTACTCTCCCGAGGGTCCTTTCTTCTCCCTGGAAGGGATAAAGCAAATGAGATAGAACAGGAAGAGACAAGCAGCACTCCAAGCTCTGCTGGTCAGGGTTACCCTCCAGCGTTGCCTTAATGCTCAGAGCCACACACACCACAGTGAGCTTGGCTCCAGATCAACTACCACGTAACGAAGGTTCTGGAACACTTCCATGTCTCGGGGAACCTCATTTCCACGTGACTCTCTTTCATATTCCCCTTTGTCACAGAAGGCTAGGTCCAGTGGTCCGGGTGAGATCTCAGCTCAGGCCCAAGGCTCTCAGACTTCAAAGTTCTGGTGCTGCAAGGGCCCCTGTCCTCTCTTCAGACCACTCCTGGCTCTCTCTGCCGACAAGGAGCTGCTGGCGGTACGTCATCTAAGAGTTGAGGTCCATCATGCAGACCCTGAGAAAACTCCTAGGAAAAGGCTCCACATTCTTGTTGAAGTCAACAGAGCTCAATTCCTTTGGAAGTGCTGGGTGTGACCCAAGTTGATGCAACTGCAGAGCCATTAGGTAAACCAGCACATGTGTGCAGCCCCTTCCCTTAGACTCCTCTGGGCCCTTGTGACATAGGCTCAGAAGACTGCCAGCCTCAAGCCTTACCTCTTCCCAGGCCACACCGTCTCCAGGATCTTCTGTCCCATGAATCTCAGTTGCTGTGTGGAACTCAAAAGAGAGAAAAGACCCTGCCTGCGGGGTCTCTTCGGGCTGGGGCCTTCTAGCTTCTCTTCCTCGTCCTCCTCGTCCTCCTCGTTCTCAGAGGTGGTCTCGGGTTCCACACTGCCCTCCTCCTCAGGGGTGCTCTCGAATTCCACATTGGCCATCCACTGGGCGATGTTGAGATGAAAGAAACGGCAGCCGAAGCCCTCCAGGACGCCGCCCTTCACGTGCTGCTGGAGGATCTCCGAGGTGTGGAAGACCCGGCAGCAGGCCATGCACCTGAAGCCGGTCTCCATGGTCACCATCCAGGCCAGTGTTTTGGCCCTGGGTGTCTCCTGGACTGCAGGTGACCCTGATGGGCTGCCTGGCTCTGCCCTTTCCTCATACTCTTTCTCCTCCCCAGTGGGCTCACTGTCAGACAGGAGGCTTTCGGTGAACACATCAGAGGGGTAAGTGCCTACTGTGCACGCATCCTCAGGAAGGGTCACTTCTTCTATCGTCAGCTGCTTTTCAGGCAACTCCAAGGGTTTCTTTGTCTTCCAGGAGACAGCTACACCCTTGTTCACTTGTACCTGCATGTAGTATATTTTCATGCCCCTTTCCTCTTTGTCTGGGTGCAGATAGTGCTTACAGGGTGAAGAGGGTGAGGAGGAGACACAGTGTGATGGGGGAGCAGTCTCCCCTTTTTCCTGAACCTGGGCTAGGGGTGCTTTAGGCTGGGCAGTGTCTCGATGAGATCTCCAGATTCCTGAAAAAGGAAATTAAAAACATAATAACATGCATGGGCCGTGCCAGAAGCTGAGGGAGCAGCTGTGGTAGACGAGAGAGGGACATTTGCATGACGTAGCTATGTCGTGAGCTTGGTGTCTGTTGGCCGTAGGACGGAGCGGTGTATCTGGTGTCATCTGTGGGCTTTTCATGTGCGTGTGGGGGGATACTGGAGCGGTGTCTGTATACAGGGGTGTGGAGTATGGTGGTGAGGGCTGTGGTATGTGAGCGACGCGGGTGGATGCGTGTACGACGAGGAGTGTGATTTTGGGAATATCGGTGGTGCATTCCTTGTGGAATGGGGCTGTGGTGCTTGGGGTTTCTGTGTGCACTGAGAAGGGCTGTGCCTGGAGGGCGGATGTATGTGTGAGCTGTGTGGACCTGAGCTGGATGGTCCTGCTCTCAGGCTGGAGATCTATGATGTAGAACACTGTCCTTCTCTGGAAGCAAAGGCAAAGACAAAGCCTACATTTTCCTCTGAAGATGCTTAATCTGGTCCCTCTTCCCTCCACCTCAAGCCCAGACCTTTCCGGCCCCTGCTCCTTGACTTCGCCACCATGGTAGTACCAGGATTCACACACCCCCGCCCCAGACTCAGCTGGGATCCACGCCCTCGTAACAGCTCAGCCATCCTGCCCAGGCTCCTCCACAGAGCCCTCATCACCTCTGATGACCCTGGGTTTCCTCTCAGCCTCACTGGGATCTGTGTGCCTCCTGCCTCACAGCCAAGCACCCCCTCACCTGAGGAGCCCCGCGCCCTTACCAGCGTTCATGAGCTTGCGCGGAGAAGCAGCACAGGAGAAGTATGTTGAGGGAGAGGAGACCTCCCCTGCCCCTGGGCTGCAGCCTTGGGCCACCACAGTGGATCCAAGCTGAGGGGGATCCTCTTGTGACTTCGAGATTCCTGAGGGAGGAATGAAAGGCTCAGGTTGGGTTCATCAGTCCTCTGTCCACAAATACTTACCGAGTGTCTGGCACGTGTCAGGTGCAGTGAATACACACAGTTGAGAGTGTGGTTCCCAGTGGATACTCCAGTATTTAATTCAAATCAGTACTTACTCTGTCACTGTCTTGTTGGTAATGTAGGCCTCGGTGGTGACCGTGAGTATGTGGGCAGAGTGAGTGATGTGTATCAGTTAAGTCTGTGGTAAGTGTGGGGTTGGCATGGGGAGCACGGTGGAGATGTGTCTTATCTGTGTCTGTGGCCTTTGTGTGCATGGTTTCTGTTCACAAGTCAGGAATTCTGGGACATGTAACTTTTCCTCATTACATGGTGTGGCTTGTATTTATGGTGTGTGTTCATTCATTCATTCACCAAGATTCAGTAAGCAGCTACTCCTGTGTATCCGGCACTCTTGCATTGTTGTAGTCTCTGGTAACGCTGCACATTCTAGTAGAGGAAGACACACACTAAACAAAAATACAATAAATATATAATACCTGAGCTGGTGGTAAGTATATAAGGGTTGCCAGACTAAGCGAAGAAAAATACAGGGCACCCAGTTAAATTTCAGTTTCAGATAAACCCAGAATAATTTTTTAGTGTAAGTATTCCCATGCAGTATTTGGCCTGACTTAGTTTTAGTGTAAGTATGGCCCATACAATATTTGGGACATACTGATACTGAAAAATTACTTGTTCTTTATCTGGAATTCAAATTGAACTGATAGCCCATATTTTCTCTGGCAACCGTGACATGGGTTAGTGAGACTGTGGTTTACTGTGGTTTGTACAAAGCGGGTCTGGCATTACTCAAGAATGTGTTACAAGTGTGGTGTGTATGACACGTGACTGGTTCTTTTAGAGGTATTGAGAGATGGCTGAAGTTAGGTGTGTTTGTGCGAGAGTTGAGGAGATATATATATATAGTGTGTGTGTGTCCTATATATATAGTGTGTGTGTCTATATACATATCTCATCTCCAGCGTTTGGTGTTGGAGGAGAGGATTGTGATACAGGTGGGTTGTATGAGAACGTAGTACAGGAGGGATGCGTGTATATACCTCCATGTGCTGTGTGTGGTTTAAATACGGAAGTTATATGTGGGGTGTGTGATATTTTTGCTGTATCAGAGTGTACATGGGTGTATGAGTTACTGTCTCATAAAACACCCCTAAAAAGTGTTCTGTATACACTCTTACATACACCGAGTGTCAGCCAGGTCCAGGCAGGGTGACAAGAACTGTACCACGCAGAGTTTATATCTGATAAGCACTCTACCCCCATTTATCCTGCTCTTCTCTGCACTACCAACTCCGCCCCCCCACACACAGGAACATAGAGCAAAATATTCTGAATGGTCAGGGGCAGTCATTGCCTTCCCCAGCCTGTCCCAGCCACTGCCTGAAAATCTGCCTGCTGTCTAGACCTCCATTCCCAGGGCCCATCCTACATTCTCCAGGGCCCTGGGCCTGGTAGGAGCTACTGGGCTCTAATCTGGGGCAGAGACCTCTAGCTGGATCTCTGGGGTGACCACCCCCTCCCAGGGCAAGCTACTCGCCTACATTTAATGCACGCAGGCACCACGAGGCCCGTGGATCTCAGAGCTCCCCGCAGGACCCTGAGGACATTTCTCACCCTTGCCCACGTGGTCTCAGTCTCTGGAAAGCCCTTCCCTTCCCTTGGTCTCTTTTGGGAAATTCTTCCTGTTGAAGGAATAAAACCTCCTTGCTTTCAATATGACACCATCCCTAGGCAAACAATCGTCTTTCGAACTGCATTCTACTTGTCAAGATATTTTTCAACAGGGTCTTCAACTCATGGGGCTTCTCGTTCCACTTTGGTAAAAGAGGCCGAGCAACTCATGGGTCTCTCTCAGCATCCTTGCATCCTTCACATCCCCCACTTCATGACCCCAGGGAAAGATCCAAGAGAATAAGAGAGAAATCGGGGACTGAGAAAAGCTGCACCTCTAGGTCTGTGCAAGCAGGATGCAGCCTGCTGTGAGTCCGACAAAGCTCCAGGCCCGGCAGCCCCAGGAGAGAGTCCTCAGAGCAGCGGAGCTGACCTCCCATCTCCCAGGGGGCATCCGGCCGTTCTGTGCCGTCTCACACCACAGGGACGCTCTGGATGGATACGGCAGCATCAGTGAGACAAGGTCTCTCGCTCCCTGCTTCACAGGTGACACGTTCTCAGTCCCACTCTTCGTAGAGAAGGTTCAGTTTGGCAGAAACCCATGTGCCCCAGCCAAGTTGCCCCCCACATACCTCCTCCCTTCTCGGCAGTTTCCTGGGACTCTTCATTTTCCAGATGTTTCCTCTTTTGTCGCCGTTTCATCGTACCAACTAGAAGTCTCCCTTAGAAGATGCCTCAAGAGATGTCCAACTCCTCCTCTTCCCTACAGGTTGGCCCTTGTTGGCTCTTGGGCAATCCGTTGAAATGATTCAATACAAGTAAAAATAGTCAAGTCTCCTAAATGGCTGAAAAACTGGTACCACTTATTGAACCAGCAGTGCTGCCTAGTGCTCACCAGGGCTGTTAAGTTTCCAAGGTTGCCAGGCGCACAGCAGGACTCTGTGACCTCAATGATGACATCGGAGCATTCTGTTGACCTAGGTACAGCACAGTCTCTGCAATAGCACAGGCCCCGTTTTCAAGAACAATTCCTGTTTCCCAGCCGAACCTTTCCCATGAAAGGGAAAGGTTCATACCACATCTATTATAAATTGTATCATACCATATCTATTATAAAATGAACATTTTGATTGGAGATCTTTTAATGTCTTATATAGAGATTTAATATTAATATTTTAAATGGTCTCCAGTTTCCCTGTGGATTATTGACATTTTAAACTCTGCGCTTCAATTTTCCCTCAATACCTGTAATTTTGTCACGGCTATTTCTGTACTTAAAGATGAGGAACTATATAATTGATTTCTTCATTTTTTCCCATCTCTTTCCAAGGTACTGAATTTGACTGTATCTTAAGAATGAGTGAAAAATGCTAGTCCTTGAGTCAGGACCTTGGGCCCTTTACCAAGTAACTCAACCTGTCTGGGCTTCAGCTTCTGTCTGTGCGATCGAGAGGCTTGGCCTAGCTGACTTTTCAAATGCTGTGTTTCTTTGATTCACTCTCACTTATTTTACTGATCTGCTCCTTAAGAAGAGGGCCTGTTCTCATAAAATAAGAACAGGCGTTTTTTAATCCTTGGGTTGGGCGGAGTTTAAGTGGTCGTACTCAGTTTGTTAGTTATATTTACTTTTACGTATGCTTAGCTCTAAATAATTTATATGGCTCTTGTGACTCTTTTTAGATCTTCTTTTTTTCTTATTTTCTTTTACAGTTTCTAATTTATTATCGCCAGTGTAGAGGAGCCTGATTGATTTTTAAAATGTATTGATCTTGTATGTGTGTGCCTTGTTGAACCGTCTTATTAGTTCCTGCTAGTTTATCTGTGGGTTCTTTTGGGTTTCCTAGATAAATGAACATATTAAATGTAAATAATGTGTTCTTTGGATAAAGTTTATTTTCTTGCATCTCTCTATATAGAAGCAATATGTTGAATTGATTTAAATATTTAAATACTTACATACCTGTTATCATAATCTAAGATTCTTTATCTTATTTTCTTTCAATCAATATTATCTTTTCAAGATTTATCCACATCAGTCCATATAGATCTAGGTCTTTGATTTTTGACTGTTTGATATTATTTCATCACATGCGTATAGCATCATTTATTTTCCATTCAAGCATTATTGGACAATTGGATTGTTTCCCTCCCTTCTCTAGAACAAACAACGTTTCCTAGAATATCCCTGAAGATGTCTGACAGTCGAGAAGGGCCAGGCTGCCCGAAGATTCCTACTTGCTTTTAGCCACCTTCCAACAGGCCATCTCCAGCCAGCAATTTGAAGCACAGATGAAATGAAACCTCCCCCAAGTGTGGAGATCTTAGGAGCTTCCTAGAAGGTGGGAGGTTCATGATAGGCATCCTGCTGGGATCCCAGGGGAGTCTGAGCTGGCCTGAACCTCATCTTCCTCCCCCACCTCTCAAGAGAAATGTGGAGGAAAGAAGACTTCAAAAACTGTGAGTAGGCAGAGGGAGAGAGATTGGGGGCCGAAGCAGCAACTGAGGTCTTGGAGTGGGCTGTGAGGATGCAGAGCCTCTAGAGTGCCAGGCTCTGCCTTCTGAGCACTTCTCCCCTAAGGCTGCTCATCCTTCAGGTGATAGCAGGCATATACAGCCGACTCGGCCCACACTGTCACAGAAAGCCTTATCAGAATCTCTTCGTCTTCATACACTCTTGTGTCTGTTACTTGGTTATTGCCTTCGGTACTCCACTGATGTGAAGCACAGTCGCTAGGGGATGGAGGACACTAGTGACCCATCTTGCTCTTGTGGCCTTAGTCCACAGCTTGAGGGTCAGGGAAGAGGCCAAATGAAGGTCAAGAAGGAAAGATGGAGTTTGAAGAGAAGACCTGAGTTAAGGGTGTCTTCTCAAGTCTTGATGACTGAAATGTAGCTCCAGTACCTGAAGTCCTGCTTGTTCTCAAGGCTGACCACGGGGCTGGGTGCACTCAGTGAAGGAACCGTATACACTTAGTATTTCCTTGCTTGCTCACACTTGCCCTCCTCTGATACACACTCTGCAAGACTGATCTTCCCCTGAAACAACTTTCCACCTGCCACTGTCATCTCATGAACATTTGCTTCCCCTTCCTAGTGTCCCCCTAGAATGCCATTGCAGCCAATTCATAATTTGATAATCATGCTGCTTACCATAGTCTCAGCAACTTCTGATAAATTTTATTCACTTTATTCCATAGTCTTCACACATCAATAATCTTCCTTAGCTTCCTAGGTGCAGGTTAACCCATTCGGAATCATTTCTTTTTCTTTCTCTTCTTTGGCAAATCCTTTCCAACTTTTAAGGTCCTTTTCTTTTCTCTCTACCATCCTGCCTTCCTGAACTCTTTTTTTTTTCCATTTAAGTAACCTTCCAATCTCCTTCCCCAATTTCCTCATAAACATTGAGAGTTTATTCCTCACATGTTAGACAGCGGTTTATGAATGACCAGGCATAATGGACTCAGAATGAGTTGGCACCCCCGAGGTACCTGTCTTGCTGGGGAGCCACAGGTGAAGGGCTGGCTGCTGGACACATGTTTGCATGGAGTCAGGCTGAGTGGCCTCGGGGTGTTTGCTCTGCACTTGTGTGTGTTTCTCCCTACTTGGTTTCCTTGTCCAGCCACCTGTGACCTCGCTCCATCCAGCCCAGGGAATCCTTCTCATCACAGGGGTAGGATGTTTGTCTCGTTTTCCATCACATCCTTTCCCCAAAGTTTGGTTGTGAGTTGTTCCCATTCCAAAGACCTTTCCTCTTTGAAGAGAAAAGAGAAAATCTTTTCTCTCCTTTCCTCTCACTTCACTTCTGCTCTATTATCTCCTCCTTCCAGAATGGCCCCCTGACTCAAATGGGTGTAGATCCGAAGATGGCAAGAAATGCCAACAATTCTGTAATAATAATACGGATGTATCAGGAGAACTTGAAAACCTTTATCCCGCCACGTTAAAAAAAATTGCACTTCCCGTGTATTCAGAGTCTCAGTATAGAAACACAAATGATGTAGAAATTGAATGACACTCAAGTTTTTCTTTCCTCCTTTCCTGATTTATTCTAATCCTCAAAGTTAACATGATGAACTACTCGTTATGTAAACTTTCAGATATTTTCTACGCATGCACACTTTTCTTTTTTTCACATAAGAGTGTGAACTAGGTCACTTTCAACATGCTGTGATTCTGTGATTCACTGTCTCCCACCGAGTCATCCACTGATAAAGTAATCTGTTTCATGGAGAAATATTTCCAGTAGCTAATAGCCAATGTCTGTGGAGTGCTTACTCTGTGTCGGATCTTCTAACTACTTTACAGATAATTTGTACAACATACCCATGGACCAGGTACAATTATAACTCCCAAGGGACAGAAAAGGGCAGATAAGTACAAATAAATACAGAGGCCAAGTGACTTGCCCAAGACACTGGAGCAAATCAAAATCCATGCCTCTGTAATCATTTTGCTCTATTGCCTCTGTCTGGGAGGCTTGATGATTTGGCAACTAAAACCTTAAATACCATGTTACATTTTTGTATCTCTGACAAAAGCGTGGGGCTGTGATACGGGGTAACTAACCTGACTACTTTTGAAAACCCTTATGCACCTGGATGAAAGTAAGCCAGGGACTGTAAGCTATATGTTTAAGATTTCCTACCAACTTTTAAAAATAGCTTCTTGAATACAATTTATGTAGTGTCAAGGCTAGGATGTAGTCCAAATAGTAACAGAAAAATGGAGATATGTAGAAAAATACTTAAAGTTGACAAGTATTGGGAGTGTAGTATTTTGGGGGCGAGCGTGTAGACCACAGGAAAACTTGCTGTTTCCATCCCAAAGGGAAGAGCTCTGTATTGCAACTGCCAAGGTCCCTGGGGCAGCAAGTGTGCTCACTGCTTAGTAAAGAAGCATCCTCAGTTTGATAGAATCATATGGGAGCCTTACATTTGGTTAGCAGGTTCTACCTTCTTGATGTAATAATATTTTCAGGGTGTGGGAGGGTATCAAGCTCGGAAAATACCCTTGGAGAGATTTGCTTATTAAGTTTGGCTTTTTCAATCTCCCTACTACTTCTTGACTAAACACCAGGCGGTTTCCATCACTTTTCAGAATCTCGTTGTTTTTCCCTTGTCGAATGAACTTCCAAATACTTTTGGATGAGCTATTAAGTTTGGAAAAAAATAAACCTCTCTTTAAAATAAGGAAGATGATAACAATGACAAGTACAAAAGGCTCTAAAATGGAGAATATACTCCATTATAGCCAATTAATGTGAGTGGGAAGCTCGTGCTCACTGTCCAGGACATAGAAATAAAAGCTGAGGATGCTCTGAGGCATCTCTTGGATCTCTATAAGACTCCATCATTTCTGATGAGTAGGGTTGACAGATAAAATATAGGCTGTTCCGTTAACTATGAATGTCAGAAAAACAACGAGTATATTTTGAAGATAAGTATGCCCCAAATAGTACATAGGATCTACTTATACTAAAAGTGATGACTTACTATTCATGTGAAGTTCAAGTTTAACTGGGTATCCTGTATTTTTATTTAGTAAATCTGACAGCCCTACTGATGATCCACAATGGAGGCAGTTGAGGAGCGGTACATGCTGGCTCTCGGACAGTCAGAAATGGCTTCAGCAGATCCAGGTACAGTATGAAATTCTTTCTGGATGTAGCTCAGAAGCCATGGCCAGCCCTTGACTGCAAGTACTGCCTCAGGTTTCCCTGAGGTGGGGTAAACCGTCCTCTTAATGGCCTTTTGGTAAGTCTGGAAGACCATATCCAAGGGGAGCCCCAAAGTCAGTTTCATCCTCACAACCATGTTTCCAATTCCTGGAATTGGCTGCATGTGACTCACAAGAGATGAGGAGGTTTGTGAAAATTGGGAGTGTCATAGCTTGAACCCTTTGTAGGTAAAGTTTTGGTGTTCTGAGGGTTTTAACAGGAGCAATGTGAAAGACTCCAGGTCCCCAGGTAGATAGAAATAATCCTGTTCTACTTCTGTGTATGTGACAAGTCTCTAATAGTTCACAGAGCAAATATCTGGTCTTAGAAAGAGTGATCCAAGCTTGGATGTTTCTGGTGACAAGGCAAGGTCGTGAGTTTGAAGTTCACCTTTTATGGTTGAGGAGACAACAAAGTTGTCAGAAGGGCAATCATGGAGAAGACGTTGGCTTCATCCATTGTGCAGGCTTGTATATTTGGTTCTATCTAGATTGTGTTTCAAAGGTGGAGCTTGTTTACTATTACGAACATTCTCCGATGTGCTTTTTGGACCTTCATTCCCAGAGCAAGAGCAGTGCCGAGGCCCTAGAAATGCCATGGATATTCTGAGCTGTCAGTGGCATTTCCCAGGTACTGTTCCCTTGGTGCTGCTCCTTGAAATGTCCAAAGGGATTATCATCTGTTTTGTGGCCGGTCCTAGCATTGTGAAAGGAAGCTGCTGCACCTGGCTCAGAGGATTTCGGATGTGGTGGGAGGAGTAGTAGTACTACGACTATAAATTGTATCACAGCATATCTATTCCATCCTGAGAGTGGGGTTGGGGGGTTATGAAGGGGGGCTTTTATTATACTTTTATACATTGTCCCCTTGAAATTAATTCAATTTTTAAAAATTAATTAATTTATTTGGGGCTGCATTGGGTCTTTGTTGCTGCTAGCGGGCGTTCTCTAGTTGCAGTGAGCGGGGGCTCCTCTTGGCTGTGGTGCACGGGCTTCTCATTGCAGTGGCTTCTCTTGTTGCGGAGCACGGGCTCTAGGCACGCAGGCTTCCGTAGTTGTGGCATGTGGGCTCAGTAGTTGTGACACACGGGCTCTAGAGCGCAGGCTCAGTAGTTGTGGCGTGTGGGCTTAGTTACTCCATGGCACGTGGGATCTTCCCAGAACAGGGCTCGAACCCATGTCCCCTGCATTCGCAGGCATATTGTTAACGACTGCTCCACCAGGGAAGCCCAATAATTCAGTTTTTTATAAAGAGTATATTCCTAATATTAATCCAAAGTTTTAAAAATATATAGTTGGATAACACTATGAAAAATTAACTGATACTTTTTTTATTACTTCTCTTTGCTGCCTGGATTTTTTTCCCCCTCCAGTCAGCTAGGCACTCTGAGTTCACTGCATTAGGAAGGTAAAGACTCAGCAGAAATGAGGGAGAAAAAAAGAAAATTCTCAGCTTTGGAATGTTCAAAACAGAGGCCACAGTAGAACAGGTGAGAATTCTGTGCACAAACAATAAATCTCGTCTCAAATGTAAAAAAGTATTCTTTGCACTGGGAGGCCGGAGAGGGAGGGAGGGAAGGACTGAAGGAGAGAGATCAGTGTGACCAGGGACATGGAGACTGTGCTTGAGGACGATAGGCCCAGGAAGAGAATCAGAATCTGGAGAAGATTCAGCCTGCCCGCGATCATTGCCTCCAGCCAGCACCCTCATCTCAGACCTTGGGAAATTCAGAGAGAGAGTGGGAGTAAGTCAGGAGGGCCACGCGCATAGTCTGTGTGGCAGGGGTTGTGGCCATTCCCTATTTGTGAGAAGTCCCCAGCAATTTCCAGGCCTCCTTCTGGAAAATGCTGGCGGACGTCTCTAGTGCTTATGTGAAAGCTTGTTCACAAACCTTGAAAGATACAGATATAGATGACTGATAGATAGATGCATAGATAGAAAAATGTAATTAACTAAAACATCCAGGAAAGGTTTGGAAAATGCCCTTTATTGCATAGGACGTTCCTATTGTCATATGATGTTAGACTGAGTGCCGGTCCCTTCATCCTCCTTGAGACCATGGCATTCTGTCTGCTACTCTCCCGAGGGTCCTTTCTTCTCCCTGGAAGGGATAAAACAACTGAGGTAGAACAGGAAGAGACAAGAAGCACTCCAAACTCTGCTGGTCAAGGTTACCCTCCAGCGTTGCCTTAATGCTCAGAGCCACACACACCACAGTGAGCTTGGCTCCAGATCAACTACCACGCAACGAAGGTTCTGGAACACTTCCATATCTCGGGGAACCTCATTTCCACGTGACTCTCTTTCATATTCCCCTTTGTCACAGAAGGCTAGGTCCAGTGGTCCGGGTGAGATCTCAGCTCAGGCCCAAGGCTCTCAGACCTCAAAGTTCCGGTCCTGCAAGGGCCCCTGTCCTCTCTTCAGACCACTCCTGGCTCTCTCTGCCGACAAGGAGCTGCTGGTGGTACGTCCTCTAAGAGTTGAGGTCCATCGTGCAGACCCTGAGAAAACTCCTAGGAAAAGGCTCCACATTCTTGTTGAAGTCAACAGAGCTCAATTCCTTTGGAAGTGCTGGGTGTGTCCCAAGTTGATGCAACTGCAGAGCCATTAGGTAAACCAGCACATGTGTGCGGCCCCTTCCCTTAGACTCCTCTGGGCCCTCGTGACATAGGCTCAGAAGACTGCCAGCCTCAAGCCTTACCTCTTCCAAGGCCACACCGTCTCCAGGATCTTCTGTCCCATGAATCTCAGTTGCTGTGTGGAACTCAAAAGAGAGAAAAGACCCTGCCTGCGGGGTCTCTTCGGGCTGGGGCCTTCTAGCTTCTCTTCCTCGTCCTCCTCGTCCTCCTCGTCCTCAGAGGTGGTCTCGGGTTCCACACTGCCCTCCTCCTCAGGGGTGCTCTCGAATTCCACATTGGCCATCCACTGGGCGATGTTGAGATGAAAGAAACTGCAGCCGAAGCCCTCCAGGACGCCGCCCTTCACGTGCTGCTGGAGGATCTCCGAGGTGTGGAAGACCCGGCAGCAGGCCATGCACCTGAAGCCGGTCTCCATGGTCACCATCCAGGCCGGTGTCTTGGCCCTGGGTGTCTCCTGGACTGCAGGTGACCCTGATGGGCTGCCTGGCTCTGCCCTTTCCTCATACTCTTTCTCCTCCCCAGTGGGCTCATTGTCAGACAGGAGGCTTTCGGTGAACACATCAGAGGGGTAAGTGCCTACTGTGCACGCATCCTCAGGAAGGGTCCCTTCTTCTATCGTCAGCTGCTTTTCAGGCAACTCCAAGGGTTTCTTTGTCTTCCAGGAGACAGCTACACCCTTGTTCACTTGTACCTGCATGTAGTATATTTTCATGCCCCTTTCCTCTTTGTCTGGGTGCAGATAGTGCTTACAGGGTGAAGAGGGTGAGGAGGAGACACAGTGTGATGGGGGAGCAGTCTCCCCTTTTTCCTGAACCAGGGCTAGGGGTGCTTTAGGCTGGGCAGTGTCTCGATGTGATCTCCGGATTCCTGAAAAAGGAAATTAAAAACATAATAACATGCATGGGCCGTGCCAGAAGCTGAGGGAGCAGGTGTGGTAGACGAGAGAGGGACATTTGCATGACGTAGCTATGTCGTGAGCTTGGTGTCTGTTGGCCGTAGGACGGAGCGGTGTATCTGGTGTCATCTGTGGGCTTTTCATGTGCGTGTGGGGGGATACTGGAGCGGTGTCTGTATACAGGGGTGTGGAGTATGGTGGTGAGGGCTGTGGTATGTGAGCGACGCGGATGGATGCGTGTACGACGAGGAGTGTGATTTGGGGAATATCGGTGGTGCATTCCTTGTGGAATGGGGCTGTGGTGCTTGGGGTTTCTGTGTGCACTGAGAAGGGCTGTGCATGGAGGGCGGATGTATGTGTGAGCTGTGTGGACCTGAGCTGGATGGTCCTGCTCTCTGGCTGGAGATCTATGATGTAGAACTCTGTCCTTCTCTGGAAGCAAAGGCAAAGACAAAGCCTACATTTTCCTCTGAAGATGCTTAATCTGGTCCCTCTTCCCTCCACCTCAAGCCCAGACCTTTCCGGCCCCTGCTCCTTGACTTCGCCACCATGGTAGTACCAGGATTCACACACCCCCGCCCCAGACTCAGCTGGGATCCACGCCCTCGTAACAGCTCAGCCATCCTGCCCAGGCTCCTCCACAGAGCCCTCATCACCTCTGATGACCCTGGGTTTCCTCTCAGCCTCACTGGGATCTGTGTGCCACCTGCCTCACAGCCAAGCACCCCCTCACCTGAGGAGCCCCACGCCCTTACCAGCGTAGATGAGCTTGCGCAGAGAAGAAGCACAGGAGAAGTATGTAGAGGCAGAGGAGACCTCCCCTGCCCCTGGGCTGCAGCCTTGGGCCACCACAGTGGATCCAAGGTGAGGGGGATCCTCTTGTGACTTCGAGATTCCTGAGGGAGGAATGAAAGGCTCAGGGTGGGTTCATCAGTCCTCTGTCCACAAATACTTACCGAGTGTCTGGCACGTGTCAGGTGCAGTGAATACACACAGTTGAGAGTGTGGTTCCCAGTGGATACTCCAGTATTTAATTCAAACCAGTACTTACTCTGTCACTGTCTTGTTGGTAATGTAGGCCTCGGTGGTGACCGTGAGTATGTGGGAAGAGTGAGTGATGTGTATCAGTTAAGTCTGTGGTAAGTGTGGGGTTGGCATGGGGAGCACGGTGGAGATGTGTCTTATCTGTGACTGTGGCCTTTGTGTGCATGGTTTCTGTTCACAAGTCAGGAATTCTGGGACATGTAACTTTTCCTCATTACATGGTGTGGCTTGTATTTATGGTGTGTGTTCATTCATTCATTCACCAAGATTCAGTAAGCAGCTACTCCTGTGTATCCGGCACTCTTGCATTGTTGTAGTCTCTGGTAACGCTGCACATTCTAGTAGAGGAAGACACACACTAAACAGAAATTCAATAAATATATAATACCTGACCTGGTGGTAAGTATATAAGGGTTGCCAGACTAAGCGAAGAAAAATACAGGGCACCCAGTTAAATTTCAGTTTCAGATAAACCCAGAATAATTTTTTAGTGTAAGTATTCCCATGCAGTATTTGGCCTGACTTAGTTTTAGTGTAAGTATGGCCCATACAATATTTGGGACATACTGATACTGAAAAATTACTTGTTCTTTATCTGGAATTCAAATTGAACTGGATAGCCCATATTTTCTCTGGCAACCCTGACATGGGTTAGTGAGACTGTGGTTTACTGTGGTTTGTACAAAGCGGGTCTGGCATTACTCAAGAATGTGTTACAAGCGTGGTGTGTATGACACGTGACTGGTTCTTTTAGAGGTATTTAGAGATGGCTGAAGTTAGGTGTGTTTGTGCGAGAGTTGAGGAGATATATATATATAGTGTGTGTGTGTGTGTCCTATATATATAGTGTGTGTGTCTATATACATATCTCATCTCCAGCGTCTGGTGTTGGAGGAGAGGATTGTGATACAGGTGGGTTGTATGAGAACGTAGTACAGGAGGGATGCGTGTATATACCTCCATGTGCTGTGTGTGGTTTAAATACGGAAGTTATATGTGGGGTGTGTGATATTTTTGCTGTATCAGAGTGTACATGGGTGTATGAGTTACTGTCTCATAAAACACCCCTAACAAGTGTTCTGTATACACTCTTACATACACCGAGTGTCAGCCAGGTCCAGGCAGGGTGACAAGAACTGTACCATGCAGAGTTTATATCTGATAAGAACTCTACCCCCATTCATTCTGCTCTTCTCTGCACTACCCCCTCCGCCCCCCCCCCACACACACACAGGAACATAGAGAAAAATATTCTGAATGGTCAGGGGCAGTCATTGCCTTCCCCAGCCTGTCCCAGCCACTGCCTGAAAATCTGCCTGCTGTCTAGACCTCCATTCCCAGGGCTCATCCTACAGTCTCCAGGGCCCTGGGCCTGGTAGGAGCTCCTGGGCTCTAATCTGGGGCAGAGACCTCTAGCTGGATCTCTGGGGTGACCACCCCCTCCCAGGGCAAGCTACTCGCCTACATTTAATGCACGCAGGCACCACGTGGCCCGTGGCTCTCAGAGCTCCCCGCAGGACCCTGAGGACATTTCTCACCCTTGCCCACGCGGTCTCAGTCTCTGGAAAGCCCTTCCCTTCCCTTGGTCTCCTTTGGGAAATTGTTCCTGTTGAAGGAATAAAACCTCCTTGCTTTCAATATGACACCACCCCTAGGCAAACAATCGTCTTTCGAACTGCATTCCACTTGTCAAGATATTTTTCAACAGGGTCTTCAACTCATGGGGCTTCTCTTTCCACTTTGGTAAAAGAGGCCGAGCAACTCATGGGTCTCTCTCAGCATCATTGCATCCTTCACATCCCCCACCTCATGACCCCAGCGAAAGATCCAAGAGAATAAGAGAGAAATCGGGGACTGAGAAAAGCTGCACCTCTAGGTCTGTGCAAGCAGGATGCAGCCTGCTGTGAGTCCGACAAAGCTCCAGGCCCGGCAGCCCCAGGAGAGAGTCCTCAGAGCAGCGGAGCTGACCTCCCATCTCCCAGGGGGCATCCGGCCGTTCTGTGCCGTCTCACACCACAGGGACGCTCCGGATGGATACGGCAGCATCAGTGAGACAAGGTCTCTCGCTCCCTGCTTCACAGGTGACACGTTCTCAGTCCCCCGCTTCCTAGAGAAGCTTCAGTTTGGCAGAAACCCATGTGCCCCAGCCAAGTTGCCCCCCACATACCTCCTCCCTTCTCGGCAGTTTCCTGGGACTCTTCATTTTCCAGATGTTTCCTCTTTTGTCGCCGTTTCATCGTACCAACTAGAAGTCTCCCTTAGAAGATGCCTCAAGAGATGTCCAACTCCTCCTCTTCCCTACAGGTTGGCCCTTGTTGGCTCTTGGGCAATCCGTTGAAATGATTCAATACAAGTAAAAATAGTCAAGTCTCCTAAATGGCTGAAAAACTGGTACCACTTATTGAACCAGCAGTGCTGCCTAGTGCTCACCAGGGCTGTTAAGTTTCCAAGGTTGCCAGGCGCACAGCAGGACTCTGTGACCCCAATGATGACATCGGAGCATTCTGTTGACCTAGGTACAGCACAGTCTCTGCAATAGCACAGGCCCCGTTTTCAAGAACAATTCCTGTTTCCCAGCCGAACCTTTCCCATGAAAGGGAAAGGATCGTACCACATCTATTATAAATTGTATCATACCATATCTATTATAAAATGAACATTTTGATTGGAGATCTTTTAATGTCTTATATAGAGATTTAATATTAATATTTTAAATGGTCTCCAGTTTCCCTGTGGATTATTGACATTTTAAACTCTGCGCTTCTATTTTCCCTCAATACCTGTAATTTTGTCACGGCTATTTCTGTACTGAAAGATGAGGAACTATATAATTGATTTCTTCATTTTTTCCCATCTCTTTCCAAGGTACTGAATTTGACTGTATCTTACGAATGAGTGAAAAATGCTAGTCCTTGAGTCAGGACCTTGGGCCCTTTACCAAGTAACTCAACCTGTCTGGGCTTCAGCTTCTGTCTGTGCGATCGAGAGGCTTGGCCTAGCTGACTTTTCAAATGCTGTGTTTCTTTGATTCACTCTCACTTACTGATCTGCTACTTAAGAAGAGGGCCTGTTCTCATAAAGTAAGAACAGGCGTTTTTTAATCCTTGGGTTGGGCGGAGTTTAAGTGGTCGTACTCAGTTTGTTAGTTATATTTACTTTTACGTATGCTTAGCTCTAAATAATTTATATGGCTCTTGTGACTCTTTTTAGATCTTCTTTTTTTCTTATTTTCTTTTTTTTTTTTTTTTTTTTTTTTTTCCCCTCCCTTTTGCGTCTCCCTCCTACCCTCCCTATCCCACCCCTCCAGGCGGTCACAAAGTACCGAGCTGACCTCCCTGTGCTATGCGGCTGCTTCCCACTAGCTATCTACCTCACGTTTGGTAGTGTATATATGTCCATGCCGCTCTTTCACTTTGTCACAGCTTACCCTTCCCCCTCCCCATATCCTCAAGTCCATTCTCTAGTAGGTCTGTGTCTTTATTCCTGTCTTACCCCTATGTTCTTCATGACATTTTTTTTTTCTTAAATTCCATATATATGTGTTAGCATACAGTATTTGTCTTTCTCTTTCTGACTTACTTCACTCTGTATGACAGACTCTAGGTCTATCCACCTCATTACAAATAGCTCAATTTCATTTCTTTTTATGGCTGAGTAATATTCCATTGTATATATGTGCCACATCTTCTTTATCCATTCATCCGATGATGGACACTTAGGTTGTTTCCATCTCCGGGCTATTGTAAATAGGGCTGCTATGAACATTTTGGTACATGTCTCTTTTTGAACTATGGTTTTCTCAGGGTATATGCCCAGTAGTGGGATTGCTGGGTCATATGGTAGTTCTATTTGTAGTTTTTTAAGGAACCTCCATACCGTTCTCCATAGCGGCTGTACCAATTCACATTCCCACCAGCAGTGCAAGAGTGTTCCCTTTTTTCCACACCCTCTCCAGCATTTATTGTTCCTAGATTTTTTGATGATGGCCATTCTGACTGGTGTGAGATGATATCTCATTGTAGTTTTGATTTGCATTTCTCTAATGAGTAAAGATGTTGAGCATCCTTTCATGTGTTTGTTGGCAGTCTGTATATCTTCTGTGGAGAAATGTCTATTTAGGTCTTCTGCCCATTTTTGGATTGGGTTGTTTGTTTTTTTGTTATTGAGCTGCATGAGCTGCTTATAAATTTTGGAGATTAATCCTTTGTCAGTTGCTTCATTTGCAAATATTTTCTCCCATTCTGAGGGTTGTCTTTTGGTCTTGTTTATGGTTTCCTTTGCTGTGCAAAAGCTTTTAAGTTTCATTAGGTCCCATGTGTTTATTTTTGTCTTTATTTCCATTTCTCTAGGAGGTGGGTCAAAAAGGATCTTGCTGTGATTTATGTCATAGAGTGTTCTGCCTATGTGTTCCTCTAAGAGTTTGATAGTGTCTGGCCTTACATTTAGGTCTTTAATCCATTTTGAGCTTATTTTTGTGTATGGTGTTAGGGAGTGATCTAATCTCATACTTTTACATGTCCCTATCCAGTTTTCCCAGCACCACTTATTGAAGAGACTGTCCTTTCTCCACTGTACATTCCTGCCTCCTTTATCAAAGATAAGGTGACCATATGTCCGTGGGTTTAACTCTGGGCTTTCTATCCTGTTCCATTGATCTATCTTTCTGTTTTTGTGCCAGTACCATACTGTCTTGATTACTGTAGCTTTGTAGTATAGTCTGAAGTCAGGGAGCCTGATTCCTCCAGCTCCATTTTTCGTTCTCAAGATTGCTTTGGCTATTCGGGGTCTTTTGTGTTTCCATACAAATTGTGAAATTTTTTGTTCTAGTTCTGTGAAAAATGCCAGTGGTAGTTTGATAGGGATTGCATTGAACCTGTAGATTGCTTTGGGTAGTAGAGTCATTTTCACAATGTTGATTCTTCCAATCCAAGAACATGGTACATCTCTCCATCTATTTGTATCATCTTTAATTTCTTTCATCAGTGTCTTATAATTTTCTGCATACAGGTCTTTTGTGTCCTTAGGTAGGTTTATTCCTAGATATTTTATTCTTTTTGTTGCAATGGTAAATGGGAGTGTTTCCTTGATTTCACTTTCAGATTTTTCATCATCAGTATATAGGAATGCCAGAGATTTCTGTGCATTAATTTTGTATCCTGCAACTTTACCAAATTCATTGATTAACTCTAGTAGTTTTCTGGTAGCATCTTTAGGATTCTCTATGTATAGTATCATGTCATCTGCAAACAGTGACAGCTTTACTTCTTCTTTTCCAATTTGGATTCCTTTTATTTCCTTTTCTTCTCTGATTGCTGTGGCTAAAACTTCCAAAACTAGGTTGAATAAGAGTGGTGAAAGTGGGCAACCTTGTCTAGTTCCTGATCTTAGTGGAAATGGTTTCAGTTTTTCACCATTGAGGACGATGCTGGCTGTGGGTTTGTCATATATGGCCTTTATTATGTTGAGGAAAGTTCCCTCTATGCCTACTTTCTGCAGGGTTTTTATCATAAATGGGTGTTGAATTTTGTCGAAAGCTTTCTCTGCATCTATTGAGATGATCATATGGTTTTTCTCCTTCAATTTGTTAATTTGGTGTATCACGTTGATTGATTTGCGTATATTGAAGAATCCTTGCATTCCTGGAATAAACCCCACTTGATCATGGTGTATGATCCTTTTAATGTGCTGTTGGATTCTGTTTGCTAGTATTTTGTTGAGGATTTTTGCATCTATGTTCATCAGTGATATTGGCCTGTAGTTTTCTTTCTTTGTGACATCCTTGCCTGGTTTTGGTATCAAGGTGATGGTGGCCTCGTAGAATGAGTTTGGGAGTGTTCCTCCCTCTGCTATATTTTGGAAGAGTTTCAGAAGGATAGGTGTTAGCTCTTCTCTAAATGCTTGATAGAATTCGCCTGTGAAGCCATCTGGTCCTGGGCTTTTGTTTGTTGGAAGATTTTTTATCACAGTTTCAATTTCAGTGCTTGTGATTGGTCTGTTCATATTTTCTATTTCTTCCTGATTCAGTCTTGGCAGGTTGTGCATTTCTAAGAATTTGTCCATTTCCTCCAGGTTGTCCATTTTATTGGCATAGAGTTGCTTATAGTAATCTCTCATGATCTTTTGTATTTCTGTAGTGTCAGTTGTTACTTCTCCTTTTTCATTTCTAATTCTATTGATTTGAGTCTTCTCCCTTTTTTTCTTGATGAGTCTGGCTAATGGTTTATCAATTTTGTTTATCTTCTCAAAGAACCAGCTTTTAGTTTTATTGATCTTTGCTATCGTTTCCTTCATTTCTTTTTCATTTATTTCTGATCTGATTTTTATGATTTCTTTCCTTCTGCTAACTTTGGGATGTTTTTGTTCTTCTTTCTCTAATTGCTTTAGGTGCAAGGTTAGGTTGTTTATTCGAGATGTTTCCTGTTTCTTAAGGTGGGATTGTATTGCTATAAACTTCCCTCTTAGAACTGCTTTTGCTGCATCCCATAGGTTTTGGGTCGTCGTGTCTCCATTGTCATTTGTTTCTAGGTATTTTTTAATTTCCTCTTTGATTTCTTCAGTGATCACTTCGTTATTAAGTAGTGTATTGTTTAGCCTCCATGTGTTTGTATTTTTTACAGCTCTTTTCCTGTAATTGATATCTAGTCTCATAGCATTGTGGTCGGAAAAGATGCTTGATACAATTTCAATTTTCTTAAATTTACCAAGGCTTGATTTGTGACCCAAGATATGATCTATCCTGGAGAATGTTCCATGAGCACTTGAGAAAAATGTGTATTCTGTTGTTTTTGGATGGAATGTCCTATAAATATCAATTAAGTCCATCTTGTTTAATGTATCATTTAAAGCTTGTGTTTCCTTATTTATTTTCATTTTGGATGATCTGTCCATTGGTGAAAGTGGGGTGTTAAAGTCCCCTACTATGATTGTGTTACTGTCGATTTCTCCTTTTATGGCTGTTAGTATTTGCCTTATGTATTGAGGTGCTCCTATGTTTGGTGCATAAATATTTACAATTGTTATATCTTCTTCTTGGATCGATCCCTTGATCATTATGTAGTGTCCTTCTTTGTCTCTTCTAGTAGTCCTTATTTTAAAGTCTATTTTGTCTGATATGAGAATTGCTACTCCAGCTTTCTTTTGGTTTCCATTTGCATGGAATATCTTTTTCCATCCCCTTACTTTCAGTCTGTATGTGTCTCTAGGTCTGAAGTGGGTCTCTTGTGGACAGCATATAGATGGGTCTTGTTTTTGTATCCATTCAGCCACTCTGTGTCTTTTGGTGGGAGCATTTAGTCCATTTACATTTAAGGTAATTATCGATATGTATGTTCCTATTCCCATTTTCTTAATTGTTTTGGGTTCATTATTGTAGGTATATTCCTTCTGTTGTGTTTCTTGCCTAGAGAAGTTCCTTTAGCATTTGTTGTAAAGCTGGTTTGGTGGTGCTGAACTCTCTCAGCTTTTGCTTGTCTGTAAACGTTTTAATTTCTCCATCAAATCTGAATGAGATCCTTGCTGGGTAGAGTAATCTTGGTTGCAGGTTTTTCTCCTTCATCACTTTAAGTATGTCCTGCCACTCCCTTCTGGCTTGTAGAGTTTCTGCTGAGAGATCAGCTGTTATCCTGATGGGGATTCCCTTGTGTGTTATTTGTTGTTTTTGCCTTGCTGCTTTTAATATGATTTCTTTGTGTTTAATTTTTGACAGTTTGATTAATATGTGTCTTGGCGTATTTCTCCTTGGATTTATTCTGTATGGGACTCTCTGTGCCTCCTGGACTTGATTAACTATTTCCTTTCCCATATTAGGGAAGTTTTCAACTATAATCTCTTCAAATATTTTCTCAGTCCCTTTCTTTTTCTCTTCTTCTTCTGGAACCCCTATAATTCGAATGTTGGTGCGTTTAATGTTGTCCCAGAGGTCTCTGAGACTGTCCTCTGTTCTTTTCATTCTTTTTTCTTTATTTTGCTCTGCAGCAGTTATTTCCACTATTTTATCTTCCACCTCACTTATCCGTTCCTCTGCCTCAGTTATTCTGCTATTGATCCCATCTAGAGTATTTTTTATTTCATTTATTGTGTTTTTAATCGATGCTTGATTCATCTTTAGTTCTTCTAGGTCCTTGTTAACTGTTTCTTGCATTTTGTCTATTCTATTTCCAAGATTTTGGATCTGGGAAATAGAATCTTGGATCATCTTTACCATCATTATTCTGAATTCTTTTTCAGGTAGAGTGCCTATTACCTCTTCATTTGTTAGGTCTGGTGGGTTTTTATCTTGCTCCTTCTCCTGCTGTGTGTTTTTCTGTCTTCTCATTTTGCTTATGTTACTGTGTTTGGGGTCTCCTTTTTGCAGGCTGCAGGTTCGTAGTTCCTGTTGTTTTTGGTGTCTGTCCCCAGTGGCTAAGGTTGGTTTAGTGGGTTGTGTAGGCTTCCTGGTGGAGGGGACTAGTGCCTGTGTTCTGGTGGATGAGGCTGGATCTTGTCTTTCTGGTGGGCAGGTCCACGTCTGGTGGTGTGTTTTGGGGTGTCTGTGGACTTTTTATGATTTTAGGCCACCTCTCTGCTAATGGGTGGCGTTGTGTTCCTGTCTTGCTAGTTGTTTGGCTCAGGGTGTCCAGCACTGTAGCCTGCTGGTCGTTGAGTGAAGCTGGGTGCTGGTGTTGAGATGGAGATCTCTGGAAGATTTTCGCCGTTTGATATTATGTGGAGCTGGGAGGTCTCTTGTGGACCAGTGTCCTGAAGTTGGCTCTCCCACCTCAGAGGCACAGCACTGACTCCGGGCTCCTCAATTTGGGATGATGTGTTGTCTATTCATGTATTCCACAGATGCAGGATACATCAAGTTGATTGTGGAGCTTTAATCCGCTGCTTCTGAGGCTGCTGGGAGAGGTTTCCCTTTCTCTTCTTTGTTCTCACAGCTCCTGGGTCTCAGCTTTGGATTTGGCCCCGCCTCTGCGTGTAGGTAGCCGGAGGGCGTCTGCTCTTCGCTCAGATAGGACAGGGTTAAAGGAGCAGCCTCTTCGGGGACTCTGGCTCACTCAGGCCGGGAGGGAGGGAGGGGCACGGAGTGCGGGGCGAGCCTGCAGCGGCAGAGGTCGGCGTGACGTTGCACCAGCCCGAGGCGCGCCGTGCGTTCTCCCAGGGAAGCCGCCCCTGGATCCCGGGACCCCGGCAGTGGCGGGCTGCACAGGCTCCCGGAAGGGCGGTGTGGGCAGTGACCTGCGCTCGCACACAGGCTTCTTGGCGGCGGCAGCAGCAGCCCCAGCGTCCCACGCCCGTCACTGGGCTCCGCGCTTTCAGTCACGACTCGCGCCCATCTGTGGAGCCCCTTTAAGCAGCGCTCTTAATCCCCTCTCCTCGCGCACCAGGAAACCAAGAGGGAAGAAAAAGTCTCTTGCCTCTTCGGCAGCTCCAGAGTTTTCACGGACTCCCTCCCGGCTAGCTGTGGCACATTAGCCCCCTTCAGGCTGAGTTCTCGCCGCCAGCCCCAGTCCTCTCCCTGCGCTCTGACCGAAGCCCGAGCCTCAGCTTCCAGCGCTGCGCGCCCCGGCGGGCGAGCAGACAAGCCTCTCGGGGCTGGTGAGTGCCGCTCGGCACCGATCCTCTGTGTGCGGATCTCTCCGCTTTGCCCTACCCAGGTATGTGGGGAGTTTCTTGCCTTTTGGGAGGTCTGGGGTCTTCTGCCAGCGTTCAGTAGGTGTTCTGTAGGAGTTGTTCCACGTGTAGCTGTATTTCTGGTGTATCCGTGGGGAGGAAGGTGATCTCCGCGTCTTACTCTTCCGCCATCTTACCCGGAAGTCCCTATTTTCTTTTACAGTTTCTAATTTATTATCGCCAGTGTAGAGGAGCCTGATTGATTTTTAAAATGTATTGATCTTGTATGTGTGTGCCTTGTTGAACCGTCTTATTAGTTCCTGCTAGTTTATCTGTGGGTTCTTTTGGGTTTCCTAGATAAATGAACATATTAAATGTAAATAATGTGTTCTTTGGATAAAGTTTATTTTCTTGCATCTCTCTATATAGAAGCAATATGTTGAATTGATTTAAATATTTAAATACTTACATACCTGTTATCATAATCTAAGATTCTTTATCTTATTTTCTTTCAATCAATATTATCTTTTCAAGATTTATCCACATCAGTCCATATAGATCTAGGTCTTTGATTTTTGACTGTTTGATATTATTTCATCACATGCGTATAGCATCATTTATTTTCCATTCAAGCATTATTGGACAATTGGATTGTTTCCCTCCCTTCTCTAGAACAAACAACGTTTCCTAGAATATCCCTGAAGATGTCTGACAGTCGAGAAGGGCCAGGCTGCCCGAAGATTCCTACTTGCTTTTAGCCACCTTCCAACAGGCCATCTCCAGCCAGCAATTTGAAGCACAGATGAAATGAAACCTCCCCCAAGTGTGGAGATCTTAGGAGCTTCCTAGAAGGTGGGAGGTTCATGATAGGCATCCTGCTGGGATCCCAGGGGAGTCTGAGCTGGCCTGAACCTCATCTTCCTCCCCCACCTCTCAAGAGAAATGTGGAGGAAAGAAGACTTCAAAAACTGTGAGTAGGCAGAGGGAGAGAGATTGGGGGCCGAAGCTGCAACTGAGGTCTTGGAGTGGGCTGTGAGCACGCAGAGCCTCTAGAGAGCCAGGTTCTGCCTTCTGACCACTTCTCCCCTAAGGCTGCTCATCCTTCAGGTGATAGCAGGCATATACAGCCGACTCGGCCCACACTGTCACAGAAAGCCTTATCAGAATCTCTTCGTCTTCATACACTCTTGTGTCTGTTACTTGGTTATTGCCTTCGGTACTCCACTGATGTGAAGCACAGTCGCTAGGGGATGGAGGACACTAGTGACCCATCTTGCTCTTGTGGCCTTAGTCCACAGCTTGAGGGTAAAGGAAGAGGCCAAATGAAGGTCAAGAAGGAAAGAGGGAGTTTGAAGAGAAGACCTGAGTTAAGGGTGTCTTCACAAGTCTTGATGACTGAAATGTAGCTCCAGTACCTGAAGTCCTGCTTGTTCTCAAGGCTGACCACGGGGCTGGGTGCACTCAGTGAAGGAACCGTATACACTTAGTATTTCCTTGCTTGCTCACACTGGCCCTCCTCTGATACACACTCTGCAAGACTGATCTTCCCCTGAAACAACTTTCCACCTGCCACTGTCATCTCATGAACATTTGTTTCCCCTTCCTAGTGTCCCCCTAGAATGCCATTGCAGCCAATTCATAATTTGATAATCATGCTTCTTACCATAGTCTCAGCAACTTCTGATAAATTTTATTCACTTTATTCCATAGTCTTCACACATCAATAATCTTCCTTAGCTTCCTAGGTGCAGGTTAACCCATTCGGAATCATTTCTTTTTCTTTCTCTTCTTTGGCAAATCCTTTCCATCTTTTAAGGTCCTTTTCTTTTCTCTCTACCATCCTGCCTTCCTGAACTCTTTTTTTTTTTCCATTTAAGTAACCTTCCAATCTCCTTCCCCAATTTCCTCATAAACATTGAGAGTTTATTCCTCACAAGTTAGACAGCGGTTTATGAATGACCAGTCATAATGGACTCAGAATGAGTCGGCACCCCCGAGGTACCTGTCTTGCTGGGGATCCACAGGTGAAGGGCTGGCTGCTGGACACATGTTTGCATGGAGTCAGGCTGAGTGGCCTCGGGGTGTTTGCTCTGCACTTGTGTGTGTTTCTCCCTAGTTGGTTTCCTTGTCCAGCCACCTGTGACCTCACTCCATCCAGCCCAGGGAATCCTTCTCATCACAGGGGTAGGATGTTTGTCTCGTTTTCCATCACATCCTTTCCCCAAAGTTTGGTTGTGAGTTGTTCCCATTCCAAAGACCTTTCCTCTTTGAAGAGAAAAGAGAAAATCTTTTCTCTCCTTTTCTCTCACTTCACTTCTGCTCTATTATCTCCTCCGTCCAGAATGGCCCCCTGACTCAAATGGGTGTAGATCCGAAGATGGCAAGAAATGCCAGCAATTCTGAAATAATAATACGGATGTATCAGGAGAACTTGAAAACCTTTATCCCGCCACGTTAAAAAAAATTGCACTTCCCGTGTATTCAGAGTCTCAGTATAGAAACACAAATGATGTAGAAATTGAATGACACTCAAGTTTTTCTTTCCTCCTTTCCTGATTTATTCTAATCCTCAAAGTTAACATGATGAACTACTCGTTATGTAAACTTTCAGACATTTTCTACGCATGCACACTTTTCTTTTTTTCACATAAGAGTGTGAACTAGGTCACTTTCAACATGCTGTGATTCTGTGATTCACTCTCTCCCACCGAGTCATCCACTGATAAAGTAATCTGTTTCATGGAGAAATATTTCCAGTAGCTAATAGCCAATGTCTGTGGAGTGCTTACTCTGTGTCGGTTTCTTCTAACTACTTTACAGATAATTTGTACAACATACCCATGGACCAGGTACAATTATAACTCCCAAGGGACAGAAAAGGGCAGATAAGTACAAATAAATACAGAGGCCAAGTGACTTGCCCAAGACACTGGAGCAAATCAAAATCCATGCCTCTGTAATCATTTTGCTCTATTGCCTCTGTCTGGGAGGCTTGATGATTTGGCCACTAAAACCTTAAATACCATGTTACATTTTTGTATCTCTGACAAAAGCGTGGGGCTGTGATACGGGGTAACTAACCTGACTACTTTTGAAAACCCTTATGCACCTGGATGAAAGTAAGCCAGGGACTGTAAGCTATATGTTTAAGATTTCCTACCAACTTTTAAAAATAGCTTCTTGAATGCAATTTATGTAATGTCCAGGCTAGGATGTAGTCCAAATAGTAACAGAAAAATGGAGATATGTAGAAAAATACTTAAAGTTGACAAGTATTGGGAGTGTAGTATTTTTGGGGCCAGCGTGTAGACCACAGGAAAACTTGCTGTTTCCATCCCAAAGGGAAGAGCTCTGTATTGCAACTGCCAAGGTCCCTGGGGCAGCAAGTGTGCTCACTGCTTAGTAAAGAAGCATCCTCAGTTTGATAGAATCATATGGGAGCCTTACATTTGGTTAGCAGGTTCTACCTTCTTGATGTAATAATATTTTCAGGGTGTGGGAGGGTATCAAGCTCGGAAAATACCCTTGGAGAGATTTGCTTATTAAGTTTGGCTTTTTCAATCTCCCTACTACTTCTTGACTAAACACCAGGCAGTTTCCTTCACTTTTCAGAATCATGTTGTTTTTCCCTTGTCGAATGAACTTCCAAATACTTTTGGATGAGCTATTAAGTTTGGAAAAAAATAAACCTCTCTTTAAAATAAGGAAGATGATAACAATGACAAGTACAAAAGGCTCTAAAATGGAGAATATACTCCATTATAGCCAATTAATGTGAGTGGGAAGCTCGTGCTCACTGTCCAGGACATAGAAATAAAAGCTGAGGATGCTCTGAGGCATCTCTTGGATCTCTATAAGACTCCATCATTTCTGATGAGTAGGGTTGACAGATAAAATATAGGCTGTTCTGTTAAATATGAATGTCAGAAAAACAACGAGTATATTTTGAAGATAAGTATGCCCCAAATAGTACATAGGATCTACTTATACTAAAAGTGATGACTTACTATTCATGTGAAGTTCAAGTTTAACTGGGTATCCTGTATTTTTATTTAGTAAATCTGACAGCCCTACTGATGATCCACAATGGAGGCAGTTGAGGAGCGGTACATGCTGGCTCTCGGACAGTCAGAAATGGCTTCAGCAGATCCAGGTACAGTATGAAATTCTTTCTGGATGTAGCTCAGAAGCCATGGCCAGCCCTTGACTGCAAGTACTGCCTCAGGTTTCCCTGAGGTGGGGTAAACCGTCCTCTTAATGGCCTTTTGGTAAGTCTGGAAGACCATATCCAAGGGGAGCCCCAAAGTCAGTTTCATCCTCACAACCATGTTTCCAATTCCTGGAATTGGCTGCATGTGACTCACAAGAGATGAGGAGGTTTGTGAAAATTGGGAGTGTCATAGCTTGAACCCTTTGTAGGTAAAGTTTTGGTGTTCTGAGAGTTTTAACAGGAGCAATGTGAAAGACTCCAGGTCCCCAGGTAGATAGAAATAATCCTGTTCTACTTCTGTGTATGTGACAAGTCTCTAATAGTTCACAGAGCAAATATCTGGTCTTAGAAAGAGTGATCCAAGCTTGGATGTTTCTGGTGACAAGGCAAGGTCGTGAGTTTGAAGTTCACCTTTTATGGTTGAGGAGACAACAAAGTTGTCAGAAGGGCAATCATGGAGAAGACGTTGGCTTCATCCATTGTGCAGGCTTGTATATTTGGTTCTATCTAGATTGTGTTTCAAAGGTGGAGCTTGTTTACTATTACGAACATTCTCCGATGTGCTTTTTGGACCTTCATTCCCAGAGCAAGAGCAGTGCCGAGGCCCTAGAAATGCCATGGATATTCTGAGCTGTCAGTGGCATTTCCCAGGTACTGTTCCCTTGGTGCTGCTCCTTGAAATGTCCAAAGGGATTATCATCTGTTTTGTGGCCGGTCCTAGCATTGTGAAAGGAAGCTGCTGCACCTGGCTCAGAGGATTTCGGATGTGGTGGGAGGAGTAGTAGTACTACGACTATAAATTGTATCACAGCATATCTATTCCATCTTGAGAGTGGGGTTGGGGGGTTATGAAGGGGGGCTTTTATTATACTTTTATACATTGTCCCCTTGAAATTAATTCAATTTTTAAAAATTAATTAATTTATTTGGGGCTGCATTGGGTCTTTGTTGCTGCTAGCGGGCGTTCTCTAGTTGCAGTGAGCGGGGGCTCCTCTTGGCTGTGGTGCACGGGCTTCTCATTGCAGTGGCTTCTCTTGTTGCGGAGCACGGGCTCTAGGCACGCAGGCTTCCGTAGTTGTGGCACGTGGGCTCAGTAGTTGTGACACACGGGCTCTAGAGCGCAGGCTCAGTAGTTGTGGCGCGTGGGCTTAGTTACTCCGTGGCACGTGGGATCTTCCCAGAACAGGGCTCGAACCCATGTCCCCTGCATTCGCAGGCATATTCTTAACGACTGCTCCACCAGGGAAGCCCAATAATTCAGTTTTTTATAAAGAGTATATTCCTAATATTAATCCAAAATTTTAAAAATATATAGTTGGATAACACTATGAAAAATTAACTGATACTTTTTTTATTATTTCTCTTTGCTGCCTGGATTTTTTTCCCCCTCCAGTCAGCTAGGCACTCTGAGTTCACTGCATTAGGAAGGTAAAGACTCAGCAGAAATGAGGGAGAAAAAAAGAAAATTCTCAGCTTTGGAATGTTCAAAACAGAGGCCACAGTAGAACAGGTGAGAATTCTGTGCACAAACAATAAATCTCGTCTCAAATGTAAAAAAGTATTCTTTGCACTGGGAGGCCGGAGAGGGAGGGAGGGAAGGACTGAAGGAGAGAGATCAGTGTGACCAGGGACATGGAGACTGTGCTTGAGGACGATAGGCCCAGGAAGAGAATCAGAATCTGGAGAAGATTCAGCCTGCCCGCGATCATTGCCTCCAGCCAGCACCCTCATCTCAGACCTTGGGAAATTCAGAGAGAGAGTGGGAGTAAGTCAGGAGGGCCACGCGCATAGTCTGTGTGGCAGGGGTTGTGGCCATTCCCTATTTGTGAGAAGTCCCCAGCAATTTCCAGGCCTCCTTCTGGAAAATGCTGGCGGACGTCTCTAGTGCTTATGTGAAAGCTTGTTCACAAACCTTGAAAGATACAGATATAGATGACTGATAGATAGATGCATAGATAGAAAAATGTAATTAACTAAAACATCCAGGAAAGGTTTGGAAAATGCCCTTTATTGCATAGGACGTTCCTATTGTCATATGATGTTAGACTGAGTGCCGGTCCCTTCATCCTCCTTGAGACCATGGCATTCTGTCTGCTACTCTCCCGAGGGTCCTTTCTTCTCCCTGGAAGGGATAAAACAACTGAGGTAGAACAGGAAGAGACAAGAAGCACTCCAAACTCTGCTGGTCAAGGTTACCCTCCAGCGTTGCCTTAATGCTCAGAGCCACACACACCACAGTGAGCTTGGCTCCAGATCAACTACCACGCAACGAAGGTTCTGGAACACTTCCATATCTCGGGGAACCTCATTTCCACGTGACTCTCTTTCATATTCCCCTTTGTCACAGAAGGCTAGGTCCAGTGGTCCGGGTGAGATCTCAGCTCAGGCCCAAGGCTCTCAGACCTCAAAGTTCCGGTCCTGCAAGGGCCCCTGTCCTCTCTTCAGACCACTCCTGGCTCTCTCTGCCGACAAGGAGCTGCTGGTGGTACGTCCTCTAAGAGTTGAGGTCCATCGTGCAGACCCTGAGAAAACTCCTAGGAAAAGGCTCCACATTCTTGTTGAAGTCAACAGAGCTCAATTCCTTTGGAAGTGCTGGGTGTGTCCCAAGTTGATGCAACTGCAGAGCCATTAGGTAAACCAGCACATGTGTGCGGCCCCTTCCCTTAGACTCCTCTGGGCCCTCGTGACATAGGCTCAGAAGACTGCCAGCCTCAAGCCTTACCTCTTCCAAGGCCACACCGTCTCCAGGATCTTCTGTCCCATGAATCTCAGTTGCTGTGTGGAACTCAAAAGAGAGAAAAGACCCTGCCTGCGGGGTCTCTTCGGGCTGGGGCCTTCTAGCTTCTCTTCCTCGTCCTCCTCGTCCTCCTCGTCCTCAGAGGTGGTCTCGGGTTCCACACTGCCCTCCTCCTCAGGGGTGCTCTCGAATTCCACATTGGCCATCCACTGGGCGATGTTGAGATGAAAGAAACTGCAGCCGAAGCCCTCCAGGACGCCGCCCTTCACGTGCTGCTGGAGGATCTCCGAGGTGTGGAAGACCCGGCAGCAGGCCATGCACCTGAAGCCGGTCTCCATGGTCACCATCCAGGCCGGTGTCTTGGCCCTGGGTGTCTCCTGGACTGCAGGTGACCCTGATGGGCTGCCTGGCTCTGCCCTTTCCTCATACTCTTTCTCCTCCCCAGTGGGCTCATTGTCAGACAGGAGGCTTTCGGTGAACACATCAGAGGGGTAAGTGCCTACTGTGCACGCATCCTCAGGAAGGGTCCCTTCTTCTATCGTCAGCTGCTTTTCAGGCAACTCCAAGGGTTTCTTTGTCTTCCAGGAGACAGCTACACCCTTGTTCACTTGTACCTGCATGTAGTATATTTTCATGCCCCTTTCCTCTTTGTCTGGGTGCAGATAGTGCTTACAGGGTGAAGAGGGTGAGGAGGAGACACAGTGTGATGGGGGAGCAGTCTCCCCTTTTTCCTGAACCTGGGCTAGGGGTGCTTTAGGCTGGGCAGTGTCTCGATGTGATCTCCGGATTCCTGAAAAAGGAAATTAAAAACATAATAACATGCATGGGCCGTGCCAGAAGCTGAGGGAGCAGGTGTGGTAGACGAGAGAGGGACATTTGCATGACGTAGCTATGTCGTGAGCTTGGTGTCTGTTGGCCGTAGGACGGAGCGGTGTATCTGGTGTCATCTGTGGGCTTTTCATGTGCGTGTGGGGGGATACTGGAGCGGTGTCTGTATACAGGGGTGTGGAGTATGGTGGTGAGGGCTGTGGTATGTGAGCGACGCGGGTGGATGCGTGTACGACGAGGAGTGTGATTTGGGGAATATCGGTGGTGCATTACTTGTGGAATGGGGCTGTGGTGCTTGGGGTTTCTGTGTGCACTGAGAAGGGCTGTGCCTGGAGGGCGGATGTATGTGTGAGCTGTGTGGACCTGAGCTGGATGGTCCTGCTCTCAGGCTGGAGATCTATGATGTAGAACTCTGTCCTTCTCTGGAAGCAAAGGCAAAGACAAAGCCTACATTTTCCTCTGAAGATGCTTAATCTGGTCCCTCTTCCCTCCACCTCAAGCCCAGACCTTTCCGGCCCCTGCTCCTTGACTTCGCCACCATGGTAGTACCAGGATTCACACACCCCCGCCCCAGACTCAGCTGGGATCCACGCCCTCGTAACAGCTCAGCCATCCTGCCCAGGCTCCTCCACAGAGCCCTCATCACCTCTGATGACCCTGGGTTTCCTCTCAGTCTCACTGGGATCTGTGTGCCTCCTGCCTCACAGCCAAGCACCCCCTCACCTGAGGAGCCCCACGCCCTTACCAGCGTAGATGAGCTTGCACGGAGAAGAAGCACAGGAGAAGTATGTAGAGGCAGAGGAGACCTCCCCTGCCCCTGGGCTGCAGCCTTGGGCCACCACAGTGGATCCAAGCTGAGGGGGATCCTCTTGTGACTTCGAGATTCCTGAGGGAGGAATGAAAGGCTCAGGGTGGGTTCATCAGTCCTCTGTCCACAAATACTTACCGAGTGTCTGGCACGTGTCAGGTGCAGTGAATACACACAGTTGAGAGTGTGGTTCCCAGTGGATACTCCAGTATTTAATTCAAACCAGTACTTACTCTGTCACTGTCTTGTTGGTAATGTAGGCCTCGGTGGTGACCGTGAGTATGTGGCAAGAGTGAGTGATGTGTATCAGTTATGTCTGTGGTAAGTGTGAGGTTGGCATGGGGAGCACGGTGGAGATGTGTCTTATCTGTGACTGTGGCCTTTGTGTGCATGGTTTCTGTTCACAAGTCAGGAATTCTGGGACATGTAACTTTTCCTCATTACATGGTGTGGCTTGTATTTATGGTGTGTGTTCATTCATTCATTCACCAAGATTCAGTAAGCAGCTACTCCTGTGTATCCGGCACTCTTGCATTGTTGTAGTCTCTGGTAACGCTGCACATTCTAGTAGAGGAAGACACACACTAAACAGAAATTCAATAAATATATAATACCTGACCTGGTGGTAAGTATATAAGGGTTGCCAGACTAAGCGAAGAAAAATACAGGGCACCCAGTTAAATTTCAGTTTCAGATAAACCCAGAATAATTTTTTAGTGTAAGTATTCCCATGCAGTATTTGGCCTGACTTAGTTTTAGTGTAAGTATGGCCCATACAATATTTGGGACATACTGATACTGAAAAATTACTTGTTCTTTATCTGGAATTCAAATTGAACTGGATAGCCCATATTTTCTCTGGCAACCCTGACATGGGTTAGTGAGACTGTGGTTTACTGTGGTTTGTACAAAGCGGGTCTGGCATTACTCAAGAATGTGTTACAAGTGTGGTGTGTATGACACGTGACTGGTTCTTTTAGAGGTATTTAGAGATGGCTGAAGTTAGGTGTGTTTGTGCGAGAGTTGAGGAGATATATATATATATATATAGTGTGTGTGTGTGTGTCCTATATATATAGTGTGTGTGTCTATATACATATCTCATCTCCAGCGTTTGGTGTTGGAGGAGAGGATTGTGATACAGGTGGGTTGTATGAGAACGTAGTACAGGAGGGATGCGTGTATATACCTCCATGTGCTGTGTGTGGTTTAAATACGGAAGTTATATGTGGGGTGTGTGATATTTTTGCTGTATCAGAGTGTACATGGGTGTATGAGTTACTGTCTCATAAAACACCCCTAACAAGTGTTCTGTATACACTCTTACATACACCGAGTGTCAGCCAGGTCCAGGCAGGGTGACAAGAACTGTACCATGCAGAGTTTATATCTGATAAGAACTCTACCCCCATTCATTCTGCTCTTCTCTGCACTACCCCCTCCGCCCCCCCCCCCACACACAGAGGAACATAGAGAAAAATATTCTGAATGGTCAGGGGCAGTCATTGCCTTCCCCAGCCTGTCCCAGCCACTGCCTGAAAATCTGCCTGCTGTCTAGACCTCCATTCCCAGGGCTCATCCTACAGTCTCCAGGGCCCTGGGCCTGGTAGGAGCTCCTGGGCTCTAATCTGGGGCAGAGACCTCTAGCTGGATCTCTGGGGTGACCACCCCCTCCCAGGGCAAGCTACTCGCCTACATTTAATGCACGCAGGCACCACGTGGCCCGTGGCTCTCAGAGCTCCCCGCAGGACCCTGAGGACATTTCTCACCCTTGCCCACGTGGTCTCAGTCTCTGGAAAGCCCTTCCCTTCCCTTGGTCTCCTTTGGGAAATTGTTACTGTTGAAGGAATAAAACCTCCTTGCTTTCAATATGACACCACCCCTAGGCAAACAATCGTCTTTCGAACTGCATTCCACTTGTCAAGATATTTTTCAACAGGGTCTTCAACTCATGGGGCTTCTCTTTCCACTTTGGTAAAAGAGGCCGAGCAACTCATGGGTCTCTTTCAGCATCCTTGCATCCTTCACATCCCCCACCTCATGACCCCAGCGAAAGATCCAAGAGAATAAGAGAGAAATCGGGGACTGAGAAAAGCTGCACCTCTAGGTCTGTGCAAGCAGGATGCAGCCTGCTGTGAGTCCGACAAAGCTCCAGGCCTGGCAGCCCCAGGAGAGAGTCCTCAGAGCAGCGGAGCTGACCTCCCATCTCCCAGAGGGCATCCGGCCGTTCTGTGCCGTCTCACACCACAGGGACGCTCCGGATGGATACGGCAGCATCAGTGAGACAAGGTCTCTCGCTCCCTGCTTCACAGGTGACACGTTCTCAGTCCCCCTCTTCGTAGAGAAGGTTCAGTTTGGCAGAAACCCATGTGCCCCAGCCAAGTTGCCCCCCACATACCTCCTCCCTTCTCGGCAGTTTCCTGGGACTCTTCATTTTCCAGATGTTTCCTCTTTTGTCGCCGTTTCATCGTACCAACTAGAAGTCTCCCTTAGAAGATGCCTCAAGAGATGTCCAACTCCTCCTCTTCCCTACAGGTTGGCCCTTGTTGGCTCTTGGGCAATCCGTTGAAATGATTCAATACAAGTAAAAATAGTCAAGTCTCCTAAATGGCTGAAAAACTGGTACCACTTATTGAACCAGCAGTGCTGCCTAGTGCTCACCAGGGCTGTTAAGTTTCCAAGGTTGCCAGGCGCACAGCAGGACTCTGTGACCTCAATGATGACATCGGAGCATTCTGTTGACCTAGGTACAGCACAGTCTCTGCAATAGCACAGGCCCCGTTTTCAAGAACAATTCCTGTTTCCCAGCCGAACCTTTCCCGTGAAAGGGAAAGGTTCGTACCACATCTATTATAAATTGTATCATACCATATCTATTATAAAATGAACATTTTGATTGGAGATCTTTTAATGTCTTATATAGAGATTTAATATTAATATTTTAAATGGTCTCCAGTTTCCCTGTGGATTATTGACATTTTAAACTCTGCGCTTCAATTTTCCCTCAATACCTGTAATTTTGTCACGGCTATTTCTGTACTTAAAGATGAGGAACCATATAATTGCTTTCTTCATTTTTTCCCATCTCTTTCCAAGGTACTGAATTTGACTGTATCTTACGAATGAGTGAAAAATGCTAGTCCTTGAGTCAGGACCTTGGGCCCTTTACCAAGTAACTCAACCTGTCTGGGCTTCAGCTTCTGTCTGTGCGATCGAGAGGCTTGGCCTAGCTGACTTTTCAAATGCTGTGTTTCTTTGATTCACTCTCACTTACTGATCTGCTACTTAAGAAGAGGGCCTGTTCTCATAAAGTAAGAACAGGCGTTTTTTAATCCTTGGGTTGGGCGGAGTTTAAGTGGTCGTACTCAGTTTGTTAGTTATATTTACTTTTACGTATGCTTAGCTCTAAATAATTTATATGGCTCTTGTGACTCTTTTTAGATCTTCTTTTTTTCTTATTTTCTTTTACAGTTTCTAATTTATTATCGCCAGTGTAGAGGAGCCTGATTGATTTTTAAAATGTATTGATCTTGTATGTGTGTGCCTTGTTGAACCGTCTTATTAGTTCCTGCTAGTTTATCTGTGGGTTCTTTTGGGTTTCCTAGATAAATGAACATATTAAATGTAAATAATGTGTTCTTTGGATAAAGTTTATTTTCTTGCATCTCTCTATATAGAAGCAATATGTTGAATTGATTTAAATATTTAAATACTTACATACCTGTTATCATAATCTAAGATTCTTTATCTTATTTTCTTTCAATCAATATTATCTTTTCAAGATTTATCCACATCAGTCCATATAGATCTAGGTCTTTGATTTTTGACTGTTTGATATTATTTCATCACATGCGTATAGCATCATTTATTTTCCATTCAAGCATTATTGGACAATTGGATTGTTTCCCTCCCTTCTCTAGAACAAACAACGTTTCCTAGAATATCCCTGAAGATGTCTGACAGTCGAGAAGGGCCAGGCTGCCCGAAGATTCCTACTTGCTTTTAGCCACCTTCCAACAGGCCATCTCCAGCCAGCAATTTGAAGCACAGATGAAATGAAACCTCCCCCAAGTGTGGAGATCTTAGGAGCTTCCTAGAAGGTGGGAGGTTCATGATAGGCATCCTGCTGGGATCCCAGGGGAGTCTGAGCTGGCCTGAACCTCATCTTCCTCCCCCACCTCTCAAGAGAAATGTGGAGGAAAGAAGACTTCAAAAACTGTGAGTAGGCAGAGGGAGAGAGATTGGGGGCCGAAGCTGCAACTGAGGTCTTGGAGTGGGCTGTGAGGACGCAGAGTCTCTAGAGAGCCAGGCTCTGCCTTCTGAGCACTTCTCCCCTAAGGCTGCTCATCCTTCAGGTGATAGCAGGCAAATACAGCCGACTCGGCCCACACTGTCACAGAAAGCCTTATCAGAATCTCTTCGTCTTCATACACTCTTGTGTTTGTTACTTGGTTATTGCCTTCGGTACTCCACTGATGTGAAGCACAGTCGCTAGGGGATGGAGGACACTAGTGACCCATCTTGCTCTTGTGGCCTTAGTCCACAGCTTGAGGGTAAAGGAAGAGGCCAAATGAAGGTCAAGAAGGAAAGAGGGAGTTTGAAGAGAAGACCTGAGTTAAGGGTGTCTTCTCAAGTCTTGATGACTGAAATGTAGCTCCAGTACCTGAAGTCCTGCTTGTTCTCAAGGCTGACCACGGGGCTGGGTGCACTCAGTGAAGGAACCGTATACACTTAGTATTTCCTTGCTTGCTCACACTGGCCCTCCTCTGATACACACTCTGCAAGACTGATCTTCCCCTGAAACAACTTTCCACCTGCCACTGTCATCTCATGAACATTTGTTTCCCCTTCCTAGTGTCCCCCTAGAATGCCATTGCAGCCAATTCATAATTTGATAATCATGCTTCTTACCATAGTCTCAGCAACTTCTGATAAATTTTATTCACTTTATTCCATAGTCTTCACACATCAATAATCTTCCTTAGCTTCCTAGGTGCAGGTTAACCCATTCGGAATCATTTCTTTTTCTTTCTCCTCTTTGGCAAATCCTTTCCATCTTTTAAGGTCCTTTTCTTTTCCCTCTACCATCCTGCCTTCCTGAACTCTTTTTTTTTTTCCATTTAAGTAACCTTCCAATCTCTTTCCCCAATTTCCTCATAAACATTGAGAGTTTATTCCTCACAAGTTAGACAGCAGTTTATGAATGACCAGGCATAATGGACTCAGAATGAGTCGGCACCCCCGAGGTACCTGTCTTGCTGGGGAGCCACAGGTGAAGGGCTGGCTGCTGGACACATGTTTGCATGGAGTCAGGCTGAGTGGCCTCGGGGTGTTTGCTCTGCACTTGTTTGTGTTTCTCCCTAGTTGGTTTCCTTGTCCAGCCACCTGTGACCTCACTCCATCCAGCCCAGGGAATCCTTCTCATCACAGGGGTAGGATGTTTGTCTCGTTTTCCATCACATCCTTTCCCCAAAGTTTGGTTGTGAGTTGTTCCCATTCCAAAGACCTTTCCTCTTTGAAGAGAAAAGAGAAAATCTTTTCTCTCCTTTTCTCTCACTTCACTTCTGCTCTATTATCTCCTCCGTCCAGAATGGCCCCCTGACTCAAATGGGTGTAGATCCGAAGATGGCAAGAAATGCCAGCAATTCTGAAATAATAATACGGATGTATCAGGAGAACTTGAAAACCTTTATCCCGCCACGTTAAAAAAAATTGCACTTCCCGTGTATTCAGAGTCTCAGTATAGAAACACAAATGATGTAGAAATTGAATGACACTCAAGTTTTTCTTTCCTCCTTTCCTGATTTATTCTAATCCTCAAAGTTAACATGATGAACTACTCGTTATGTAAACTTTCAGACATTTTCTACGCATGCACACTTTTCTTTTTTTCACATAAGAGTGTGAACTAGGTCACTTTCAACATGCTGTGATTCTGTGATTCACTCTCTCCCACCGAGTCATCCACTGATAAAGTAATCTGTTTCATGGAGAAATATTTCCAGTAGCTAATAGCCAATGTCTGTGGAGTGCTTACTCTGTGTCGGTTTCTTCTAACTACTTTACAGATAATTTGTACAACATACCCATGGACCAGGTACAATCATAACTCCCAAGGGACAGAAAAGGGCAGATAAGTACAAATAAATACAGAGGCCAAGTGACTTGCCCAAGACACTGGAGCAAATCAAAATCCATGCCTCTGTAATCATTTTGCTCTATTGCCTCTGTCTGGGAGGCTTGATGATTTGGCCACTAAAACCTTAAATACCATGTTACATTTTTGTATCTCTGACAAAAGCGTGGGGCTGTGATACGGGGTAACTAACCTGACTACTTTTGAAAACCCTTATGCACCTGGATGAAAGTAAGCCAGGGACTGTAAGCTATATGTTTAAGATTTCCTACCAACTTTTAAAAATAGCTTCTTGAATGCAATTTATGTAATGTCCAGGCTAGGATGTAGTCCAAATAGCAACAGAAAAATGGAGATATGAAGAAAAATAATTAAAGTTGACAAGTATTGGGAGTGTAGTATTTTTGGGGCCAGCGTGTAGACCACAGGAAAACTTGCTGTTTCCATCCCAAAGGGAAGAGCTCTGTATTGCAACTGCCAAGGTCCCTGGGGCAGCAAGTGTGCTCACTGCTTAGTAAACAAGCATCCTCAGTTTGATAGAATCATATGGGAGGCTTACATTTGGTTAGGAGGTTCTACCTTCTTGATGTAATAATATTTTCAGGGTGTGGGAGGGTATCAAGCTCGGAAAATACCCTTGGAGAGATTTGCTTATTAAGTTTGGCTTTTTCAATCTCCCTACTACTTCTTGACTAAACACCAGGCGGTTTCCTTCACTTTTCAGAATCATGTTGTTTTTCCCTTGTCGAATGAACTTCCAAATACTTTTGGATGAGCTATTAAGTTTGGAAAAAAATAAACCTCTCTTTAAAATAAGGAAGATGATAACAATGACAAGTACAAAAGGCTCTAAAATGGAGAATATACTCCATTATAGCCAATTAATGTGAGTGGGAAGCTCGTGCTCACTGTCCAGGACATAGAAATAAAAGCTGAGGATGCTCTGAGGCATCTCTTGGATCTCTATAAGACTCCATCATTTCTGATGAGTAGGGTTGACAGATAAAATATAGGCTGTTCCGTTAAATATGAATGTCAGAAAAACAACGAGTATATTTTGAAGATAAGTATGCCCCAAATAGTACATAGGATCTACTTATACGAAAAGTGATGACTTACTATTCATGTGAAGTTCAAGTTTAACTGGGTATCCTGTATTTTTATTTAGTAAATCTGACAGCCCTACTGATGATCCACAATGGAGGCAGTTGAGGAGCGGTACATGCTGGCTCTCGGACAGTCAGAAATGGCTTCAGCAGATCCAGGTACAGTATGAAATTCTTTCTGGATGTAGCTCAGAAGCCATGGCCAGCCCTTGACTGCAAGTACTGCCTCGGGTTTCCCTGAGGTGGGGTAAACCGTCCTCTTAATGGCCTTTTGGTAAGTCTGGAAGACCATATCCAAGGGGAGCCCCAAAGTCAGTTTCATCCTCACAACCATGTTTCCAATTCCTGGAATTGGCTGCATGTGACTCACAAGAGATGAGGAGGTTTGTGAAAATTGGGAGTGTCATAGCTTGAACCCTTTGTAGGTAAAGTTTTGGTGTTCTGAGAGTTTTAACAGGAGCAATGTGAAAGACTCCAGGTCCCCAGGTAGATAGAAATAATCCTGTTCTACTTCTGTGTATGTGACAAGTCTCTAATAGTTCACAGAGCAAATATCTGGTCTTAGAAAGAGTGATCCAAGCTTGGATGTTTCTGGTGACAAGGCAAGGTCGTGAGTTTGAAGTTCACCTTTTATGGTTGAGGAGACAACAAAGTTGTCAGAAGGGCAATCATGGAGAAGACGTTGGCTTCATCCATTGTGCAGGCTTGTATATTTGGTTCTATCTAGATTGTGTTTCAAAGGTGGAGCTTGTTTACTATTACGAACATTCTCCGATGTGCTTTTTGGACCTTCATTCCCAGAGCAAGAGCAGTGCCGAGGCCCTAGAAATGCCATGGATATTCTGAGCTGTCAGTGGCATTTCCCAGGTACTGTTCCCTTGGTGCTGCTCCTTGAAATGTCCAAAGGGATTATCATCTGTTTTGTGGCCGGTCCTAGCATTGTGAAAGGAAGCTGCTGCACCTGGCTCAGAGGATTTCGGATGTGGTGGGAGGAGTAGTAGTACTACGACTATAAATTGTATCACAGCATATCTATTCCATCTTGAGAGTGGGGTTGGGGGGTTATGAAGGGGGGCTTTTATTATACTTTTATACATTGTCCCCTTGAAATTAATTCAATTTTTAAAAATTAATTAATTTATTTGGGGCTGCATTGGGTCTTTGTTGCTGCTAGCGGGCGTTCTCTAGTTGCAGTGAGCGGGGGCTCCTCTTGGCTGTGGTGCACGGGCTTCTCATTGCAGTGGCTTCTCTTGTTGCGGAGCACGGGCTCTAGGCACGCAGGCTTCCGTAGTTGTGGCACGTGGGCTCAGTAGTTGTGACACACGGGCTCTAGAGCGCAGGCTCAGTAGTTGTGGCGCGTGGGCTTAGTTACTCCGTGGCACGTGGGATCTTCCCAGAACAGGGCTCGAACCCATGTCCCCTGCATTCCCAGGCATATTCTTAACGACTGCTCCACCAGGGAAGCCCAATAATTCAGTTTTTTATAAAGAGTATATTCCTAATATTAATCCAAAATTTTAAAAATATATAGTTGGATAACACTATGAAAAATTAACTGATACTTTTTTTATTACTTCTCTTTGCTGCCTGGATTTTTTTCCCCCTCCAGTCAGCTAGGCACTCTGAGTTCACTGCATTAGGAAGGTAAAGACTCAGCAGAAATGAGGGAGAAAAAAAGAAAATTCTCAGCTTTGGAATGTTCAAAACAGAGGCCACAGTAGAACAGGTGAGAATTCTGTGCACAAACAATAAATCTCGTCTCAAATGTAAAAAAGTATTCTTTGCACTGGGAGGCCGGAGAGGGAGGGAGGGAAGGACTGAAGGAGAGAGATCAGTGTGACCAGGGACATGGAGACTGTGCTTGAGGACGATAGGCCCAGGAAGAGAATCAGAATCTGGAGAAGATTCAGCCTGCCCGCGATCATTGCCTCCAGCCAGCACCCTCATCTCAGACCTTGGGAAATTCAGAGAGAGAGTGGGAGTAAGTCAGGAGGGCCACGCGCATAGTCTGTGTGGCAGGGGTTGTGGCCATTCCCTATTTGTGAGAAGTCCCCAGCAATTTCCAGGCCTCCTTCTGGAAAATGCTGGCGGACGTCTCTAGTGCTTATGTGAAAGCTTGTTCACAAACCTTGAAAGATACAGATATAGATGACTGATAGATAGATGCATAGATAGAAAAATGTAATTAACTAAAACATCCAGGAAAGGTTTGGAAAATGCCCTTTATTGCATAGGACGTTCCTATTGTCATATGATGTTAGACTGAGTGCCGGTCCCTTCATCCTCCTTGAGACCATGGCATTCTGTCTGCTACTCTCCCGAGGGTCCTTTCTTCTCCCTGGAAGGGATAAAACAACTGAGGTAGAACAGGAAGAGACAAGAAGCACTCCAAACTCTGCTGGTCAAGGTTACCCTCCAGCGTTGCCTTAATGCTCAGAGCCACACACACCACAGTGAGCTTGGCTCCAGATCAACTACCACGCAACGAAGGTTCTGGAACACTTCCATATCTCGGGGAACCTCATTTCCACGTGACTCTCTTTCATATTCCCCTTTGTCACAGAAGGCTAGGTCCAGTGGTCCGGGTGAGATCTCAGCTCAGGCCCAAGGCTCTCAGACCTCAAAGTTCCGGTCCTGCAAGGGCCCCTGTCCTCTCTTCAGACCACTCCTGGCTCTCTCTGCCGACAAGGAGCTGCTGGTGGTACGTCCTCTAAGAGTTGAGGTCCATCGTGCAGACCCTGAGAAAACTCCTAGGAAAAGGCTCCACATTCTTGTTGAAGTCAACAGAGCTCAATTCCTTTGGAAGTGCTGGGTGTGTCCCAAGTTGATGCAACTGCAGAGCCATTAGGTAAACCAGCACATGTGTGCGGCCCCTTCCCTTAGACTCCTCTGGGCCCTCGTGACATAGGCTCAGAAGACTGCCAGCCTCAAGCCTTACCTCTTCCAAGGCCACACCGTCTCCAGGATCTTCTGTCCCATGAATCTCAGTTGCTGTGTGGAACTCAAAAGAGAGAAAAGACCCTGCCTGCGGGGTCTCTTCGGGCTGGGGCCTTCTAGCTTCTCTTCCTCGTCCTCCTCGTCCTCCTCGTCCTCAGAGGTGGTCTCGGGTTCCACACTGCCCTCCTCCTCAGGGGTGCTCTCGAATTCCACATTGGCCATCCACTGGGCGATGTTGAGATGAAAGAAACTGCAGCCGAAGCCCTCCAGGACGCCGCCCTTCACGTGCTGCTGGAGGATCTCCGAGGTGTGGAAGACCCGGCAGCAGGCCATGCACCTGAAGCCGGTCTCCATGGTCACCATCCAGGCCGGTGTCTTGGCCCTGGGTGTCTCCTGGACTGCAGGTGACCCTGATGGGCTGCCTGGCTCTGCCCTTTCCTCATACTCTTTCTCCTCCCCAGTGGGCTCATTGTCAGACAGGAGGCTTTCGGTGAACACATCAGAGGGGTAAGTGCCTACTGTGCACGCATCCTCAGGAAGGGTCCCTTCTTCTATCGTCAGCTGCTTTTCAGGCAACTCCAAGGGTTTCTTTGTCTTCCAGGAGACAGCTACACCCTTGTTCACTTGTACCTGCATGTAGTATATTTTCATGCCCCTTTCCTCTTTGTCTGGGTGCAGATAGTGCTTACAGGGTGAAGAGGGTGAGGAGGAGACACAGTGTGATGGGGGAGCAGTCTCCCCTTTTTCCTGAACCAGGGCTAGGGGTGCTTTAGGCTGGGCAGTGTCTCGATGTGATCTCCGGATTCCTGAAAAAGGAAATTAAAAACATAATAACATGCATGGGCCGTGCCAGAAGCTGAGGGAGCAGGTGTGGTAGACGAGAGAGGGACATTTGCATGACGTAGCTATGTCGTGAGCTTGGTGTCTGTTGGCCGTAGGACGGAGCGGTGTATCTGGTGTCATCTGTGGGCTTTTCATGTGCGTGTGGGGGGATACTGGAGCGGTGTCTGTATACAGGGGTGTGGAGTATGGTGGTGAGGGCTGTGGTATGTGAGCGACGCGGGTGGATGCGTGTACGACGAGGAGTGTGATTTGGGGAATATCGGTGGTGCATTACTTGTGGAATGGGGCTGTGGTGCTTGGGGTTTCTGTGTGCACTGAGAAGGGCTGTGCCTGGAGGGCGGATGTATGTGTGAGCTGTGTGGACCTGAGCTGGATGGTCCTGCTCTCAGGCTGGAGATCTATGATGTAGAACTCTGTCCTTCTCTGGAAGCAAAGGCAAAGACAAAGCCTACATTTTCCTCTGAAGATGCTTAATCTGGTCCCTCTTCCCTCCACCTCAAGCCCAGACCTTTCCGGCCCCTGCTCCTTGACTTCGCCACCATGGTAGTACCAGGATTCACACACCCCCGCCCCAGACTCAGCTGGGATCCACGCCCTCGTAACAGCTCAGCCATCCTGCCCAGGCTCCTCCACAGAGCCCTCATCACCTCTGATGACCCTGGGTTTCCTCTCAGTCTCACTGGGATCTGTGTGCCTCGTGCCTCACAGCCAAGCACCCCCTCACCTGAGGAGCCCCACGCCCTTACCAGCGTAGATGAGCTTGCACGGAGAAGAAGCACAGGAGAAGTATGTAGAGGCAGAGGAGACCTCCCCTGCCCCTGGGCTGCAGCCTTGGGCCACCACAGTGGATCCAAGGTGAGGGGGATCCTCTTGTGACTTCGAGATTCCTGAGGGAGGAATGAAAGGCTCAGGGTGGGTTCATCAGTCCTCTGTCCACAAATACTTACCGAGTGTCTGGCACGTGTCAGGTGCAGTGAATACACACAGTTGAGAGTGTGGTTCCCAGTGGATACTCCAGTATTTAATTCAAACCAGTACTTACTCTGTCACTGTCTTGTTGGTAATGTAGGCCTCGGTGGTGACCGTGAGTATGTGGCAAGAGTGAGTGATGTGTATCAGTTATGTCTGTGGTAAGTGTGAGGTTGGCATGGGGAGCACGGTGGAGATGTGTCTTATCTGTGACTGTGGCCTTTGTGTGCATGGTTTCTGTTCACAAGTCAGGAATTCTGGGACATGTAACTTTTCCTCATTACATGGTGTGGCTTGTATTTATGGTGTGTGTTCATTCATTCATTCACCAAGATTCAGTAAGCAGCTACTCCTGTGTATCCGGCACTCTTGCATTGTTGTAGTCTCTGGTAACGCTGCACATTCTAGTAGAGGAAGACACACACTAAACAGAAATTCAATAAATATATAATACCTGACCTGGTGGTAAGTATATAAGGGTTGCCAGACTAAGCGAAGAAAAATACAGGGCACCCAGTTAAATTTCAGTTTCAGATAAACCCAGAATAATTTTTTAGTGTAAGTATTCCCATGCAGTATTTGGCCTGACTTAGTTTTAGTGTAAGTATGGCCCATACAATATTTGGGACATACTGATACTGAAAAATTACTTGTTCTTTATCTGGAATTCAAATTGAACTGGATAGCCCATATTTTCTCTGGCAACCCTGACATGGGTTAGTGAGACTGTGGTTTACTGTGGTTTGTACAAAGCGGGTCTGGCATTACTCAAGAATGTGTTACAAGTGTGGTGTGTATGACACGTGACTGGTTCTTTTAGAGGTATTTAGAGATGGCTGAAGTTAGGTGTGTTTGTGCGAGAGTTGAGGAGATATATATATATATAGTGTGTGTGTGTGTGTCCTATATATATAGTGTGTGTGTCTATATACATATCTCATCTCCAGCGTTTGGTGTTGGAGGAGAGGATTGTGATACAGGTGGGTTGTATGAGAACGTAGTACAGGAGGGATGCGTGTATATACCTCCATGTGCTGTGTGTGGTTTAAATACGGAAGTTATATGTGGGGTGTGTGATATTTTTGCTGTATCAGAGTGTACATGGGTGTATGAGTTACTGTCTCATAAAACACCCCTAACAAGTGTTCTGTATACACTCTTACATACACCGAGTGTCAGCCAGGTCCAGGCAGGGTGACAAGAACTGTACCATGCAGAGTTTATATCTGATAAGAACTCTACCCCCATTCATTCTGCTCTTCTCTGCACTACCCCCTCCGCCCCCCCCCCACACACAGAGGAACATAGAGAAAAATATTCTGAATGGTCAGGGGCAGTCATTGCCTTCCCCAGCCTGTCCCAGCCACTGCCTGAAAATCTGCCTGCTGTCTAGACCTCCATTCCCAGGGCTCATCCTACAGTCTCCAGGGCCCTGGGCCTGGTAGGAGCTCCTGGGCTCTAATCTGGGGCAGAGACCTCTAGCTGGATCTCTGGGGTGACCACCCCCTCCCAGGGCAAGCTACTCGCCTACATTTAATGCACGCAGGCACCACGTGGCCCGTGGCTCTCAGAGCTCCCCGCAGGACCCTGAGGACATTTCTCACCCTTGCCCACGTGGTCTCAGTCTCTGGAAAGCCCTTCCCTTCCCTTGGTCTCCTTTGGGAAATTGTTACTGTTGAAGGAATAAAACCTCCTTGCTTTCAATATGACACCACCCCTAGGCAAACAATCGTCTTTCGAACTGCATTCCACTTGTCAAGATATTTTTCAACAGGGTCTTCAACTCATGGGGCTTCTCTTTCCACTTTGGTAAAAGAGGCCGAGCAACTCATGGGTCTCTTTCAGCATCCTTGCATCCTTCACATCCCCCACCTCATGACCCCAGCGAAAGATCCAAGAGAATAAGAGAGAAATCGGGGACTGAGAAAAGCTGCACCTCTAGGTCTGTGCAAGCAGGATGCAGCCTGCTGTGAGTCCGACAAAGCTCCAGGCCTGGCAGCCCCAGGAGAGAGTCCTCAGAGCAGCGGAGCTGACCTCCCATCTCCCAGAGGGCATCCGGCCGTTCTGTGCCGTCTCACACCACAGGGACGCTCCGGATGGATACGGCAGCATCAGTGAGACAAGGTCTCTCGCTCCCTGCTTCACAGGTGACACGTTCTCAGTCCCCCTCTTCGTAGAGAAGGTTCAGTTTGGCAGAAACCCATGTGCCCCAGCCAAGTTGCCCCCCACATACCTCCTCCCTTCTCGGCAGTTTCCTGGGACTCTTCATTTTCCAGATGTTTCCTCTTTTGTCGCCGTTTCATCGTACCAACTAGAAGTCTCCCTTAGAAGATGCCTCAAGAGATGTCCAACTCCTCCTCTTCCCTACAGGTTGGCCCTTGTTGGCTCTTGGGCAATCCGTTGAAATGATTCAATACAAGTAAAAATAGTCAAGTCTCCTAAATGGCTGAAAAACTGGTACCACTTATTGAACCAGCAGTGCTGCCTAGTGCTCACCAGGGCTGTTAAGTTTCCAAGGTTGCCAGGCGCACAGCAGGACTCTGTGACCTCAATGATGACATCGGAGCATTCTGTTGACCTAGGTACAGCACAGTCTCTGCAATAGCACAGGCCCCGTTTTCAAGAACAATTCCTGTTTCCCAGCCGAACCTTTCCCGTGAAAGGGAAAGGTTCGTACCACATCTATTATAAATTGTATCATACCATATCTATTATAAAATGAACATTTTGATTGGAGATCTTTTAATGTCTTATATAGAGATTTAATATTAATATTTTAAATGGTCTCCAGTTTCCCTGTGGATTATTGACATTTTAAACTCTGCGCTTCAATTTTCCCTCAATACCTGTAATTTTGTCACGGCTATTTCTGTACTTAAAGATGAGGAACTATATAATTGATTTCTTCATTTTTTCCCATCTCTTTCCAAGGTACTGAATTTGACTGTATCTTACGAATGAGTGAAAAATGCTAGTCCTTGAGTCAGGACCTTGGGCCCTTTACCAAGTAACTCAACCTGTCTGGGCTTCAGCTTCTGTCTGTGCGATCGAGAGGCTTGGCCTAGCTGACTTTTCAAATGCTGTGTTTCTTTGATTCACTCTCACTTACTGATCTGCTACTTAAGAAGAGGGCCTGTTCTCATAAAGTAAGAACAGGCGTTTTTTAATCCTTGGGTTGGGCGGAGTTTAAGTGGTCGTACTCAGTTTGTTAGTTATATTTACTTTTACGTATGCTTAGCTCTAAATAATTTATATGGCTCTTGTGACTCTTTTTAGATCTTCTTCTTTTCTTATTTTCTTTTACAGTTTCTAATTTATTATCGCCAGTGTAGAGGAGCCTGATTGATTTTTAAAATGTATTGATCTTGTATGTGTGTGCCTTGTTGAACCGTCTTATTAGTTCCTGCTAGTTTATCTGTGGGTTCTTTTGGGTTTCCTAGATAAATGAACATATTAAATGTAAATAATGTGTTCTTTGGATAAAGTTTATTTTCTTGCATCTCTCTATATAGAAGCAATATGTTGAATTGATTTAAATATTTAAATACTTACATACCTGTTATCATAATCTAAGATTCTTTATCTTATTTTCTTTCAATCAATATTATCTTTTCAAGATTTATCCACATCAGTCCATATAGATCTAGGTCTTTGATTTTTGACTGTTTGATATTATTTCATCACATGCGTATAGCATCATTTATTTTCCATTCAAGCATTATTGGACAATTGGATTGTTTCCCTCCCTTCTCTAGAACAAACAACGTTTCCTAGAATATCCCTGAAGATGTCTGACAGTCGAGAAGGGCCAGGCTGCCCGAAGATTCCTACTTGCTTTTAGCCACCTTCCAACAGGCCATCTCCAGCCAGCAATTTGAAGCACAGATGAAATGAAACCTCCCCCAAGTGTGGAGATCTTAGGAGCTTCCTAGAAGGTGGGAGGTTCATGATAGGCATCCTGCTGGGATCCCAGGGGAGTCTGAGCTGGCCTGAACCTCATCTTCCTCCCCCACCTCTCAAGAGAAATGTGGAGGAAAGAAGACTTCAAAAACTGTGAGTAGGCAGAGGGAGAGAGATTGGGGGCCGAAGCTGCAACTGAGGTCTTGGAGTGGGCTGTGAGGACGCAGAGTCTCTAGAGAGCCAGGCTCTGCCTTCTGAGCACTTCTCCCCTAAGGCTGCTCATCCTTCAGGTGATAGCAGGCATATACAGCCGACTCGGCCCACACTGTCACAGAAAGCCTTATCAGAATCTCTTCGTCTTCATACACTCTTGTGTTTGTTACTTGGTTATTGCCTTCGGTACTCCACTGATGTGAAGCACAGTCGCTAGGGGATGGAGGACACTAGTGACCCATCTTGCTCTTGTGGCCTTAGTCCACAGCTTGAGGGTAAAGGAAGAGGCCAAATGAAGGTCAAGAAGGAAAGAGGGAGTTTGAAGAGAAGACCTGAGTTAAGGGTGTCTTCTCAAGTCTTGATGACTGAAATGTAGCTCCAGTACCTGAAGTCCTGCTTGTTCTCAAGGCTGACCACGGGGCTGGGTGCACTCAGTGAAGGAACCGTATACACTTAGTATTTCCTTGCTTGCTCACACTGGCCCTCCTCTGATACACACTCTGCAAGACTGATCTTCCCCTGAAACAACTTTCCACCTGCCACTGTCATCTCATGAACATTTGTTTCCCCTTCCTAGTGTCCCCCTAGAATGCCATTGCAGCCAATTCATAATTTGATAATCATGCTTCTTACCATAGTCTCAGCAACTTCTGATAAATTTTATTCACTTTATTCCATAGTCTTCACACATCAATAATCTTCCTTAGCTTCCTAGGTGCAGGTTAACCCATTAGGAATCATTTCTTTTTCTTTCTCCTCTTTGGCAAATCCTTTCCATCTTTTAAGGTCCTTTTCTTTTCCCTCTACCATCCTGCCTTCCTGAACTCTTTTTTTTTTTTCCATTTAAGTAACCTTCCAATCTCTTTCCCCAATTTCCTCATAAACATTGAGAGTTTATTCCTCACAAGTTAGACAGCAGTTTATGAATGACCAGGCATAATGGACTCAGAATGAGTCGGCACCCCCGAGGTACCTGTCTTGCTGGGGAGCCACAGGTGAAGGGCTGGCTGCTGGACACATGTTTGCATGGAGTCAGGCTGAGTGGCCTCGGGGTGTTTGCTCTGCACTTGTGTGTGTTTCTCCCTAGTTGGTTTCCTTGTCCAGCCACCTGTGACCTCACTCCATCCAGCCCAGGGAATCCTTCTCATCACAGGGGTAGGATGTTTGTCTCGTTTTCCATCACATCCTTTCCCCAAAGTTTGGTTGTGAGTTGTTCCCATTCCAAAGACCTTTCCTCTTTGAAGAGAAAAGAGAAAATCTTTTCTCTCCTTTTCTCTCACTTCACTTCTGCTCTATTATCTCCTCCGTCCAGAATGGCCCCCTGACTCAAATGGGTGTAGATCCGAAGATGGCAAGAAATGCCAGCAATTCTGAAATAATAATACGGATGTATCAGGAGAACTTGAAAACCTTTATCCCGCCACGTTAAAAAAAATTGCACTTCCCGTGTATTCAGAGTCTCAGTATAGAAACACAAATGATGTAGAAATTGAATGACACTCAAGTTTTTCTTTCCTCCTTTCCTGATTTATTCTAATCCTCAAAGTTAACATGATGAACTACTCGTTATGTAAACTTTCAGACATTTTCTACGCATGCACACTTTTCTTTTTTTCACATAAGAGTGTGAACTAGGTCACTTTCAACATGCTGTGATTCTGTGATTCACTCTCTCCCACCGAGTCATCCACTGATAAAGTAATCTGTTTCATGGAGAAATATTTCCAGTAGCTAATAGCCAATGTCTGTGGAGTGCTTACTCTGTGTCGGTTTCTTCTAACTACTTTACAGATAATTTGTACAACATACCCATGGACCAGGTACAATCATAACTCCCAAGGGACAGAAAAGGGCAGATAAGTACAAATAAATACAGAGGCCAAGTGACTTGCCCAAGACACTGGAGCAAATCAAAATCCATGCCTCTGTAATCATTTTGCTCTATTGCCTCTGTCTGGGAGGCTTGATGATTTGGCCACTAAAACCTTAAATACCATGTTACATTTTTGTATCTCTGACAAAAGCGTGGGGCTGTGATACGGGGTAACTAACCTGACTACTTTTGAAAACCCTTATGCACCTGGATGAAAGTAAGCCAGGGACTGTAAGCTATATGTTTAAGATTTCCTACCAACTTTTAAAAATAGCTTCTTGAATGCAATTTATGTAATGTCCAGGCTAGGATGTAGTCCAAATAGCAACAGAAAAATGGAGATATGAAGAAAAATAATTAAAGTTGACAAGTATTGGGAGTGTAGTATTTTTGGGGCCAGCGTGTAGACCACAGGAAAACTTGCTGTTTCCATCCCAAAGGGAAGAGCTCTGTATTGCAACTGCCAAGGTCCCTGGGGCAGCAAGTGTGCTCACTGCTTAGTAAAGAAGCATCCTCAGTTTGATAGAATCATATGGGAGGCTTACATTTGGTTAGGAGGTTCTACCTTCTTGATGTAATAATATTTTCAGGGTGTGGGAGGGTATCAAGCTCGGAAAATACCCTTGGAGAGATATGCTTATTAAGTTTGGCTTTTTCAATCTCCCTACTACTTCTTGACTAAACACCAGGCGGTTTCCTTCACTTTTCAGAATCATGTTGTTTTTCCCTTGTCGAATGAACTTCCAAATACTTTTGGATGAGCTATTAAGTTTGGAAAAAAATAAACCTCTCTTTAAAATAAGGAAGATGATAACAATGACAAGTACAAAAGGCTCTAAAATGGAGAATATACTCCATTATAGCCAATTAATGTGAGTGGGAAGCTCGTGCTCACTGTCCAGGACATAGAAATAAAAGCTGAGGATGCTCTGAGGCATCTCTTGGATCTCTATAAGACTCCATCATTTCTGATGAGTAGGGTTGACAGATAAAATATAGGCTGTTCCGTTAAATATGAATGTCAGAAAAACAACGAGTATATTTTGAAGATAAGTATGCCCCAAATAGTACATAGGATCTACTTATACGAAAAGTGATGACTTACTATTCATGTGAAGTTCAAGTTTAACTGGGTATCCTGTATTTTTATTTAGTAAATCTGACAGCCCTACTGATGATCCACAATGGAGGCAGTTGAGGAGCGGTACATGCTGGCTCTCGGACAGTCAGAAATGGCTTCAGCAGATCCAGGTACAGTATGAAATTCTTTCTGGATGTAGCTCAGAAGCCATGGCCAGCCCTTGACTGCAAGTACTGCCTCGGGTTTCCCTGAGGTGGGGTAAACCGTCCTCTTAATGGCCTTTTGGTAACTCTGGAAGACCATATCCAAGGGGAGCCCCAAAGTCAGTTTCATCCTCACAACCATGTTTCCAATTCCTGGAATTGGCTGCATGTGACTCACAAGAGATGAGGAGGTTTGTGAAAATTGGGAGTGTCATAGCTTGAACCCTTTGTAGGTAAAGTTTTGGTGTTCTGAGAGTTTTAACAGGAGCAATGTGAAAGACTCCAGGTCCCCAGGTAGATAGAAATAATCCTGTTCTACTTCTGTGTATGTGACAAGTCTCTAATAGTTCACAGAGCAAATATCTGGTCTTAGAAAGAGTGATCCAAGCTTGGATGTTTCTGGTGACAAGGCAAGGTCGTGAGTTTGAAGTTCACCTTTTATGGTTGAGGAGACAACAAAGTTGTCAGAAGGGCAATCATGGAGAAGACGTTGGCTTCATCCATTGTGCAGGCTTGTATATTTGGTTCTATCTAGATTGTGTTTCAAAGGTGGAGCTTGTTTACTATTACGAACATTCTCCGATGTGCTTTTTGGACCTTCATTCCCAGAGCAAGAGCAGTGCCGAGGCCCTAGAAATGCCATGGATATTCTGAGCTGTCAGTGGCATTTCCCAGGTACTGTTCCCTTGGTGCTGCTCCTTGAAATGTCCAAAGGGATTATCATCTGTTTTGTGGCCGGTCCTAGCATTGTGAAAGGAAGCTGCTGCACCTGGCTCAGAGGATTTCGGATGTGGTGGGAGGAGTAGTAGTACTACGACTATAAATTGTATCACAGCATATCTATTCCATCTTGAGAGTGGGGTTGGGGGGTTATGAAGGGGGGCTTTTATTATACTTTTATACATTGTCCCCTTGAAATTAATTCAATTTTTAAAAATTAATTAATTTATTTGGGGCTGCATTGGGTCTTTGTTGCTGCTAGCGGGCGTTCTCTAGTTGCAGTGAGCGGGGGCTCCTCTTGGCTGTGGTGCACGGGCTTCTCATTGCAGTGGCTTCTCTTGTTGCGGAGCACGGGCTCTAGGCACGCAGGCTTCCGTAGTTGTGGCACGTGGGCTCAGTAGTTGTGACACACGGGCTCTAGAGCGCAGGCTCAGTAGTTGTGGCGCGTGGGCTTAGTTACTCCGTGGCACGTGGGATCTTCCCAGAACAGGGCTCGAACCCATGTCCCCTGCATTCCCAGGCATATTCTTAACGACTGCTCCACCAGGGAAGCCCAATAATTCAGTTTTTTATAAAGAGTATATTCCTAATATTAATCCAAAATTTTAAAAATATATAGTTGGATAACACTATGAAAAATTAACTGATACTTTTTTTATTACTTCTCTTTGCTGCCTGGATTTTTTTCCCCCTCCAGTCAGCTAGGCACTCTGAGTTCACTGCATTAGGAAGGTAAAGACTCAGCAGAAATGAGGGAGAAAAAAAGAAAATTCTCAGCTTTGGAATGTTCAAAACAGAGGCCACAGTAGAACAGGTGAGAATTCTGTGCACAAACAATAAATCTCGTCTCAAATGTAAAAAAGTATTCTTTGCACTGGGAGGCCGGAGAGGGAGGGAGGGAAGGACTGAAGGAGAGAGATCAGTGTGACCAGGGACATGGAGACTGTGCTTGAGGACGATAGGCCCAGGAAGAGAATCAGAATCTGGAGAAGATTCAGCCTGCCCGCGATCATTGCCTCCAGCCAGCACCCTCATCTCAGACCTTGGGAAATTCAGAGAGAGAGTGGGAGTAAGTCAGGAGGGCCACGCGCATAGTCTGTGTGGCAGGGGTTGTGGCCATTCCCTATTTGTGAGAAGTCCCCAGCAATTTCCAGGCCTCCTTCTGGAAAATGCTGGCGGACGTCTCTAGTGCTTATGTGAAAGCTTGTTCACAAACCTTGAAAGATACAGATATAGATGACTGATAGATAGATGCATAGATAGAAAAATGTAATTAACTAAAACATCCAGGAAAGGTTTGGAAAATGCCCTTTATTGCATAGGACGTTCCTATTGTCATATGATGTTAGACTGAGTGCCGGTCCCTTCATCCTCCTTGAGACCATGGCATTCTGTCTGCTACTCTCCCGAGGGTCCTTTCTTCTCCCTGGAAGGGATAAAACAACTGAGGTAGAACAGGAAGAGACAAGAAGCACTCCAAACTCTGCTGGTCAAGGTTACCCTCCAGCGTTGCCTTAATGCTCAGAGCCACACACACCACAGTGAGCTTGGCTCCAGATCAACTACCACGCAACGAAGGTTCTGGAACACTTCCATATCTCGGGGAACCTCATTTCCACGTGACTCTCTTTCATATTCCCCTTTGTCACAGAAGGCTAGGTCCAGTGGTCCGGGTGAGATCTCAGCTCAGGCCCAAGGCTCTCAGACCTCAAAGTTCCGGTCCTGCAAGGGCCCCTGTCCTCTCTTCAGACCACTCCTGGCTCTCTCTGCCGACAAGGAGCTGCTGGTGGTACGTCCTCTAAGAGTTGAGGTCCATCGTGCAGACCCTGAGAAAACTCCTAGGAAAAGGCTCCACATTCTTGTTGAAGTCAACAGAGCTCAATTCCTTTGGAAGTGCTGGGTGTGTCCCAAGTTGATGCAACTGCAGAGCCATTAGGTAAACCAGCACATGTGTGCGGCCCCTTCCCTTAGACTCCTCTGGGCCCTCGTGACATAGGCTCAGAAGAGTGCCAGCCTCAAGCCTTACCTCTTCCAAGGCCACACCGTCTCCAGGATCTTCTGTCCCATGAATCTCAGTTGCTGTGTGGAACTCAAAAGAGAGAAAAGACCCTGCCTGCGGGGTCTCTTCGGGCTGGGGCCTTCTAGCTTCTCTTCCTCGTCCTCCTCGTCCTCCTCGTCCTCAGAGGTGGTCTCGGGTTCCACACTGCCCTCCTCCTCAGGGGTGCTCTCGAATTCCACATTGGCCATCCACTGGGCGATGTTGAGATGAAAGAAACTGCAGCCGAAGCCCTCCAGGACGCCGCCCTTCACGTGCTGCTGGAGGATCTCCGAGGTGTGGAAGACCCGGCAGCAGGCCATGCACCTGAAGCCGGTCTCCATGGTCACCATCCAGGCCGGTGTCTTGGCCCTGGGTGTCTCCTGGACTGCAGGTGACCCTGATGGGCTGCCTGGCTCTGCCCTTTCCTCATACTCTTTCTCCTCCCCAGTGGGCTCATTGTCAGACAGGAGGCTTTCGGTGAACACATCAGAGGGGTAAGTGCCTACTGTGCACGCATCCTCAGGAAGGGTCCCTTCTTCTATCGTCAGCTGCTTTTCAGGTAACTCCAAGGGTTTCTTTGTCTTCCAGGAGACAGCTACACCCTTGTTCACTTGTACCTGCATGTAGTATATTTTCATGCCCCTTTCCTCTTTGTCTGGGTGCAGATAGTGCTTACAGGGTGAAGAGGGTGAGGAGGAGACACAGTGTGATGGGGGAGCAGTCTCCCCTTTTTCCTGAACCAGGGCTAGGGGTGCTTTAGGCTGGGCAGTGTCTCGATGTGATCTCCGGATTCCTGAAAAAGGAAATTAAAAACATAATAACATGCATGGGCCGTGCCAGAAGCTGAGGGAGCAGGTGTGGTAGACGAGAGAGGGACATTTGCATGACGTAGCTATGTCGTGAGCTTGGTGTCTGTTGGCCGTAGGACGGAGCGGTGTATCTGGTGTCATCTGTGGGCTTTTCATGTGCGTGTGGGGGGATACTGGAGCGGTGTCTGTATACAGGGGTGTGGAGTATGGTGGTGAGGGCTGTGGTATGTGAGCGACGCGGGTGGATGCGTGTACGACGAGGAGTGTGATTTGGGGAATATCGGTGGTGCATTACTTGTGGAATGGGGCTGTGGTGCTTGGGGTTTCTGTGTGCACTGAGAAGGGCTGTGCCTGGAGGGCGGATGTATGTGTGAGCTGTGTGGACCTGAGCTGGATGGTCCTGCTCTCAGGCTGGAGATCTATGATGTAGAACTCTGTCCTTCTCTGGAAGCAAAGGCAAAGACAAAGCCTACATTTTCCTCTGAAGATGCTTAATCTGGTCCCTCTTCCCTCCACCTCAAGCCCAGACCTTTCCGGCCCCTGCTCCTTGACTTCGCCACCATGGTAGTACCAGGATTCACACACCCCCGCCCCAGACTCAGCTGGGATCCACGCCCTCGTAACAGCTCAGCCATCCTGCCCAGGCTCCTCCACAGAGCCCTCATCACCTCTGATGACCCTGGGTTTCCTCTCAGCCTCACTGGGATCTGTGTGCCTCCTGCCTCACAGCCAAGCACCCCCTCACCTGAGGAGCCCCACGCCCTTACCAGCGTAGATGAGCTTGCGCGGAGAAGAAGCACAGGAGAAGTATGTAGAGGCAGAGGAGACCTCCCCTGCCCCTGGGCTGCAGCCTTGGGCCACCACAGTGGATCCAAGCTGAGGGGGATCCTCTTGTGACTTCGAGATTCCTGAGGGAGGAATGAAAGGCTCAGGGTGGGTTCATCAGTCCTCTGTCCACAAATACTTACCGAGTGTCTGGCACGTGTCAGGTGCAGTGAATACACACAGTTGAGAGTGTGGTTCCCAGTGGATACTCCAGTATTTAATTCAAACCAGTACTTACTCTGTCACTGTCTTGTTGGTAATGTAGGCCTCGGTGGTGACCGTGAGTATGTGGGAAGAGTGAGTGATGTGTATCAGTTAAGTCTGTGGTAAGTGTGGGGTTGGCATGGGGAGCACGGTGGAGATGTGTCTTATCTGTGACTGTGGCCTTTGTGTGTTGGCATGGTTTCTGTTCACAAGTCAGGAATTCTGGGACATGTAACTTTTCCTCATTACATGGTGTGGCTTGTATTTATGGTGTGTGTTCATTCATTCATTCACCAAGATTCAGTAAGCAGCTACTCCTGTGTATCCGGCACTCTTGCATTGTTGTAGTCTCTGGTAACGCTGCACATTCTAGTAGAGGAAGACACACACTAAACAGAAATTCAATAAATATATAATACCTGACCTGGTGGTAAGTATATAAGGGTTGCCAGACTAAGCGAAGAAAAATACAGGGCACCCAGTTAAATTTCAGTTTCAGATAAACCCAGAATAATTTTTTAGTGTAAGTATTCCCATGCAGTATTTGGCCTGACTTAGTTTTAGTGTAAGTATGGCCCATACAATATTTGGGACATACTGATACTGAAAAATTACTTGTTCTTTATCTGGAATTCAAATTGAACTGGATAGCCCATATTTTCTCTGGCAACCCTGACATGGGTTAGTGAGACTGTGGTTTACTGTGGTTTGTACAAAGCGGGTCTGGCATTACTCAAGAATGTGTTACAAGTGTGGTGTGTATGACACGTGACTGGTTCTTTTAGAGGTATTTAGAGATGGCTGAAGTTAGGTGTGTTTGTGCGAGAGTTGAGGAGATATATATATATAGTGTGTGTGTGTGTGTCCTATATATATAGTGTGTGTGTCTATATACATATCTCATCTCCAGCGTCTGGTGTTGGAGGAGAGGATTGTGATACAGGTGGGTTGTATGAGAACGTAGTACAGGAGGGATGCGTGTATATACCTCCATGTGCTGTGTGTCGTTTAAATACAGAAGTTATATGTGGGGTGTGTGATATTTTTGCTGTATCAGAGTGTACATGGGTGTATGAGTTACTGTCTCATAAAACACCCCTAACAAGTGTTCTGTATACACTCTTACATACACCGAGTGTCAGCCAGGTCCAGGCAGGGTGACAAGAACTGTACCATGCAGAGTTTATATCTGATAAGAACTCTACCCCCATTCATTCTGCTCTTCTCTGCACTACCCCCTCCGCCCCCCCCCCCACACACAGAGGAACATAGAGAAAAATATTCTGAATGGTCAGGGGCAGTCATTGCCTTCCCCAGCCTGTCCCAGCCACTGCCTGAAAATCTGCCTGCTGTCTAGACCTCCATTCCCAGGGCTCATCCTACAGTCTCCAGGGCCCTGGGCCTGGTAGGAGCTCCTGGGCTCTAATCTGGGGCAGAGACCTCTAGCTGGATCTCTGGGGTGACCACCCCCTCCCAGGGCAAGCTACTCGCCTACATTTAATGCACGCAGGCACCACGTGGCCCGTGGCTCTCAGAGCTCCCCGCAGGACCCTGAGGACATTTCTCACCCTTGCCCACGCGGTCTCAGTCTCTGGAAAGCCCTTCCCTTCCCTTGGTCTCCTTTGGGAAATTGTTCCTGTTGAAGGAATAAAACCTCCTTGCTTTCAATATGACACCACCCCTAGGCAAACAATCGTCTTTCGAACTGCATTCCACTTGTCAAGATATTTTTCAACAGGGTCTTCAACTCATGGGGCTTCTCTTTCCACTTTGGTAAAAGAGGCCGAGCAACTCATGGGTCTCTCTCAGCATCCTTGCATCCTTCACATCCCCCACCTCATGACCCCAGCGAAAGATCCAAGAGAATAAGAGAGAAATCGGGGACTGAGAAAAGCTGCACCTCTAGGTCTGTGCAAGCAGGATGCAGCCTGCTGTGAGTCCGACAAAGCTCCAGGCCCGGCTGCCCCAGGAGAGAGTCCTCAGAGCAGCGGAGCTGACCTCCCATCTCCCAGGGGGCATCCGGCCGTTCTGTGCCGTCTCACACCACAGGGACGCTCCGGATGGATACGGCAGCATCAGTGAGACAAGGTCTCTCGCTCCCTGCTTCACAGGTGACACGTTCTCAGTCCCCCGCTTCCTAGAGAAGCTTCAGTTTGGCAGAAACCCATGTGCCCCAGCCAAGTTGCCCCCCACATACCTCCTCCCTTCTCGGCAGTTTCCTGGGACTCTTCATTTTCCAGATGTTTCCTCTTTTGTCGCCGTTTCATCGTACCAACTAGAAGTCTCCCTTAGAAGATGCCTCAAGAGATGTCCAACTCCTCCTCTTCCCTACAGGTTGGCCCTTGTTGGCTCTTGGGCAATCCGTTGAAATGATTCAATACAAGTAAAAATAGTCAAGTCTCCTAAATGGCTGAAAAACTGGTACCACTTATTGAACCAGCAGTGCTGCCTAGTGCTCACCAGGGCTGTTAAGTTTCCAAGGTTGCCAGGCGCACAGCAGGATTCTGTGACCCCAATGATGACATCGGAGCATTCTGTTGACCTAGGTACAGCACAGTCTCTGCAATAGCACAGGCCCCGTTTTCAAGAACAATTCCTGTTTCCCAGCCGAACCTTTCCCATAAAAGGGAAAGGTTCGTACCACATCTATTATAAATTGTATCATACCATATCTATTATAAAATGAACATTTTGATTGGAGATCTTTTAATGTCTTATATAGAGATTTAATATTAATATTTTAAATGGTCTCCAGTTTCCCTGTGGATTATTGACATTTTAAACTCTGCGCTTCAATTTTCCCTCAATACCTGTAATTTTGTCACGGCTATTTCTGTACTTAAAGATGAGGAACTATATAATTGATTTCTTCATTTTTTCCCATCTCTTTCCAAGGTACTGAATTTGACTGTATCTTACGAATTAGTGAAAAATGCTAGTCCTTGAGTCAGGACCTTGGGCCCTTTACCAAGTAACTCAACCTGTCTGGGCTTCAGCTTCTGTCTGTGCGATCGAGAGGCTTGGCCTAGCTGACTTTTCAAATGCTGTGTTTCTTTGATTCACTCTCACTTACTGATCTGCTACTTAAGAAGAGGGCCTGTTCTCATAAAGTAAGAACAGGCGTTTTTTAATCCTTGGGTTGGGCGGAGTTTAAGTGGTCGTACTCAGTTTGTTAGTTATATTTACTTTTACGTATGCTTAGCTCTAAATAATTTATATGGCTCTTGTGACTCTTTTTAGATCTTCTTCTTTTCTTATTTTCTTTTACAGTTTCTAATTTATTATCGCCAGTGTAGAGGAGCCTGATTGATTTTTAAAATGTATTGATCTTGTATGTGTGTGCCTTGTTGAACCGTCTTATTAGTTCCTGCTAGTTTATCTGTGGGTTCTTTTGGGTTTCCTAGATAAATGAACATATTAAATGTAAATAATGTGTTCTTTGGATAAAGTTTATTTTCTTGCATCTCTCTATATAGAAGCAATATGTTGAATTGATTTAAATATTTAAATACTTACATACCTGTTATCATAATCTAAGATTCTTTATCTTATTTTCTTTCAATCAATATTATCTTTTCAAGATTTATCCACATCAGTCCATATAGATCTAGGTCTTTGATTTTTGACTGTTTGATATTATTTCATCACATGCGTATAGCATCATTTATTTTCCATTCAAGCATTATTGGACAATTGGATTGTTTCCCTCCCTTCTCTAGAACAAACAACGTTTCCTAGAATATCCCTGAAGATGTCTGACAGTCGAGAAGGGCCAGGCTGCCCGAAGATTCCTACTTGCTTTTAGCCACCTTCCAACAGGCCATCTCCAGCCAGCAATTTGAAGCACAGATGAAATGAAACCTCCCCCAAGTGTGGAGATCTTAGGAGCTTCCTAGAAGGTGGGAGGTTCATGATAGGCATCCTGCTGGGATCCCAGGGGAGTCTGAGCTGGCCTGAACCTCATCTTCCTCCCCCACCTCTCAAGAGAAATGTGGAGGAAAGAAGACTTCAAAAACTGTGAGTAGGCAGAGGGAGAGAGATTGGGGGCCGAAGCTGCAACTGAGGTCTTGGAGTGGGCTGTGAGGACGCAGAGCCTCTAGAGAGCCAGGCTCTGCCTTCTGAGCACTTCTCCCCTAAGGCTGCTCATCCTTCAGGTGATAGCAGGCATATACAGCCGACTCGGCCCACACTGTCACAGAAAGCCTTATCAGAATCTCTTCATCTTCATACACTCTTGTGTCTGTTACTTGGTTATTGCCTTCGGTACTCCACTGATGTGAAGCACAGTCGCTAGGGGATGGAGGACACTAGTGACCCATCTTGCTCTTGTGGCCTTAGTCCACAGCTTGAGGGTAAAGGAAGAGGCCAAATGAAGGTCAAGAAGGAAAGAGGGAGTTTGAAGAGAAGACCTGAGTTAAGGGTGTCTTCTCAAGTCTTGATGACTGAAATGTAGCTCCAGTACCTGAAGTCCTGCTTGTTCTCAAGGCTGACCACGGGGCTGGGTGCACTCAGTGAAGGAACCGTATACACTTAGTATTTCCTTGCTTGCTCACACTGGCCCTCCTCTGATACACACTCTGCAAGACTGATCTTCCCCTGAAACAACTTTCCACCTGCCACTGTCATCTCATGAACATTTGTTTCCCCTTCCTAGTGTCCCCCTAGAATGCCATTGCAGCCAATTCATAATTTGATAATCATGCTTCTTACCATAGTCTCAGCAACTTCTGATAAATTTTATTCACTTTATTCCATAGTCTTCACACATCAATAATCTTCCTTAGCTTCCTAGGTGCAGGTTAACCCATTCGGAATCATTTCTTTTTCTTTCTCCTCTTTGGCAAATCCTTTCCATCTTTTAAGGTCCTTTTCTTTTCCCTCTACCATCCTGCCTTCCTGAACTCTTTTTTTTTTTCCATTTAAGTAACCTTCCAATCTCGTTCCCCAATTTCCTCATAAACATTGAGAGTTTATTCCTCACAAGTTAGACAGCAGTTTAAGAATAACCAGGCATAATGGACTCAGAATGAGTCGGCACCCCCGAGGTACCTGTCTTGCTGGGGAGCCACAGGTGAAGGGCTGGCTGCTGGACACATGTTTGCATGGAGTCAGGCTGAGTGGCCTCGGGGTGTTTGCTCTGCACTTGTGTGTGTTTCTCCCTAGTTGGTTTCCTTGTCCAGCCACCTGTGACCTCACTCCATCCAGCCCAGGGAATCCTTCTCATCACAGGGGTAGGATGTTTGTCTCGTTTTCCATCACATCCTTTCCCCAAAGATTGGTTGTGAGTTGTTCCCATTCCAAAGACCTTTCCTCTTTGAAGAGAAAAGAGAAAATCTTTTCTCTCCTTTTCTCTCACTTCACTTCTGCTCTATTATCTCCTCCGTCCAGAATGGCCCCCTGACTCAAATGGGTGTAGATCCGAAGATGGCAAGAAATGCCAGCAATTCTGAAATAATAATACGGATGTATCAGGAGAACTTGAAAACCTTTATCCCGCCACGTTAAAAAAAATTGCACTTCCCGTGTATTCAGAGTCTCAGTATAGAAACACAAATGATGTAGAAATTGAATGACACTCAAGTTTTTCTTTCCTCCTTTCCTGATTTATTCTAATCCTCAAAGTTAACATGATGAACTACTCGTTATGTAAACTTTCAGACATTTTCTACGCATGCACACTTTTCTTTTTTTCACATAAGAGTGTGAACTAGGTCACTTTCAACATGCTGTGATTCTGTGATTCACTCTCTCCCACCGAGTCATCCACTGATAAAGTAATCTGTTTCATGGAGAAATATTTCCAGTAGCTAATAGCCAATGTCTGTGGAGTGCTTACTCTGTGTCGGTTTCTTCTAACTACTTTACAGATAATTTGTACAACATACCCATGGACCAGGTACAATTATAACTCCCAAGGGACAGAAAAGGGCAGATAAGTACAAATAAATACAGAGGCCAAGTGACTTGCCCAAGACACTGGAGCAAATCAAAATCCATGCCTCTGTAATCATTTTGCTCTATTGCCTCTGTCTGGGAGGCTTGATGATTTGGCCACTAAAACCTTAAATACCATGTTACATTTTTGTATCTCTGACAAAAGCGTGGGGCTGTGATACGGGGTAACTAACCTGACTACTTTTGAAAACCCTTATGCACCTGGATGAAAGTAAGCCAGGGACTGTAAGCTATATGTTTAAGATTTCCTACCAACTTTTAAAAATAGCTTCTTGAATGCAATTTATGTAATGTCCAGGCTAGGATGTAGTCCAAATAGTAACAGAAAAATGGAGATATGAAGAAAAATAATTAAAGTTGACAAGTATTGGGAGTGTAGTATTTTTGGGGCCAGCGTGTAGACCACAGGAAAACTTGCTGTTTCCATCCCAAAGGGAAGAGCTCTGTATTGCAACTGCCAAGGTCCCTGGGGCAGCAAGTGTGCTCACTGCTTAGTAAAGAAGCATCCTCAGTTTGATAGAATCATATGGGAGGCTTACATTTGGTTAGGAGGTTCTACCTTCTTGATGTAATAATATTTTCAGGGTGTGGGAGGGTATCAAGCTCGGAAAATACCCTTGGAGAGATTTGCTTATTAAGTTTGGCTTTTTCAATCTCCCTACTACTTCTTGACTAAACACCAGGCGGTTTCCTTCACTTTTCAGAATCATGTTGTTTTTCCCTTGTCGAATGAACTTCCAAATACTTTTGGATGAGCTATTAAGTTTGGAAAAAAATAAACCTCTCTTTAAAATAAGGAAGATGATAACAATGACAAGTACAAAAGGCTCTAAAATGGAGAATATACTCCATTATAGCCAATTAATGTGAGTGGGAAGCTCGTGCTCACTGTCCAGGACATAGAAATAAAAGCTGAGGATGCTCTGAGGCATCTCTTGGATCTCTATAAGACTCCATCATTTCTGATGAGTAGGGTTGACAGATAAAATATAGGCTGTTCCGTTAAATATGAATGTCAGAAAAACAACGAGTATATTTTGAAGATAAGTATGCCCCAAATAGTACATAGGATCTACTTATACTAAAAGTGATGACTTACTATTCATGTGAAGTTCAAGTTTAACTGGGTATCCTGTATTTTTATTTAGTAAATCTGACAGCCCTACTGATGATCCACAATGGAGGCAGTTGAGGAGCGGTACATGCTGGCTCTCGGACAGTCAGAAATGGCTTCAGCAGATCCAGGTACAGTATGAAATTCTTTCTGGATGTAGCTCAGAAGCCATGGCCAGCCCTTGACTGCAAGTACTGCCTCGGGTTTCCCTGAGGTGGGGTAAACCGTCCTCTTAATGGCCTTTTGGTAAGTCTGGAAGACCATATCCAAGGGGAGCCCCAAAGTCAGTTTCATCCTCACAACCATGTTTCCAATTCCTGGAATTGGCTGCATGTGACTCACAAGAGATGAGGAGGTTTGTGAAAATTGGGAGTGTCATAGCTTGAACCCTTTGTAGGTAAAGTTTTGGTGTTCTGAGAGTTTTAACAGGAGCAATGTGAAAGACTCCAGGTCCCCAGGTAGATAGAAATAATCCTGTTCTACTTCTGTGTATGTGACAAGTCTCTAATAGTTCACAGAGCAAATATCTGGTCTTAGAAAGAGTGATCCAAGCTTGGATGTTTCTGGTGACAAGGCAAGGTCGTGAGTTTGAAGTTCACCTTTTATGGTTGAGGAGACAACAAAGTTGTCAGAAGGGCAATCATGGAGAAGACGTTGGCTTCATCCATTGTGCAGGCTTGTATATTTGGTTCTATCTAGATTGTGTTTCAAAGGTGGAGCTTGTTTACTATTACGAACATTCTCCGATGTGCTTTTTGGACCTTCATTCCCAGAGCAAGAGCAGTGCCGAGGCCCTAGAAATGCCATGGATATTCTGAGCTGTCAGTGGCATTTCCCAGGTACTGTTCCCTTGGTGCTGCTCCTTGAAATGTCCAAAGGGATTATCATCTGTTTTGTGGCCGGTCCTAGTATTGTGAAAGGAAACTGCTGCACCTGGCTCAGAGGATTTCGGATGTGGTGGGAGGAGTAGTAGTACTACGACTATAAATTGTATCACAGCATATCTATTCCATCTTGAGAGTGGGGTTGGGGGGTTATGAAGGGGGGCTTTTATTATACTTTTATACATTGTCCCCTTGAAATTAATTCAATTTTTAAAAATTAATTAATTTATTTGGGGCTGCATTGGGTCTTTGTTGCTGCTAGCGGGCGTTCTCTAGTTGCAGTGAGCGGGGGCTCCTCTTGGCTGTGGTGCACGGGCTTCTCATTGCAGTGGCTTCTCTTGTTGCGGAGCACAGGCTCTAGGCACGCAGGCTTCCGTAGTTGTGGCACGTGGGCTCAGTAGTTGTGACACACGGGCTCTAGAGCGCAGGCTCAGTAGTTGTGGCGCGTGGGCTTAGTTACTCCGTGGCACGTGGGATCTTCCCAGAACAGGGCTCGAACCCATGTCCCCTGCATTCCCAGGCATATTCTTAACGACTGCTCCACCAGGGAAGCCCAATAATTCAGTTTTTTATAAAGAGTATATTCCTAATATTAATCCAAAATTTTAAAAATATATAGTTGGATAACACTATGAAAAATTAACTGATACTTTTTTTATTACTTCTCTTTGCTGCCTGGATTTTTTTCCCCCTCCAGTCAGCTAGGCACTCTGAGTTCACTGCATTAGGAAGGTAAAGACTCAGCAGAAATGAGGGAGAAAAAAAGAAAATTCTCAGCTTTGGAATGTTCAAAACAGAGGCCACAGTAGAACAGGTGAGAATTCTGTGCACAAACAATAAATCTCGTCTCAAATGTAAAAAAGTATTCTTTGCACTGGGAGGCCGGAGAGGGAGGGAGGGAAGGACTGAAGGAGAGAGATCAGTGTGACCAGGGACATGGAGACTGTGCTTGAGGACGATAGGCCCAGGAAGAGAATCAGAATCTGGAGAAGATTCAGCCTGCCCGCGATCATTGCCTCCAGCCAGCACCCTCATCTCAGACCTTGGGAAATTCAGAGAGAGAGTGGGAGTAAGTCAGGAGGGCCACGCGCATAGTCTGTGTGGCAGGGGTTGTGGCCATTCCCTATTTGTGAGAAGTCCCCAGCAATTTCCAGGCCTCCTTCTGGAAAATGCTGGCGGACGTCTCTAGTGCTTATGTGAAAGCTTGTTCACAAACCTTGAAAGATACAGATATAGATGACTGATAGATAGATGCATAGATAGAAAAATGTAATTAACTAAAACATCCAGGAAAGGTTTGGAAAATGCCCTTTATTGCATAGGACGTTCCTATTGTCATATGATGTTAGACTGAGTGCCGGTCCCTTCATCCTCCTTGAGACCATGGCATTCTGTCTGCTACTCTCCCGAGGGTCCTTTCTTCTCCCTGGAAGGGATAAAACAACTGAGGTAGAACAGGAAGAGACAAGAAGCACTCCAAACTCTGCTGGTCAAGGTTACCCTCCAGCGTTGCCTTAATGCTCAGAGCCACACACACCACAGTGAGCTTGGCTCCAGATCAACTACCACGCAACGAAGGTTCTGGAACACTTCCATATCTCGGGGAACCTCATTTCCACGTGACTCTCTTTCATATTCCCCTTTGTCACAGAAGGCTAGGTCCAGTGGTCCGGGTGAGATCTCAGCTCAGGCCCAAGGCTCTCAGACCTCAAAGTTCCGGTCCTGCAAGGGCCCCTGTCCTCTCTTCAGACCACTCCTGGCTCTCTCTGCCGACAAGGAGCTGCTGGTGGTACGTCCTCTAAGAGTTGAGGTCCATCGTGCAGACCCTGAGAAAACTCCTAGGAAAAGGCTCCACATTCTTGTTGAAGTCAACAGAGCTCAATTCCTTTGGAAGTGCTGGGTGTGTCCCAAGTTGATGCAACTGCAGAGCCATTAGGTAAACCAGCACATGTGTGCGGCCCCTTCCCTTAGACTCCTCTGGGCCCTCGTGACATAGGCTCAGAAGACTGCCAGCCTCAAGCCTTACCTCTTCCAAGGCCACACCGTCTCCAGGATCTTCTGTCCCATGAATCTCAGTTGCTGTGTGGAACTCAAAAGAGAGAAAAGACCCTGCCTGCGGGGTCTCTTCGGGCTGGGGCCTTCTAGCTTCTCTTCCTCGTCCTCCTCGTCCTCCTCGTCCTCAGAGGTGGTCTCGGGTTCCACACTGCCCTCCTCCTCAGGGGTGCTCTCGAATTCCACATTGGCCATCCACTGGGCGATGTTGAGATGAAAGAAACTGCAGCCGAAGCCCTCCAGGACGCCGCCCTTCACGTGCTGCTGGAGGATCTCCGAGGTGTGGAAGACCCGGCAGCAGGCCATGCACCTGAAGCCGGTCTCCATGGTCACCATCCAGGCCGGTGTCTTGGCCCTGGGTGTCTCCTGGACTGCAGGTGACCCTGATGGGCTGCCTGGCTCTGCCCTTTCCTCATACTCTTTCTCCTCCCCAGTGGGCTCATTGTCAGACAGGAGGCTTTCGGTGAACACATCAGAGGGGTAAGTGCCTACTGTGCACGCATCCTCAGGAAGGGTCCCTTCTTCTATCGTCAGCTGCTTTTCAGGTAACTCCAAGGGTTTCTTTGTCTTCCAGGAGACAGCTACACCCTTGTTCACTTGTACCTGCATGTAGTATATTTTCATGCCCCTTTCCTCTTTGTCTGGGTGCAGATAGTGCTTACAGGGTGAAGAGGGTGAGGAGGAGACACAGTGTGATGGGGGAGCAGTCTCCCCTTTTTCCTGAACCAGGGCTAGGGGTGCTTTAGGCTGGGCAGTGTCTCGATGTGATCTCCGGATTCCTGAAAAAGGAAATTAAAAACATAATAACATGCATGGGCCGTGCCAGAAGCTGAGGGAGCAGGTGTGGTAGACGAGAGAGGGACATTTGCATGACGTAGCTATGTCGTGAGCTTGGTGTCTGTTGGCCGTAGGACGGAGCGGTGTATCTGGTGTCATCTGTGGGCTTTTCATGTGCGTGTGGGGGGATACTGGAGCGGTGTCTGTATACAGGGGTGTGGAGTATGGTGGTGAGGGCTGTGGTATGTGAGCGACGCGGGTGGATGCGTGTACGACGAGGAGTGTGATTTGGGGAATATCGGTGGTGCATTACTTGTGGAATGGGGCTGTGGTGCTTGGGGTTTCTGTGTGCACTGAGAAGGGCTGTGCCTGGAGGGCGGATGTATGTGTGAGCTGTGTGGACCTGAGCTGGATGGTCCTGCTCTCAGGCTGGAGATCTATGATGTAGAACTCTGTCCTTCTCTGGAAGCAAAGGCAAAGACAAAGCCTACATTTTCCTCTGAAGATGCTTAATCTGGTCCCTCTTCCCTCCACCTCAAGCCCAGACCTTTCCGGCCCCTGCTCCTTGACTTCGCCACCATGGTAGTACCAGGATTCACACACCCCCGCCCCAGACTCAGCTGGGATCCACGCCCTCGTAACAGCTCAGCCATCCTGCCCAGGCTCCTCCACAGAGCCCTCATCACCTCTGATGACCCTGGGTTTCCTCTCAGCCTCACTGGGATCTGTGTGCCTCCTGCCTCACAGCCAAGCACCCCCTCACCTGAGGAGCCCCACGCCCTTACCAGCGTAGATGAGCTTGCGCGGAGAAGAAGCACAGGAGAAGTATGTAGAGGCAGAGGAGACCTCCCCTGCCCCTGGGCTGCAGCCTTGGGCCACCACAGTGGATCCAAGCTGAGGGGGATCCTCTTGTGACTTCGAGATTCCTGAGGGAGGAATGAAAGGCTCAGGGTGGGTTCATCAGTCCTCTGTCCACAAATACTTACCGAGTGTCTGGCACGTGTCAGGTGCAGTGAATACACACAGTTGAGAGTGTGGTTCCCAGTGGATACTCCAGTATTTAATTCAAACCAGTACTTACTCTGTCACTGTCTTGTTGGTAATGTAGGCCTCGGTGGTGACCGTGAGTATGTGGGAAGAGTGAGTGATGTGTATCAGTTAAGTCTGTGGTAAGTGTGGGGTTGGCATGGGGAGCACGGTGGAGATGTGTCTTATCTGTGACTGTGGCCTTTGTGTGCATGGTTTCTGTTCACAAGTCAGGAATTCTGGGACATGTAACTTTTCCTCATTACATGGTGTGGCTTGTATTTATGGTGTGTGTTCATTCATTCATTCACCAAGATTCAGTAAGCAGCTACTCCTGTGTATCCGGCACTCTTGCATTGTTGTAGTCTCTGGTAACGCTGCACATTCTAGTAGAGGAAGACACACACTAAACAGAAATTCAATAAATATATAATACCTGACCTGGTGGTAAGTATATAAGGGTTGCCAGACTAAGCGAAGAAAAATACAGGGCACCCAGTTAAATTTCAGTTTCAGATAAACCCAGAATAATTTTTTAGTGTAAGTATTCCCATGCAGTATTTGGCCTGACTTAGTTTTAGTGTAAGTATGGCCCATACAATATTTGGGACATACTGATACTGAAAAATTACTTGTTCTTTATCTGGAATTCAAATTGAACTGGATAGCCCATATTTTCTCTGGCAACCCTGACATGGGTTAGTGAGACTGTGGTTTACTGTGGTTTGTACAAAGCGGGTCTGGCATTACTCAAGAATGTGTTACAAGTGTGGTGTGTATGACACGTGACTGGTTCTTTTAGAGGTATTTAGAGATGGCTGAAGTTAGGTGTGTTTGTGCGAGAGTTGAGGAGATATATATATATAGTGTGTGTGTGTGTGTCCTATATATATAGTGTGTGTGTCTATATACATATCTCATCTCCAGCGTCTGGTGTTGGAGGAGAGGATTGTGATACAGGTGGGTTGTATGAGAACGTAGTACAGGAGGGATGCGTGTATATACCTCCATGTGCTGTGTGTCGTTTAAATACAGAAGTTATATGTGGGGTGTGTGATATTTTTGCTGTATCAGAGTGTACATGGGTGTATGAGTTACTGTCTCATAAAACACCCCTAACAAGTGTTCTGTATACACTCTTACATACACCGAGTGTCAGCCAGGTCCAGGCAGGGTGACAAGAACTGTACCATGCAGAGTTTATATCTGATAAGAACTCTACCCCCATTCATTCTGCTCTTCTCTGCACTACCCCCTCCGCCCCCCCCCCACACACAGAGGAACATAGAGAAAAATATTCTGAATGGTCAGGGGCAGTCATTGCCTTCCCCAGCCTGTCCCAGCCACTGCCTGAAAATCTGCCTGCTGTCTAGACCTCCATTCCCAGGGCTCATCCTACAGTCTCCAGGGCCCTGGGCCTGGTAGGAGCTCCTGGGCTCTAATCTGGGGCAGAGACCTCTAGCTGAATCTCTGGGGTGACCACCCCCTCCCAGGGCAAGCTACTCGCCTACATTTAATGCACGCAGGCACCACGTGGCCCGTGGCTCTCAGAGCTCCCCGCAGGACCCTGAGGACATTTCTCACCCTTGCCCACGCGGTCTCAGTCTCTGGAAAGCCCTTCCCTTCCCTTGGTCTCCTTTGGGAAATTGTTCCTGTTGAAGGAATAAAACCTCCTTGCTTTCAATATGACACCACCCCTAGGCAAACAATCGTCTTTCGAACTGCATTCCACTTGTCAAGATATTTTTCAACAGGGTCTTCAACTCATGGGGCTTCTCTTTCCACTTTGGTAAAAGAGGCCGAGCAACTCATGGGTCTCTCTCAGCATCCTTGCATCCTTCACATCCCCCACCTCATGACCCCAGCGAAAGATCCAAGAGAATAAGAGAGAAATCGGGGACTGAGAAAAGCTGCACCTCTAGGTCTGTGCAAGCAGGATGCAGCCTGCTGTGAGTCCGACAAAGCTCCAGGCCCGGCTGCCCCAGGAGAGAGTCCTCAGAGCAGCGGAGCTGACCTCCCATCTCCCAGGGGGCATCCGGCCGTTCTGTGCCGTCTCACACCACAGGGACGCTCCGGATGGATACGGCAGCATCAGTGAGACAAGGTCTCTCGCTCCCTGCTTCACAGGTGACACGTTCTCAGTCCCCCGCTTCCTAGAGAAGCTTCAGTTTGGCAGAAACCCATGTGCCCCAGCCAAGTTGCCCCCCACATACCTCCTCCCTTCTCGGCAGTTTCCTGGGACTCTTCATTTTCCAGATGTTTCCTCTTTTGTCGCCGTTTCATCGTACCAACTAGAAGTCTCCCTTAGAAGATGCCTCAAGAGATGTCCAACTCCTCCTCTTCCCTACAGGTTGGCCCTTGTTGGCTCTTGGGCAATCCGTTGAAATGATTCAATACAAGTAAAAATAGTCAAGTCTCCTAAATGGCTGAAAAACTGGTACCACTTATTGAACCAGCAGTGCTGCCTAGTGCTCACCAGGGCTGTTAAGTTTCCAAGGTTGCCAGGCGCACAGCAGGACTCTGTGACCCCAATGATGACATCGGAGCATTCTGTTGACCTAGGTACAGCACAGTCTCTGCAATAGCACAGGCCCCGTTTTCAAGAACAATTCCTGTTTCCCAGCCGAACCTTTCCCATGAAAGGGAAAGGTTCGTACCACATCTATTATAAATTGTATCATACCATATCTATTATAAAATGAACATTTTGATTGGAGATCTTTTAATGTCTTATATAGAGATTTAATATTAATATTTTAAATGGTCTCCAGTTTCCCTGTGGATTATTGACATTTTAAACTCTGCGCTTCTATTTTCCCTCAATACCTGTAATTTTGTCACGGCTATTTCTGTACTGAAAGATGAGGAACTATATAATTGATTTCTTCATTTTTTCCCATCTCTTTCCAAGGTACTGAATTTGACTGTATCTTACGAATGAGTGAAAAATGCTAGTCCTTGAGTCAGGACCTTGGGCCCTTTACCAAGTAACTCAACCTGTCTGGGCTTCAGCTTCTGTCTGTGCGATCGAGAGGCTTGGCCTAGCTGACTTTTCAAATGCTGTGTTTCTTTGATTCACTCTCACTTACTGATCTGCTACTTAAGAAGAGGGCCTGTTCTCATAAAGTAAGAACAGGCGTTTTTTAATCCTTGGGTTGGGCGGAGTTTAAGTGGTCGTACTCAGTTTGTTAGTTATATTTACTTTTACGTATGCTTAGCTCTAAATAATTTATATGGCTCTTGTGACTCTTTTTAGATCTTCTTTTTTTCTTATTTTCTTTTACAGTTTCTAATTTATTATCGCCAGTGTAGAGGAGCCTGATTGATTTTTAAAATGTATTGATCTTGTATGTGTGTGCCTTGTTGAACCGTCTTATTAGTTCCTGCTAGTTTATCTGTGGGTTCTTTTGGGTTTCCTAGATAAATGAACATATTAAATGTAAATAATGTGTTCTTTGGATAAAGTTTATTTTCTTGCATCTCTCTATATAGAAGCAATATGTTGAATTGATTTAAATATTTAAATACTTACATACCTGTTATCATAATCTAAGATTCTTTATCTTATTTTCTTTCAATCAATATTATCTTTTCAAGATTTATCCACATCAGTCCATATAGATCTAGGTCTTTGATTTTTGACTGTTTGATATTATTTCATCACATGCGTATAGCATCATTTATTTTCCATTCAAGCATTATTGGACAATTGGATTGTTTCCCTCCCTTCTCTAGAACAAACAACGTTTCCTAGAATATCCCTGAAGATGTCTGACAGTCGAGAAGGGCCAGGCTGCCCGAAGATTCCTACTTGCTTTTAGCCACCTTCCAACAGGCCATCTCCAGCCAGCAATTTGAAGCACAGATGAAATGAAACCTCCCCCAAGTGTGGAGATCTTAGGAGCTTCCTAGAAGGTGGGAGGTTCATGATAGGCATCCTGCTGGGATCCCAGGGGAGTCTGAGCTGGCCTGAACCTCATCTTCCTCCCCCACCTCTCAAGAGAAATGTGGAGGAAAGAAGACTTCAAAAACTGTGAGTAGGCAGAGGGAGAGAGATTGGGGGCCGAAGCTGCAACTGAGGTCTTGGAGTGGGCTGTGAGGACGCAGAGCCTCTAGAGAGCCAGGCTCTGCCTTCTGAGCACTTCTCCCCTAAGGCTGCTCATCCTTCAGGTGATAGCAGGCATATACAGCCGACTCGGCCCACACTGTCACTGAAAGCCTTATCAGAATCTCTTCGTCTTCATACACTCTTGTGTCTGTTACTTGGTTATTGCCTTCGGTACTCCACTGATGTGAAGCACAGTCGCTAGGGGATGGAGGACACTAGTGACCCATCTTGCTCTTGTGGCCTTAGTCCACAGCTTGAGGGTAAAGGAAGAGGCCAAATGAAGGTCAAGAAGGAAAGAGGGAGTTTGAAGAGAAGACCTGAGTTAAGGGTGTCTTCTCAAGTCTTGATGACTGAAATGTAGCTCCAGTACCTGAAGTCCTGCTTGTTCTCAAGGCTGACCACGGGGCTGGGTGCACTCAGTGAAGGAACCGTATACACTTAGTATTTCCTTGCTTGCTCACACTGGCCCTCCTCTGATACACACTCTGCAAGACTGATCTTCCCCTGAAACAACTTTCCACCTGCCACTGTCATCTCATGAACATTTGTTTCCCCTTCCTAGTGTCCCCCTAGAATGCCATTGCAGCCAATTCATAATTTGATAATCATGCTTCTTACCATAGTCTCAGCAACTTCTGATAAATTTTATTCACTTTATTCCATAGTCTTCACACATCAATAATCTTCCTTAGCTTCCTAGGTGCAGGTTAACCCATTCGGAATCATTTCTTTTTCTTTCTCCTCTTTGGCAAATCCTTTCCATCTTTTAAGGTCCTTTTCTTTTCCCTCTACCATCCTGCCTTCCTGAACTCTTTTTTTTTCCATTTAAGTAACCTTCCAATCTCTTTCCCCAATTTCCTCATAAACATTGAGAGTTTATTCCTCACAAGTTAGACAGCGGTTTATGAATGACCAGTCATAATGGACTCAGAATGAGTCGGCACCCCCGAGGTACCTGTCTTGCTGGGGATCCACAGGTGAAGGGCTGGCTGCTGGACACATGTTTGCATGGAGTCAGGCTGAGTGGCCTCGGGGTGTTTGCTCTGCACTTGTGTGTGTTTCTCCCTATTTGGTTTCCTTCTCCAGCCACCTGTGATCTCACTCCATCCAGCCCAGGGAATCCTTCTCATCACAGGGGTAGGATGTTTGTCTCGTTTTCCATCACATCCTTTCCCCAAAGATTGGTTGTGAGTTGTTCCCATTCCAAAGACCTTTCCTCTTTGAAGAGAAAAGAGAAAATCTTGTCTCTCCTTTTCTCTCACTTCACTTCTGCTCTATTATCTCCTCCGTCCAGAATGGCCCCCTGACTCAAATGGGTGTAGATCCGAAGATGGCAAGAAATGCCAGCAATTCTGAAATAATAATACGGATGTATCAGGAGAACTTGAAAACCTTTATCCCGCCACGTTAAAAAAAATTGCACTTCCCGTGTATTCAGAGTCTCAGTATAGAAACACAAATGATGTAGAAATTGAATGACACTCAAGTTTTTCTTTCCTCCTTTCCTGATTTATTCTAATCCTCAAAGTTAACATGATGAACTACTCGTTATGTAAACTTTCAGACATTTTCTACGCATGCACACTTTTCTTTTTTTCACATAAGAGTGTGAACTAGGTCACTTTCAACATGCTGTGATTCTGTGATTCACTCTCTCCCACCGAGTCATCCACTGATAAAGTAATCTGTTTCATGGAGAAATATTTCCAGTAGCTAATAGCCAATGTCTGTGGAGTGCTTACTCTGTGTCGGTTTCTTCTAACAACTTTACAGATAATTTGTACAACATACCCATGGACCAGGTACAATTATAACTCCCAAGGGACAGAAAAGGGCAGATAAGTACAAATAAATACAGAGGCCAAGTGACTTGCCCAAGACACTGGAGCAAATCAAAATCCATGCCTCTGTAATCATTTTGCTCTATTGCCTCTGTCTGGGAGGCTTGATTATTTGGCAACTAAAACCTTAAATACCATGTTACATTTTTGTATCTCTGACAAAAGCGTGGGGCTGTGATACGGGGTAACTAACCTGACTACTTTTGAAAACCCTTATGCACCTGGATGAAAGTAAACCAGGGACTGTAAGCTATATGTTTAAGATTTCCTACCAACTTTTAAAAATAGCTTCTTGAATGCAATTTATGTAATGTCCAGGCTAGGATGTAGTCCAAATAGTAACAGAAAAATGGAGATATGTAGAAAAATACTTAAAGTTGACAAGTATTGGGAGTGTAGTATTTTTGGGGCCAGCGTGTAGACCACAGGAAAACTTGCTGTTTCCATCCCAAAGGGAAGAGCTCTGTATTGCAACTGCCAAGGTCCCTGGGGCAGCAAGTGTGCTCACTGCTTAGTAAAGAAGCATCCTCAGTTTGATAGAATCATATGGGAGCCTTACATTTGGTTAGCAGGTTCTACCTTCTTGATGTAATAATATTTTCAGGGTGTGGGAGGGTATCAAGCTCGGAAAATACCCTTGGAGAGATTTGCTTATTAAGTTAGGCGTTTTCAATCTCCCTACTACTTCTTGACTAAACACCAGGCGGTTTCCTTCACTTTTCAGAATCATGTTGTTTTTCCCTTGTCGAATGAACTTCCAAATACTTTTGGATGAGCTATTAAGTTTGGAAAAAAATAAACCTCTCTTTAAAATAAGGAAGATGATAACAATGACAAGTACAAAAGGCTCTAAAATGGAGAATATACTCCATTATAGCCAATTAATGTGAGTGGGAAGCTCGTGCTCACTGTCCAGGACATAGAAATAAAAGCTGAGGATGCTCTGAGGCATCTCTTGGATCTCTATAAGACTCCATCATTTCTGATGAGTAGGGTTGACAGATAAAATATAGGCTGTTCCGTTAAATATGAATGTCAGAAAAACAACGAGTATATTTTGAAGATAAGTATGCCCCAAATAGTACATAGGATCTACTTATACTAAAAGTGATGACTTACTATTCATGTGAAGTTCAAGTTTAACTGGGTATCCTGTATTTTTATTTAGTAAATCTGACAGCCCTACTGATGATCCACAATGGAGGCAGTTGAGGAGCGGTACATGCTGGCTCTCGGACAGTCAGAAATGGCTTCAGCAGATCCAGGTACAGTATGAAATTCTTTCTGGATGTAGCTCAGAAGCCATGGCCAGCCCTTGACTGCAAGTACTGCCTCGGGTTTCCCTGAGGTGGGGTAAACCGTCCTCTTAATGGCCTTTTGGTAACTCTGGAAGACCATATCCAAGGGGAGCCCCAAAGTCAGTTTCATCCTCACAACCATGTTTCCAATTCCTGGAATTGGCTGCATGTGACTCACAAGAGATGAGGAGGTTTGTGAAAATTGGGAGTGTCATAGCTTGAACCCTTTGTAGGTAAAGTTTTGGTGTTCTGAGAGTTTTAACAGGAGCAATGTGAAAGACTCCAGGTCCCCAGGTAGATAGAAATAATCCTGTTCTACTTCTGTGTATGTGACAAGTCTCTAATAGTTCACAGAGCAAATATCTGGTCTTAGAAAGAGTGATCCAAGCTTGGATGTTTCTGGTGACAAGGCAAGGTCGTGAGTTTGAAGTTCACCTTTTATGGTTGAGGAGACAACAAAGTTGTCAGAAGGGCAATCATGGAGAAGACGTTGGCTTCATCCATTGTGCAGGCTTGTATATTTGGTTCTATCTAGATTGTGTTTCAAAGGTGGAGCTTGTTTACAATTACGAACATTCTCCGATGTGCTTTTTGGACCTTCATTCCCAGAGCAAGAGCAGTGCCGAGGCCCTAGAAATGCCATGGATATTCTGAGCTGTCAGTGGCATTTCCCCGGTACTGTTCCCTTGGTGCTGCTCCTTGAAATGTCCAAAGGGATTATCATCAGTTTTGTGGCCTGTCCTAGCATTGTGAAAGGAAGCTGCTGCACCGGGCTCAGAGGATTTTGGCTGTGGTGGGAGGAGTAGTAGTACTACGACTATAAATTGTATCACAGCATATCTATTCCATCTTGAGAGTGGGGTTGGGGGGTTATGAAGGGGGGCTTTTATTGTACTTTTATACATTGTCCCCTTGAAAATAATTCAATTTTTAAAAATTAATTAATTTATTTGGGGCTGCATTGGGTCTTTGTTGCTGCTAGCGGGCGTTCTCTAGTTGCAGTGAGCGGGGGCTCCTCTTGGCTGTGGTGCACGGGCTTCTCATTGCAGTGGCTTCTCTTGTTGCGGAGCACGGGCTCTAGGCACACAGGCTTCCGTAGTTGTGGCACGTGGGCTCAGTAGTTGTGACACACGGGCTCTAGAGCGCAGGCTCAGTAGTTGTGGCACGCGGGCTTAGTTACTCCGTGGCATGTGGGATCTTCCCAGAACAGGGCTCAAACCCATGTCCCCTGCATTCGCAGGCCTATTCTTAACGACTGCTCCACCAGGGAAGCCCAATAATTCAGTTTTTTATAAAGAGTATATTCTTAATATTAATCCAAAGTTTTAAAAATATATAGTTGGATAACACTATGAAAAATTAACTGATACATTTTTTATTATTTCTCTTTGCTGCCTGGATTTTTTTCCCCTCCAGTCAGCTAGGCACTCTGAGTTCACTGCATTAGGAAGGTAAAGACTCAGCAGAAATGAGGGAGAAAAAAAGAAAATTCTCAGCTTTGGAATGTTCAAAACAGAGGCCACAGTAGAATAGGTGAGAATTCTGTGCACAAACAATAAATCTCGTCTCAAATGTAAAAAAGTATTCTTTGCACTGGGAGTCCGGAGAGGGAGGGAGGGAAGGACTGAAGGAGAGAGATCAGTGTGACCAGGGACATGGAGACTGTGCTTGAGGACGATAGGCCCAGGAAGAGAATCAGAATCTGGAGAAGATTCAGCCTGCCTGCGATCATTGCCTCCAGCCAGCACCCTCATCTCAGACCTTGGGAAATTCAGAGAGAGAGTGGGAGTAAGTCAGGAGGGCCACGCGCATAGTCTGTGTGGCAGGGGTTGTGGCCATTCCCTATTTGTGAGAAGTCCCCAGCAATTTCCAGGCCTCCTTCTGGAAAATGCTGGCGGACGTCTCTAGTGCTTATGTGAAAGCTTGTTCACAAACCTTGAAAGATACAGATGTAGATGACTGATAGATAGATGCATAGATAGAAAAATGTAATTAACTAAAACATCCAGGAAAGGTTTGGAAAATGCCCTTTATTGCATAGGACGTTCCTATTGTCATATGATGTTAGACTGAGTGCCGGTCCCTTCATCCTCCTTGAGACCATGGCATTCTGTCTGCTACTCTCCCGAGGGTCCTTTCTTCTCCCTGGAAGGGATAAAACAACTGAGGTAGAACAGGAAGAGACAAGAAGCACTCCAAACTCTGCTGGTCAGGGTTACCCTCCAGCGTTGCCTTAATGCTCAGAGCCACACACACCACAGTGAGCTTGGCTCCAGATCAACTACCACACAACGAAGGTTCTGGAACACTTCCATATCTCGGGGAACCTCATTTCCACGTGACTCTCTTTCATATTCCCCTTTGTCACAGAAGGCTAGGTACAGTAGTCCGGGTGAGATATCAGCTCAGGCCCAAGGCAGGCTCTCAGACCTCAAAGTTCCGGTCCTGCAAGGGCCCCTGTCCTCTCTTCAGACCACTCCTGGCTCTCTCTGCCGACAAGGAGCTGCTGGTGGTACGTCCTCTAAGAGTTGAGGTCCATCGTGCAGACCCTGAGAAAACTCCTAGGAAAAGGCTCCACATTCTTGTTGAAGTCAACAGAGCTCAATTCCTTTGGAAGTGCTGGGTGTGTCCCAAGTTGATGCAACTGCAGAGCCATTAGGTAAACCAGCACATGTGTGCGGCCCCTTCCCTTAGACTCCTCTGGGCCCTCGTGACATAGGCTCAGAAGACTGCCAGCCTCAAGCCTTACCTCTTCCAAGGCCACACCGTCTCCAGGATCTTCTGTCCCATGAATCTCAGTTGCTGTGTGGAACTCAAAAGAGAGAAAAGACCCTGCCTGCGGGGTCTCTTCGGGCTGGGGCCTTCTAGCTTCTCTTCCTCGTCCTCCTCGTCCTCCTCGTCCTCAGAGGTGGTCTCAGGTTCCACACTGCCCTCCTCCTCAGGGGTGCTCTCGAATTCCACATTGGCCATCCACTGGGCAATGTTGAGATGAAAGAAACTGCAGCCGAAGCCCTCCAGGACGCCGCCCTTCACGTGCTGCTGGAGGATCTCCGAGGTGTGGAAGACCCGGCAGCAGGCCATGCACCTGAAGCCGGTCTCCATGGTCACCATCCAGGCCGGTGTCTTGGCCCTGGGTGTCTCCTGGACTGCAGGTGACCCTGATGGGCTGCCTGGCTCTGCCCTTTCCTCATACTCTTTCTCCTCCCCAGTGGGCTCACTGTCAGACAGGAGGCTTTCGGTGAACACATCAGAGGGGTAAGTACCTACTGTGCACGCATCCTCAGGAAGGGTCACTTCTTCTATCGTCAGCTGTTTTTCAGGCAACTCCAAGGGTTTCTTTGTCTTCCAGGAGACAGCTACACCCTTGTTCACTTGTACCTGCATGTAGTATATTTTCATGCCCCTTTCCTCTTTGTCTGGGTGCAGATAGTGCTTACAGGGTGAAGAGGGTGAGGAGGAGACACAGTGTGATGGGGGAGCAGTCTCCCCTTTTTCCTAAACCTGGGCTAGGGGTGCTTTAGGCTGGGCAGTGTCTCGATGTGATCTCCGGATACCTGAAAAAGGAAATTAAAAACATAATAACATGCATGGGCCGTGCCAGAAGCTGAGGGAGCAGGTGTGGTAGACGAGAGAGGGACATTTGCATGACGTAGCTATGTCGTGAGCTTGGTGTCTGTTGGCCATAGGACGGAGCGGTGTATCTGGTGTCATCTGTGGGCTTTTCATGTGTGTGGGGGGGGATACTGGAGCGGTGTCTGTATACAGGGGTGTGGATTATGGTGGTGAGGGCTGTAGTATGTGAGGGATGCGGCTGGATGCGTGTACGACGAGGAGTGTCAGTTTGGGAATATCGGTGGTACATTCCTTGTGCAATGGGTCTGTGGTGCAGGAGAGTACTGTGGATCACGTGCTTGGGGTTCATGTGCACTGAGAAGGGCTGTGCCTGGAGGGCGCGTGTATGTGTGAGCTGTGTGCAACTGAGCAGGATGGTCCTGCTCTCAGGCTGGAGGTGTATGATGCAGAACTCTGTCCTTCTCTGGAAGCAAAGGCAAAGACAAAGCCTACATTTTCCTCTGAAGATGCTTAATCTGGTCCCTCTTCCCTCCACCTCAAGCCCAGACCTTTCCGGCCCCTGCTCCTTGACTTCCCCACCATGGTAGTAGCAGTATTCACACACACACACCCAGACTCAGCTGGCATCCACGCCCTCGGAACAGCTCAGCCATCCTGCCCAGGCTCTTCCACAGAGCCCTCATCACCACTGATGACCCTGGGTTTCCTCTTAGCCTCCCTGGGATCTGTGTGCCTCCTGCCTCACAGCCAAGCACCCCCTCACCTGAGGAGCCCCGCGCCCTTACCAGCGTAGCTGAGCTTGCGCAGAGTAGAAGTACGGAAGAAGTATTTAGAGGCAGAGGAGACCTCCCCTGCCCCTGGGCTGCAGCCTTGGGCCACCACAGTGGATCCAAGCCGAGGGGGATCCTCTTGTGACTTCGAGATTCCTGAGGGAGGAATGAAAGGCTCAGGGTGGGTTCATCAGTCCTCTGTCCACAAATATTTACTGAGTGTGTGACACGTGTCAGGTGCAGTGAATACACACAGTTGAGAGTGTGGTTCCCAGTGGATCCTCCAGGATTTAATTCCAATCAATACTTATTCTCTCACTGTCCAGTTGGTAATGTAGGCCTCGGTGGTGACTGTGAGTGTGTGGGAAGAGTGAGTGATGTGTATCAGTTAAGTCTGTGGTAAGTGTGGGGTTGGCATGGGGAGCACAGTGCAGACGTGTCTATCTGTGTCTGTGGCCTTTGTGTGCATGGTTTCTGTTCACAAGTCAGGAATTCTGGGACATGTAACTTTTCCTCATTACATGGTGTGGCTTGTAGTTATGGTGCGTGTTCATTCATTCATTCACCAAGATTCAGTAAGCAGCTACTCCTGTGTATCCGGCACTCTTCCAGTGTTGTAGTCTTTGGTAACGCTGCACATTCTAGTAGGGGAAGACACACACTAAACAAAACTACAATAACTATATAATACATCAGCTGGTGGTAAGTATATAAGGGTTGCCAGACTTAGCGAACAAGAATACAAGGCACCCAGTTAAATTTCAGTTTCATATAAACCCAGAATAATTTTTTAGTGTAAGTATTCCCATGCAGTATTTGGCCTGACTTAGTTTTAGTGTAAATATGGCCCATACAATATGTGGGACATACGGATACTGAAAAATTACTTGTTGTTTATCTGGAATTCAAATTGAACTGGATAGCCCATATTTTCTCTGGCAATCCTGACATGGGTTACTGAGACTGTGGTTTACTGTGGTTTGTACAAAGCGGGTCTGGCATTACTCAAGAATGTGTTATAAGTGTGGTGTGTATGACACGTGACTGGTTCTTATAGAGGTATTTAGAGATGGCTGAAGTTAGCTGTGTTTGTGCAAGAGTTGAGGAGATACATGTATATAGTGTGTGTGTGTGTGTGTGTGTGTGTCCTATATATATAGTGTGTGTGTCTATATACATATCTCATCTCCAGCGTTTGGTGTTGGAGGAGAGGATTGTGATACAGGTGGGTTGTATGAGAACGTAGTATAGGAGGGATGCGTGTATATACCTCCATGTGCTGTGTGTGGTTTAATAAGGAAGTTATATGTGGAGTGTGTGATATTTTTGCTGTATCAGAGTGTACATGGGTGTATGAGTTACTGTCTCATTAAACACCCCTAACAAGAATTCTGTATACACTCTTACGTACACCGAGTGTCAGCCAAATCCAGGCAGGGTGACAAGAACATTACCATGCAGACTTTATATCTGGTAAGCACTCTACCCCCATTCATCTCGCTCTTCTCTGCACTACCACACACACACACACAAACACACACAGACACACACACACACTCACACACCCACACACACACAGGAACATAGAGCAAAATATTCTGAATGTTCAGGGGCAGTCATTGCCTTCCCCAGCCTGTCCCAGCCACTGCCTGGAAATCTGCCTGCTGTGTAGAGCTCCATTCCCAGGGCCCATCCTACAGTCTCCAGGGCCCTGGGCCTGGTAGGAGCTACTGGGCTCTAATCTGGGGCAGAGGCCTCTAGCTGGAGCCCTGTGGTGACCACCCCTCTCCCAGGGCAAGCTACTCGCCTACATTTAATGCACGCAGGCACTACGTGGCCCGTGGCTCTCAGAGCTCCCCGCAGGACCCTGAGGACATTTCTCACCCCAGCTCACGTGGTCTCAGTCTCTGGAAAACCCTTCCCTTCCCTTGATCTCCTTTGGGAAATTCTTCCTGTTGAAGGAATAAAACCTCCTTGCTTTCAATATGACACCATCCCTAGACAAACAATCTTCTTTCAAAGTACATTCCACTTGTCAAGATATTTTTCAACAGGGCCTTCAACTCATGGGGCTTGTCTTTCCACTTTGGTAAAAGAGGCCAAGCAACTCATGGGTCTCTCTCAGCATCCTTCCATCCTTCACATCCCCCACCTCACGACCCCAGGGAAAGATCCAAGAGAATAAGAGAGAAATCGGGGACTGAGAAAAGCTGCACCTGTAGGTCTGTGCAAGCAGGATGCAGCCTGCTGTGAGTCCGACAAAGCTCCAGGCCCGGCTGCCCCAGGAGAGAGTCCTCAGACCAGCGGAGCTGACCTCCCATCTCCCAGTGGGCATCTGGCCGTTCTGTGCCGTCTCACACCACAGGGGCCCTCCGGATGGATACGGCAGCATCAGTGAGACAAGGTCTCTCGCTCCCTGCTTCACAGGTGACACGTTCTCAGTCCCCCGCTTCCTAGAGAAGCTTCAGTTTGGCAGAAACCCATGTGCCCCAGACAAGTTGCCCCCCACATACCTCCTCCGTTCTCGGCAGTTTCCTGGGACTCTTCATTTCCCAGATGTTTCCTCTTTTGTCGCCGTTCCATCGTACCAACTAGAAGTCTCCCTTAGAAGATGCCTCAAGAGATGTCCAACTCCTCCTCTTCCCTACAGGTTGGCCCTTCTTGACTCTTGGGCAATCCATTGAAATGATTCAATACAAATAAAAATAGTCAAGTCTCCTAAATGGCTGAAAAACTTGTACCACTTAGTAAACCAGCAGTGCTGCCTAGTGCTCACCAGGGCTGTTATGTTTGCAAGGTTGCCAGGCGCACAGTGGAATTCTGTGACCTCAGTGACGACATCAGAGCATTCGGTGGACCTAGTTTGAGCACAGTGTCTGCAGTAGCACAGGCCCCATTTTCAAGAACAATTCCTTTTTCCCAGCCGAAGCTTTCCCGTGAAAGGGAAAGGTTCATACCATATCTATTATAAATTGTATCATACCATGTCTATTATAAAATTCACATTTTGATTGGAGATCTTTTAATGTCTTTTCTAGAGAGCTTTAATATGAATATTTTAAATGGTCTCCAGTTTCCCTGTGGATTATTGACATTTTAAACTCTGCACTTCAATTTTCCCTCAATACGTGTAATTTTGTCACGGCTATTTCTGTACTTAAAGATGAGGAACTATATAATTGATTTCTTCATTTTTTCCCCATCTCTTTCCAAGGTACTGCATTTGATTGTGTCTTGCGACTGAGTGAAAAATGCTAGTCCTTGAGTCAGGACATTGGGCCCTTTAGCAAGTAACTCAACCTATCTGCGCTTCAGCTTCTGTATGTGTGATCAAGAGGCTTGGACTAGCTGACTTTTCAAATGCTGTGTTTCTTTGATTCACTCTCACTTACTGATCTGCTCCTTAAGAAGAGGGTCTGTTCTCATAAAGTAACAACAGTCTTTTCCTAACCTTAGGTTGGGCGGAGTTTATCTGTTCGTACTCAGTTTGTTAGTTATATTGCCTTCTACGTATGCTTAGCTCTAAATAATTTATATGGCTCTTGTGACAATTTTTAGATCTTCTTTTTTTCTTATTTTCTTTTACAGTTTCTAATTTGTTATCGCCAGTGTAGAGGAGCCTGATTGACTTTTAAAATTTATTGATCTTGTATGTGTGTGCCTTGTTGAACCGTCTTATTAGTTCCTGCTAGTTTATCTGTGGGTTCTTTTGGGTCTCCTAGATAAATGAGCCTATTAAATGTAAATAATGTGTTCTTTGGATAAAGTTTATTTTCTTGCATCTCTCTATATAGAAGCAATATGTTGAATTGATTTAAATATTTAAATACTTACATACCTGTTATCACAATCTAACATTCTTTATCTTATTTTCTTTCAATCAATATTATGTTTTCAAGATTTATCCACGTGAATCCATATAGATCTAGGTCTTTGATTTTTGACTGTTTGATATTATTTGATCACATGCATATAGCATCATTTATTTTCCATTCAAGCATTATTGGACAATTGGATTGTTTCCCTCCCTTCTCTAGAACAAACAACATTTCCTAGAATATCCCTGAAGATGTCTGACAGTCGAGAAGGGCCAGGCTGCCCGAAGGATTGCTACTTGCTTTTAGCCACCTTCCAACAGGCCGTCTCCAGCCAGCAATTTGAAGCACAGCTGAAATGAGAACTGCCCCAAATGTGAAGATCTTAGGAGCTTCCTAGAAGGTGGGAGGTAAATGATAGGCATCCTGCTGGGATCCCAGGGGAGTCTGAGCTGGCCTGAAGCTCATCTTCCTCCTCCACCTCTCAAGAGAAATGTGGAGGAAAGAAGACTTCAAAAACTGTGAGCAGGCAGAGGGAGAGATATTGGGGGCCGAAGCTGTAACTGAGGTTTTGGAGTGGGCTCTGAGCACGCAGAGCCTCTAGAGAGCCAGGCTCTGCCTTCTGAGAACTTCTCCCCTAAGGCTGCTCATAATTCACGTGATACCAGCCATATAGAGCCGACTTGGCCCACACTGTCACAGAAAGCCTTATCAGAATCTCTTCTTCTTCATACACTCTTGTGTCTGTTACTTGGTTATTGCCTTTGGTCCTCCACTGATGTGAACCACAGTCGCCAGGGGATGGAGGACACTAGTGACCCATCTTGCTCTGTGGCCTCTGTCCACAGCTTGAGGGTAAGGGAAGAGGCCAAATGGAGGTCAAGAAGGAAAGATGGAGTTTGAAGAGAAGACCTGAGTTAAGGGTGTCTTCTCAAGTCTTGATGACTGAAATGTAGCTCCAGTACCTGAAGTCCTGCTTGTTCTGAAGGCTGAGCGTGGGGCTGGGTGCACTCAGTGAAGGAACCGTATACACTTAGTATTTCCTTGCTTGCTCACACTTGCCCTCCTCTGATACACCCTCTGCAAGACTGATCTTCCACTGAAACAACTTTCCACCTGCCACTGTCATCTCATGAACATTTGCTTCCCCTTCCTAGTGTCCCCCTAGAATGCCATTGCAGCCAATTCATAATTTGATAATCATGCTGCTTAGCATATTCTCAGCAACTTCTGATAAATTTTATTCACTTTATTCCATAGTCTTCACCCATCAATAATCTTCCTTAACTTCCTAGCTGCAGGTTAACCCATTCGGAATCATTTCTTTTTCTTTCTCTTCTTTGGCAAATCCTTTCTATCTTTTAAGGTCTTTTTCTTGTCTCTCTACCATCCTGCCTTCCTGAACTTCTTTTTTTTCCGTTTAAGTAACCTTTCAATCTCCTTCCCCAGTTTCCTCATAAACATTGAGAGTTTATTCCTCACACGTTAGACAGCGGTTTATGAATGGCCAGGCATAACGGACTCAGAATGAGTTGGCAACCCCGAGGTACCTGTCTTGCGGGGGAACCACAGGTGAAGGGCTGGCTGCTGGACACATGTTTGCATGGAGTCAGGCTGAGTGGCGTCAGGGTGTTTGCCCTTCCCTTGTGTGTGTTTCTCCCTCGCTGGTTTCCTTGTCCAGCCACCTGTGACCTCCCTCCATCCAGCCCAGGGAATCCTTCTCATCACAGGGGTAGGATGTTTCTCTCATTTTCCATCACATCCTTTCCCCAAAGTTTGGTTGTGAGTTGTTCCCATTCCAAAGACCTTTCCTCTTTGAAGAGAAAAGAGAAAATCTTGTCTCTCCTTTCCTCTCACTTCACTTCTGCTCTATTATCTCCTCCGTCCAGAATGGCCCACTGACTCACATGGGTGTAGTTCCGAAGATGGCAAGAACTGCCAGCAATTCTGAGATAATAATACGGATGGATCAGGAAAACTTGAAAAGCTTTATCCCGCCACATTAAAAAAAAATTGCACTTCCAGTGTATTCAGAGTCTCAGTGTAGAAACACAAATGATAGAGAAATGGAATTACACTCAAGTTTTTCTTTCCTCCTTTCCTGATTTATTCTAATCCTCCATGCTAACATGATGAACTATTTGTTAGGTAAAGTTTCAGATTTTTCTACCCATGCACACTTTTCTTCTTTTCACATAAGAGTGTGAACTAGGTCACTTTCAACATGCTGTGATTCTGTGATTCACTGTCTCCCACCGAGTCATCCACTGATAAAGTCATCTGTTTCACGGAGAACTATTTCCAATAGCTAATAGCCAATGTCTGTGGAGTGCTTACTCTGTGTCGGTTTCTTGTAACTACTTTACAGATCATTTGTACAACGTAGCCATGGACCAGGTACAATTATAAATCCCAAGGGACAGAAAAGGGCAGATAAGTACAAATAAATACAGAGGCCAAGTGACTTGCCCAAGACACTGGAGCAAATCAAAATCCATGCCTCTGTAATCATTTTGCTCTATTGCCTCTGTCTGGGAGGCTTGATGATTTGGCAACTAAAACCTTAAATATCATGTTCCATTTTTATATCTGTGACACAAGCGTGGGGCTGTGATATGGGGTAACTAACCTGACTACTTTTGAAAACCCTTATGCACCTGGATGAAAGTAAGCCAGGGACTGCAAGCTATAGATTTAAGGTTTCCAACCATCTTTTATAAATAGCTTCTTGAATGCAATTTACGTAGTGTCAAGTCTAGGATGTAGTCCAAATAGTAACAGAAAAATGGAGATATGTAGAAAAATACTTAAAGTTGACAAGTATTGGGAGTGTAGTATTTTTGGGGCCAGCGTGTAGACCACAGGAAAACTTGCTGTTTCCATCCCAAAGGGAAGAGCCCTACGTTGCAACTGCCAAGGTCCCTGGGGCAGCAAGTGTGCTCACTGCTTAGTAAAGAAGCATCCTCAGTTTGATAGAATCATATGGGAGCCTTACATTTGGTTAGCAGTTCTACATTCTTGATGTAATAATATTTTCAGGGTGTGGGAGGGTATCAAGCTCTGAAAATACCCTTGGAGAGATTTGCTTATTAAGTTTGGCTTTTTCAATCTCCCTACTACTTCTTGACTAAACACCAGGCGGTTTCCTTCACTTTTCAGAACCATGTTGTTTTTCCCTTGTCTAATGAGCTTTGAAAGACTTTTGATTGAGCTATTAAGTTTGGGGAAAAATAAACATCTCTTTAAAATAAGGAAGATAATAACAATGACAAGTAGAAAAAGCTCTAAAACAGAGAATATCCTCCATTCTAGCCAATGACTTGGAGTGGAAGGTGCGTGCTCACTGTCCAGGACGTAGAAGTAAAAGCTGAGGAGGAGCTGAGGCGTCTCCTGGATCTCTATGAGCCTCCATCATTTCTGCTGAGTAGGGTTGACAGATAAAATATAGGCTGTTTAGTTAAATATGAATGTTTGAAAAACAACGAGTACATTTTGAAGATAAGTATGCCCCAAATAGTTCATAGGATCTACTTATACTAAAAATAATGACTTATTATTCATGTGAAGTTCAAGTTTAACTGGGTATCCTGTATTTTTATTTACTAAATCTGACAGCCCTACTGATGATCCACAATGGAGGCAGTTGAAGAGCGGTACATGCTGGCTCTCGGACAGTCAGAAATGGCTTCAGCAGATCCAGGTACAGTATGAAATTCTTTTTGGATGTAGCTCAGAAGCCATGGCCAGCCCTTGACTGCAAGTACTGCCTCGGGTTTCCCTGAGGTGGGGTAAACCTTCCTCTTAATGGCCTTTTTGTAAGTCTGGAAGACCATATCCAAGGGGAGCCCCAAAGTCAGTTTCATCCTCACAACCAGGTTTCCAATTCCTGGAATTGGCTGCATGTGACTCACAAGAGCTGAGGAGGTTTGTGGAAATTGGGAGTGTCATAGCTTGAACCCTTTGTAGGTAAAGTTTTGCTGTTGTGAGAGTTTTAACAGGAGCAATGTGAAAGACTCCAGGTCCCCAGGTAGATAGAAATAATCCTGTTCTACCTGTGTGTATGTGACAAGTCTCTAATAGTTCAGAGAGCAAGTATCTGGTCTTAGAAAGAGTGATCCAAGCTTGGATGTTTCTGGCGACAAGGCAAGGTCGTGAGTTTCAAGTTCACCTTTTATGGTTGAGGAGACAATAAGGTGGTCAGAAGGGAAATCATGGAGGAGACCTTGGCTTCATCCATCGTGCAGGCTTGTATATGTGGTTCTATGTAGATTGTGTTTCAAAGGTGGAGCTTGTTTACAACTATGAACTTTCTCCGATGTGCGTTTTGGACCTTCATTCCCAGATCGAGAGCAGTGCCGAGGCTCCAGAAATGCCATGGATATTCTGAGCTGTCAGTGGCATTTCCCCGGTACTGTTCCCCTGGTGCCGCTCCTTGAAATGTCCAAAGGGATTATCATCTGGCTTGTGGCGGGTCCTAGCATTGTGAAAGGAAGCTGCTGCACCGGGCTCAGAGGATTTCGGATGTGGTGGGAGGAGTAGTAGTACTACGACTATAAATTGTATCACAGCATATCTATTCCATCTTGAGAGTGGGGTTGGGGGGTTATGAAGGGGGGCTTTTATTGTACTTTTATACATTGTACCCTTGAAACTAATTCAATTTTTTAAAATTAATTAATTTATTTTGGGCTGCATTGGGTCTTTGTTGCTGCTAGCGGGCGTTCTCTAGTTGCAGTGAGCCGGGGCTCCTCTTGGCTGTGGTGCACGGGCTTCTCATTGCAGTGGCTTCTCTTGTTGCGGAGCATGGGCTCTAGGCACGCAGGCTTCCGTAGTCGTGGCACGTGGGCTCGGTTGATGTGGCACACGGGCTCTAGAGCGCAGGCTCAGTAGTTGTGGCGCGCGGGCTTAGTTACTCCGTGGCACGTGGGATCTTCCCAGACCAGGGCTCGAACCCATGTCCCCTGCATTCGCAGGCATATTCTTAACTACTGCTCCACCAGAGAAGCCCAATAATTCAGTTTTTTATAAAGAGAAGATTCCTAATATTAATCCAAAATTTTAAAAATATGTAGTTGGATAACACTATGAAAAATTAACTGATATATTCTTTTATTATTTCTCTTTGCTCCCTGGATATTTTTTCCTCATCCAGTCAGCTAGGCACTGTGAGCTCACTGCATTAGGAAGGTAAAGACTCAGCAGAAATGAGGGAGAAAAAAAGAAAATTCTCAGCTTTGGAATGTTCACAACGGAGGCCACAGTAAAACAGGTGAGAATTCTGTGAACAAAAAAAAATTGTCATCTCAAATGCAAAAAAGTATTCTCTGCACAGGGAGGCAGGAGAGGGAGGGAGGGAAGGACTGAAGGAGAGAGATCAGTGTGGCCAGGGACATGGAAACTGTGCTTGAGGACGATATGCCCAGGAAGAGAATCAGAATCTGGAGAAGATTCAGCCTGCACGTGATCATTGCCTCCAGCCAGCACCCTCATCTCAGACGTTGGGAAATTCAGAGAGAGAGTGGGAGTACGTCAGGAGGGCCACGCGCAGAGTCTGCGTGGCAGGGGTTGTGGCCTTTCCCTATTTGTGAGGAGTCCACAGCAATTTGCAGGCCTCTTCTGGAAAATGCTGGCGGACATCTCTAGTGCTTATGTGAAAGCTTGTTCACAAACCTTGAAAGATACAGATGTAGATGACAGATAGATGCATAGATAGAAAAATGTCATTAAATAAAAGCTCCAGGAAAGGTTTGGAAAATGCCCTTTATTGCATAGGACGCTTCTATTGTCATATGATGTTAGACTGAGTGCCGTTCCCTTCATCCTCCTTCAGACCATGGCATTCTGTCTGCTACTCTCCCGAGGGTCCTTTCTTCTCCCTGGAAGGGATAAAGCAAATGAGGTAGAACAGGAAGAGACAAGAAGCACTCCAAGCTCTGCTGGTCAGGGTTACCCTCCAGCATTGCCTTAATGCTCAGAGCCACACACACCACAGTGAGCTTAGCTCCAGATCAAATACCACGCAACGAAGATTCTGGAACATTTCCATATCTCGGGGGACCTCATTTCCACGTGATTCTCTTTCATATTCCCCTTTGTCACAGAAGGCTAGGTACAGTGGTCAGGGTGAGATCTCGGCTCAGGCCCTAGCCTCTCAGACCTCAAAGTTCTGGTCCTGCAAGGGCCCCTGTCCTCTCTTGAGACCACTCCTGGCTCTCTCTGCCGAGAAGGAGCTGCTGGCAGTACGTCCTCTAAGAGTTGAGGTCCATCGTGCAGACCCTGAGAAAACTCCTAGGAAAAGGCTCCACCTTCTTGTTTACGTCAACAGAGGTCAATGCCTTTGTTAGTGCTGGGTGTGTCCCATTTGATGCAACTGCAGAGCCATTAGGTAAACCAGCACATGTGTGCGGCCCCTTCCCTTAGACTCCTCTGGGCCCTCGTGACATAGGCTCAGAAGACTGCCAGCCTCAAGCCTTACCTCTTCCAAGGGACGGCCACACCGTCTTCCAGGATCTTCTGTCCCATGAGTCTCAGTTGCTGTTTGGAACTCAAAGGAGAGAAAAGACCCTGCCTGTTGGGTCTCTTTGGGCTGGGGCCTTCCCCCGTGGGCTGCTCTCCCTCATTCTCCTTTTCTTCTTGCTTCTTTTCCTCTTCCTCCTCCTCCTCCTCCTCCTCCTCATTCTCCTCCTCCTCCTCCTCGTCCTCCTCCTCAGGGGTGCTCTCGGATTCCACATTGCACATCCACTGGGCCATGTTGAGATGAAAGACACGGCAGCTGAAGCCCTGCAGGACGCCGCCCTTCACGTGCTGCTGGACGATCTCCAAGGTGGGGAAGACCCGGCAGCAGGCCATGCACCTGAAGCCGGTCTCCATGGTCAGCATCCAGTCCGCTGTCTTGGCTCTGGGTCTCTCCTCGACGGCAGGGGGCCCTGATGGGCTGCCTGGCTCTGCCCTTTCCTCATACTCTTTCTCCTCCCCAGTGGGCTCACTGTCAGACAGGAGGCTTTCGGTGGACACATCAGAAGAGGGGTCAGTGGCTACTGCGCACACATCCTCAGGAAGGGTCACTTCTTCTATCCTCAGCTGCTTTTCAGGCAACTCCAAGGGTTTCTTTGTCTTCCAGGAGACAGCGACACCCTTGTTCACTTGTACCTGCATGTAGTATATTTTCATGCCCCTTTCCTCTTTGTCTGGGTGCAGATAGTTCTTACAGTGTGAAGAGGATGAGGAAGAGACACAGTGTGATAGGGAAGCGGTCTCTCCTTCTTCCTGATCCTGGGCTAGGGGTGGTCTAGGCTGGGCAGTGTCTCGATGAAATCTCCGGATTCCTGAAAAAGGAAATTAAAATCATAATAACATGCATGGGCCCTGCCGGAAGCTGAGGGAGCAGGTGTGGTAGACGAGAGAGGGACATTGGCACGACATAGCTATGTCGTGAACTTGTTGTCTGTTGGCCGTAGGACGGAGTGGTGTATCTGGTGTCATCTGTGGGCTTTTCATGTGCGTGGGGGGGGATACTGGAGCGGTGTCTGTATACAGGGGTGTGGAGTATGGTGTTGAGGGCTGTAGTATGTGAGGGATGCAGCTGGATGCGTGTACGATGAGGAGTGTGAGTTTGGGAATATCGGTGGTGCATTCCTTGTGGAATGGGGCTGTGGTGCAGGAGAGTACTGTGGAGCACGTGCTTGGGGTTGATGTGCACTGAGAAGGGCTGTGCCTGGAGGGCGCGTGTATGTGTGAGCTGTGTGCACCTGAGCTGGGTGGTCCTGCTCTCAGGCTGGAGGTGTATGATGCAGAAATCTGTCCTTCTCTGGAAGCAAAGGCAAAGACAAATCCTACATTTTCCTCTGAAGATGCTTAATCTGGTCCCTCTTCCCTCCACCTCAAGCCCAGACCTTTCCGGCCCCTGCTCCTTGACTTCCCTACCATGGTGGTAGCAGTATTCACACACACACCCCCAGACTCAGCTGGCATCCACGCCCTCGGAACAGCTCAGCCATCCTGCCCAGGCTCCTCCACAGAGCCCTCATCACCTCTGATGACCCTGGATTTCCTCTCAGCCTCCCTGGGTTCTGTGTGCCTCCTGCCTCACAGCCAAGCACCCCCTCACCTAAGGAGCCCCGCGCCCGTACCAGCGTAGCTGAGCTTGCGCAGAGTAGAAGTACAGAAGAAGTATTTAGAGGCAGAGGAAACCTCCCCTGCCCCTGGGCTGCAGCCTTGGGCCACCACAGTGGATCCAAGCCGAGGGGGATCCTCTTGTGACTTCGAGATTCCTGAGGGCGGAATGAAAGGCTCAGGGTGGGTTCATCAGTCCTCTGTCCACAAATATTTACTGAGTGTGTGACACGTGTCAGGTGCAGTGAATACACACAGTTGAGAGTGTGGTTCCCAGTGGATCCTCCAGGATTTAATTCCAATCAATACTTATTCTCTCACTGTCTAGTTGGTCATGTAGGCCTCGGTGGTGACTGTGAGTGTGTGGGAAGAGTGAGTGATGTGTATCAGTTAAGTCTGTGGTAAGTGTGGGGTTGGCATGGGGAGCACAGTGCAGACGTGTCTATCTGTGTCTGTGGCCTTTGTGTGCATGGTTTCTGTTCACAAGTCAGGAATTCTGGGACATGTAACTTTTCCTCATTACATGGTGTGGCTTGTAGTTATGGTGCGTGTTCATTCATTCATTCACCAAGATTCAGTAAGCAGCTACTCCTGTGTATCCGGCACTCTTCCAGTGTTGTAGTCTTTGGTAACGCTGCACATTCTAGTAGGGGAAGACACACACTAAACAAAACTACAATAACTATATAATACATCAGCTGGTGGTAAGTATATAAGGGTTGCCAGACTTAGCGAACAAGAATACAAGGCACCCAGATAAATTTCAGTTTCAGATAAACCCAGAATAATTTTTTAGTGTAAGTATTCCCATGCAGTATTTGGCCTGACTTAGTTTTAGTGTAAGTATGGCCCATACAATATGTGGGACATACGGATACTGAAAAATTACTTGTTGTTTATCTGGAATTCAAATTGAACTGGATAGCCCATATTTTCTCTGACAATCCTGACATGGGTTACTGAGACTGTGGTTTACTGTGGTTTGTACAAAGCGGGTCTGGCATTACTCAAGAATGTGTTATAAGTGTGGTGTGTATGACACGTGACTGGTTCTTACAGAGGTATTTAGAGATGGCTGAAGTTAGCTGTGTTTGTGCAAGAGTGGAGGAGATACATGTATATATATTGTGTGTTTGTGTGTGTGTCCTATATATATAGTGTGTGTGTCTGTATATATATCTCATCTCCAGCGTTTGGTGTTGGAGGAGAGGATTGTGATACAGGTGGGTTGTATGAGAACGTAGTACAGGAGGGATCCGTGTATATACCTCCATGTGCTGTGTGTGGTTTACTAAGGAAGTTATATGTGGGGTGTGTGATATTTTTGCTGCATCAGAGTGTACATGGGTGTATGAGTTACTGTCTCATAAAACACCCCTAACAAGAATTCTGTATACACTCTTACGTACACCGAGTGCCAGCCAGGTCCAGACAGGTTGACAAGAATTTTACCATGCAGACTTTATATCTGGTAAGCACTCTACCCCCATTCATCTCGCTCTTCTCTGCATTACCACACACACACACACACACACACACACAGACACACACACACACTCACACACACACACACAGGAACATAGAGCAAAATATTCTGAATGGTCAGGGGCAGTCATTGCCTTCCCCAGCCTGTCCCAGCCACTGCCTGGAAATCTGCCTGCTGTCTAGAGCTCCATTCCCAAGGCCCATCTTACAGTCTCCAGGGCCCTGGGCCTGGTAGGAGCTACTGGGCTCTAATCTGGGGCAGAGGCCTCTAGCTGGAGCTCTGGGGTGACCACCCCTCTCCCAGGGCAAGCTACTCGCCTACATTTAATGCACGCAGGCACCACATGGCCCGTGGCCCTCAGAGCTCCCCGCAGGACCCTGAGGACATTTCTCACCCCCGCTCACGTGGTCTCTGTCTCTGGAAAACCCTTCCCTTCCCTTGATCTCCTTTGGGAAATTCTTCCTGTTGAAGGAATAAAACCTCCTTGCTTTCAATAGGACACCATCCCTAGACAAACAATCTTCTTTCAAAGTGCATTCCACTTGTCAAGATATTTTTCAACAGGGCCTTCAACTCATGGGGCTTCTCTTTCCACTTTGGTAAAAGAGGCCAAGCAACTCATGGGTCTCTCTCAGCATCCTTGCATCCTTCACATCCCCCACCTCATGACCCCAGGGAAAGATCCAAGAGAATAAGAGAGAAATCGGGGACTGAGAAAAGCTGCACCTCTAGGTCTGTGCAAGCAGGATGCAGCCTGCTATGAGTCCGACAAAGCTCCAGGCCCGGCTGCCCCAGGAGAGAGTCCTCAGACCAGCGGAGCTGACCTCCCATCTCCCAGGGGGCATCTGGCCGTTCTGTGCCGTCTCACACCACAGGGACCCTCCGGATAGATACGGCAGCATCAGTGAGACAAGGTCTCTCGCTCCCTGCTTCACAGGTGACACGTTCTCAGTCCCCCGCTTCCTAGAGAAGCTTCAGTTTGGCAGAAACCCATGTGCCCCAGACAAGTTGCCCCCCACATACCTCCTCCGTTCTCGGCAGTTTCCTGGGACTCTTCATTTCCCAGATGTTTCCTCTTTTGTCGCCGTTCCATCGTACCAACTAGAAGTCTCCCTTAGAAGATGCCTCAAGAGATGTCCAACTCCTCCTCTTCCCTACAGGTTGGCCCTTCTTGGCTCTTGGGCAATCCGTTGAAATGATTCAATACAAATAAAAATGGTCAAGTCTCCTAAATGGCTGAAAAACTTGTACCACTTGGTGAACCACCAGTACTGCCTAGTGCTCACCAGGGCTGTTATGTTTGCAAGGTTGCCAGGCGCACAGTGGAATTCTGTGACCTCAGTGACGACATCAGAGCATTCGGTGGACCTAGGTTGAGCACAGTGTCTGCAGTAGCACAGGCCCCATTTTCAAGAACAATTCCTTTTTCCCAGCCGAAGCTTTCCCGTGAAAGGGAAAGGTTCATACCATATCTATTATAAATTGTATCATACCATGTCTATTATAAAATTCACATTTTGATTGGAGATCTTTTAATGTCTTTTCTAGAGAGCTTTAATATGAATATTTTAAATGGTCTCCAGTTTCCCTGTGGATTATTGACATTTTAAACTCTGCACTTCAATTTTCCCTCAATACGTGTAATTTTGTCATGGCTATTTCTGTACTTAAAGATGAGGAACTATATAATTGATTTCTTCATTTTTTCCCCATCTCTTTCCAAGGTACTGCATTTGATTGTGTCTTGCGACTGAGTGAAAAATGCTAGTCCTTGAGTCAGGACATTGGGCCCTTTAGCAAGTAACTCAACCTATCTGGGCTTCAGCTTCTGTATGTGTGATCAAGAGGCTTGGACTAGCTGACTTTTCAAATGCTGTGTTTCTTTGATTCACTCTCCCTTACTGATCTGCTCCTTAAGAAGAGGGTCTGTTCTCATAAAGTAACAACAGTCTTTTCCTAACCTTAGGTTGGGCGGAGTTTATCTGTTCGTACTCAGTTTGTTAGTTATATTGCCTTCTACGTATGCTTAGCTCTAAATAATTTATATGGCTCTTGTGACAATTTTTAGATCTTCTTTTTTTCTTATTTTCTTTTACAGTTTCTAATTTGTTATCGCCAGTGTAGAGGAGCCTGATTGACTTTTAAAATTTATTGATCTTGTATGTGTGTGCCTTGTTGAACCGTCTTATTAGTTCCTGCTAGTTTATCTGTGGGTTCTTTTGGGTCTCCTAGATAAATGAGCCTATTAAATGTAAATAATGTGTTCTTTGGATAAAGTTTATTTTCTTGCATCTCTCTATATAGAAGCAATATGTTGAATTGATTTAAATATTTAAATACTTACATACCTGTTATCACAATCTAACATTCTTTCTTATTTTCTTTCAATCAATATTATGTTTTCAAGATTTATCCACGTGAATCCATATAGATCTAGGTCTTTGATTTTTGACTGTTTGATATTATTTGATCACATGCATATAGCATCATTTATTTTCCATTCAAGCATTATTGGACAATTGGATTGTTTCCCTCCCTTCTCTAGAACAAACAACATTTCCTAGAATATCCCTGAAGATGTCGGACAGTCGAGAAGGGCCAGGCTGCCCGAAGGATTGCTACTTGCTTTTAGCCACCTTCCAACAGGCCGTCTCCAGCCAGCAATTTGAAGCACAGCTGAAATGAGAACTGCCCCAAATGTGAAGATCTTAGGAGCTTCCTAGAAGGTGGGAGGTTAATGATAGGCATCCTGCTGGGATCCCAGGGGAGTCTGAGCTGGCCTGAAGCTCATCTTCCTCCTCCACCTCTCAAGAGAAATGTGGAGGAAAGAAGACTTCAAAAACTGTGAGCAGGCAGAGGGAGAGATATTGGGGGCTGAAGCTGTAACTGAGGTCTTGGAGTGGGCTGTGAGCACGCAGAGCCTCTAAAGAGCCAGGCTCTGCCTTCTGAGAACTTCTCCCCTAAGGCTGCTCATAATTCACGTGATACCGGCCATATAGAGCCGACTTGGCCCACACTGTCACAGAAAGCCTTATCAGAATCTCTTCTTCTTCATACACTCTTGTGTCTGTTACTTGGTTATTGCCTTTGGTACTCCACTGATGTGAACCACAGTCGCCAGGGGATGGAGGACACTAGTGACCCATCTTGCTCTGTGGCCTCAGTCCACAGCTTGAGGGTAAGGGAAGAGGCCAAATGAAGGTCCAGAAGGAAAGATGGAGTTTGAAGAGAAGACCTGAGTTAAGGGTGTCTTCTCAAGTCCTGATGACTGAAACGTAGCTCCAGTACCTGAAGTCCTGCTTGTTCTCAAGGCTGACCGCGGGGCTGGGTGCACTCAGTGAAGGAACCGTATACACTTAGTATTTCCTTGCTTGCTCACTCTTGCCCTCCTCTGATACACCCTCTGCAAGACTGATCTTCCCCTGAAACAACTTTCCACCTGCCACTGTCATCTCATGAACATTTGCTTCCCCTTCCTAGTGTCCCCCTAGAATGCCATTGCAGCCAATTCATAATTTGATAATCATGCTGCTTACCATATTCTCAGCAACTTCTGATAAATTTTATTCACTTTATTCCATAGTCTTCACCCATCAATAATCTTCCTTAACTTCCTAGATGCAGGTTAACCCATTCGGAATCATTTCTTTTTCTTTCTCTTCTTTGGCAAATCCTTTCTATCTTTTAAGGTCTTTTTCTTGTCTCTCTACCATCCTGCCTTCCTGAACTTCTTTTTTTTCCGTTTAAGTAACCTTTCAATCTCCTTCCCCAGTTTCCTCATAAACATTGAGAGTTTATTCCTCACACGTTAGACAGCGGTTTATGAATGGCAAGGCATAACGGACTCAGAATGAGTTGGCACCCCCGAGGTACCTGTCTTGCTGGGGAACCACAGGTGAAGGGCTGGCTGCTGGACACATGTTTGCATGGAGTCAGGCTGAGTGGCCTCAGGGTGTTTGCCCTGCACTTGTGTGTGTTTCTCCCTAGTTGGTTTCCTTGTCCAGCCACCTGTGACCTCCCTCCATCCAGCCCAGGGAATCCTTCTCATCACAGGGGTAGGATGTTTGTCTCATTTTCCATCACATCCTTTCCCCAAAGTTTGGTTGTGAGTTGTTCCCATTCCAAAGACCTTTCCTCTTTGAAGAGAAAAGAGAAAATCTTGTCTCTCCTTTCCTCTCACTTCACTTCTGCTCTATTATCTCCTCCGTCCAGAATGGCCCACTGACTCACATGGGTGTAGTTCCGAAGATGGCAAGAACTGCCAGCAATTCTGAGATAATAATACGGATGGATCAGGAAAACTTGAAAACCTTTATCCCGCCACATTAAAAAAAAATTGCACTTCAAGTGTATTCAGAGTCTCAGTGTAGAAACACAAATGATAGAGAAATTGAATTACACTCAAGTTTTTCTTTCCTCCTTTCCTGATTTATTCTAATCCTCCATGCTAACATGATGAACTATTTGTTAGGTAAAGTTTCAGACTTTTTCTACCCATGCACACTTTTCTTCTTTTCACATAAGAGTGTGAACTAGGTCACTTTCAACATGCTGTGATTCTGTGATTCACTGTCTCCCTCCGAGTCGTCCACTGATAAAGTCATCTGTTTCACGGAGAACTATTTCCAATAGCTAATAGCCAATGTCTGTGGAGTGCTTACTCTGTGTCGGTTTCTTGTAACTACTTTACAGATCATTTGTACAACGTAGCCATGGACCAGGTACAATTATAAATCCCAAGGGACAGAAAAGGGCAGATAAGTACAAATAAATACAGAGGCCAAGTGACTTGCCCAAGACACTGGAGCAAATCAAAATCCATGCCTCTGTGATCATTTTGCTCTATTGCCTCTGTCTGGGAGGCTTGATGATTTGGCAACTAAAACCTTAAATATCATGTTCCATTTTTATATCTGTGACACAACCGTGGGGCTGTGATATGGGGTAACTAACCTGACTACTTTTGAAAACCCTTATGCACCTGGATGTAAGTAAGCCAGGGACTGCAAGCTATAGATTTAAGGTTTCCTACCAACTTTTATAAATAGCTTCTTGAATGCAATTTACGTAGTGTCAAGTCTAGGATGTAGTCCAAATAGTAACAGAAAAATGGAGATATGTAGAAAAATACTTAAAGTTGACAAGTATTGGGAGTGTAGTATTTTTGGGGCCAGCGTGTAGACCACAGGAAAACTTGCTGTTTCCATCCCAAAGGGAAGAGCCCTACGTTGCAACTGCCAAGGTCCCTGGGGCAGCAAGTGTGCTCACTGCTTAGTAAAGAAGCACCCTCAGTTTGATAGAATCATATGGGAGCCTTACATTTGGTTAGCAGTTCTACATTCTTGATGTAATAATATTTTCAGGGTGTGGGAGGGTATCAAGCTCTGAAAATACCCTTGGAGAGATTTGCTTATTAAGTTTGGCTTTTTCAATCTCCCTACTACTTCTTGACCAGGCGGTTTCCTTCACTTTTCAGAACCATGTTGTTTTTCCCTTGTCTAATGAGCTTTGAAAGACTTTTGATTGAGCTATTAAGTTTGGGGAAAAATAAACATCTCTTTAAAATAAGGAAGATAATAACAATGAGAAGTAGAAAAAGCTCTAAAACAGAGAATATCCTCCATTCTAGCCAATGACTGGGAGTGGAAGGTGCGTGCTCACTGTCCAGGACGTAGAAGTAAAAGCTGAGGAGGCGCTGAGGCGTCTCCTGGATCTCTATGAGCCTCCATCATTTCTGCTGAGAAGGGTTGACAGATAAAATATAGGCTGTATAGTTAAATATGAATGTCACCAAAACAACAAGTATAATTTTAAGATAAGTATGCCCCAAATAGTTCATAGGATCTACTTATACTAAAAGTAATGACTTATTATTCATGTGAAGTTCAAGTTTAACTGTGTATCCTGTATTTTTATTTACTAAATCTGACAGCCCTACTGATGATCCACAATGGAGGCAGTTGAGGAGCGGTACATGCTGGCTCTCGGACAGTCATAAATGGCTTCAGCAGATCCAGGTACAGTATGAAATTCTTTTTGGATGTAGCTCAGAAGCCATGGCCAGCCCTTGACTGCAAGTACTGCCTCGGGTTTCCCTGAGGTGGGGTAAACCTTCCTCTTAATGGCCTTTTGGTAAGTCTGGAAGACCATATCCAAGGGGAGCCACAAAGTCAGTTTCATCCTCACAGCCATGTTTCCAATTCCTGGAATTGGCTGCATGTGACTCACAAGAGCTGAGGAGGTTTGTGGAAATTGGGAGTGTCATAGCTTGAACCCTTTGTAGGTAAAGTTTTGCTGTTGTGAGAGTTTTAACAGGAGCAATGTGAAAGACTCCAGGTCCCCAGGTAGATAGAAATAATCCTGTTCTACCTGTGTGTATGTGACAAGTCTCTAATAGTTCAGAGAGCAAGTATCTGGTCTTAGAAAGACTGATCCAAGCTTGGATGTTTCTGGTGACAAGGCAAGGTCGTGAGTTTCAAGTTCACCTTTTATGGTTGAGGAGACAATAAGGTGGTCAGAAGGGAAATCATGGAGGAGACCTTGGCTTCATCCATCGTGCAGGCTTGTATATGTGGTTCTATGTAGATTGTGTTTCAAAGGTGGAGCTTGTTTTCAACTATGAACATTCTCCGATGTGCTTTTTGGACCTTCATTCCCAGAGCGAGAGCAGTGCCGAGGCTCTAGAAATGCCATGGATATTCTGAGCTGTCAGTGGCATTTCCCCGGTACTGTTCCCTTGGTGCCGCTCCTTGAAATGTCCAAAGGGATTATCATGTGTCTTGTGGCGGGTCCTAGCATTGTGAAAGGAAGCTGCTGCACCTGGCTCAGAGGATTTCGGATGTGGTGGGAGGAGTAGTAGTACTACGACTATAAATTGTATCACAGCATATCTATTCCATCTTGAGAGTGGGGTTGGGGGGTTATGAAGGGGGGCTTTTATTGTACTTTTATACATTGTACCCTTGAAACTAATTCAATTTTTTAAAATTACTTAATTTATTTTGGGCTGCATTGGGTCTTTGTTGCTGCTAGCGGGCATTCTCTAGTTGCAGTGAGCCGGGGCTCCTCTTGGCTGTGGTGCACGGGCTTCTCATTGCAGTGGCTTCTCTTGTTGCAGAGCATGGGCTCTAGGCACGCAGGCTTCCGTAGTCGTGGCACGTGGGCTCGGTTGATGTGGCACACGGGCTCTAGAGCGCAGGCTCAGTAGTTGTGGCGCGCGGGCTTAGTTACTCCGTGGCACGTGGGATCTTCCCAGACCAGGGCTCGAACCCATGTCCCCTGCATTCGCAGGCATATTCTTAACTACTGCTCCACCAGAGAAGCCCAATAATTCAGTTTTTTATAAAGAGAAGATTCCTAATATTATTCCAAAATTTTAAAAATATGTAGTTGGATAACACTATGAAAAATTAACTGATATATTCTTTTATTATTTCTCTTTGCTCCCTGGATTTTTTTTTCCTCATCCAGTCAGCTAGGCACTGTGAGCTCACTGCATTAGGAAGGTAAAGACTCAGCAGTAATGAGGGAGAAAAAGAGAAAATTCTCAGCTTTGGAATGTTCACAACGGAGGCCACAGTAAAACAGGTGAGAATTCTGTGAACAAAAAATAAATGTCGTCTCAAATGCAAAAAAGTATTCTCTGTACTGGGAGGCAGGAGAGGGAGGGAGGGAAGGACTGAAGGAGAGAGATCAGTGTGGCCAGGGACATGGAAACTGTGCTTGAGGACGATATGCCCAGGAAGAGAATCAGAATCTGGAGAAGATTCAGCCTGCACGTGATCATTGCCTCCAGCCAGCACCCTCATCTCAGACGTTGGGAAATTCAGAGAGAGAGTGGGAGTACGTCAGGAGGGCCACGCGCAGAGTCTGCGTGGCAGGTGTTGTGGCCATTCCCTATTTGTGAGGAGTCCCCAGCAATTTGCAGGCCTCTTCTGGAAAATGCTGGCGGACGTCTCTAGTGCTTATGTGAAAGCTTGTTCACAAACCTTGAAAGATACAGATGTAGATGACAGATAGATGCATAGATAGAAAAATGTCATTAAATAAAAGCTCCAGGAAAGGTTTGGAAAATGCCCTTTATTGCATAGGACGCTTCTATTGTCATATGATATTAGACTGAGTGCCGGTCCCTTCTTCCTCCTTCAGACCACGGCATTCTGTCTGCTACTCTCCCGAGGGTCCTTTCTTCTCCCTGGAAGGGATAAAACAAATGAGGTAGAACAGGAAGAGACAAGAAGCACTCCAAGCTCTGCTGGTCAGGGTTACCCTCCAGCATTGCCTTAATGCTCAGAGCCACACACACCACAGTGAGCTTGGCTCCAGATCAACTACCACGCAACGAAGGTTCTGGAACATTTCCATATCTCGGGGGACCTCATTTCCACGTGACTCTCTTTCATATTCCCCTTTGTCACAGAAGGCTAGGTACAGTGGTCAGGGTGAGATCTCGGCTCAGTCCCAAGGCTCTCAGACCTCAAAATTCTGGTCCTGCAAGGGCCCCTATCCTCTCTTGAGACCACTCCTGGCTCTCTCTGCCAAGAAGGAGCTGCTGGCAGTACGTCCTCTAAGAGTTGAGGTCCATCGTGCAGACCCTGAGAAAACTCCTAGGAAAAGGCTCCACCTTCTTGTTTACGTCAACAGAGGTCAATGCCTTTGTTAGTGCTGGGTGTGTCCCATTTGATGCAACTGCAGAGCCATTAGGTAAACCAGCACATGTGTGCGGCCCCTTCCCTTAGACTCCTCTGGGCCCTCGTGACATAGGCTCAGAAGACTGCCAGCCTCAAGCCTTACCTCTTCCAAGGAACGGCCACACCGTCTTCCAGGATCTTCTGTCCCATGAATCTCAGTTGCTGTTTGGAACTCAAAGGAGAAAAAAGACCCTGCCTGCGGGGTCTCTTTGGGCTGGGGCCTTCCCCCGTGGTCTGCTCTCCCTCATTCTCCTTTTCTTCTTGCTTCTCTTCCTCTTCCTCCTCCTCCTCCTCCTCCTCCTCATTCTCCTCCTCCTCCTCCTCGTCCTCACCCTCATGGGTGCTCTCGGATTCCACATTGCACATCCACTGGGCCATGTTGAGATGAAAGACACGGCAGCTGAAGCCCTGCAAGACGCCGAACTTCACGTGCTGCTGGAGGATCTCCAAGGTGTGGAAGACCCGGCAGCAGGCCATGCACCTGAAGCCGGTCTCCATGGTCAGCATCCAGTCCGCTGTCTTGGCGCTGGGTCTCTCCTCGACTGCAGGGAGCCCTGATAGGCTGCCTGGCTCTGCCCTTTCCTCATACTCTTTCTCCTCCCCAGTGGGCTCACTGTCAGACAGGAGGCTTTCGGTGGACACATCAGAAGAGGGGTCAGTGGCTACTGCGCACACATCCTCAGGAAGGGTCACTTCTTCTATCCTCAGCTGCTTTTCAGGCAACTCCAAGGGTTTCTTTGTCTTCCAGGAGACAGCGACACCCTTGTTCACTTGTACCTGCATGTAGTATATTTTCATGCCCCTTTCCTCTTTGTCTGGGTGCAGATAGTTCTTACAGGGTGAAGAGGGTGAGGAGGAGACACAGTGGGATGGGGAAGCGGTCTCTCCTTCTTCCTGATCCTGGGCTAGGGGTGGTCTAGGCTGGGCAGTGTCTCGATGAATTCTCCGGATTCCTGAAAAAGGAAATTAAAATCATAATAACATGCATGGGCCCTGCCAGAAGCTGAGGGAGCAGGTGTGGTAGACGAGAGAGGGACATTGGCACGACATAGCTATGTCGTGAGCTTGGTGTCTGTTGGCCGTAGGACAGAGTGGTGTATCTGGTGTCATCTGTGGGCTTTTCATGTGCGTGGGGGGGGATACTGGAGCGGTGTCTGTATACAGGGGTGTGGAGTATGGTGGTGAGGGCTGTAGTATGTGAGGGATGCGGCTGGATGCGTGTACGACGAGGAGTGTGAGTTTGGGAATATCGGTGGTGCATTCCTTGTGGAATGATGCTGTGGTGCAGGAGAGTACTATGGAACACGTGCTTGGGGTTGATGTGCACTGAGAAGGGCTGTGCCTGGAGGGCGCATGTATGTGTGAGCTGTGTGCACCTGAGCTGGATGGTTCTGCTCTCAGGCTGGAGGTGTATGATGCAGAACTCTGTCCTTCTCTGGAAGCAAAGGCAAAGACAAAGCCTACATTTTCCTCTGAAGATGCTTAATCTGGTCCCTCTTCCCTCCACCTCAAGCCCAGACCTTTCCGGCCCCTGCTCCTTGACTTCCCCACCATGGTAGTAGCAGTATTCACACACACACACCCAGACTCAGCTGGCATCCACGCCCTCGTAACAGCTCAGCCATCCTGCCCAGGCTCCTCCACAGAGCCCTCATCACCTCTGATGACCCTGGATTTCCTCTCAGCCTCTCTGGGATCTGTGTGCATCCTGCCTCACAGCCAAGCACCCCCTCACCTGAGGAGCCCCGCGCCCTTCCAGCGTAGCTGAGCTTGCGCAGAGTAGAAGTACAGAAGAAGTATTTAGAGGCAGAGGAGACCTCCCCTGCCCCTGGGCTGCAGCCTTGGGCCACCACAGTGGATCCAAGCCGAGGGGGATCCTCTTGTGACTTCGAGATTCCTGAGGGCGGAATGAAAGGCTCAGGGTGGGTTCATCAGTCCTCTGTCCACAAATATTTACTGAGTGTGTGACACGTGTCAGGTGCAGTGAATACACACAGTTGAGAGTGTGGTTCCCAGTGGATCCTCCAGGATTTAATTCCAATCAATACTTATTCTCTCACTGTCTAGTTGGTCATGTAGGCCTCGGTGGTGACTGTGAGTGTGTGGGAAGAGTGAGTGATGTGTATCAGTTAAGTCTGTGGTAAGTGTGGGGTTGGCATGGGGAGCACAGTGCAGACGTGTCTATCTGTGTCTGTGGCCTTTGTGTGCATGGTTTCTGTTCACAAGTCAGGAATTCTGGGACATGTAACTTTTCCTCATTACATGGTGTGGCTTGTATTTATGGTGCGTGTTCATTCATTCATTCACCAAGATTCAGTAAGCAGCTACTCCTGTGTATCCGGCACTCTTCCAGTGTTGTAGTCTTTGGTAACGCTGCACATTCTAGTAGGGGAAGACACACACTAAACAAAACTACAATAACTATATAATACATCAGCTGGTGGTAAGTATATAAGGGTTGCCAGACTTAGCGAACAAGAATACAAGGCACCCAGTTAAATTTCAGTTTCAGATAAACCCAGAATAATTTTTTAGTGTAAGTATTCCCATGCAGTATTTGACCTGACTTAGTTTTAGTGTATGTATGGCCCATACAATATGTGGGACATACGGATACTGAAAAATTACTTGTTGTTTATCTGGAATTCAAATTGAACTGGATAGCCCATATTTTCTCTGGCAATCCTGACATGGGTTACTGAGACTGTGGTTTACTGTGGTTTGTACAAAGCGGGTCTGGCATTACTCAAGAATGTGTTATAAGTGTGGTGTGTATGACACGAGACTGGTTCTTACAGAGGTATTTAGAGATGGCTGAAGTTAGCTGTGTTTGTGCAAGAGTTGAGGAGATACATGTATATATATTGTGTGTTTGTGTGTGTGTCCTATATATATAGTGTGTGTGTCTGTATATATATCTCATCTCCAGCGTTTGGTGTTGGAGGAGAGGATTGTGATACAGGTGGGTTGTATGAGAACGTAGTACAGGAGGGATCCGTGTATATACCTCCATGTGCTGTGTGTGGTTTACTAAGGAAGTTATATGTGGGGTGTGTGATATTTTTGCTGCATCAGAGTGTACATGGGTGTATGAGTTACTGTCTCATAAAACACCCCTAACAAGAATTCTGTATACACTCTTACGTACACCAAGTGCCAGCCAGGTCCAGACAGGTTGACAAGAATTTTACCATGCAGACTTTATATCTGGTAAGCACTCTACCCCCATTCATCTCGCTCTTCTCTGCATTACCACACACACACACACACACACACACAGACACACACACACACTCACACACACACACACACACAGGAACATAGAGCAAAATATTCTGAATGGTCAGGGGCAGTCATTGCCTTCCCCAGCCTGTCCCAGCCACTGCCTGGAAATCTGCCTGCTGTCTAGAGCTCCATTCCTACGCCTATCGTACAGTCTCCAGGGCCCTGGGCCTGGTAGGAGCTACTGGGCTCTAATCTGGGGCAGAGGCCTCTAGCTGGAGCTCTGGGGTGACCACCCCTCTCCCAGGGCAAGCTACTCGCCTACATTTAATGCACGCAGGCACCACGTGGCCCGTGGCTCTCAGAGCTCCCCGCAGGACCCTGAGGACATTTCTCACCCCCGCTCACGTGGTCTCAGTCTCTGAAAAACCCTTCCCTTCCCTTGATCTCCTTTGGGAAATTCTTCCTGTTGAAGGAATAAAACCTCCTTGCTTTCAATAGGACACCATCCCTAGACAAACAATCTTCTTTCAAAGTGCATTCCACTTGTCAAGATATTTTTCAACAGGGCCTTCAACTCATGGGGCTTCTCTTTCCACTTTGGTAAAAGAGGCCAAGCAACTCATGGGTCTCTCTCAGCATCCTTGCATCCTTCACATCCCCCACCTCATGACCCCAGGGAAAGATCCAAGAGAATAAGAGAGAAATCGGGGACTGAGAAAAGCTGCACCTCTAGGTCTGTGCAAGCAGGATGCAGCCTGCTATGAGTCCGACAAAGCTCCAGGCCCGGCTGCCCCAGGAGAGAGTCCTCAGACCAGCGGAGCTGACCTCCCATCTCCCAGGGGGCATCTGGCCGTTCTGTGCCGTCTCACACCACAGGGACCCTCCGGATAGATACGGCAGCATCAGTGAGACAAGGTCTCTCGCTCCCTGCTTCACAGGTGACACGTTCTCAGTCCCCCGCTTCCTAGAGAAGCTTCAGTTTGGCAGAAACCCATGTGCCCCAGACAAGTTGCCCCCCACATACCTCCTCCGTTCTCGGCAGTTTCCTGGGACTCTTCATTTCCCAGATGTTTCCTCTTTTGTCGCCGTTCCATCGTACCAACTAGAAGTCTCCCTTAGAAGATGCCTCAAGAGATGTCCAACTCCTCCTCTTCCCTACAGGTTGGCCCTTCTTGGCTCTTGGGCAATCCGTTGAAATGATTCAATACAAATAAAAATGGTCAAGTCTCCTAAATGGCTGAAAAACTTGTACCACTTCGTGAACCACCAGTACTGCCTAGTGCTCACCAGGGCTGTTATGTTTGCAAGGTTGCCAGGCGCACAGTGGAATTCTGTGACCTCAGTGACGACATCAGAGCATTCGGTGGACCTAGGTTGAGCACAGTGTCTGCAGTAGCACAGGCCCCATATTCAAGAACAATTCCTTTTTCCCAGCCGAAGCTTTCCCGTGAAAGGGAAAGGTTCATACCATATCTATTATAAATTGTATCATACCATGTCTATTATAAAATTCACATTTTGATTGGAGATCTTTTAATGTCTTTTCTAGAGAGCTTTAATATGAATATTTTAAATGGTCTCCAGTTTCCCTGTGGATTATTGACATTTTAAACTCTGCACTTCAATTTTCCCTCAATACGTGTAATTTTGTCACGGCTATTTCTGTACTTAAAGATGAGGAACTATATAATTGATGTCTTCATTTTTTCCCCATCTCTTTCCAAGGTGCTGCATTTGATTGTGTCTTGCAACTGAGTGAAAAATGCTAGTCCTTGAGTCAGGACATTGGGCCCTTTAGCAAGTAACTCAACCTATCTGGGCTTCAGCTTCTGTATGTGTGATCAAGAGGCTTGGACTAGCTGACTTTTCAAATGCTGTGTTTCTTTGATTCACTCTCACTTACTGATCTGCTCCTTAAGAAGAGGGTCTGTTCTCATAAAGTAACAACAGTCTTTTCCTAACCTTAGGTTGGGCGGAGTTTATCTGTTCGTACTCAGTTTGTTAGTTATATTGCCTTCTACGTATGCTTAGCTCTAAATAATTTATATGGCTCTTGTGACAATTTTTAGATCTTCTTTTTTTCTTATTTTCTTTTACAGTTTCTAATTTGTTATCGCCAGTGTAGAGGAGCCTGATTGACTTTTAAAATTTATTGATCTTGTATGTGTGTGCCTTGTTGAACCGTCTTATTAGTTCCTGCTAGTTTATCTGTGGGTTCTTTTGGGTCTCCTAGATAAATGAGCCTATTAAATGTAAATAATGTGTTCTTTGGATAAAGTTTATTTTCTTGCATCTCTCTATATAGAAGCAATATGTTGAATTGATTTAAATATTTAAATACTTACATACCTGTTATCACAATCTAACATTCTTTATCTTATTTTCTTTCAATCAATATTATGTTTTCAAGATTTATCCACGTGAATCCATATAGATCTAGGTCTTTGATTTTTGACTGTTTGATATTATTTGATCACATGCATATAGCATCATTTATTTTCCATTCAAGCATTATTGGACAATTGGATTGTTTCCCTCCCTTCTCTAGAACAAACAACATTTCCTAGAATATCCCTGAAGATGTCTGACAGTCGAGAAGGGCCAGGCTGCCCGAAGGATTGCTACTTGCTTTTAGCCACCTTCCAACAGGCCGTCTCCAGCCAGCAATTTGAAGCACAGCTGAAATGAGAACTGCCCCAAATGTGAAGATCTTAGGAGCTTCCTAGAAGGTGGGAGGTTAATGATAGGCATCCTGCTGGGATCCCAGGGGAGTCTGAGCTGGCCTGAAGCTCATCTTCCTCCTCCACCTCTCAAGAGAAATGTGGAGGAAAGAAGACTTCAAAAACTGTGAGCAGGCAGAGGGAGAGATATTGCGGGCTGAAGCTGTAACTGAGGTCTTGGAGTGGGCTGTGAGCACGCAGAGCCTCTAGAGAGCCAGGCTCTGCCTTCTGAGAACTTCTCCCCTAAGGCTGCTCATAATTCACGTGATACCAGCCATATAGAGCCGACTTGGCCCACACTGTCACAGAAAGCCTTATCAGAATCTCTTCTTCTTCATACACTCTTGTGTCTGTTACTTGGTTATTGCCTTTGGTACTCCACTGATGTGAACCACAGTCGCCAGGGGATGGAGGACACTAGTGACCCATCTTGCTCTGTGGCCTCAGTCCACAGCTTGAGGGTAAGGGAAGAGGCCAAATGAAGGTCAAGAAGGAAAGATGGAGTTTGAAGAGAAGACCTGAGTTAAGGGTGTCTTCTCAAGTCCTGATGACTGAAACGTAGCGCCAGTACCTGAAGTCCTGCTTGTTCTCAAGGCTGACCGCGGGGCTGGGTGCACTCAGTGAAGGAACCGTATACACTTAGTATTTCCTTGCTTGCTCACTCTTGCCCTCCTCTGATACACCCTCTGCAAGACTGATCTTCCCCTGAAACAACTTTCCACCTGCCACTGTCATCTCATGAACATTTGCTTCCCCTTCCTAGTGTCCCCCTAGAATGCCATTGCAGCCAATTCATAATTTGATAATCATGCTGCTTAGCATATTCTCAGCAACTTCTGATAAATTTTATTCACTTTATTCCATAGTCTTCACCCATCAATAATCTTCCTTAACTTCCTAGATGCAGGTTAACCCATTCGGAATCATTTCTTTTTCTTTCTCTTCTTTGGCAAATCCTTTCTATCTTTTAAGGTCTTTTTCTTGTCTCTCTACCATCCTGCCTTCCTGAACTTCTTTTTTTTCCGTTTAAGTAACCTTTCAATCTCCTTCCCCAGTTTCCTCATAAACATTGAGAGTTTATTCCTCACACGTTAGACAGCGGTTTATGAATGGCCAGGCATAACAGACTCAGAATGAGTTGGCACCCCCGAGGTACCTGTCTTGCTGGGGAACCACAGGTGAAGGGCTGGCTGCTGGACACATGTTTGCATGGAGTCAGGCTGAGTGGCCTCAGGGTGTTTGCCCTGCACTTGTGTGTGTTTCTCCCTAGTTGGTTTCCTTGTCCAGCCACCTGTGACCTCCCTCCATCCAGCCCAGGGAATCCTTCTCATCACAGGGGTAGGATGTTTCTCTCATTTTCCATCACATCCTTTCCCCAAAGTTTGGTTGTGAGTTGTTCCCATTCCAAAGACCTTTCCTCTTTGAAGAGAAAAGAGAAAATCTTGTCTCTCCTTTCCTCTCACTTCACTTCTGCTCTATTATCTCCTCCGTCCAGAATGGCCCACTGACTCACATGGGTGTAGTTCCGAAGATGGCAAGAACTGCCAGCAATTCTGAGATAATAATATGGATGGATCAGGAAAACTTGAAAACCTTTATCCCGCCACATTAAAAAAAATTGCACTTCCAGTGTATTCAGAGTCTCAGTGTAGAAACACAAATGATAGAGAAATTGAATTACACTCAAGTTTTTCTTTCCTCCTTTCCTGATTTATTCTAATCCTCCATGCTAACACGATGAACTATTTGTTAGGTAAAGTTTCAGATATTTTCTACCCATGCACACTTTTCTTCTTTTCACATAAGAGTGTGAACTAGGTCACTTTCAACATGCTGTGATTCTGTGATTCACTGTCTCCCACCGAGTCATCCACTGATAAAGTCATCTGTTTCACGGAGAACTATTTCCAATAGCTAATAGCCAATGTCTGTGGAGTGCTTACTCTGTGTCGGTTTCTTGTAACTACTTTACAGATCATTTGTACAACGTAGCCATGGACCAGGTACAATTATAAAACCCAAGGGACAGAAAAGGGCAGATAAGTACAAATAAATACAGAGGCCAAGTGACTTGCCCAAGACACTGGAGCAAATCAAAATCCATGCCTCTGTAATCATTTTGCTCTATTGCCTCTGTCTGGGAGGCTTGATGATTTGGCAACTAAAACCTTAAATATCATGTTCCATTTTTATTTCTGTGACACAACCGTGGGGCTGTGATATGGGGTAACTAACCTGACTACTTTTGAAAACCCTTATGCACCTGGATGAAAGTAAGCCAGGGACTGCAAGCTATAGATTTAAGGTTTCCAACCAACTTTTATAAATAGCTTCTTGAATGCAATTTACGTAGTGTCAAGTCTAGGATGTAGTCCAAATAGTAACAGAAAAATGGAGATATGTAGAAAAATACTTAAAGTTGACAAGTATTGGGAGTGTAGTATTTTTGGGGCCAGCGTGTAGACCACAGGAAAACTTGCTGTTTCCACCCCAAAGGGAAGAGCCCTATGTTGCAACTGCCAAGGTCCCTGGGGCAGCAAGTGTGCTCACTGCTTAGTAAAGAAGCATCCTCAGTTTGATAGAATCATATGGGAGCCTTACATTTGGTTAGCAGTTCTACATTCTTGATGTAATAATATTTTCAGTGTGTGGGAGGGTATCAAGCTCTGAAAATACCCTTGGAGAGATTTGCTTATTAAGTTTGGCTTTTTCAATCTCCCTACTACTTCTTGACTAAACACCAGGCGGTTTCCTTCACTTTTCAGAACCATGTTGTTTTTCCCTTGTCTAATGAGCTTTGAAAGACTTTTGATTGAGCTATTAAGTTTGGGGAAAAATAAACATCTCTTTAAAATAAGGCAGATAATAACAATGACAAGTAGAAAAAGCTCTAAAACAGAGAATATCCTCCATTCTAGCCAATGACTGGGAGTGGAAGGTGCGTGCTCGCTGTCCAGGACGTAGAAGTAAAAGCTGAGGAGGCGCTGAGGCGTCTCCTGGATCTCTATGAGCCTCCATCATTTCTGCTGAGTAGGGTTGACAGATAAAATATAGGCTGTTTAGTTAAATATGAATGTTTGAAAAACAACGAGTACATTTTGAAGATAAGTATGCCCCAAATAGTTCATAGGATCTACTTATACTAAAAGTAATGACTTATTATTCATGTGAAGTTCAAGTTTAACTGGGTATCCTGTATTTTTATTTAGTAAATCTGACAGCCCTACTGATGATCCAAAATGGAGGCAGTTGAGGAGCGGTACATGCTGGCTCTCGGACAGTCAGAAATGGCTTCAGCAGATCCAGGTACAGTATGAAATTCTTTTTGGATGTAGCTCAGAAGCCATGGCCAGCCCTTGACTGCAAGTACTGCCTCGGGTTTCCCTGAGGTGGGGTAAACCTTCCTCTTAATGGCCTTTTGGTAAGTCTGAAAGACCATATCCAAGGGGAGCCCCAAAGTCAGTTTCATCCTCACAGCCATGTTTCCAATTCCTGGAATTGGCTGCATGTGACTCACAAGAGCTGAGGAGGTTTGTGGAAATTGGGAGTGTCATAGCTTGAACCCTTTGTAGGTAAAGTTTTGCTGTTGTGAGAGTTTTAACAGGAGCAATGTGAAAGACTCCAGGTCCCCAGGTAGATAGAAATAATCCTGTTCTACCTGTGTGTATGTGACAAGTCTCTAATAGTTCAGAGAGCAAGTATCTGGTCTTAGAAAGACTGATCCAAGCTTGGATGTTTCTGGTGACAAGGCAAGGTCGTGAGTTTCAAGTTCACCTTTTATGGTTGAGGAGACAATAAGGTGGTCAGAAGGGAAATCATGGAGGAGACCTTGGCTTCATCCATCGTGCAGGCTTGTATATGTGGTTCTATGTAGATTGTGTTTCAAAGGTGGAGCTTGTTTACAACTATGAACATTCTCCGATGTGCTTTTTGGACCTTCATTCCCAGAGCGAGAGCAGTGCCGAGGCTCTAGAAATGCCATGGATATTCTGAGCTGTCAGTGGCATTTTCCCGGTACTGTTCCCTTGGTGCCGCTCCTTGAAATGTCCAAAGGGATTATCATGTGTCTTGTGGCGGGTCCTAGCATTGTGAAAGGAAGCTGCTGCACCTGGCTCAGAGGATTTCGGATGTGGTGGGAGGAGTAGTAGTACTACGACTATAAATTGTATCACAGCATATCTATTCCATCTTGAGAGTGGGGTTGGGGGGTTATGAAGGGGGGCTTTTATTGTACTTTTATACATTGTACCCTTGAAACTAATTCAATTTTTTAAAATTACTTAATTTATTTTGGGCTGCATTGGGTCTTTGTTGCTGCTAGCGGGCGTCCTCTAGTTGCAGTGAGCCGGGGCTCCTCTTGGCTGTGGTGCACGGGCTTCTCATTGCAGTGGCTTCTCTTGTTGCAGAGCATGGGCTCTAGGCACGCAGGCTTCCGTAGTCGTGGCACGTGGGCTCGGTTGATGTGGCACACGGGCTCTAGAGCGCAGGCTCAGTAGTTGTGGCGCGCGGGCTTAGTTACTCCGTGGCACGTGGGATCTTCCCAGACCAGGGCTCGAACCCATGTCCCCTGCATTCGCAGGCATATTCTTAACTACTGCTCCACCAGAGAAGCCCAATAATTCAGTTTTTTATAAAGAGAAGATTCCTAATATTATTCCAAAATTTTAAAAATATGTAGTTGGATAACACTATGAAAAATTAACTGATATATTCTTTTATTATTTCTCTTTGCTCCCTGGATTTTTTTTTCCTCATCCAGTCAGCTAGGCACTGTGAGCTCACTGCATTAGGAAGGTAAAGACTCAGCAGAAATGAGGGAGAAAAAGAGAAAATTCTCAGCTTTGGAATGTTCACAGCGGAGGCCACAGTAAAACAGGTGAGAATTCTGTGAACAAAAAATAAATGTCGTCTCAAATGCAAAAAAGTATTCTCTGTACTGGGAGGCAGGAGAGGGAGGGAGGGAAGGACTGAAGGAGAGAGATCAGTGTGGCCTGTGACATGGAAACTGTGCTTGAGGATGATATGCCCAGGAAGAGAATCAGAATCTGGAGAAGATTCAGCCTGCACGTGATCATTGCCTCCAGCCAGCACCCTCATCTCAGACGTTGGGAAATTCAGAGAGAGAGTGGGAGTACGTCAGGAGGGCCACGCGCAGAGTCTGTGTGGCAGGGTTTGTGGCCGTTCCCTATTTGTGCAGCAATTTGCAGGCCTCTTCTGGAAAATGCTGGCGGACGTCTCTAGTGCTTATGTGAAAGCTTGTTCACAAACCTTGAAAGATACAGATGTAGATGACAGATAGATGCATAGATAGAAAAATGTCATTAAATAAAAGCTCCAGGAAAGGTTTGGAAAATGCCCTTTATTGCATAGGACGCTTCTATTGTCATATGATGTTAGACTGAGTGCCGGTCCCTTCATCCTCCTTCAGACCACGGCATTCTGTCTGCTACTCTCCCGAGGGTCCTTTCTTCTCCCTGGAAGGGATAAAACAAATGAGGTAGAACAGGAAGAGACAAGAAGCACTCCAAGCTCTGCTGGTCAGGGTTACCCTCCAGCATTGCCTTAATGCTCAGAGCCACACACACCACAGTGAGCTTAGCTCCAGATCAACTACCACGCAACGAAGGTTCTGGAACATTTCCATATCTCGGGGGACCTCATTTCCACGTGACTCTCTTTCATATTCCCCTTTGTCACAGAAGGCTAGGTACAGTGGTCAGGGTGAGATCTCGGCTCAGGCCCAAGGCTCTCAGACCTCAAAGTTCTGGTCCTGCAAGGGCCCCTGTCCTCTCTTGAGACCACTCCTGGCTCTCTCTGCCGAGAAGGAGCTGCTGGCAGTACGTCCTCTAAGAGTTGAGGTCCATCGTGCAGACCCTGAGAAAACTCCTAGGAAAAGGCTCCACCTTCTTGTTTACGTCAACAGAGGTCAATGCCTTTGTTAGTGCTGGGTGTGTCCCATTTGATGCAACTGCAGAGCCATTAGGTAAACCAGCACATGTGTGCGGCCCCTTCCCTTAGACTCCTCTGGGCCCTCGTGACATAGGCTCAGAAGACTGCCAGCCTCAAGCCTTACCTCTTCCAAGGGACGGCCACACCGTCTTCCAGGATCTTCTGTCCCATGAGTCTCAGTTGCTGTTTGGAACTCAAAGGAGAGAAAAGACCCTGCCTGCGGGGTCTCTTTGGGCTGGGGCCTTCCCCCGTGGGCTGCTCTCCCTCATTCTCCTTTTCTTCTTGCTTCTTTTCCTCTTCCTCCTCCTCCTCCTCCTCCTCCTCATTCTCCTCCTCCTCCTCCTCGTCCTCCTCCTCAGGGGTGCTCTCGGATTCCACATTGCACATCCACTGGGCCATGTTGAGATGAAAGACACGGCAGCTGACGCCCTGCAGGACGCCGAACTTCACGTGCTGCTGGAGGATCTCCAAGGTGTGGAAGACCCGGCATCAGGCCATGCACCTGAAGCCGGTCTCCATGGTCAGCATCCAGTCCACTGTCTTGGCGCTGGGTCTCTCCTCGACTGCAGGGGGTCCTGATAGGCTGACTGGCTCTGCCCTTTCCTCATACTCTTTCTCCTCCCCAGTGGGCTCACTGTCAGACAGGAGGCTTTCGGTGGACACATCAGAAGAGGGGTCAGTGGCTACTGCGCACACATCCTCAGGAAGGGTCACTTCTTCTATCCTCAGCTGCTTTTCAGGCAACTCCAAGGGTTTCTTTGTCTTCCAGGAGACAGCGACACCCTTGTTCACTTGTACCTGCATGTAGTATATTTTCATGCCCCTTTCCTCTTTGTCTGGGTGCAGATAGTTCTTACAGGGTGAAGAGGGTGAGGAGGAGACACAGTGTGATGGGGAAGCGGTCTCTCCTTCTTCCTGATCCTGGGCTAGGGGTGGTCTAGGCTGGGCAGTGTCTCGATGAATTCTCCGGATTCCTGAAAAAGGAAATTAAAATCATAATAACATGCATGGGCCCTGCCGGAAGCTGAGGGAGCAGGTGTGGTAGACGAGAGAGGGACATTGGCACGACATAGCTATGTCGTGAACTTGGTGTCTGTTGGCCGTAGGACGGAGTGGTGTATCTGGTGTCATCTGTGGGCTTTTCATTTGCGTGGGGGGGGATACTGGAGCGGTGTCTGTATACAGGGGTGTGGAGTATGGTGGTGAGGGCTGTAGTATGTGAGGGATGCGGCTGGATGCGTGTACGACGAGGAGTGTGAGTTTGGGAATATCGGTGGTGCATTCCTTGTGGAATGGTGCTGTGGTGCAGGAGAGTACTGTGGAACACGTGCTTGGGGTTGATGTGCACTGAGAAGGGCTGTGCCTGGAGGGCGCGTGTATGTGTGAGCTGTGTGCACCTGAGCTGTGTGGTCCTGCTCTCAGGCTGGAGGTGTATGATGCAGAAATCTGTCATTCTCTGGAAGCAAAGGCAAAGACAAAGCCTACATTTTCCTCTGAAGATGCTTAACCTGGTCCCTCTTCCCTCCACCTCAAGCCCAGACATTTCCGGCCCCTGCTCCTTGACTTCCCCACCATGGTAGTAGCAGTATTCACACACACACCCCCAGACTCAGCTGGCATCCACGCCCTCGGAACAGCTCAGCCATCCTGCCCAGGCTCCTCCACAGAGCCCTCATCACCTCTGATGACCCTGGATTTCCTCTCAGCCTCCCTGGGATCTGTGTGCATCCTGCCTCACAGCCAAGCACCCCCTCACCTGAGGAGCCCCGCGCCCTTACCAGCGTAGCTGAGCTTGCGCAGAGTAGAAGTACAGAAGAAGTATTTAGAGGCAGAGGAGACCTCCCCTGCCCCTGGGCTGCAGCCTTGGGCCACCACAGTGGATCCAAGCCGAGGGGGATCCTCTTGTGACTTCGAGATTCCTGAGGGAGGAATGAAAGGCTCAGGGTGGGTTCATCAGTCCTCTGTCCACAAATATTTACTGAGTGTGTGACACGTGTCAGGTGCAGTGAATACACACAGTTGAGAGTGTGGTTCCCAGTGGATCCTCCAGGATTTAATTCCAATCAATACTTATTCTCTCACTGTCTAGTTGGTAATGTAGGCCTCGGTGGTGACTGTGAGTGTGTGGGAAGAGTGAGTGATGTGTATCAGTTAAGTCTGTGGTAAGTGTGGGGTTGGCATGCGGAGCACAGTGCAGACGTGTCTATCTGTGTCTGTGGCCTTTGTGTGCATGGTTTCTGTTCACAAGTCAGGAATTCTGGGACATGTAACTTTTCCTCATTACATGGTGTGGCTTGTAGTTATGGTGCGTGTTCATTCATTCATTCACCAAGATTCAGTAAGCAGCTACTCCTGTGTATCCGGCACTCTTCCAGTGTTGTAGTCTTTGGTAACGCTGCACATTCTAGTAGGGGAAGACACACACTAAACAAAACTACAATAACTATATAATACATCAGCTGGTGGTAAGTATATAAGGGTTGCCAGACTTAGCGAACAAGAATACAAGGCACCCAGTTAAATTTCAGTTTCAGATAAACCCAGAATAATTTTTTAGTGTAAGTATTCCCATGCAGTATTTGGCCTGACTTAGTTTTAGTGTAAGTATGGCCCATACAATATGTGGGACATACGGATACTGAAAAATTACTTGTTGTTTATCTGGAATTCAAATTGAACTGGATAGCCCATATTTTCTCTGGCAATCCTGACATGGGTTACTGAGACTGTGGTTTACTGTGGTTTGTACAAAGCGGGTCTGGCATTACTCAAGAATGTGTTATAAGTGTGGTGTGTATGACACGTGACTGGTTCTTACAGAGGTATTTAGAGATGGCTGAAGTTAGCTGTGTTTGTGCAAGAGTGGAGGAGATACATGTATATATATTGTGTGTTTGTGTGTGTGTCCTATATATATAATGTGTGTGTCTGTATATATATCTCATCTCCAGCGTTTGGTGTTGGAGGAGAGGATTGTGATACAGGTTGGTTGTATGAGAACGTAGTATAGGAGGGATCCGTGTATATACCTCCATGTGCTGTGTGTGGTTTACTAAGGAAGTTATATGTGGGGTGTGTGATATATTTGCTGTATCAGAGTGTACATGGGTGTATGAGTTACTGTCTCATAAAACACCCCTAACAAGAATTCTGTATACACTCTTACGTACACCGAGTGTCAGCCAGGTCCAGGCAGGTTGACAAGAATTTTACCATGCAGACTTTATATCTGGTAAGCACTCTACCCCCATTCATCTCGCTCTTCTCTGCACTACCACACACACACACACACACACACACACAGACACACACACACTCACACACACACACACACACAGGAACATAGAGCAAAATATTCTGAATGGTCAGGGGCAGTCATTGCCTTCCCCTGCCTGTCCCAGCCACTGCCTGGAAATCTGCCTGCTGTCTAGAGCTCCATTCCCAAGGCCCATCGTACAGTCTCCAGGGCCCTGGGCCTGGTAGGAGCTACTGGGCTCTAATCTGGGGCAGAGGCCTCTAGCTGGAGCTCTGGGGTGACCACCCCTCTCCCAGGGCAAGCTACTCGCCTACATTTAATGCACGCAGGCACCACGTGGCCCGTGGCTCTCAGAGCTCCCCGCAGGACCCTGAGGACATTTCTCACCCCCGCTCACGTGGTCTCAGTCTCTGGAAAACCCTTCCCTTCCCTTGATCTCCTTTGGGAAATTCTTCCTGTTGAAGGAATAAAACCTCCTTGCTTTCAATAGGACACCATCCCTAGACAAACAATCTTCTTTCAAAGTGCATTCCACTTGTCAAGATGTTTTTCAACAGGGCCTTCAACTCATGGGGCTTCTCTTTCCACTTTGGTAAAAGAGGCCAAGCAACTCATGGGTCTCTCTCAGCATCCTTGCATCCTTCACATCCCCCACCTCATGACCCCAGGGAAAGATCCAAGAGAATAAGAGAGAAATCGGGGACTGAGAAAAGCTGCACCTCTAGGTCTGTGCAAGCAGGATGCAGCCTGCTATGAGTCCGACAAAGCTCCAGGCCCGGCTGCCCCAGGAGAGAGTCCTCAGACCAGCGGAGCTGACCTCCCATCTCCCAGGGGGCATCTGGCCGTTCTGTGCCGTCTCACACCACAGGGACCCTCCGGATAGATACGGCAGCATCAGTGAGACAAGGTCTCTCGCTCCCTGCTTCACAGGTGACACGTTCTCAGTCCCCCGCTTCCTAGAGAAGCTTCAGTTTGGCAGAAACCCATGTGCCCCAGACAAGTTGCCCCCCACATACCTCCTCCGTTCTCGGCAGTTTCCTGGGACTCTTCATTTCCCAGATGTTTCCTCTTTTGTCGCCGTTCCATCGTACCAACTAGAAGTCTCCCTTAGAAGATGCCTCAAGAGATGTCCAACTCCTCCTCTTCCCTACAGGTTGGCCCTTCTTGGCTCTTGGGCAATCCGTTGAAATGATTCAATACAAATAAAAATGGTCAAGTCTCCTAAATGGCTGAAAAACTTGTACCACTTGGTGAACCACCAGTACTGCCTAGTGCTCACCAGGGCTGTTATGTTTGCAAGGTTGCCAGGCGCACAGTGGAATTCTGTGACCTCAGTGACGACATCAGAGCATTCGGTGGACCTAGGTTGAGCACAGTGTCTGCAGTAGCACAGGCCCCATATTCAAGAACAATTCCTTTTTCCCAGCCGAAGCTTTCCCGTGAAAGGGAAAGGTTCATACCATATCTATTATAAATTGTATCATACCATGTCTATTATAAAATTCACATTTTGATTGGAGATCTTTTAATGTCTTTTCTAGAGAGCTTTAATATGAATATTTTAAATGGTCTCCAGTTTCCCTGTGGATTATTGACATTTTAAACTCTGCACTTCAATTTTCCCTCAATACGTGTAATTTTGTCACGGCTATTTCTGTACTTAAAGATGAGGAACTATATAATTGATTTCTTCATTTTTTCCCCATCTCTTTCCAAGGTGCTGCATTTGATTGTGTCTTGCGACTGAGTGAAAAATGCTAGTCCTTGAGTCAGGACATTGGGCCCTTTAGCAAGTAACTCAACCTATCTGGGCTTCAGCTTCTGTATGTGTGATCAAGAGGCTTGGACTAGCTGACTTTTCAAATGCTGTGTTTCTTTGATTCACTCTCACTTACTGATCTGCTCCTTAAGAAGAGGGTCTGTTCTCATAAAGTAACAACAGTCTTTTCCTAACCTTAGGTTGGGCGGAGTTTATCTGTTCGTACTCAGTTTGTTAGTTATATTGCCTTCTACGTATGCTTAGCTCTAAATAATTTATATGGCTCTTGTGACAATTTTTAGATCTTCTTTTTTTCTTATTTTCTTTTACAGTTTCTAATTTGTTATCGCCAGTGTAGAGGAGCCTGATTGACTTTTAAAATTTATTGATCTTGTATGTGTGTGCCTTGTTGAACCGTCTTATTAGTTCCTGCTAGTTTATCTGTGGGTTCTTTTGGGTCTCCTAGATAAATGAGCCTATTAAATGTAAATAATGTGTTCTTTGGATAAAGTTTATTTTCTTGCATCTCTCTATATAGAAGCAATATGTTGAATTGATTTAAATATTTAAATACTTACATACCTGTTATCACAATCTAACATTCTTTATCTTATTTTCTTTCAATCAATATTATGTTTTCAAGATTTATCCACGTGAATCCATATAGATCTAGGTCTTTGATTTTTGACTGTTTGATATTATTTGATCACATGCATATAGCGTCATTCACTTTCTATTCAAGCATTATTGGACAATTGGATTGTTTCCCTCCCTTCTCTAGAACAAACAACATTTCCTAGAATATCCCTGAAGATGTCTGACAGTCGAGAAGGGCCAGGCTGCCCGAAGGATTGCTACTTGCTTTTAGCCACCTTCCAACAGGCCGTCTCCAGCCAGCAATTTGAAGCACAGCTGAAATGAGAACTGTCCCAAATGTGAAGATCTTAGGAGCTTCCTAGAAAGTGGGAGGTTAATGATAGGCATCCTGCTGGGATCGCAGGGGAGTCTGAGCTGGCCTGAAGCTCATCTTCCCCCTCCACCTCTCAAGAGAAATGTGGAGGAAAGAAGACTTCAAAAACTGTGAGCAGGCAGAGGGAGAGATATTGGGGGCCGAAGCTGTAACTGAGGTCTTGGAGTGGGCTGTGAGCACGCAGAGCCTCTAGAGAGCCAGGCTCTGCCTTCTGAGAACTTCTCCCCTAAGGCTGCTCATAATTCACGTGATACCAGCCATATAGAGCCGACTTGGCCCACACTGTCACAGAAAGCCTTATCAGAATCTCTTCTTCTTCATACACTCTTGTGTCTGTTACTTGGTTATTGCCTTTGGTACTCCACTGATGTGAACCACAGTCACCAGGGGATGGAGGACACTAGTGACCCATCTTGCTCTGTGGCCTCAGTCCATAGCTTGAGGGTAAGGGAAGAGGCCAAATGAAGGTCAAGTAGGAAAGATGGAGTTTGAAGAGAAGACCTGAGTTAAGGGTGTCTTCTCAAGTCTTGATGACTGAAATGTAGCTCCAGTACCTGAAGTCCTGCTTGTTCTCAAGGCTGACCGCGGGGCTGGGTGCACTCAGTGAAGGAACCGTATACACTTAGTATTTCCTTGCTTGCTCACACTTGCCCTCCTCTGATACACCCTCTGCAAGACTGATCTTCCCCTGAAACAACTTTCCACCTGCCACTGTCATCTCATGAACATTTGCTTCCCCTTCCTAGTGTCCCCCTAGAATGCCATTGCAGCCAATTCATAATTTGATAATCATGCTGCTTACCATATTCTCAGCAACTTCTGATAAATTTTATTCACTTTATTCCATAGTCTTCACCCATCAATAATCTTCCTTAACTTCCTAGCTGCAGGTTAACCCATTCGGAATCATTTCTTTTTCTTTCTCTTCTTTGGCAAATCCTTTCTATCTTTTAAGGTCTTTTTCTTGTCTCTCTACCATCCTGCCTTCCTGAACTTCTTTTTTTTCCGTTTAAGTAACCTTTCAATCTCCTTCCCCAGTTTCCTCATAAACATTGAGAGTTTATTCCTCACACGTTAGACAGCGGTTTATGAATGGCCAGGCATAACGGACTCAGAATGAGTTGGCACCCCCGAGGTACCTGTCTTGCTGGGGAACCACAGGTGAAGGGCTGGCTGCTGGACACATGTTTGCATGGAGTCAGGCTGAGTGGCCTCAGGGTGTTTGCCCTGCACTTGTGTGTGTTTCTCCCTAGTTGGTTTCCTTGTCCAGCCACCTGTGACCTCCCTCCATCCAGCCCAGGGAATCCTTCTCATCACAGGGGTAGGATGTTTGTCTCATTTTCCATCACATCCTTTCCCCAAAGTTTGGTTGTGAGTTGTTCCCATTCCAAACACCTTTCCTCTTTGAAGAGAAAAGAGAAAATCTTTTCTCTCCTTTTCTCTCACTTCACTTCTGCTCTATTATCTCCTCCGTCCAGAATGGCCCACTGACTCACATGGGTGTAGTTCCGAAGATGGCAAGAACTGCCAGCAATTCTGAGATAATAATACGGATGGATCAGGAAAACTTGAAAACCGTTATCGCGCCACATTAAAAAAAATTGCACTTCCAGTGTATTCAGAGTCTCAGTGTAGAAACACAAATGATAGAGAAATGGAATTACACTCAAGTTTTTCTTTCCTCCTTTCCTGATTTATTCTAATCCTCCATGCTAACATGATGAACTATTTGTTAGGTAAAGTTTCAGACATTTTCTACCCATGCACACTTTTCTTCTTTTCACATAAGAGTGTGAACTAGGTCACTTTCAACATGCTGTGATTCTGTGATTCACTGTCTCCCACCGAGTCATCCACTGATAAAGTCATCTGTTTCATGGCGAACTATTTCCAATAGCTAATAGCCAATGTCTGTGGAGTGCTTACTCTGTGTCGGTTTCTTGTAACTACTTTACAGATCATTTGTACAACGTAGCCATGGACCAGGTACAATTATAAATCCCAAGGGACAGAAAAGGGCAGATAAGTACAAATAAATACAGAGGCCAAGTGACTTGCCCAAGACACTGGAGCAAATCAAAATCCATGCCTCTGTAATCATTTTGCTCTATTGCCTCTGTCTGGGAGGCTTGATGATTTGGCAACTAAAACCTTAAATATCATGTTCCATTTTTATATCTGTGACACAACCGTGGGGCTGTGATATGGGGTAACTAACCTGACTACTTTTGAAAACCCTTATGCACCTGGATGAAAGTAAGCCAGGGACTGCAAGCTATAGATTTAAGGTTTCCTACCAACTTTTAAAAATAGCTTCTTGGGGCCTCCCTGGTGGCGCAGTGGTTGAGAGTCCGCCTGCCGATGCAGGGGATATGGGTTCGTGCCCCGGTCTGGGAGGATCCCATAAGCCGCGGAGCGGCTGGGCCCGTGAGCCATGGCCGCTGGGCCTGCGCATCCGGAGCCTGTGCTCCGCAACGGGAGAGGCCACAACAGTGAGAGGCCCGCATACCGCAAAAAGAAAAAAAAAAAAAAAAAAGCTTCTTGAATGCAATTTATGTAGTGTCAAGTCTAGGATGTAGTCCAAATAGTAACAGAAAAATGGAGATATGTAGAAAAATACTTAAAGTTGACAAGTATTGGGAGTGTAGTATTTTGGGGGGCCAGTGTGTAGACCACAGGAAAACTTGCTGTTTCCATCCCAAAGGGAATGCCCTACCTTGCAAATGCCAAGGTCCCTGGGGCAGCAAGTGTGCTCACTGCTTAGTAAAGAAGCATCCTCAGTTTGATAGAATCATATGGGAGCCTTACATTTGGTTAGCAGTTCTACATTCTTGATGTAATAATATTTTCAGGGTGTAGGAGGGTATCAAGCTCTGAAAATACCCTTGGAGAGATTTGCTTATTAAGTTTGGCTTTTTCAATCTCCCTACTACTTCTTGACTAAACACCAGGCAGTTTCCTTCACTTTTCAGAACCATGTTGTTTTTCCCTTGTCTAATGAGCTTTGAAAGACTTTTGATTGAGCTATTAAGTTTGGGGAAAAATAAACATCTCTTTAAAATAAGGCAGATAATAACAATGACAAGTAGAAAAAGCTCTAAAACAGAGAATATCCTCCATTCTAGCCAATGACTGGGAGTGGAAGGTGCGTGCTCGCTGTCCAGGACATAGAAGTAAAAGCTGAGGAGGCGCTGAGGCGTCTCCTGGATCTCTATGAGCCTCCATCATTTCTGCTGAGTAGGGTTGACAGATAAAATATAGGCTGTTTAGTTAAATATGAATGTTTGAAAAACAACGAGTACATTTTGAAGATAAGTATGCCCCAAAGAGTTCATAGGATCTACTTATACTAAAAATAATGACTTATTATTCATGTGAAGTTCAAGTTTAACTGGGTATCCTGTATTTTTATTTACTAAATCTGACAGCCCTACTGATGATCCACAATGGAGGCAGTTGAGGAGCGGTACATGCTGGCTCTCGGACAGTCAGAAATGGCTTCAGCAGATCCAGGTACAGTATGAAATTCTTTTTGGATGTAGCTCAGAAGCCATGGCCAGCCCTTGACTGCAAGTACTGCCTCGGGTTTCCCTGAGGTGGGGTAAACCTTCCTCTTAATGGCCTTTTGGTAAGTCTGGAAGACCATATCCAAGGGGAGCCCCAAAGTCAGTTTCATCCTCACAACCATGTTTCCAATTCCTGGAATTGGCTGCATGTGACTCACAAGAGCTGAGGAGGTTTGTGGAAATTGGGAGTGTCATAGCTTGAACCCTTTGTAGGTAAAGTTTTGCTGTTGTGAGAGTTTTAACAGGAGCAATGTGAAAGACTCCAGGTCCCCAGGTAGATAGAAATAATCCTGTTCTACCTGTGTGTATGTGACAAGTCTCTAATAGTTCAGAGAGCAAGTATCTGGTCTTAGAAAGACTGATCCAAGCTTGGATGTTTCTGGTGACAAGGCAAGGTCGTGAGTTTCAAGTTCACCTTTTATGGTTGAGGAGACAATAAGGTGGTCAGAAGGGAAATCATGGAGGAGACCTTGGCTTCATCCATCGTGCAGGCTTGTATATGTGGTTCTATGTAGATTGTGTTTCAAAGGTGGAGCTTGTTTACAACTATGAACATTCTCCGATGTGCTTTTTGGACCTTCATTCCCAGAGCGAGAGCAGTGCCGAGGCTCTAGAAATGCCATGGATATTCTGAGCTGTCAGTGGCATTTCCCCGGTACTGTTCCCTTGGTGCCGCTCCTTGAAATGTCCAAAGGGATTATCATGTGTCTTGTGGCGGGTCCTAGCATTGTGAAAGGAAGCTGCTGCACCTGGCTCAGAGGATTTCGGATGAGGTGGGAGGAGTAGTAGTACTACGACTATAAATTGTATCACAGCATATCTATTCCATCTTGAGAGTGGGGTTGGGGGGTTATGAAGGGGGGCTTTTATTGTACTTTTATACATTGTACCCTTGAAATTAATTCAATTTTTTAAAATTAATTAATTTATTTTGGGCTGCATTGGGTCTTTGTTGCTGCTAGCGGGCGTCCTCTAGTTGCAGTGAGCCGGGGTTCCTCTTGGCTGTGGTGCACGGGCTTCTCATTGCAGTGGCTTCTCTTGTTGCGGAGCATGGGCTCTAGGCATGCAGGCTTCCGTAGTCGTGGCACGTGGGCTCGGTTGATGTGGCACATAGGCTTAGTTACTCCGTGGAACGTGGGATCTTCCCAGACCAGGGCTCGAACCCATGTCCCCTGCATTCGCAGGCATATTCTTAACTACTGCTCCACCAGAGAAGCCCAATAATTCAGTTTTTTATAAAGAGAAGATTCCTAATATTATTCCAAAATTTTAAAAATATGTAGTTGGATAACACTATGAAAAATTAACTGATATATTCTTTTATTATTTCTCTTTGCTCCCTGGAATTTTTTTCCTCATCCAGTCAGCTAGGCACTGTGAGCTCACTGCATTAGGAAGGTAAAGACTCAGCAGAAATGAGGGAGAAAAAGAGAAACTTCTCAGCTTTGGAATGTTCACAACGGAGGCCACAGTAAAACAGGTGAGAATTCTGTGAACAAAAAATAAATGTCGTCTCAAATGCAAAAAAGTATTCTCTGCACCGGGATGCAGGAGAGGGAGGGAGGGAAGGACTGAAGGAGAGAGATCAGTGTGGCCAGGGACATGGAAACTGTGCTTGAGGACGATATGCCCAGGAAGAGAATCAGAATCTGGAGAAGATTCAGCCTGCACGTGATCATTGCCTCCAGCCAGCACCCTCATCTCAGACGTTGGGAAATTCAGAGAGAGAGTGGGAGTACGTCAGGAGGGCCACGCGCAGAATCTGCGTGGCAGGGGTTGTGGCCGTTCCCTATTTGTGAGGAGTCCCCAGCAATTTGCAGGCCTCTTCTGGAAAATGCTGGCGGACGTCTCTAGTGCTTATGTGAAAGCTTGTTCACAAACCTTGAAAGATACAGATGTAGATGACAGATAGATGCATAGATAGAAAAATGTCATTAAATAAAAGCTCCAGGAAAGGTTTGGAAAATGCCCTTTATTGCATAGGACGCTTCTATTGTCATATGATGTTAGACTGAGTGCCGGTCCCTTCATCCTCCTTCAGACCACGGCATTCTGTCTGCTACTCTCCCGAGGGTCCTTTCTTCTCCCTGGAAGGGATAAAACAAATGAGGTAGAACAGGAAGAGACAAGAAGCACTCCAAGCTCTGCTGGTCACGGTTACCCTCCAGCATTGCCTTAATGCTCAGAGCCACACACACCACATTGAGCTTGGCTCCAGATCAACTACCACGCAACGAAGGTTCTGGAACATTTCCATATCTCGGGGGACCTCATTTCCACGTGACTCTCTTTCATATTCCCCTTTGTCACAGAAGGCTAGGTACAGTGGTCAGGGTGAGATCTCGGCTCAGGCCCAAGGCTCTCAGACCTCAAAGTTCTGGTCCTGCAAGGGCCCCTGTCCTCTCTTGAGACCACTCCTGGCTCTCTCTGCCGAGAAGGAGCTGCTGGCAGTACGTCCTCTAAGAGTTGAGGTCCATCGTGCAGACCCTGAGAAAACTCCTAGGAAAAGGATCCACCTTCTTGTTTACGTCAACAGAGGTCAATGCCTTTGTTAGTGCTGGGTGTGTCCCATTTGATGCAACTGCAGAGCCATTAGGTAAACCAGCACATGTGTGCGGCCCCTTCCCTTAGACTCCTCTGGGCCCTCGTGACATAGGCTCAGAAGACTGCCAGCCTCAAGCCTTACCTCTTCCAAGGGACGGCCACACCGTCTTCCAGGATCTTCTGTCCCATGAATCTCAGTTGCTGTGTGGAACTCAAAGGAGAGAAAAGACCCTGCCTGCGGGGTCTCTTTGGGCTGGGGCCTTCCCCCGTGGGCTGCTCTCCCTCATTCTCCTTTTCTTCTTGCTTCTCTTCCTCTTCCCCCTCCTCCTCCTCCTCCTCCTCCTCGTTCTCCTCCTCCTCCTCCTCGTCCTCCTCCTCAGGGGTGCTCTCGGATTCCACATTGCCCATCCACTGGGCCATGTTGAGATGAAAGACACGGCAGCTGAAGCCCTGCAGGACGCCGAACTTCACGTGCTGCTGGAGGATCTCCAAGGTGTGGAAGACCCGGCAGCAGGCCATGCACCTGAAGCCGGTCTCCATGGTCAGCATCCAGTCCGCTGTCTTGGCGCTGGGTCTCTCCTCGACGGCAGGGGGCCCTGATGGGCTGCCTGGCTCTGCCCTTTCCTCATACTCTTTCTCCTCCCCAGTGGGCTCACTGTCAGACAGGAGGCTTTCGGTGGACACATCAGAAGAGGGGTCAGTGGCTACTGCGCACACATCCTCAGGAAGGGTCACTTCTTCTATCCTCAGCTGCTTTTCAGGCAACTCCAAGGGTTTCTTTGTCTTCCAGGAGACAGCGACACCCTTGTTCACTTGTACCTGCATGTAGTATATTTTCATGCCCCTTTCCTCTTTGTCTGGGTGCAGATAGTTCTTACAGGGTGAAGAGGGTGAGGAGGAGACACAGTGGGATGGGGAAGCGGTCTCTCCTTCTTCCTGATCCTGGGCTAGGGGTGGTCTAGGCTGGGCAGTGTCTCGATGAAATCTCCGGATTCCTGAAAAAGGAAATTAAAATCATAATAACATGCATGGGCCCTGCCGGAAGCTGAGGGAGCAGGTGTGGTAGACGAGAGAGGGACATTGGCACGACATAGCTATGTCGTGAGCTTGGTGTCTGTTGGCCGTAGGACGGAGTGGTGTATCTGGTGTCATCTGTGGGCTTTTCATGTGCGTGGGGGGGGATACTGGAGCGGTGTCTGTATACAGGGGTGTGGAGTATGGTGGTGAGGGCTGTAGTATGTGAGGGATGCGGCTGGATGCGTGTACGACGAGGAGTGTGAGTTTGGGAATATCGGTGGTGCATTCCTTGTGGAATGGGGCTGTGGTGCAGGAGAGTACTGTGGAGCACGTGCTTGGGGTTGATGTGCACTGAGAAGGGCTGTGCCTGGAGGGCGCGTGTATGTGTGAGCTGTGTGCACCTGAGCTGGATGGTCCTGCTCTCAGGCTGGAGGTGTATGATGCAGAACTCTGTCCTTCTCTGGAAGCAAAGGCAAAGACAAAGTCTACAGTTTCCTCTGAAGATGCTTAATCTGGTCCCTCTTCCCTCCACCTCAAGCCCAGACCTTTCTGGCCCCTGCTCCTTGACTTCCCCACCATGGTAGTAGCAGTATTCACACACACACACCCAGACTCAGCTGGCATCCACGCACTCGGAACAGCTCAGCCATCCTGCCCAGGCTCCTCCACAGAGCCCTCATCACCTCTGATGACCCTGGATTTCCTCTCAGCCTCCCTGGGATCTGTGTGCCTCCTGCCTCACAGCCAAGCACCCCCTCACCTAAGGAGCCCCGCGCCCTTACCAGCGTAGGTGAGCTTGCGCAGAGTAGAAGTACGGAAGAAGTATTTAGAGGCAGAGGAGACGTCCCCTGCCCCTGGGCTGCAGCCTTGGGCCACCACAGTGGATCCAAGCCGAGGGGGATCCTCTTGTGACTTCGAGATTCCTGAGGGAGGAATGAAAGGCTCAGGGTGGGTTCATCAGTCTTCTGTCCACAAATATTTACTGAGTGTGTGACACGTGTCAGGTGCAGTGAATACACACAGTTGAGAGTGTGGTTCCCAGTGGATCCTCCAGGATTTAATTCCAATCAATACTTATTCTCTCACTGTCTAGTTGGTAATGTAGGCCTCGGTGGTGACTGTGAGTGTGTGGGAAGAGTGAGTGATGTGTATCAGTTAAGTCTGTGGTAAGTGTGGGGTTGGCATGGGGAGCACAGTGCAGACGTGTCTATCTGTGTCTGTTGCCTTTGTGTGCATGGTATCTGTTCACAAGTCAGGAATTCTGGGACATGTAACTTTTCCTCATTACATGGTGTGGCTTGTAGTTATGGTGCGTGTTCATTCATTCATTCACCAAGATTCAGTAAGCAGCTACTCCTGTGTATCCGGCACTCTTCCAGTGTTGTTGTCTTTGGTAACGCTGCACATTCTAGTAGGGGAAGACACACACTAAACAAAACTACAATAACTATATAATACATCAGCTGGTGGTAAGTATATAAGGGTTGCCAGACTTAGCGAACAAGAATACAAGGCACCCAGTTAAATTTCTGTTTCAGATAAACCCAGAATAATTTTTTAGTGTAAGTATTCCCATGCAGTATTTGGCCTGACTTAGTTTTAGTGTAAGTATGGCCCATACAATATGTGGGACATACAGATACTGAAAAAATACTTGTTGTTTATCTGGAATTCAAATTGAACTGGATAGCCCATATTTTCTCTGGCAATCCTGACATGGGTTACTGAGACTGTGGTTTACGGTGGTTTGTACAAAGCGGGACTGGCATTACTCAAGAGTGTGTTATAAGTGTGGTGTGTATGACACGTGACTGGTTCTTATAGAGGTATTTAGAGATGGCTGAAGTTAGCTGTGTTTGTGCAAGAGTTGAGGAGATACATGTATATAGTGTGTGTGTGTGTCCTATATATATAGTGTGTGTGTCTATATACATATCTCATCTCCAGCGTTTGGTGTTGGAGGAGAGGATTGTGATACAGGTGGGTTGTATGAGAACGTAGTATAGGAGGGATGCGTGTATATAACTCCATGTGCTGTGTGTGTTTTACTAAGGAAGTTAGATGTGGGGTGTGTGATATTTTTGCTGTATCAGAGTGTACATGGGTGTATGATTTACTGTCTCATAAAACACCCCTAACAAGAATTCTGTATACACTCTTACGTACACCGAGTGTCAGCCAGGTCCAGGCAGGGTGACAAGAACTTTACCACGCAGACTTTATATCTGGTAAGCACTCTACCCCCATTCATCTCGCTCTTCTCTGCACTACGACACACATACACACACACACACAGAGACACACACACACACTCACACACCCACACACACACAGGAACATAGAGCAAAATATTCTGAATGGTCAGGGGCAGTCATTGCCTTCCCAAGCCTGTCCCAGCCACTGCCTGGAAATCTGCCTGCTGTCTAGAGCTCCATTCCCAGGGCCCATCCTACAGTCTCCAGGGCCCTGGGCCTGGTAGGAGCTACTGGGCTCTAATCTGGGGCAGAGGCCTCTAGCTGGAGCTCTGGGGTGACCACCCCTCTCCCAGGGCAAGCTACTCGCCTACATTTAATGCACGCAGGCACCACGTGGCCCGTGGCTCTCAGAGCTCCCGGCAGGACCCTGAGGACATTTCTCACCCCCGCTCACGCGGTCTCAGTCTCTGGAAAACCCTTCCCTTCCCTTGATCTCCTTTGGGAAATTCTTCCTGTTGAAGGAATAAAACCTCCTTGCTTTCAATAGGACACCATCCCTAGACAAACAATCTTCTTTCAAAGTGCATTCCACTTGTCAAGATATTATTCAACAGGGCCTTCAACTCATGCGGCTTCTCTTTCCACTTTGGTAAAAGAGGCCAAGCAACTCATGGGTCTCTCTCAGCATCCTTGCATCCTTCACATCCCCCACCTCATGACCCCAGGGAAAGATCCAAGAGAATAAGAGAGAAATCGGGGACTGAGAAAAGCTGCACCTCTAGGTCTGTGCAAGCAGGATGCAGCCTGCTATGAGTCCGACAAAGCTCCAGGCCCGGCTGCCCCAGGAGAGAGTCCTCAGACCAGCGGAGCTGACCTCCCATCTCCCAGGGGGCATCTGGCCGTTCTGTGCCGTCTCACACAACAGGGACCCTCCGGATAGATACGGCAGCATCAGTGAGACAAGGTCTCTCGCTCGCTGCTTCACAGGTGACACGTTCTCAGTCCCCCGCTTCCTAGAGAAGCTTCAGTTTGGCAGCAACCCATGTGCCCCAGACAAGTTGCCCCCCACATACCTCCTCCGTTCTCGGCAGTTTCCTGGGACTCTTCATTTCCCAGATGTTTCCTCTTTTGTCGCCGTTCCATAGTACCAACTAGAAGTCTCCCTTAGAAGATGCCTCAAGAGATGTCCAACTCCTCCTCTTCCCTACAGGTTGGCCCTTCTTGGCTCTTGGCAATCCGTTGAAATGATTCAATACAAACAAAAATAGTCAAGTCTCCTAAATGGCTGAAAAACTTGTACCACTTTGTGAACCAGCAGTACTGCCTAGTGCTCACCAGGGCTGTTATGTTTGCAAGGTTGCCAGGCGCACAGTGGAATTCTGTGACGTCAGTGCTGACATCAGAGCATTCGGTGGACCTTGGTTGAGCACAGTGTCTGCAATAGCACAGGCCCCATTTTGAAGAACAATTCCTTTTTCCCAGCCGAACATTTCCCGTGAAAGGGAAAGGTTCATACCATGTCTATTATAAATTGTATCATACCATGTCCAATATAAAATTCACATTTTGATTGGACATCTTTTAATGTCTTTTCTAGAGAGATTTAATATGAATATTTTAAATGGTCTCCAGTTTCCCTGTGGATTATTGACATTTTAAACTCTGCACTTCAATTTTCCCTCAATACGTGTAATTTTGTCATGGCTATTTCTGTACTTAAAGATGAGGAACTATATAATTGATTTCTTCATTTTTTCCCCATCTCTTTCCAAGGTACTGCATTTGATTGTGTCTTATGAATGAGTGAAAAATGCTAGTCCTTGAGTCAGGACATTGGGCCCTTTAGCAAGTAACTCAACCTATCTGGGCTTCAGCTTCTGTATGTGCGATCAAGAGGCTTGGACTAGCTGACTTTTCAAATGCTGTGTTTCTTTGATTCACTCTCACTTACTGATCTGCTCCTTAAGAAGAGGGTCTGTTCTCACAAAGTAACAACAGTCTTTTCCTAACCTTAGGTTGGGCGGAGTTTATCTGTTCATACTCAGTTAGTTAGTTATATTGCCTTCTACGTATGCTTAGCTCTAAATAATTTATATGGCTCTTGTGACAATTTTTAGATCTTCTTTTTTTCTTATTTTCTTATACAGTTTCTAATTTGTTATCGCCAGTGTAGAGGAGCCTGATTGACTTTTAAAATTTATTGATCTTGTATGTGTGTGCCTTGTTGAACCGTCTTATTAGTTCCTGCTAGTTTATCTGTGGGTTCTTTTGGGTCTCCTAGATAAATGAGCATATTAAATGTAAATAATGTGTTCTTTGGATAAAGTTTATTTTCTTGCATCTCTCTATATAGAAGCAATATGTTGAATTGATTTAAATATTTAAATACTTACATACCTGTTATCACAATCTAACATTCTTTATCTTATTTTCTTTCAATCAATATTATGTTTTCAAGATTTATCCACGTGAATCCATATAGATCTAGGTCTTTGATTTTTGACTGTTTGATATTATTTGATCACATGCATATAGCGTCATTTATTTTCCATTCAAGCATTATTGGACAATTGGATTGTTTCCCTCCCTTCTCTAGAACAAACAACATTTCCTAGAATATCCCTGAAGATGTCTGACAGTTGAGAAGGGCCAGGCTGCCCGAAGGATTGCTACTTGCTTTTAGCCACCTTCCAACAGGCCGTCTCCAGCCAGCAATTTGAAGCACAGCTGAAATGAGAACTGCCCCAAATGTGAAGAACTTAGGAGCTTCCTAGAAGGTGGGAGGTTAATGATAGGCATCCTGCTGGGATCCCAGGGGAGTCTGAGCTGGCCTGAAGCTCATCTTCCTCCTCCACCTCTCAAGAGAAATGTGGAGGAAAGAAGACTTCAAAAACTGTGAGCAGGCAGAGGGAGAGATATTGGGGGCCGAAGCTGTAACTGAGGTCTTGGAGTGGGCTGTGAGCACGCAGAGCCTCTAGAGAGCCAGGCTCTGCCTTCTGAGAACTTCTCCCCTAAGGCTGCTCATAATTCACGTGATACCAGCCATATAGAGCCGACTTGGCCCACACTGTCACAGAAAGCCTTATCAGAATCTCTTCTTCTTCATACACTCTTGTGTCTGTTACTTGGTTATTGCCTTTGGTACTCCACTGATGTGAACCACAGTCGCCAGGGGATGGAGGTCACTAGTGACCCATCTTGCTCTGTGGCCTCAGTCCACAGCTTGAGGGTAAGGGAAGAGGCCAAATGAAGGTCAAGAAGGAAAGATGGAGTTTGAAGAGAAGACCTGAGTTAAGGGTGTCTTCTCAAGTCTTGATGACTGAAATGTAGCTCCAGTACCTGAAGTCCTGCTTGTTCTCAAGGCTGACCGCGGGGCTGGGTGCACTCAGTGAAGGAACCTTATACACTTAGTATTTCCTTGCTTGCTCACACTTGCCCTCCTCTGATACACCCTCTGCAAGACTGATCTTCCCCTGAAACAACTTTCCACCTGCCACTGTCATCTCATGAACATTTGCTTCCCCTTCCTAGTGTCCCCCTAGAATGCCATTGCAGCCAATTCATAATTTGATAATCATGCTGCTTACCATATTCTCAGCAACTTCTGATAAATTTTATTCACTTTATTCCATAGTCTTCACCCATCAATAATCTTCCTTAACTTCCTAGCTGCAGGTTAACCCATTCGGAATCATTTCTTTTTCTTTCTCTTCTTTGGCAAATCCTTTCTATCTTTTAAGGTCTTTTTCTTGTCTCTCTACCATCCTGCCTTCCTGAACTTCTTTTTTTTTCCGTTTAAGTAACCTTTCAATCTCCTTCCCCAGTTTCCTCATAAACATTGAGAGTTTGTTCCTCACACGTTAGACAGCGGTTTATGAATGGCCAGGCATAACGGACTCAGAATGAGTTGGCACCCCCGAGGTACCTGTCTTGCTGGGGAACAACAGGTGAAGGGCTGGCTGCTGGACACATGTTTGCATGGAGTCAGGCTGAGCGGCCTCAGGGTGTTTGCCCTGCCCTTGTGTGTGTTTCTCCCTAGTTGGTTTCCTTGTCCAGCCACCTGTGACCTCCCTCCATCCAGCCCAGGGAATCCTTCTCATCACAGGGGTAGGATGTTTGTCTCATTTTCCATCACATCCTTTCCCCAAAGTTTGGTTGTGAGTTGTTCCCATTCCAAAGACCTTTCCTCTTTGAAGAGAAAAGAGAAAATCTTGTCTCTCCTTTCCTCTCACTTCACTTCTGCTCTATTTTATCCTCCGTCCAGAATGGCCCACTGACTCACATGGGTGTAGTTCCGAAGATGGCAAGAACTGCCAGCAATTCTGAGATAATAATACGGATGGATCAGGAAAACTTGAAAACCTTTATCCCGCCACATTAAAAAAAATTGCACTTCCAGTGTATTCAGAGTCTCAGTGTAGAAACACAAATGATAGAGAAATGGAATTACACTCAAGTTTTTCTTTCCTCCTTTCCTGATTTATTCTAATCCTCCATGCTAACATGATGAACTATTTGTTAGGTAAAGTTTCAGACATTTTCTACCCATGCACACTTTTCTTCTTTTCACATAAGAGTGTGAACTAGGTCACTTTCAACATGCTGTGATTCTGTGATTCCCTGTCTCCCACCGAGTCATCCACTGATAAAGTCATCTGTTTCACGGAGAACTATTTCCAATAGCTAATAGCCAATGTCTGTGGAGTGCTTACTCTGTGTCGGTTTCTTGTAACTACTTTACAGATCATTTGTACAACGTAGCCATGGACCAGGTACAATTATAAATCCCAAGGGACAGAAAAGGGCAGATAAGTACAAATAAATACAGAGGCCAAGTGACTTGCCCAAGACACTGGAGCAAATCAAAATCCATGCCTCTGTAATCATTTTGCTCTATTGCCTCTGTCTGGGAGGCTTGATGATTTGGCAACTAAAACCTTAAATATCATGTTCCATTTTTATATCTGTGACACAAGCGTGGGCTGTGATATGGGGTAACTAACCTGACTACTTTTGAAAACCCTTATGCACCTGGATGAAAGTAAGCCAGGGACTGCAAGCTATAGATTTAAGGTTTCCTACCAACTTTTAAAAATAGCTTCTTGAATGCAATTTCCATAGTGCCAAGTCTAGGATGTAGTCCAAATAGTAACAGAAAAATGGAGATATGTAGAAAAATACTTAAAGTTGACAAGTATTAGGAGTGTAGTATTTTTGGGGCCAGCGTGTAGACCACAGGAAAACTTGCTGTTTCCATCCCAAAGGGAAGAGCCCTACGTTGCAACTGCCAAGGTCCCTGGGGCAGCAAGTGTGCTCACTGCTTAGTAAAGAAGCATCCTCAGTTTGATAGAATCATATGGGAGCCTTACATTTGGTTAGCAGTTCTACATTCTTGATGTAATAATATTTTCAGGGTGTGGGAGGGTATCAAGCTCTGAAAATACCCTTGGAGAGATTTGCTTATTAAGTTTGGCTTTTTCAATCTCCCTACTACTTCTTGACTAAACACCAGGCGGTTTCCTTCACTTTTCAGAACCATGTTGTTTTTCCCTTGTCTAATGAGCTTTGAAAGACTTTTGATTGAGCTATTAAGTTTGGGGAAAAATAAACCTCTCTTTAAAATAAGGAAGATAATAACAATGACAAGTAGAAAAAGCTCTAAAACAGAGAATATCCTACATTCTAGCCAACGACTGGGAGTGGAAGGTGCGTGCTCGCTGTCCAGGACGTAGAAGTAAAAGCTGAGGAGGCGCTGAGGCGTCTCCTGGATCTCTATGAGCCTCCATCATTTCTGCTGAGTAGGGTTGACAGATAAAATATAGGCTGTTTAGTTAAATATGAATGTTTGAAAAACAACGAGTACATTTTGAAGATAAGTATGCCCCAAAGAGTTCAAAGGATCTACTTATACTAAAAATAATGACTTATTATTCATGTGAAGTTCAAGTTTAACTGGGTATCCTGTATTTTTATTTAGTAAATCTGACAGCCCTACTGATGATCCACAATGGAGGCAGTTGAGGAGCGGTACATGCTGGCTCTCGGACAGTCAGAAATGGCTTCAGCAGATCCAGGTACAGTATGAAATTCTTTTTGGATGTAGCTCAGAAGCCATGGCCAGCCCTTGACTGCAAGTACTGCCTCGGGTTTCCCTGAGGTGGGGTAAACCTTCCTCTTAATGGCCTTTTGGTAAGTCTGGAAGACCATATCCAAGGGGAGCCCCAAAGTCAGTTTCATCCTCACAACCATGTTTCCAATTCCTGGAATTGGCTGCATGTGACTCACAAGAGCTGAGGAGGTTTGTGGAAATTGGGAGTGTCATAGCTTGAACCCTTTGTAGGTAAAGTTTTGCTGTTGTGAGAGTTTTAACAGGAGCAATGTGAAAGACTCCAGGTCCCCAGGTAGATAGAAATAATCCTGTTCTACCTGTGTGTATGTGACAAGTCTCTAATAGTTCAGAGAGCAAGTATCTGGTCTTAGAAAGAGTGATCCAAGCTTGGATGTTTCTGGTGACAAGGCAAGGTCGTGAGTTTCAAGTTCACCTTTTATGGTTGAGGAGACAATAAGGTGGTCAGAAGGGAAATCATGGAGGAGACCTTGGCTTCATCCATCGTGCAGGCTTGTATATGTGGTTCTATGTAGATTGTGTTTCAAAGGTGGAGCTTGTTTACAACTATGAACATTCTCCGATGTGCTTTTTGGACCTTCATTCCCAGAGCGAGAGCAGTGCCGAGGCTCTAGAAATGCCATGGATATTCTGAGCTGTCAGTGGCATTTCCCCGGTACTGTTCCCTTGGTGCCGCTCCTTGAAATGTCCAAAGGGATTATCATGTGTCTTGTGGCGGGTCCTAGCATTGTGAAAGGAAGCTGCTGCACCTGGCTCAGAGGATTTCGGATGTGGTGGGAGGAGTAGTAGTACTACGACTATAAATTGTATCACAGCATATCTATTCCATCTTGAGAGTGGGGTTGGGGGGTTATGAAGGGGGGCTTTTATTGTACTTTTATACATTGTACCCTTGAAACTAATTCAATTTTTTAAAATTAATTAATTTATTTGGGGCTGCATTGGGTCTTTGTTGCTGCTAGCGGGCGTTCTCTAGTTGCAGTGAGCCGGGGCTCCTCTTGGCTGTGGTGCACGGGCTTCTCATTGCAGTGGCTTCTCTTGTTGTGGAGCATGGGCTCTAGGCACGCAGGCTTCCGTAGTCGTGGCACGTGGGCTCGGTTGATGTGGCACACGGGCTCTAGAGCGCAGGCTCAGTATTTGTGGCGCGCGGGCTTAGTTACTCCGTGGAACGTGGGATCTTCCCAGACCAGGGATCGAACCCATGTCCCCTGCATTCGCAGGCATATTCTTAACTACTGCTCCACCAGAGAAGCCCAATAATTCAGTTTTTTATAAAGAGAAGATTCCTAATATTATTCCAATATTTTAAAAATATGTAGTTGGATAACACTATGAAAAATTAACTGATATATTCTTTTATTATTTCTCTTTGCTCCCTGGATATTTTTTCCTCATCCAGTCAGCTAGGCACTGTGAGCTCACTGCATTAGGAAGGTAAAGACTCAGCAGAAATGAGGCAGAAAAAGAGAAAATTCTCAGCTTTGGAATGTTCACAACGGAGGCCACAGTAAAACAGGTGAGAATTCTGTGAACAAAAAATAAATGTCGTCTCAAATGCAAAAAAGTATCCTCTGCACTGGGAGGCAGGAGAGGGAGGGAGGGAAGGACTGAAGGAGAGAGATCAGTGTGGCCAGGGACATGGAAACTGTGCTTGAGGACGATATGCCCAGGAAGAGAATCAGAATCTGGAGAAGATTCAGCCTGCACGTGATCATTGCCTCCAGCCAGCACCCTCATCTCAGACGTTGGGAAATTCAGAGAGAGAGTGGGAGTACGTCAGGAGGGCCACGCGCAGAGTCTGTGTGGCAGGGGTTGTGGCTGTTCCCTATTTGTGTGGAGTCCCCAGCAATTTGCAGGCCTCTTCTGGAAAATGCTGGCGGACGTCTCTAGTGCTTATGTGAAAGCTTGTTCACAAACCTTGAAAGATACAGATGTAGATGACAGATAGATGCATAGATAGAAAAATGTCATTAAATAAAAGCTCCAGGAAAGGTTTGGAAAATGCCCTTTATTGCATAGGACGCTTCTATTGTCATATGATGTTAGACTGAGTGCCGGTCCCTTCATCCTCCTTCAGACCACGGCATTCTGTCTGCTACTCTCCCGAGGGTCCTTTCTTCTCCCTGGAAGGGATAAAGCAAATGAGGTAGAACAGGAAGAGACAAGAAGCACTCCAAGCTCTGCTGGTCATGGTTACCCTCCAGCATTGCCTTAATGCTCAGAGCCACACACACCACAGTGAGCTTGGCTCCAGATCAACTACCACGCAACGAAGGTTCTGGAACATTTCCGTATCTCGGGGGACCTCATTTCCACGTGACTCTCTTTCATATTCCCCTTTGTCACGGAAGGCTAGGTACAGTGGTCAGGGTGAGATCTCGGCTCAGGCCCAAGCCTCTCAGACCTCAAAGTTCTGGTCTTGCAAGGGCCCCTGTCCTCTCTTCAGACCACTGCTGGCTCTCTCTGCCGGGAAGGAGCTGCTGGCAGTACGTCCTCTAAGAGTTGAGGTCCATCGTGCAGACCCTGAGAAAACTCCTAGGAAAAGGCTCCACCTTCTTGTTTACGTCAACAGAGGTCAATGCCTTTGTTAGTGCTGGGTGTGTCCCATTTGATGCAACTGCAGAGCCATTAGGTAAACCAGCACATGTGTGCGGCCCCTTCCCTTAGACTCCTCTGGGCCCTCGTGACATAGGCTCAGAAGACTGCCAGCCTCAAGCCTTACCTCTTCCAAGGGACGGCCACACCGTCTTCCAGGATCTTCTGTCCCATGAATCTCAGTTGCTGTTTGGAAATCAAAGGAGAGAAAAGACCCTGCCTGCGGGGTCTCTTTGGGCTGGGGCCTTCCCCCGTGGGCTGCTCTCCCTCATTCTCCTTTTCTTCTTGCTTCTCTTCCTCTTCCTCCTCCTCCTCCTCCTCCTCCTCGTTCTCCTCCTCCTCCTCCTCGTCCTCCTCCTCAGGGGTGCTCTCGGATTCCACATTGCCCATCCACTGGGCCATTTTGAGATGAAAGACACGGCAGCCTAAGCCCTGCAGGACGCCGAACTTCACGTGCTGCTGGAGGATCTCCAAGGTGTGGAAGACCCGGCAGCAGGCCATGCACCTGATGCCGGTCTCCATGGTCAGCATCCAGTCCGCTGTCTTGGCGCTGGGTCTCTCCTCGACGGCAGGGGGCCCTGATAGGCTGCCTGGCTCTGCCCTTTCCTCATACTCTTTCTCCTCCCCAGTGGGCTCACTGTCAGACAGGTGGCTTTCGGTGAACACATCAGAAGAAGGGTCAGTGGCTACTGCGCACACATCCTCAGGAAGGGTCAATTCTTCTATCCTCAGCTGCTTTTCAGGCAACTCCAAGGGTTTCTTTGTCTTCCAGGAGACAGCGACACCCTTGTTCACTTGTACCTGCATGTAGTATATTTTCATGCCCCTTTCCTCTTTGTCTGGGTGCAGAAAGTTCTTACAGTGTGAAGAGGGTGAGGAAGAGACACAGTGTGATGGGGAAGCGGTCTCTCCTTCTTCCTGATCCTGGGCTAGGGGTGGTCTAGGCTGGGCAGTGTCTCGATGAAATCTCCGGATTCCTGAAAAATGAAATTAAAATCATAATAACATGCATGGGCCATGCCGGAAGCTGAGGGAGCAGGTGTGGTAGACGAGAGAGGGACATTGGCACGACATAGCTATGTCGTGAGCTTGGTGTCTGTTGGCCGTAGGACGGAGTGGTGGATCTGGTGTCATCTGTGGGCTTTTCATGTGCGTGGGGGGGGATACTGGAGCGGTGTCTGTATACAGGGGTGTGGAGTATGGTGGTGAGGGCTGTAGTATGTGAGGGATGCGGCTGGATGCGTGTACGTCGAGGAGTGTGAGTTTGGGTATATCGGTGGTGCATTCCTTGTGGAATGGTGCTGTGGTGCAGGAGAGTACTGTGGAGCACGTGCTTGGGGTTGATGTGCACTGAGAAGGGCTGTGCCTGGAGGGCGCGTGTATGTGTGAGCTGTGTGCACCTGAGCTGGATGGTCCTGCTCTCAGGCTGGAGGTGTATGATGCAGAACTCTGTCCTTCTCTGGAAGCAAAGGCAAAGACAAAGCCTACATTTTCCTCTGAAGATGCTTAATCTGGTCCCTCTTCCCTCCACCTCAAGCCCAGACCTTTCCGGCCCCTGCTCCTTGACTTCGACACCATGGTGGTAGCAGTATTCACACACACACACCCAGACTCAGCTGGCATCCACGCCCTCGGAACAGCTCAGCCATCCTGCCCAGGCTCCTCCACAGAGCCCTCATCACCTCTGATGACCCTGGATTTCCTCTCAGCCTCCCTGGGATCTGTGTGCCTCCTGCCTCACAGCCAAGCACCCCCTCACCTGAGGAGCCCCGCGCCCTTACCAGCGTAGCTGAGCTTGCGCAGAGTAGAAGTACAGAAGAAGTATTTAGAGGCAGAGGAGACCTCCCCTGCCCCTGGGCTGCAGCCTTGGGCCACCACAGTGGATCCAAGCTGAGGGGGATCCTCTTGTGACTTCGAGATTCCTGAGGGCGGAATGAAAGGCTCAGGGTGGGTTCATCAGTCCTCTGTCCACAAATATTTACTGAGTGTGTGACACGTGTCAGGTGCAGTGAATACACACAGTTGAGAGTGTGGTTCCCAGTGGATCCTCCAGGATTTAATTCCAATCAATACTTATTCTCTCACTGTCTAGTTGGTCATGTAGGCCTCGGTGGTGACTGTGAGTGTGTGGGAAGAGTGAGTGATGTGTATCAGTTAAGTCTGTGGTAAGTGTGGGGTTGGCATGGGGAGCACAGTGCAGACGTGTCTATCTGTGTCTGTGGCCTTTGTGTGCATGGTTTCTGTTCACAAGTCAGGAATTCTGGGACATGTAACTTTTCCTCATTACATGGTGTGGCTTGTAGTTATGGTGCGTGTTCATTCATTCATTCACCAAGATTCAGTAAGCAGCTACTCCTGTGTATCCGGCACTCTTCCAGTGTTGTAGTCTTTGGTAACGCTGCACATTCTAGTAGGGGAAGACACACACTAAACAAAACTACAATAACTATATAATACATCAGCTGGTGGTAAGTATATAAGGGTTGCCAGACTTAGCGAACAAGAATACAAGGCACCCAGTTAAATTTCAGTTTCAGATAAACCCAGAATAATTTTTTAGTGTAAGTATTCCCATGCAGTATTTGGCCTGACTTAGTTTTAGTGTAAGTATGGCCCATACAATATGTGGGACATACGGATACTGAAAAATTACTTGTTGTTTATCTGGAATTCAAATTGAACTGGATAGCCCATATTTTCTCTGGCAATCCTGACATGGGTTACTGAGACTGTGGTTTACTGTGGTTTGTACAAAGCGGGTCTGGCATTACTCAAGAATGTGTTATAAGTGTGGTGTGTATGACACGTGACTGGTTCTTACAGAGGTATTTAGAGATGGCTGAAGTTAGCTGTGTTTGTACAAGAGTTGAGGAGATACATGTATATATATTGTGTGTTTGTGTGTGTGTCCTGTATATATAGTGTGTGTGTCTGTATATATATCTCATCTCCAGCGTTTGGTGTTGGAGGAGAGGATTGTGATACAGGTGGGTTGTATGAGAATATAGTACAGGAGGGATCCGTGTATATACCTCCGTGTGCTGTGTGTGGTTTACTAAGGAAGTTATATGTGGGGTGTGTGATATTTTTGCTGCATCAGAGTGTACATGGGTGTATGAGTTACTGTCTCATAAAACACCCATAACAAGAATTCTGTATACACTCTTACATACACCGAGTGTCAGCCAGGTCCAGGCAGGTTGACAAGAATTTTACCATGCAGACTTTATATCTGGTAAGCACTCTACACCCATTCATCTCGCTCTTCTCTGCATTACCACACACACACAGACCCACACACACACTCACACACACAGACACACACAGGAACATAGAGCAAAATATTCTGAATGGTCAGGGGCAGTCATTGCCTTCCCCAGCCTGTCCCAGCCACTGCCTGGAAATCTGCCTGCTGTCTAGAGCTCCATTCCCAAGGCCCATCGTACAGTCTCCAGGGCCCTGGGCCTGGTAGGAGCTACTGGGCTCTAATCTGGGGCAGAGGCCTCTAGCTGGAGCTCTGGGGTGACCACCCCTCTCCCAGGGCAAGCTACTCGCCTACATTTAATGCACGCAGGCACCACGTGGCCCGTGGCCCTCAGAGCTCCCCGCAGGACCCTGAGGACATTTCTCACCCCCGCTCACGTGGTCTCAGTCTCTGGAAAACCCTTCCCTTCCCTTGATCTCCTTTGGGAAATTCTTCCTGTTGAAGGAATAAAACCTCCTTGCTTTCAATAGGACACCATCCCTAGACAAAAAATCTTCTTTCAAAGTGCATTCCACTTGTCAAGATATTTTTCAACAGGGCCTTCAACTCATGGGGCTTCTCTTTCCACTTTGGTAAAAGAGGCCAAGCAACTCATGGGTCTCTCTCAGCATCCTTGCATCCTTCACATCCCCCACCTCATGACCCCAGGGAAAGATCCAAGAGAATAAGAGAGAAATCGGGGACTGAGAAAAGCTGCACCTCTAGGTCTGTGCAAGCAGGATGCAGCCTGCTATGAGTCCGACAAAGCTCCAGGCCCGGCTGCCCCAGGAGAGAGTCCTCAGACCAGCGGAGCTGACCTCCCATCTCCCAGGGGGCATCTGGCCGTTCTGTGCCGTCTCACACCACAGGGACCCTCCGGATAGATACGGCAGCATCAGTGAGACAAGGTCTCTCGCTCCCTGCTTCACAGGTGACACGTTCTCAGTCCCCCGCTTCCTAGAGAAGCTTCAGTTTGGCAGAAACCCATGTGCCCCAGACAAGTTGCCCCCCACATACCTCCTCCGTTCTCGGCAGTTTCCTGGGACTCTTCATTTCCCAGATGTTTCCTCTTTTGTCGCCGTTCCATCGTACCAACTAGAAGTCTCCCTTAGAAGATGCCTCAAGAGATGTCCAACTCCTCCTCTTCCCTACAGGTTGGCCCTTCTTGGCTCTTGGGCAATCCGTTGAAATGATTCAATACAAATAAAAATGGTCAAGTCTCCTAAATGGCTGAAAAACTTGTACCACTTGGTGAACCACCAGTACTGCCTAGTGCTCACCACGGCTGTTATGTTTGCAAGGTTGCCAGGCGCACAGTGGAATTCTGCGACCTCAGTGATGACATCAGAGCATTCGGTGGACCTAGGTTGAGCACAGTGTCTGCAGTAGCACAGGCCCCATTTTCAAGAACAATTCCTTTTTCCCAGCCGAAGCTTTCCCGTGAAAGGGAAAGGTTCATACCATATCTATTATAAATTGTATCATACCATGTCTATTATAAAATTCACATTTTGATTGGAGATCTTTTAATGTCTTTTCTAGAGAGCTTTAATATGAATATTTTAAATGGTCTCCAGTTTCCCTGTGGATTATTGACATTTTAAACTCTGCACTTCAATTTTCCCTCAATACGTGTAATTTTGTCACGGCTATTTCTGTACTTAAAGATGAGGAACTATATAATTGATGTCTTGATTTTTTCCCCATCTCTTTCCAAGGTGCTGCATTTGATTGTGTCTTGCGACTGAGTGAAAAATGCTAGTCCTTGAGTCAGGACATTGGGCCCTTTAGCAAGTAACTCAACCTATCTGTGCTTCAGCTTCTGTATGTGTGATCAAGAGGCTTGGACTAGCTGACTTTTCAAATGCTGTGTTTCTTTGATTCACTCTCACTTACTGATCTGCTCCTTAAGAAGAGGGTCTGTTCTCATAAAGTAACAACAGTCTTTTCCTAACCTTAGGTTGGGCGGAGTTTATCTGTTCGTACTCAGTTTGTTAGTTATATTGCCTTCTACGTATGCTTAGCTCTAAATAATTTATATGGCTCTTGTGACAATTTTTAGATCTTCTTTTTTTCTTATTTTCTTTTACAGTTTCTAATTTGTTATCGCCAGTGTAGAGGAGCCTGATTGACTTTTAAAATTTATTGATCTTGTATGTGTGTGCCTTGTTGAACCGTCTTATTAGTTCCTGCTAGTTTATCTGTGGGTTCTTTTGGGTCTCCTAGATAAATGAGCCTATTAAATGTAAATAATGTGTTCTTTGGATAAAGTTTATTTTCTTGCATCTCTCTATATAGAAGCAATATGTTGAATTGATTTAAATATTTAAATACTTACATACCTGTTATCACAATCTAACATTCTTTATCTTATTTTCTTTCAATCAATATTATGTTTTCAAGATTTATCCACGTGAATCCATATAGATCTAGGTCTTTGATTTTTGACTGTTTGATATTATTTGATCACATGCATATAGCATCATTTATTTTCCATTCAAGCATTATTGGACAATTGGATTGTTTCCCTCCCTTCTCTAGAACAAACAACATTTCCTAGAATATCCCTGAAGATGTCTGACAGTCGAGAAGGGCCAGGCTGCCCGAAGGATTGCTACTTGCTTTTAGCCACCTTCCAACAGGCCGTCTCCAGCCAGCAATTTGAAGCACAGCTGAAATGAGAACTGCCCCAAATGTGAAGATCTTAGGAGCTTCCTAGAAGGTGGGAGGTTAATGATAGGCATCCTGCTGGGATCCCAGGGGAGTCTGAGCTGTCCTGAAGCTCATCTTCCCCCTCCACCTCTCAAGAGAAATGTGGAGGAAAGAAGACTTCAAAAACTGTGAGCAGGCAGAGGGAGAGATATTGGGGGCCGAAGCTGTAACTGAGGTCTTGGAGTGGGCTGTGAGCACGCAGAGCCTCTAGAGAGCCAGGCTCTGCCTTCTGAGAACTTCTCCCCTAAGGCTGCTCATAATTCACGTGATACCAGCCATATAGAGCCGACTTGGCCCACACTGTCACAGAAAGCCTTATCAGAATCTCTTCTTCTTCATACACTCTTGTGTCTGTTACTTGGTTATTGCCTTTGGTACTCCACTTATGTGAACCACAGTTGCCAGGGGATGGAGGACACTATTGACCCATCTTGCTCTGTGGCCTCAGTCCACAGCTTGAGGGTAAGGGAAGAGGCCAAATGAAGGTCAAGAAGGAAAGATGGAGTTTGAAGAGAAGACCTGAGTTAAGGGTGTCTTCTCAAGTCCTGATGACTGAAACGTAGCTGCAGTACCTGAAGTCCTGCTTGTTCTCAAGGCTGACCGCGGGGCTGGGTGCACTCAGTGAAGGAACCGTATACACTTAGTATTTCCTTGCTTGCTCACTCTTGCCCTCCTCTGATACACCCTCTGCAAGACTGATCTTCCCCTGAAACAACTTTCCACCTGCCACTGTCATCTCATGAACATTTGCTTCCCCTTCCTAGTGTCCCCCTAGAATGCCATTGCAGCCAATTCCTAATTTGATAATCATGCTGCTTACCATATTCTCAGCAACTTCTGATAAATTTTATTCACTTTATTCCATAGTCTTCACCCATCAATAATCTTCCTTAACTTCCTAGCTGCAGGTTAACCCATTCGGAATCATTTCTTTTTCTTTCTCTTCTTTGGCAAATCCTTTCTATCTTTTAAGGTCTTTTTCTTGTCTCTCTACCATCCTGCCTTCCTGAACTTCTTTTTTTTCCGTTTAAGTAACCTTTCAATCTCCTTCCCCAGTTTCCTCATAAACATTGAGAGTTTATTCCTCACACGTTAGACAGCGGTTTATGAATGGCCAGGCATAACGGACTCAGAATGAGTTGGCACCCCCGAGGTACCTGTCTTGCTGGGGAACCACAGGTGAAGGGCTGGCTGCTGGACACATGTTTGCATGGAGTCAGGCTGAGTGGCCTCAGGGTGTTTGCCCTGCCCTTGTGTGTGTTTCTCCCTAGTTGGTTTCCTTGTCCAGCCACCTGTGACCTCCCTCCATCCAGCCCAGGGAATCCTTCTCATCACAGGGGTAGGATGTTTCTCTCATTTTCCATCACATCCTTTCCCCAAAGTTTGGTTGTGAGTTGTTCCCATTCCAAAGACCTTTCCTCTTTGAAGAGAAAAGAGAAAATCTTGTCTCTCCTTTCCTCTCACTTCACTTCTGCTCTATTATCTCCTCCGTCCAGAATGGCCCACTGACTCACATGGGTGTAGTTCTGAAGATGGCAAGAACTGCCAGCAATTCTGAGATAATAATACGGATGGATCAGGAAAACTTGAAAACCTTTATCCCGCCACATTAAAAAAAAATTGCACTTCCAGTGTATTCAGAGTCTCAGTGTAGAAACACAAATGATAGAGAAATGGAATTACACTCAAGTTTTTCTTTCCTCCTTTCCTGATTTATTCTAATCCTCCATGCTAACATGATGAACTATTTGTTAGGTAAAGTTTCAGACATTTTCTACCCATGCACACTTGTCTTCTTTTCACATAAGAGTGTGAACTAGGTCACTTTCAACATGCTGTGATTCTGTGATTCCCTGTCTCCCACCGAGTCATCCACTGATAAAGTCATCTGTTTCACGGAGAACTATTTCCAATAGCTAATAGCCAATGTCTGTGGAGTGCTTACTCTGTGTCGGTTTCTTGTAACTACTTTACAGATCATTTGTACAACGTAGCCATGGACCAGGTACAATTATGACCCCCAAGTGACAGAAAAGGGCAGATAAGGACAAATAAATACAGAGGCCAAGTGACTTGCCCAAGACACTGGAGCAAATCAAAATCCATGCCTCTGTAATCATTTTGCTCTACTGCCTCTGTCTGGGAGGCTTGATGATTTGGCAACTAAAACCTTAAATATCATGTTCCATTTTTATATCGGTGACACAAGCGTGGGGCTGTGTTCCGGGGTAACTAACCTGACTACTTTTGAAAACCCTTATGCACCTGGATGAAAGTAAGCCAGGGACTGCAAGCTATAGATTTAAGGTTTCCTACCAACTTTTAAAAATAGCTTCTTGAATGCAATTTACGTAGTGTCAAGTCTAGGATGTAGTCCAAATAGTAACAGAAAAATGGAGATATGTAGAAAAATACTTAAAGTTGACAATATTGGGAGTGTAGTATTTTGGGGGCCAGTGTGTAGACCACAGGAAAACTTGCTGTTTCCATCCCAAAGGGAAGAGCCCTACGTTGCAACTGCCAAGGTCCCTGGGGCAGCAAGTGTGCTCACTGCTTAGTAAAGGAGCATCCTCAGTTTGATAGAATCATATGGGAGCCTTACATTTGGTTAGCAGTTCTACATTCTTGATGTAATAATATTTTCAGGGTGTGGGAGGGTATCAAGCTCTGAAAATACCCTTGGAGAGATTTGCTTATTAAGTTTGGCTTTTTCAATCTCCCTACTACTTCTTGACTAAACACCAAGCGGTTTCCTTCACTTTTCAGAACCATGTTGTTTTTCCCTTGTCTAATGAGCTTTGAAAGACTTTTGATTGAGCTATTAAGTTTGGGGAAAAATAAACATCTCTTTAAAATAAGGAAGATAATAACAATGACAAGTAGAAAAAGCTCTAAAGCAGAGAATATCCTCCATTCTAGCCAATGACTGGGAGTGGAAGGTGCGTGCTCGCTGTCCAGGACGTAGAAGTAAAAGCTGAGGAGGCGCTGAGGCATCTCCTGGATCTCTATGAGCCTCCATCATTTCTGCTGAGTAGGGTTGACAGATAAAATATAGGCTGTTTAGTTAAATATGAATGTTTGAAAAACAACGAGTACATTTTGAAGATAAGTATGCCCCAAAGAGTTCATAGGATCTACTTATACTAAAAATAATGACTTATTATTCATGTGAAGTTCAAGTTTAACTGGGTATCCTGTATTTTTATTTACTAAATCTGACAGCCCTACTGATGATCCACAATGGAGGCAGTTGAGGAGCGGTACATGCTGGCTCTCGGACAGTCAGAAATGGCTTCAGCAGATGCAGGTACAGTATGAAATTCTTTTTGGATGTAGCTCAGAAGCCATGGCCAGCCCTTGACTGCAAGTACTGCCTCGGGTTTCCCTGAGGTGGGATAAAACTTCTTCTTAATGGCCTTATGGTAAGTCTGGAAGACCATATCCACGGGGAGCCCCAAAGTCAGTTTCATCCTCACAACCATGTTTCCAATTCCTGGAATTGGCTGCATGTGACTCACAAGAGCTGAGGAGGTTTGTGGAAATTGAGAGTGTCATAGCTTGAACAATTTGTAGGTAAAGTTTTGCTGTTGTGAGAGTTTTAACAGGAGCAATGTGAAAGACTCCAGGTCCCCAGGTAGATAGAAATAATCCTGTTCTACCTGTGTGTATGTGACAAGTCTCTAATAGTTGAGAGAGCAAGTATCTGGTCTTAGAAAGAGTGATCCAAGCTTGGATGTTTCTGGTGACAAGGCAAGGTCCTGAGTTTCAAGTTCACCTTTTATGGTTGAGGAGACAATAAGGTGGTCAGAAGGGAAATAATGGAGGAGACCTTGGCTTCATCCATCGTGCAGGATTGTATATGTGGTTCTATGTAGATTGTGTTTCAAAGGTGGAGCTAGTTTACAACTATGAACATTCTCCGATGTGCTTTTTGGACCTTCATTCCCAGAACGAGAGCAGTGCCGAGGCTCTAGAAATGCCATGGATATTCTGAGCTGTCAGTGGCATTTCCCCGGTACTGTTCCCTTGGTGCCGCTCCTTGAAATGTCCAAAGGGATTATCATGTGTCTTGTGGCGGGTCCTAGCATTGTGAAAGGAAGCTGCTGCACCTGGCTCAGAGGATTTCGGATGTGGTGGGAGGAGTAGTAGTACTACGACTATAAATTGTATCACAGCATATCGATTCCATCTTGAGAGTGGGGTTGGGGGGTTATGAAGGGGGGCTTTTATTGTACTTTTATACATTGTACCCTTGAAACTAATTCAATTTTTTAAAATTAATTAATTTATTTTGGGCTGCATTGGGTCTTTGTTGCTGCTAGCGGGCATCCTCTAGTTGCAGTGAGCCGGGGCTCCTCTTGGCTGTGGTGCACGGGCTTCTCATTGCAGTGGCTTCTCTTGTTGCGGAGCATGGGCTCTAGGCATGCAGGCTTCCGTAGTCATGGCACGTGGGCTCGGTTGATGTGGCAAACGGGCTCTAGAGCGCAGGCTCAGTAGTTGTGGCGCGTGGGCTTAGTTACTCCGTGGCACGTGGGATCTTCCCAGACAAGGGCTCGAACCCATGTCCCCTGCATTCGCAGGCATATTCTTAACTACTGCTCCACCAGAGAAGCCCAATAATTCAGTTTTTTATAAAGAGAAGATTCCTAATATTATTCCAAAATTTTAAAAATATGTAGTTGGATAACACTATGAAAAATTAACTGATATATTCTTTTATTATTTCTCTTTGCTCCCTGGATTTTTTTTCCTCATCCAGTCAGCTAGGCACTGTGAGCTCACTGCATTAGGAAGGTAAAGACTCAGCAGAAATGAGGGAGAAAAAGAGAAAATTCTCAGCTTTGGAATGTTCACAACGGAGCCCACAGTAAAACAGGTGAGAATTCTGTGAACAAAAAATAAATGTCGTCTCAAATGCAAAAAAGTATTCTCTGCACCGGGAGGCAGGAGAGGGAGGGAGGGAAGGACTGAAGGAGAGAGATCAGTGTGGCCAGGGACATGGAAACTGTGCTTGAGGACGATATGCCCAGGAAGAGAATCAGAATCTGGAGAAGATTCAGCCTGCACGTGATCATTGCCTCCAGCCAGCACCCTCATCTCAGACGTTGGGAAATTCAGAGAGAGAGTGGGAGTACGTCAGGAGGGCCACGCACATAGTCTGTGTGGCAGGGGTTGTGGCTGTTCCCTATTTGTGAGGAGTCCCCAGCAATTTGCAGGCCTCTTCTGGAAAATGCTGGCGGACGTCTCTAGTGCTTATGTGAAAGCTTGTTCACAAACCTTGAAAGATACAGATGTAGATGACAGATAGATGCATAGATAGAAAAATGTCATTAAATAAAAGCTCCAGGAAAGGTTTGGAAAATGCCCTTTATTGCATAGGACGCTTCTATTGTCATATGATGTTAGACTGAGTGCCGGTCCCTTCATCCTCCTTCAGACCTCGGCATTCTGTCTGCTACTCTCCCGAGGGTCCTTTCTTCTCCCTGGAAGGGATAAAACAAATGAGGTAGAACAGGAAGAGACAAGAAGCGCTCCAAGCTCTGCTGGTCAGGGTTACCCTCCAGCATTGCCTTAATGCTCAGAGCCACACACACCACAGTGAGCTTGGCTCCAGATCAACTACCACGCAACGAAGGTTCTGGAACATTTCCATATCTCGGGGGACCTCATTTCCACGTGACTCTCTTTCATATTCCCCTTTGTCACAGAAGGCTAGGTACAGTGGTCAGGGTGAGATCTCGGCTCAGGCCCAAGGCTCTCAGACCTCAAAGTTCTGGTCCTGCAAGGGCCCCTGTCCTCTCTTGAGACCACTCCTGGCTCTCTCTGCCGAGAAGGAGCTGCTGGCAGTACGTCCTCTAAGAGTTGAGGTCCATCGTGCAGACCCTGAGAAAACTCCTAGGAAAAGGCTCCACCTTCTTGTTTACGTCAACAGAGGTCAATGCCTTTGTTAGTGCTGGGTGTGTCCCATTTGATGCAACTGCAGAGCCATTAGGTAAACCAGCACATGTGTGCGGCCCCTTCCCTTAGACTCCTCTGGGCCCTCGTGACATAGGCTCAGAAGACTGCCAGCCTCAAGCCTTACCTCTTCCAAGGGACGGCCACACCGTCTTCCAGGATCTTCTGTCCCATGAATCTCAGTTGCTGTTTGGAACTCAAAGGAGAGAAAAGACCCTGCCTGCGGGGTCTCTTTGGGCTGGGGCCTTCCCCCGTGGGCTGCTCTCCCTCATTCTCCTTTTCTTCTTGCTTCTCTTCCTCTTCCTCCTCCTCCTCCTCCTCCTCCTCCTCGTCCTCCTCCTCAGGGGTGCTCTCGGATTCCACATTGCCCATCCACTGGGCCATGTTGAGATGAAAGACACGGCAGCTGAAGCCCTGCAGGACGCCGAACTTCACGTGCTGCTGGAGGATCTCCAAGGTGTGGAAGACCCGGCAGCAGGCCATGCACCTGAAGCCGGTCTCCATGGTCAGCATCCAGTCCGCTGTCTTGGCGCTGGGTCTCTCCTCGACGGCAGGGGGCCCTGATAGGCTGCCTGGCTCTGCCCTTTCCTCATACTCTTTCTCCTCCCCAGTGGGCTCACTGTCAGACAGGAGGCTTTCGGTGGACACATCAGAAGAGGGGTCAGTGGCTACTGTGCACACATCCTCAGGAAGGGTCACTTCTTCTATCCTCAGCTGCTTTTCAGGCAACTCCAAGGGTTTCTTTGTCTTCCAGGAGACAGCGACACCCTTGTTCACTTGTACCTGCATGTAGTATATTTTCATGCCCCTTTCCTCTTTGTCTGGGTGCAGATAGATCTTACAGGGTGAAGAGGGTGAGGAGGAGACACAGTGGGATGGGGAAGCGGTCTCTCCTTCTTCCTGATCCTGGGCTAGGGGTGGTCTAGGCTGGGCAGTGTCTCGATGAAATCTCCGTATTCCTGAAAAAGGAAATTAAAATCATAATAACATGCATGGGCCCTGCCGGAAGCTGAGGGAGCAGGTGTGGTAGACGAGAGAGGGACATTGGCACGACATAGCTATGTCGTGAGCTTGGTGTCTGTTGGCCGTAGGACGGAGTGGTGTATCTGGTGTCATCTGTGGGCTTTTCATGTGCGTGGGGGGGGATACTGGAGCGGTGTCTGTATACAGGGGTGTGGAGTATGGTGGTGAGGGCTGTAGTATGTGAGGGATGTGGCTGGATGCGTGTACGACGAGGAGTGTGAGTTTGGGAATATCGGTGGTGCATTGCTTGTGGAATGGGGCTGTGGTGCAGGAGAGTACTGTGGAGCACGTGCTTGGGGTTGATGTGCACTGAGAAGTGCTGTGCCTGGAGGGCGCGTGTATGTGTGAGCTGTGTGCACCTGAGCTGGGTGGTCCTGCTCTCAGGCTGGAGGTTTATGATGCAGAACTCTGTCCTTCTCTGGAAGCAAAGGCAAAGACAAAGCCTACATTTTCCTCTGAAGATGCTTAATCTGGTCCCTCTTCCCTCCACCTCAAGCCCAGACCTTTCCGGCCCCTGCTCCTTGACTTCCCCACCATGGTGGTAGCAGTATTCACACACACACCCCCAGACTCAGCTGGCATCCACGCCCTCGGAACAGCTCAGCCATCCTGCCCAGGCTCCTCCACAGAGCCCTCATCACCTCTGATGACCCTGGATTTCCTCTCAGCCTCCCTGGGATCTGTGTGCCTCCTGCCTCACAGCCAAGCACCCCCTCACCTAAGGAGCCCCGCGCCCTTACCAGCGTAGCTGAGCTTGCGCAGAATAGAAGTACGGAAGAAGTATTTAGAGGCAGAGGAGACCTCCCCTGCCCCTGGGCTGCAGCCTTGGGCCACCACAGTGGATCCAAGCCGAGGGGGATCCTCTTGTGACTTCGAGATTCCTGAGGGCGGAATGAAAGGCTCAGGGTGGGTTCATCAGTCCTCTGTCCACAAATATTTACTGAGTGTGTGACACGTGTCAGGTGCAGTGAATACACACAGTTGAGAGTGTGGTTCCCAGTGGATCCTCCAGGATTTAATTCCAATCAATACTTATTCTCTCACTGTCTAGTTGGTAATGTAGGCCTCGGTGGTGACTGTGAGTGTGAGGGAAGAGTGAGTGATGTGTATGAGTTAAGTCTGTGGTAAGTGTGGGGTTGGCATGGGGAGCACAGTGCAGACGTGTCTATCTGTGTCTGTGGCCTTTGTGTGCATGGTTTCTGTTCACAAGTCAGGAATTCTGGGACATGTAACTTTTCCTCATTACATGGTGTGGCTTGTATTTATGGTGCGTGTTCATTCATTCATTCACCAAGATTCAGTAAGCAGCTACTCCTGTGTATCCGGCACTCTTCCAGTGTTGTAGTCTTTGGTAACGCTGCACATTCTAGTAGGGGAAGACACACACTAAACAAAACTACAATAACTATAAAGTACATCAGCTGGTGGTAAGTATATAAGGGTTGCCAGACTTAGCGAACAAGAATACAAGGCACCCAGTTAAATTTCAGTTTCAGATAAACCCAGAATAATTTTTTAGTGTAAGTATTCCCATGCAGTATTTGGCCTGACTTAGTTTTAGTGTAAGTATGGCCCATACAATATGTGGGACATACGGATACTGAAAAATTACTTGTTGTTTATCTGGAATTCAAATTGAACTGGATAGCCCATATTTTCTCTGGCAATCCTGACATGGGTTACTGAGACTGTGGTTTACTGTGGTTTGTACAAAGCGGGTCTGGCATTACTCAAGAATGTGTTATAAGTGTGGTGTGTATGACACGTGACTGGTTCTTACAGAGGTATTTAGAGATGGCTGAAGTTAGCTGTGTTTGTGCAAGAGTTGAGGAGATACATGTATATATATTGTGTGTTTGTGTGTGTGTCCTATATATATAGTGTGTGTGTCTGTATATATATCTCATCTCCAGCGTTTGGTGTTGGAGGAGAGGATTGTGATACAGGTGGGTTGTATGAGAACGTAGTACAGGAGGGATCCGTGTATATACCTCCATGTGCTGTGTGTGGTTTACTAAGGAAGTTATATGTGGGGTGTGTGATATTTTTGCTGCATCAGAGTGTACATGGGTGTATGAGTTACTGTCTCATAAAACACCCCTAACAAGAATTCTGTATACACTCTTATGTACACCGAGTGTCAGCCAGGTCCAGGCAGGGTGACAAGAATTTTACCATGCAGACTTTATATCTGGTAAGCACTCTACGCCCATTCATCTCGCTCTTCTCTGCATCACCACACACACACACACACACACACACACACAGACACACACACACACTCACACACACACACACACAGGAACATAGAGCAAAATATTCTGAATGGTCAGGGTCAGTCATTGCCTTCCCCAGCCTGTCCCAGCCACTGCCTGGAAATCTGCCTGCTGTCTAGAGCTCCATTCCCAGGGCCCATCGTACAGTCTCCAGGGCCCTGGGCCTGGCAGGAGCTACTGGGCTCTAATCTGGGGCAGAGGCCTCTAGCTGGAGCTCTGGGGTGACCACCCCTCTCCCAGGGCAAGCTACTCGCCTACATTTAATGCACGCAGGCACCACGTGGCCCGTGGCTCTCAGAGCTCCCCGCAGGACCCTGAGGAAATTTCTTACCCCCGCTCACGCGGTCTCAGTCTCTGGAAAACCCTTCCCTTCCCTTGATCTCCTTTGGGAAATTCTTCCTGTTGAAGGAATAAAACCTCCTTGCTTTCAATAGGACACCATCCCTAGACAAACAATCTTCTTTCAAAGTGCATTCCACTTGTCAAGATATTTTTCAACAGGGCCTTCAACTCATGGGGCTTCTCTTTCCACTTTGGTAAAAGAGGCCAAGCAACTCATGGGTCTCTCTCAGCATCCTTGCATCCTTCACATCCCCCACCTCATGACCGCAGGGAAAGATCCAAGAGAATAAGAGAGAAATTGGGGACTGAGAAAAGCTGCACCTCTAGGTCTGTGCAAGCAGGATGCAGCCTGCTATGAGTCCGACAAAGCTCCAGGCCCGGCTGCCCCAGGAGAGAGTCCTCAGACCAGCGGAGCTGACCTCCCATCTCCCAGGGGGCATCTGGCCGTTCTGTGCCGTCTCACACCACAGGGACCCTCCGGATAGATACGGCAGCATCAGTGAGACAAGGTCTCTCGCTCCCTGCTTCACAGGTGACACGTTCTCAGTCCCCCGCTTCCTAGAGAAGCTTCAGTTTGGCAGAAACCCATGTGCCCCAGACAAGTTGCCCCCCACATACCTCCTCCGTTCTCGGCAGTTTCCTGGGACTCTTCATTTCCCAGATGTTTCCTCTTTTGTCGCCGTTCCATCGTACCAACTAGAAGTCTCCCTTAGAAGATGCCTCAAGAGATGTCCAACTCCTCCTCTTCCCTACAGGTTGGCCCTTCTTGGCTCTTGGGCAATCCGTTGAAATGATTCAATACAAATAAAAATGGTCAAGTCTCCTAAATGGCTGAAAAACTTGTACCACTTGGTGAACCACCAGTACTGCCTAGTGCTCACCAGGGCTGTTATGTTTGCAAGGTTGCCAGGCGCACAGTGGAATTCTGTGACCTCAGTGATGACATCAGAGCATTCGGTGGGCCTAGGTTGAGCACAGTGTCTGCAGTAGCACAGGCCCCATTTTCAAGAACAATTCCTTTTTCCCAGCCGAAGCTTTCCCGTGAAAGGGAAAGGTTCATACCATATCTATTATAAATTGTATCATACCATGTCTATTATAAAATTCACATTTTGATTGGAGATCTTTTAATGTCTTTTCTAGAGAGCTTTAATATGAATATTTTAAATGGTCTCCAGTTTCCCTGTGGATTATTGACATTTTAAACTCTGCACTTCAATTTTCCCTCAATACGTGTAATTTTGTCACGGCTATTTCTGTACTTAAAGATGAGGAACTATATAATTGATGTCTTCATTTTTTCCCCATCTCTTTCCAAGGTGCTGCATTTGATTGTGTCTTGCGACTGAGTGAAAAATGCTAGTCCTTGAGTCAGGACATTGGGCCCTTTAGCAAGTAACTCAACCTATCTGTGCTTCAGCTTCTGTATGTGTGATCAAGAGGCTTGGACTAGCTGACTTTTCAAATGCTGTGTTTCTTTGATTCACTCTCACTTACTGATCTGCTCCTTAAGAAGAGGGTCTGTTCTCATAAAGTAACAACAGTCTTTTCCTAACCTTAGGTTGGGCGGAGTTTATCTGTTCGTACTCAGTTTGTTAGTTATATTGCCTTCTATGTATGCTTAGCTCTAAATAATTTATATGGCTCTTGTGACAATTTTTAGATCTTCTTTTTTTCTTATTTTCTTTTACAGTTTCTAATTTGTTATCGCCAGTGTAGAGGAGCCTGATTGACTTTTAAAATTTATTGATCTTGTATGTGTGTGCCTTGTTGAACCGTCTTATTAGTTCCTGCTAGTTTATCTGTGGGTTCTTTTGGGTCTCCTAGATAAATGAGCCTATTAAATGTAAATAATGTGATCTTTGGATAAAGTTTATTTTCTTGCATCTCTCTATATAGAAGCAATATGTTGAATTGATTTAAATATTTAAATACTTACATACCTGTTATCACAATCTAACATTCTTTATCTTATTTTCTTTCAATCAATATTATGTTTTCAAGATTTATCCACGTGAATCCATATAGATCTAGGTCTTTGATTTTTGACTGTTTGATATTATTTGATCACATGCATATAGCATCATTTATTTTCCATTCAAGCATTATTGGACAATTGGATTGTTTCCCTCCCTTCTCTAGAACAAACAACATTTCCTAGAATATCCCTGAAGATGTCTGACAGTTGAGAAGGGCCAAGCTGCCCGAAGGATTGCTACTTGCTTTTAGCCACCTTCCAACAGGCCGTCTCCAGCCAGCAATTTGAAGCACAGCTGAAATGAGAACTGTCCCAAATGTGAAGATCTTAGGAGCTTCCTAGAAAGTGGGAGGTTAATGATAGGCATCCTGCTGGGATCCCAGGGGAGTCTGAGCTGGCCTGAAGCTCATCTTCCCCCTCCACCTCTCAAGAGAAATGTGGAGGAAAGAAGACTTCAAAAACTGTGAGCAGGCAGAGGGAGAGATATTGGGGGCCGAAGCTGTAACTGAGGTCTTGGAGTGGGCTGTGAGCACGCAGAGCCTCTAGAGAGCCAGGCTCTGCCTTCTGAGAACTTCTCCCCTAAGGCTGCTCATAATTCACGTGATACCAGCCATATAGAGCCGACTTGGCCCACACTGTCACAGAAAGCCTTATCAGAATCTCTTCTTCTTCATACACTCTTGTGTCTGTTACTTGGTTATTGCCTTTGGTACTCCACTGATGTGAACCACAGTCGCCAGGGGATGGAGGACACTAGTGACCCATCTTGCTCTGTGGCCTCAGTCCACAGCTTGAGGGTAAGGGAAGAGGCCAAATGAAGGTCAAGAAGGAAAGATGGACTTTGAAGAGAAGACCTGAGTTAAGGGTGTCTTCTCAAGTCTTGATGACTGAAATGTAGCTCCAGTACCTGAAGTCCTGCTTGTTCTGAAGGCTGAGCGCGGGGCTGGGTGCACTCAGTGAAGGAACCGTATACACTTAGTATTTCCTTGCTTGCTCACACTTGCCCTCCTCTGATACACCCTCTGCAAGACTGATCTTCCCCTGAAACAACTTTCCACCTGCCACTGTCATCTCATGAACATTTGCTTCCCCTTCCTAGTGTCCCCCTAGAATGCCATTGCAGCCAATTCATAATTTGATAATCATGCTGCTTACCATATTCTCAGCAACTTCTGATAAATTTTATTCACTTTATTCCATAGTCTTCACCCATCAATAATCTTCCTTAACTTCCTAGCTGCAGGTTAACCCATTCGGAATCATTTCTTTTTCTTTCTCTTCTTTGGCAAATCCTTTCTATCTTTTAAGGTCTTTTTCTTGTCTCTCTACCATCCTGCCTTCCTGAACTTCTTTTTTTTTCCGTTTAAGTAACCTTTCAATCTCCTTCCCCAGTTTCCTCATAAACATTGAGAGTTTATTCCTCACACGTTAGACAGCGGTTTATGAATGGCCAGGCATAACGGACTCAGAATGAGTTGGCACCCCCGAGGTACCTGTCTTGCTGGGGAACCACAGGTGAAGGGCTGGCTGCTGGACACATGTTTGCATGGAGTCAGGCTGAGTGGCCTCAGGGTGTTTGCCCTGCCCTTGTGTGTGTTTCTCCCTAGTTGGTTTCCTTGTCCAGCCACCTGTGACCTCCCTCCATCCAGCCCAGGGAATCCTTCTCATCACAGGGGTAGGATGTTTGTCTCATTTTCCATCACATCCTTTCCCCAAAGTTTGGTTGTGAGTTGTTCCCATTCCAAAGACCTTTCCTCTTTGAAGAGAAAAGAGAAAATCTTGTCTCTCCTTTCCTCTCACTTCACTTCTGCTCTATTATCTCCTCCGTCCAGAATGGCCCACTGACTCACATGGGTGTAGTTCCGAAGATGGCAAGAACTGCCAGCAATTCTGAGATAATAATACGGATGGATCAGGAAAACTTGAAAACCTTTATCCCGCCACATTAAAAAAAAATTGCACTTCCAGTGTATTCAGAGTCTCAGTGTAGAAACACAAATGATAGAGAAATGGAATTACACTCAAGTTTTTCTTTCCTCCTTTCCTGATTTATTCTAATCCTCCATGCTAACATGATGAACTATTTGTTAGGTAAAGTTTCAGACATTTTCTACCCATGCACACTTTTCTTCTTTTCACATAAGAGTGTGAACTAGGTCACTTTCAACATGCTGTGATTCTGTGATTCACTGTCTCCCACCGAGTCATCCACTGATAAAGTCATCTGTTTCACGGAGAACTATTTCCAATAGCTAATAGCCAATGTCTGTGGAGTGCTTACTCTGTGTCGGTTTCTTGTAACTACTTTACAGATCATTTGTACAACGTAGCCATGGACCAGGTACAATTATGACCCCCAAGTGACAGAAAAGGGCAGATAAGTACAAATAAATACAGAGGCCAAGTGACTTGCCCAAGACACTGGAGCAAATCAAAATCCATGCCTCTGTAATCATTTTGCTCTATTGCCTCTGTCTGGGAGGCTTGATGATTTGGCAACTAAAACCTTAAATATCATGTTCCATTTTTATATCGGTGACACAAGCATGGGGCTGTGATCCGGGGTAACTAACCTGACTACTTTTGAAAACCCTTATGCACCTGGATGAAAGTAAGCCAGGGACTGCAAGCTATAGATTTAAGGTTTCCTACCAACTTTTAAAAATAGCTTCTTGAATGCAATTTATGTAGTGTCAAGTCTAGGATGTAGTCCAAATAGTAACAGAAAAATGGAGATATGTAGAAAAATACTTAAAGTTGACAAGTATTGGGAGTGTAGTATTTTGGGGGCCAGTGTGTAGACCACAGGAAAACTTGCTGTTTCCATCCCAAAGGGAAGAGCCCTACCTTGCAACTGCCAAGGTCCCTGGGGCAGCAAGTGTGCTCACTGCTTAGTAAAGAAGCATCCTCAGTTTGATAGAATCATATGGGAGCCTTACATTTGGTTAGCAGTTCTACATTCTTGATGTAATAATATTTTCAGGGTGTGGGAGGGTATCAAGCTCTGAAAATACCCTTGGAGAGATTTGCTTATTAAGTTTGGCTTTTTCAATCTCCCTACTACTTCTTGACTAAACACCAGGCGGTTTCCTTCACTTTTCAGAACCATGTTGTTTTTCCCTTGTCTAATGAGCTTTGAAAGACTTTTGATTGAGCTATTAAGTTTGGGGAAAAATAAACATCTCTTTAAAATAAGGAAGATAATAACAATGACAAGTAGAAAAAGCTCTAAAGCAGAGAATATCCTCCATTCTAGCCAATGACTGGGAGTGGAAGGTGCGTGCTCGCTGTCCAGGACGTAGAAGTAAAAGCTGAGGAGGCGCTGAGGCGTCTCCTGGATCTCTATGAGCCTCCATCATTTCTGCTGAGTAGGGTTGACAGATAAAATATAGGCTGTTTAGTTAAATATGAATGTTTGAAAAACAACGAGTACATTTTGAAGATAAGTATGCCCCAAATAGTTCATAGGATCTACTTATACTAAAAATAATGACTTATTATTCATGTGAAGTTCAAGTTTAACTGGGTATCCTGTATTTTTATTTACTAAATCTGACAGCCCTACTGATGATCCACAATGGAGGCAGTTGAGGAGCGGTACATGCTGGCTCTCGGACAGTCAGAAATGGCTTCAGCAGATCCAGGTACAGTATGAAATTCTTTTTGGATGTAGCTCAGAAGCCATGGCCAGCCCTTGACTGAAAGTACTGCCTCGGGTTTCCCTGAGGTGGGATAAACCTTCCTCTTAATGGCCTTTTGGTAAGTCTGGAAGACCATAACCAAGGGGAGCCCCAAAGTCAGTTTCATCCTCACAACCATGTTTCCAATTCCTGGAATTGGCTGCATGTGACTCACAAGAGCTGAGGAGGTTTGTGGAAATTGGGAGTGTCATAGCTTGAACCCTTTGTAGGTAAAGTTTTGCTGTTGTGAGAGTTTTAACAGGAGCAATGTGAAAGACTCCACGTCCCCAGGTAGATAGAAATAATCCTGTTCTACCTGTGTGTATGTGACAAGTCTCTAATAGTTCAGAGAGCAAGTATCTGGTCTTAGAAAGACTGAACCAAGCTTGGATGTTTCTGGTGACAAGGCAAGGTCCTGAGTTTCAAGTTCACCTTTTATGGTTGAGGAGACAATAAGGTGGTCAGAAGGGAAATAATGGAGGAGACCTTGGCTTCATCCATCGTGCAGGCTTGTATATGTGGTTCTATGTAGATTGTGTTTCAAAGGTGGAGCTAGTTTACAACTATGAACATTCTCCGATGTGCTTTTTGGACCTTCATTCCCAGAGCGAGAGCAGTGCCGAGGCTCTAGAAATGCCATGGATATTCTGAGCTGTCAGTGGCATTTCCCCGGTACTGTTCCCTTGGTGCCGCTCCTTGAAATGTCCAAAGGGATTATCATGTGTCCTGTGGCGGGTCCTAGCATTGTGAAAGGAAGCTGCTGCACCTGGCTCAGAGGATTTCGGATGTGGTGGGAGGAGTAGTAGTACTACGACTATAAATTGTATCACAGCATATCTATTCCATCTTGAGAGTGGGGTTGGGGGGTTATGAAGGGGGGCTTTTATTGTACTTTTATACATTGTACCCTTGAAACTAATTCAATTTTTTAAAATTAATTAATTTATTTTGGGCTGCATTGGGTCTTTGTTGCTGCTAGCGGGCGTCCTCTAGTTGCAGTGAGCCGGGGCTCCTCTTGGCTGTGGTGCACGGGCTTCTCATTGCAGTGGCTTCTCTTGTTGCGGAGCATGGGCTCTAGGCACGCAGGCTTCCGTAGTCGTGGCACGTGGGCTCGGTTGATGTGGCACACGGGCTCTAGAGCGCAGGCTCAGTAGTTGTGGCGCGTGGGCTTAGTTACTCCGTGGCACGTGGGATCTTCCCAGACAAGGGCTCGAACCCATGTCCCCTGCATTCGCAGGCATATTCTTAACTACTGCTCCACCAGAGAAGCCCAATAATTCAGTTTTTTATAAAGAGAAGATTCCTAATATTATTCCAAAATTTTAAAAATATGTAGTTGGATAACACTATGAAAAATTAACTGATATATTCTTTTATTATTTCTCTTTGCTCCCTGGATTTTTTTTCCTCATCCAGTCAGCTAGGCACTGTGAGCTCACTGCATTAGGAAGGTAAAGACTCAGCAGAAATGAGGGAGAAAAAGAGAAAATTCTCAGCTTTGGAATGTTCACAACGGAGGCCACAGTAAAACAGGTGAGAATTCTGTGAACAAAAAATAAATGTCGTTTCAAATGCAAAAAAGTATTCTCTGCACTGGGAGGCAGGAGAGGGAGGGAGGGAAGGACTGAAGGAGAGAGATCAGTGTGGCCAGGGACATGGAAACTGTGCTTGAGGACGATATGCCCAGGAAGAGAATCAGAATCTGGAGAAGATTCAGCCTGCACGTGATCATTGCCTCCAGCCAGCACCCTCATCTCAGACGTTGGGAAATTCAGAGAGAGAGTGGGAGTACGTCAGGAGGGCCACGCGCATAGTCTGTGTGGCAGGGGTTGTGGCTGTTCCCTATTTGTGAGGAGTCCCCAGCAATTTGCAGGCCTCTTCTGGAAAATGCTGGCGGACGTCTCTAGTGCTTATGTGAAAGCTTGTTCACAAACCTTGAAAGATACAGATGTAGATGACAGATAGATGCATAGATAGAAAAATGTCATTAAATAAAAGCTCCAGGAAAGGTTTGGAAAATGCCCTTTATTGCATAGGACGCTTCTATTGTCATATGATGTTAGACTGAGTGCCGGTCCCTTCATCCTCCTTCAGACCATGGCATTCTGTCTGCTACTCTCCCGAGGGTCCTTTCTTCTCCCTGGAAGGGATAAAGCAAATGAGGTAGAACAGGAAGAGACAAGAAGCGCTCCAAGCTCTGCTGGTCAGGGTTACCCTCCAGCATTGCCTTAATGCTCAGAGCCACACACCCCACAGTGAGCTTGGCTCCAGATCAACTACCACGCAACGAAGGTTCTGGAACATTTCCATATCTCGGGGGACCTCATTTCCACGTGACTCTCTTTCATATTCCCCTTTGTCACAGAAGGCTAGGTACAGTGGTCAGGGTGAGATCTCGGCTCAGGCCCAAGGCTCTCAGACCTCAAAGTTCTGGTCCTGCAAGGGCCCCTGTCCTCTCTTGAGACCACTCCTGGCTCTCTCTGCCGAGAAGGAGCTGCTGGCAGTACGTCCTCTAAGAGTTGAGGTCCATCGTGCAGACCCTGAGAAAACTCCTAGGAAAAGGCTCCACCTTCTTGTTTACGTCAACAGAGGTCAATGCCTTTGTTAGTGCTGGGTGTGTCCCATTTGATGCAACTGCAGAGCCATTAGGTAAACCAGCACATGTGTGCGGCCCCTTCCCTTAGACTCCTCTGGGCCCTCGTGACATAGGCTCAGAAGACTGCCAGCCTCAAGCCTTACCTCTTCCAAGGGACGGCCACACCGTCTTCCAGGATCTTCTGTCCCATGAATCTCAGTTGCTGTTTGGAACTCAAAGGAGAGAAAAGACCCTGCCTGCGGGGTCTCTTTGGGCTGGGGCCTTCCCCCGTGGGCTGCTCTCCCTCATTCTCCTTTTCTTCTTGCTTCTCTTCCTCTTCCTCCTCCTCCTCCTCCTCCTCCTCGTTCTCCTCCTCCTCCTCCTCGTCCTCCTCCTCAGGGGTGCTCTCGGATTCCACATTGCCCATCCACTGGGCCATGTTGAGATGAAAGACACGGCAGCTGAAGCCCTGCAGGACGCCGAACTTCACGTGCTGCTGGAGGATCTCCAAGGTGTGGAAGACCCGGCAGCAGGCCATGCACCTGAAGCCGGTCTCCATGGTCAGCATCCAGTCCGCTGTCTTGGCGCTGGGTCTCTCCTCGACGGCAGGGGGCCCTGATGGGCTGCCTGGCTCTGCCCTTTCCTCATACTCTTTCTCCTCCCCAGTGGGCTCACTGTCAGACAGGAGGCTTTCGGTGGACACATCAGAAGAGGGGTCAGTGGCTACTGCGCACACATCCTCAGGAAGGGTCACTTCTTCTATCCTCAGCTGCTTTTCAGGCAACTCCAAGGGTTTCTTTGTCTTCCAGGAGACAGCGACACCCTTGTTCACTTGTACCTGCATGTAGTATATTTTCATGCCCCTTTCCTCTTTGTCTGGGTGCAGATAGATCTTACAGGGTGAAGAGGGTGAGGAGGAGACACAGTGGGATGGGGAAGCGGTCTCTCCTTCTTCCTGATCCTGGGCTAGGGGTGGTCTAGGCTGGGCAGTGTCTCGATGAAATCTCCGTATTCCTGAAAAAGGAAATTAAAATCATAATAACATGCATGGGCCCTGCCGGAAGCTGAGGGAGCAGGTGTGGTAGACGAGAGAGGGACATTGGCACGACATAGCTATGTCGTGAGCTTGGTGTCTGTTGGCCGTAGGACGGAGTGGTGTATCTGGTGTCATCTGTGGGCTTTTCCTGTGCGTGGGGGGGGATACTGGAGCGGTGTCTGTATACAGGGGTGTGGAGTATGGTGGTGAGGGCTGTAGTATGTGAGGGATGCGGCTGGATGCGTGTACGACGAGGAGTGTGAGTTTGGGAATATCGGTGGTGCATTCCTTGTGGAATGGGGCTGTGGTGCAGGAGAGTACTGTGGAGCACGTGCTTGGGGTTGATGTGCACTGAGAAGGGGTGTGCCTGGAGGGCGCGTGTATGTGTGAGCTGTGTGCACCTGAGCTGGATGGTCCTGCTCTCAGGCTGGAGGTTTATGATGCAGAACTCTGTCCTTCTCTGGAAGCAAAGGCAAAGACAAAGCCTACATTTTCCTCTGAAGATGCTTAATCTGGTCCCTCTTCCCTCCACCTCAAGCCCAGACCTTTCCGGCCCCTGCTCCTTGACTTCCCCACCATGGTGGTAGCAGTATTCACACACACACCCCCAGACTCAGCTGGCATCCACGCCCTCGGAACAGCTCAGCCATCCTGCCCAGGCTCCTCCACAGAGCCCTCATCACCTCTGATGACCCTGGATTTCCTCTCAGCCTCCCTGGGATCTGTGTGCCTCCTGCCTCACAGCCAAGCACCCCCTCACCTAAGGAGCCCCGCGCCCTTACCAGCGTAGCTGAGCTTGCGCAGAATAGAAGTACGGAAGAAGTATTTAGAGGCAGAGGAGACCTCCCCTGCCCTTGGGCTGCAGCCTTGGGCCACCACAGTGGATCCAAGCCGAGGGGGATCCTCTTGTGACTTCGAGATTCCTGAGGGCGGAATGAAAGGCTCAGGGTGGGTTCATCAGTCCTCTGTCCACAAATATTTACTGAGTGTGTGACACGTGTCAGGTGCAGTGAATACACACAGTTGAGAGTGTGGTTCCCAGTGGATCCTCCAGGATTTAATTCCAATCAATACTTATTCTCTCACTGTCTAGTTGGTAATGTAGGCCTCGGTGGTGACTGTGAGTGTGTGGGAAGAGTGAGTGATGTGTATCAGTTAAGTCTGTGGTAAGTGTGGGGTTGGCATGGGGAGCACAGTGCAGACGTGTCTATCTGTGTCTGTGGCCTTTGTGTGCATGGTTTCTGTTCACAAGTCAGGAATTCTGGGACATGTAACTTTTCCTCATTACATGGTGTGGCTTGTATTTATGGTGCGTGTTCATTCATTCATTCACCAAGATTCAGTAAGCAGCTACTCCTGTGTATCCGGCACTCTTCCAGTGTTGTAGTCTTTGGTAACGCTGCACATTCTAGTAGGGGAAGACACACACTAAACAAAACTACAATAACTATATAATACATCAGCTGGTGGTAAGTATATAAGGGTTGCCAGACTTAGCGAACAAGAATACAAGGCACCCAGTTAAATTTCAGTTTCAGATAAACCCAGAATAATTTTTTAGTGTAAGTATTCCCATGCAGTATTTGGCCTGACTTAGTTTTAGTGTAAGTATGGCCCATACAATATGTGGGACATACGGATACTGAAAAATTACTTGTTGTTTATCTGGAATTCAAATTGAACTGGATAGCCCATATTTTCTCTGGCAATCCTGACATGGGTTACTGAGACTGTGGTTTACTGTGGTTTGTACAAAGCGGGTCTGGCATTACTCAAGAATGTGTTATAAGTGTGGTGTGTATGACACGTGACTGGTTCTTACAGAGGTATTTAGAGATGGCTGAAGTTAGCTGTGTTTGTGCAAGAGTTGAGGAGATACATGTATATATATTGTGTGTTTGTGTGTGTGTCCTATATATATAGTGTGTGTGTCTGTATATATATCTCATCTCCAGCGTTTGGTGTTGGAGGAGAGGATTGTGATACAGGTGGGTTGTATGAGAACGTAGTACAGGAGGGATCCGTGTATATACCTCCATGTGCTGTGTGTGGTTTACTAAGGAAGTTATATGTGGGGTGTGTGATATTTTTGCTGCATCAGAGTGTACATGGGTGTATGAGTTACTGTCTCATAAAACACCCCTAACAAGAATTCTGTATACACTCTTATGTACACCGAGTGTCAGCCAGGTCCAGGCAGGGTGACAAGAATTTTACCATGCAGACTTTATATCTGGTAAGCACTCTACGCCCATTCATCTCGCTCTTCTCTGCATCACCCCACACACACACAGACACACACACACACACACACAGACACACACACACACTCACACACACACACACACACAGGAACATAGAGCAAAATATTCTGAATGGTCAGGGTCAGTCATTGCCTTCCCCAGCCTGTCCCAGCCACTGCCTGGAAATCTGCCTGCTGTCTAGAGCTCCATTCCCAGGGCCCATCCTACAGTCTCCAGGGCCCTGGGCCTGGCAGGAGCTACTGGGCTCTAATCTGGGGCAGAGGCCTCTAGCTGGAGCTCTGGGGTGACCACCCCTCTCCCAGGGCAAGCTACTCGCCTACATTTCATGCACGCAGGCACCACGTGGCCCGTGGCTCTCAGAGCTCCCCGCAGGACCCTGAGGACATTTCTCACCCCCGCTCACGTGGTCTCAGTCTCTGGAAAACCCTTCCCTTCCCTTGATCTCCTTTGGGAAATTCTTCCTGTTGAAGGAATAAAACCTCCTTGCTTTCAATAGGACACCATCCCTAGACAAACAATCTTCTTTCAAAGTGCATTCCACTTGTCAAGATATTTTTCAACAGGGCCTTCAACTCATGGGGCTTCTCTTTCCACTTTGGTAAAAGAGGCCAAGCAACTCATGGGTCTCTCTCAGCATCCTTGCATCCTTCACATCCCCCACCTCATGACCGCAGGGAAAGATCCAAGAGAATAAGAGAGAAATTGGGGACTGAGAAAAGCTGCACCTCTAGGTCTGTGCAAGCAGGATGCAGCCTGCTATGAGTCCGACAAAGCTCCAGGCCCGGCTGCCCCAGGAGAGAGTCCTCAGACCAGCGGAGCTGACCTCCCATCTCCCAGGGGGCATCTGGCCGTTCTGTGCCGTCTCACACCACAGGGACCCTCCGGATAGATACGGCAGCATCAGTGAGACAAGGTCTCTCGCTCCCTGCTTCACAGGTGACACGTTCTCAGTCCCCCGCTTCCTAGAGAAGCTTCAGTTTGGCAGAAACCCATGTGCCCCAGACAAGTTGCCCCCCACATACCTCCTCCCTTCTCGGCAGTTTCCTGGGACTCTTCATTTCCCAGATGTTTCCTCTTTTGTCGCCGTTCCATCGTACCAACTAGAAGTCTCCCTTAGAAGATGCCTCAAGAGATGTCCAACTCCTCCTCTTCCCTACAGGTTGGCCCTTCTTGGCTCTTGGGCAATCCGTTGAAATGATTCAATACAAATAAAAATGGTCAAGTCTCCTAAATGGCTGAAAAACTTGTACCACTTGGTGAACCACCAGTACTGCCTAGTGCTCACCAGGGCTGTTATGTTTGCAAGGTTGCCAGGCGCACAGTGGAATTCTGTGACCTCAGTGATGACATCAGAGCATTCGGTGGGCCTAGGTTGAGCACAGTGTCTGCAGTAGCACAGGCCCCATTTTCAAGAACAATTCCTTTTTCCCAGCCGAAGCTTTCCCGTGAAAGGGAAAGGTTCATACCATATCTATTATAAATTGTATCATACCATGTCTATTATAAAATTCACATTTTGATTGGAGATCTTTTAATGTCTTTTCTAGAGAGCTTTAATATGAATATTTTAAATGGTCTCCAGTTTCCCTGTGGATTATTGACATTTTAAACTCTGCACTTCAATTTTCCCTCAATACGTGTAATTTTGTCACGGCTATTTCTGTACTTAAAGATGAGGAACTATATAATTGATGTCTTCATTTTTTCCCCATCTCTTTCCAAGGTGCTGCATTTGATTATGTCTTGCGACTGAGTGAAAAATGCTAGTCCTTGAGTCAGGACATTGGGCCCTTTAGCAAGTAACTCAACCTATCTGTGCTTCAGCTTCTGTATGTGTGATCAAGAGGCTTGGACTAGCTGACTTTTCAAATGCTGTGTTTCTTTGATTCACTCTCACTTACTGATCTGCTCCTTAAGAAGAGGGTCTGTTCTCATAAAGTAACAACAGTCTTTTCCTAACCTTAGGTTGGGCGGAGTTTATCTGTTCGTACTCAGTTTGTTAGTTATATTGCCTTCTACGTATGCTTAGCTCTAAATAATTTATATGGCTCTTGTGACAATTTTTAGATCTTCTTTTTTTCTTATTTTCTTTTACAGTTTCTAATTTGTTATCGCCAGTGTAGAGGAGCCTGATTGACTTTTAAAATTTATTGATCTTGTATGTGTGTGCCTTGTTGAACCGTCTTATTAGTTCCTGCTAGTTTATCTGTGGGTTCTTTTGGGTCTCCTAGATAAATGAGCCTATTAAATGTAAATAATGTGATCTTTGGATAAAGTTTATTTTCTTGCATCTCTCTATATAGAAGCAATATGTTGAATTGATTTAAATATTTAAATACTTACATACCTGTTATCACAATCTAACATTCTTTATCTTATTTTCTTTCAATCAATATTATGTTTTCAAGATTTATCCACGTGAATCCATATAGATCTAGGTCTTTGATTTTTGACTGTTTGATATTATTTGATCACATGCATATAGCATCATTTATTTTCCATTCAAGCATTATTGGACAATTGGATTGTTTCCCTCCCTTCTCTAGAACAAACAACATTTCCTAGAATATCCCTGAAGATGTCTGACAGTTGAGAAGGGCCAGGCTGCCCGAAGGATTGCTACTTGCTTTTAGCCACCTTCCAACAGGCCGTCTCCAGCCAGCAATTTGAAGCACAGCTGAAATGAGAACTGTCCCAAATGTGAAGATCTTAGGAGCTTCCTAGAAAGTGGGAGGTTAATGATAGGCATCCTGCTGGGATCCCAGGGGAGTCTGAGCTGGCCTGAAGCTCATCTTCCCCCTCCACCTCTCAAGAGAAATGTGGAGGAAAGAAGACTTCAAAAACTGTGAGCAGGCAGAGGGAGAGATATTGGGGGCTGAAGCTGTAACTGAGGTCTTGGAGTGGGCTGTGAGCACGCAGAGCCTCTAGAGAGCCAGGCTCTGCCTTCTGAGAACTTCTCCCCTAAGGCTGCTCATAATTCACGTGATACCAGCCATATAGAGCCGACTTGGCCCACACTGTCACAGAAAGCCTTATCAGAATCTCTTCTTCTTCATACACTCTTGTGTCTCTTACTTGGTTATTGCCTTTGGTACTCCACTGATGTGAACCACAGTCGCCAGGGGATGGAGGACACTAGTGACCCATCTTGCTCTGTGGCCTCAGTCCACAGCTTGAGGGTAAGGGAAGAGGCCAAATGAAGGTCAAGAAGGAAAGATGGACTTTGAAGAGAAGACCTGAGTTAAGGGTGTCTTCTCAAGTCTTGATGACTGAAATGTAGCTCCAGTACCTGAAGTCCTGCTTGTTCTGAAGGCTGAGCGCGGGGCTGGGTGCACTCAGTGAAGGAACCGTATACACTTAGTATTTCCTTGCTTGCTCACACTTGCCCTCCTCTGATACACCCTCTGCAAGACTGATCTTCCCCTGAAACAACTTTCCACCTGCCACTGTCATCTCATGAACATTTGCTTCCCCTTCCTAGTGTCCCCCTAGAATGCCATTGCAGCCAATTCATAATTTGATAATCATGCTGCTTACCATATTCTCAGCAACTTCTGATAAATTTTATTCACTTTATTCCATAGTCTTCACCCATCAATAATCTTCCTTAACTTCCTAGCTGCAGGTTAACCCATTCGGAATCATTTCTTTTTCTTTCTCTTCTTTGGCAAATCCTTTCTATCTTTTAAGGTCTTTTTCTTGTCTCTCTACCATCCTGCCTTCCTGAACTTCTTTTTTTTTCCGTTTAAGTAACCTTTCAATCTCCTTCCCCAGTTTCCTCATAAACATTGAGAGTTTATTCCTCACACGTTAGACAGCGGTTTATGAATGACCAGGCATAACGGACTCAGAATGAGTTGGCACCCCCGAGGTACCTGTCTTGCTGGGGAACCACAGGTGAAGGGCTGGCTGCTGGACACATGTTTGCATGGAGTCAGGCTGAGTGGCCTCAGGGTGTTTGCCCTGCCCTTGTGTGTGTTTCTCCCTAGTTGGTTTCCTTGTCCAGCCACCTGTGACCTCCCTCCATCCAGCCCAGGGAATCCTTCTCATCACAGGGGTAGGATGTTTGTCTCATTTTCCATCACATCCTTTCCCCAAAGTTTGGTTGTGAGTTGTTCCCATTCCAAAGACCTTTCCTCTTTGAAGAGAAAAGAGAAAATCTTGTCTCTCCTTTCCTCTCACTTCACTTCTGCTCTATTATCTCCTCCGTCCAGAATGGCCCACTGACTCACATGGGTGTAGTTCCGAAGATGGCAAGAACTGCCAGCAATTCTGAGATAATAATACGGATGGATCAGGAAAACTTGAAAACCTTTATCCCGCCACATTAAAAAAATTTGCACTTCCAGTGTATTCAGAGTCTCAGTGTAGAAACACAAATGATAGAGAAATGGAATTACACTCAAGTTTTTCTTTCCTCCTTTCCTGATTTATTCTAATCCTCCATGCTAACATGATGAACTATTTGTTAGGTAAAGTTTCAGACATTTTCTACCCATGCACACTTTTCTTCTTTTCACATAAGAGTGTGAACTAGGTCACTTTCAACATGCTGTGATTCTGTGATTCACTGTCTCCCACCGAGTCATCCACTGATAAAGTCATCTGTTTCACGGAGAACTATTTCCAATAGCTAATAGCCAATGTCTGTGGAGTGCTTACTCTGTGTCGGTTTCTTGTAACTACTTTACAGATCATTTGTACAACGTAGCCATGGACCAGGTACAATTATGACCCCCAAGTGACAGAAAAGGGCAGATAAGTACAAATAAATACAGAGGCCAAGTGACTTGCCCAAGACACTGGAGCAAATCAAAATCCATGCCTCTGTAATCATTTTGCTCTATTGCCTCTGTCTGGGAGGCTTGATGATTTGGCAACTAAAACCTTAAATATCATGTTCCATTTTTATATCGGTGACACAAGCATGGGGCTGTGATCCGGGGTAACTAACCTGACTACTTTTGAAAACCCTTATGCACCTGGATGAAAGTAAGCCAGGGACTGCAAGCTATAGATTTAAGGTTTCCTACCAACTTTTAAAAATAGCTTCTTGAATGCAATTTATGTAGTGTCAAGTCTAGGATGTAGTCCAAATAGTAACAGAAAAATGGAGATATGTAGAAAAATACTTAAAGTTGACAAGTATTGGGAGTGTAGTATTTTGGGGGCCAGTGTGTAGACCACAGGAAAACTTGCTGTTTCCATCCCAAAGGGAAGAGCCCTACCTTGCAACTGCCAAGGTCCCTGGGGCAGCAAGTGTGCTCACTGCTTAGTAAAGAAGCATCCTCAGTTTGATAGAATCATATGGGAGCCTTACATTTGGTTAGCAGTTCTACATTCTTGATGTAATAATATTTTCAGGGTGTGGGAGGGTATCAAGCTCTGAAAATACCCTTGGAGAGATTTGCTTATTAAGTTTGGCTTTTTCAATCTCCCTACTACTTCTTGACTAAACACCAGGCGGTTTCCTTCACTTTTCAGAACCATGTTGTTTTTCCCTTGTCTAATGAGCTTTGAAAGACTTTTGATTGAGCTATTAAGTTTGGGGAAAAATAAACATCTCTTTAAAATAAGGAAGATAATAACAATGACAAGTAGAAAAAGCTCTAAAGCAGAGAATATCCTCCATTCTAGCCAATGACTGGGAGTGGAAGGTGCGTGCTCGCTGTCCAGGACGTAGAAGTAAAAGCTGAGGAGGCGCTGAGGCGTCTCCTGGATCTCTATGAGCCTCCATCATTTCTGCTGAGTAGGGTTGACAGATAAAATATAGGCTGTTTAGTTAAATATGAATGTTTGAAAAACAACGAGTACATTTTGAAGATAAGTATGCCCCAAAGAGTTCATAGGATCTACTTATACTAAAAATAATGACTTATTATTCATGTGAAGTTCAAGTTTAACTGGGTATCCTGTATTTTTATTTACTAAATCTGACAGCCCTACTGATGATCCACAATGGAGGCAGTTGAGGAGCGGTACATGCTGGCTCTCGGACAGTCAGAAATGGCTTCAGCAGATCCAGGTACAGTATGAAATTCTTTTTGGATGTAGCTCAGAAGCCATGGCCAGCCCTTGACTGCAAGTACTGCCTCGGGTTTCCCTGAGGTGGGATAAACCTTCCTCTTAATGGCCTTTTGGTAAGTCTGGAAGACCATAACCAAGGGGAGCCCCAAAGTCAGTTTCATCCTCACAACCATGTTTCCAATTCCTGGAATTGGCTGCATGTGACTCACAAGAGCTGAGGAGGTTTGTGGAAATTGGGAGTGTCATAGCTTGAACCCTTTGTAGGTAAAGTTTTGCTGTTGTGAGAGTTTTAACAGGAGCAATGTGAAAGACTCCACGTCCCCAGGTAGATAGAAATAATCCTGTTCTACCTGTGTGTATGTGACAAGTCTCTAATAGTTCAGAGAGCAAGTATCTGGTCTTAGAAAGACTGAACCAAGCTTGGATGTTTCTGGTGACAAGGCAAGGTCCTGAGTTTCAAGTTCACCTTTCATGGTTGAGGAGACAATAAGGTGGTCAGAAGGGAAATCATGGAGGAGACCTTGGCTTCATCCATCGTGCAGGCTTGTATATGTGGTTCTATGTAGATTGTGTTTCAAAGGTGGAGCTAGTTTACAACTATGAACATTCTCCGATGTGCTTTTTGGACCTTCATTCCCAGAGCGAGAGCAGTGCCGAGGCTCTAGAAATGCCATGGATATTCTGAGCTGTCAGTGGCATTTCCCCGGTACTGTTCCCTTGGTGCCGCTCCTTGAAATGTCCAAAGGGATTATCATGTGTCCTGTGGCGGGTCCTAGCATTGTGAAAGGAAGCTGCTGCACCTGGCTCAGAGGATTTCGGATGTGGTGGGAGGAGTAGTAGTACTACGACTATAAATTGTATCACAGCATATCTATTCCATCTTGAGAGTGGGGTTGGGGGGTTATGAAGGGGGGCTTTTATTGTACTTTTATACATTGTACCCTTGAAACTAATTCAATTTTTTAAAATTAATTAATTTATTTGGGGCTGCATTGGGTCTTTGTTGCTGCTAGCGGGCGTCCTCTAGTTGCAGTGAGCCGGGGCTCCTCTTGGCTGTGGTGCACGGGCTTCTCATTGCAGTGGCTTCTCTTGTTGCGGAGCATGGGCTCTAGGCACGCAGGCTTCCGTAGTCGTGGCACGTGGGCTCGGTTGATGTGGCACACGGGCTCTAGAGCGCAGGCTCAGTAGTTGTGGCGCGTGGGCTTAGTTACTACGTGGCACGTGGGATCTTCCCAGACAAGGGCTCGAACCCATGTCCCCTGCATTCGCAGGCATATTCTTAACTACTGCTCCACCAGAGAAGCCCAATAATTCAGTTTTTTATAAAGAGAAGATTCCTAATATTATTCCAAAATTTTAAAAATATGTAGTTGGATAACACTATGAAAAATTAACTGATATATTCTTTTATTATTTCTCTTTGCTCCCTGGATTTTTTTTCCTCATCCAGTCAGCTAGGCACTGTGAGCTCACTGCATTAGGAAGGTAAAGACTCAGCAGAAATGAGGGAGAAAAAGAGAAAATTCTCAGCTTTGGAATGTTCACAACGGAGGCCACAGTAAAACAGGTGAGAATTCTGTGAACAAAAAATAAATGTCGTTTCAAATGCAAAAAAGTATTCTCTGCACTGGGAGGCAGGAGAGGGAGGGAGGGAAGGACTGAAGGAGAGAGATCAGTGTGGCCAGGGACATGGAAACTGTGCTTGAGGACGATATGCCCAGGAAGAGAATCAGAATCTGGAGAAGATTCAGCCTGCACGTGATCATTGCCTCCAGCCAGCACCCTCATCTCAGACGTTGGGAAATTCAGAGAGAGAGTGGGAGTACGTCAGGAGGGCCACGCGCAGAGTCTGTGTGGCAGGGGTTGTGGCCGTTCCCTATTTGTGAGGAGTCCCCAGCAATTTGCAGGCCTCTTCTGGAAAATGCTGGCAGATGTCTCTAGTGCTTATGTGAAAGCTTGTTCACAAACCTTGAAAGATACAGATGTAGATGACAGATAGATGCATAGATAGAAAAATGTCATTAAATAAAAGCTCCAGGAAAGGTTTGGAAAATGCCCTTTATTGCATAGGACGCTTCCATTGTCATATGATGTTAGACTGAGTGCCGGTCCCTTCATCCTCCTTCAGACCACGGCATTCTGTCTGCTACTCTCCCGAGGGTCCTTTCTTCTCCCTGGAAGGGATAAAACAAATGAGGTAGAACAGGAAGAGACAAGAAGCACTCCAAGCTCTGCTGGTCAGGGTTACCCTCCAGCATTGCCTTAATGCTCAGAGCCACACACACCACAGTGAGCTTGGCTCCAGATCAACTACCACGCAACGAAGGTTCTGGAATATTTCCATATCTCGGGGGACCTCATTTCCACGTGACTCTCTTTCATATTCCCCTTTGTCACAGAAGGCTAGGTACAGTGGTCAGGGTGAGATCTCGGCTCAGGCCCAAGGCTCTCAGACCTCAAAGTTCTGGTCCTGCGAGGGCCCCTTTCCTCTCTTGAGACCACTCCTGGCTCTCTCTGCCGAGAAGGAGCTGCTGGCAGTACGTCCTCTAAGAGTTGAGGTCCATCGTGCAGACCCTGAGAAAACTCCTAGGAAAAGGCTCCACCTTCTTGTTTACGTCAACAGAGGTCAATGCCTTTGTTAGTGCTGGGTGTGTCCCATTTGATGCAACTGCAGAGCCATTAGGTAAACCAGCACATGTGTGCGGCCCCTTCCCTTAGACTCCTCTGGGCCCTCGTGACATAGGCTCAGAAGACTGCCAGCCTCAAGCCTTACCTCTTCCAAGGGACGGCCACACCGTCTTCCAGGATCTTCTGTCCCATGAATCTCAGTTGCTGTTTGGAACTCAAAGGAGAGAAAAGACCCTGCCTGCGGGGTCTCTTTGGGCTGGGGCCTTCCCCCGTGGGCTGCTCTCCCTCATTCTCCTTTTCTTCTTGCTTCTCTTCCTCTTCCTCCTCCTCCTCCTCCTCCTCCTCGTTCTCCTCCTCCTCCTCCTCGTCCTCCTCCTCAGGGGTGCTCTCGGATTCCACATTGCCCATCCACTGGGCCATGTTGAGATGAAAGACACGGCAGCTGAAGCCCTGCAGGACGCCGAACTTCACGTGCTGCTGGAGGATCTCCAAGGTGTGGAAGACCCGGCAGCAGGCCATGCACCTGAAGCCGGTCTCCATGGTCAGCATCCAGTCCGCTGTCTTGGCGCTGGGTCTCTCCTCGACGGCAGGGGGCCCTGATGGGCTGCCTGGCTCTGCCCTTTCCTCATACTCTTTCTCCTCCCCAGTGGGCTCACTGTCAGACAGGAGGCTTTCGGTGGACACATCAGAAGAGGGGTCAGTGGCTACTGCGCACACATCCTCAGGAAGGGTCTCTTCTTCTATCCTCAGCTGCTTTTCAGGCAACTCCAAGGGTTTCTTTGTCTTCCAGGAGACAGCGACACCCTTGTTCACTTGTACCTGCATGTAGTATATTTTCATGCCCCTTTCCTCTTTGTCTGGGTGCAGATAGTTCTTACAGGGTGAAGAGGGTGAGGAGGAGACACAGTGTGATGGGGAAGCGGTCTCTCCTTCTTCCTGATCCTGGGCTAGGGGTGGTCTAGGCTGGGCAGTGTCTCGATGAAATCTCCGGATTCCTGAAAAAGGAAATTAAAATCATAATAACATGCATGGGCCCTGCCGGAAGCTGAGGGAGCAGGTGTGGTAGACGAGAGAGGGACATTGGCACGACATAGCTATGTCGTGAGCTTGGTGTCTGTTGGCCGTAGGACGGAGTGGTGTATCTGGTGTCATCTGTGGGCTTTTCATGTGCGTGGGGGGGGATACTGGAGCGGTGTCTGTATACAGGGGTGTGGAGTATGGTGGTGAGGGCTGTAGTATGTGAGGGATGCGGCTGGATGCGTGTACGACGAGGAGTGTGAGTTTGGGAATATCGGTGGTGCATTCCTTGTGGAATGGGGCTGTGGTGCAGGAGAGTACTGTGGAGCACGTGCTTGGGGTTGATGTGCACTGAGAAGGGCTGTGCCTGGAGGGCGCCTGTATGTGTGAGCTGTGTGCACCTGAGCTGGGTGGTCCTGCTCTCAGGCTGGAGGTGTATGATGCAGAACTCTGTCCTTCTCTGGAAGCAAAGGCAAAGACAAAGCCTACATTTTCCTCTGAAGATGCTTAATCTGGTCCCTCTTCCCTCCACCTCAAGCCCAGACCTTTCCGGCCCCTGCTCCTTGACTTCCCCACCATGGTGGTAGCAGTATTCACACACACACCCCCAGACTCAGCTGGCATCCACGCCCTCGGAACAGCTCAGCCATCCTGCCCAGGCTCCTCCACAGAGCCCTCATCACCTCTGATGACCCTGGATTTCCTCTCAGCCTCCCTGGGATCTGTGTGCCTCCTGCCTCACAGCCAAGCACCCCCTCACTTGAGGAGCCCCGCGCCCTTACCAGCGTAGCTGAGCTTGCGCAGAGTAGAAGTATGGAAGAAGTATTTAGAGGCAGAGGAGTCCTCCCCTGCCCCTGGGATGCAGCCTTGGGCCACCACAGTGGATCCAAGCCGAGGGGGATCCTCTTGTGTCTTCGAGATTCCTGAGGGCGGAATGAAAGGCTCAGGGTGGGTTCATCAGTCCTCTGTCCACAAATATTTACTGAGTGTGTGACACGTGTCAGGTGCAGTGAATACACACAGTTGAGAGTGTGGTTCCCAGTGGATCCTCCAGGATTTAATTCCAATCAATACTTATTCTCTCACTGTCTAGTTGGTCATGTAGGCCTCGGTGGTGACTGTGAGTGTGTGGGAAGAGTGAGTGATGTGTATCAGTTAAGTCTGTGGTAAGTGTGGGGTTGGCATGGGGAGCACAGTGCAGACGTGTCTGTCTGTGTCTGTGGCCTTTGTGTGCATGGTTTCTGTTCACAAGTCAGGAATTCTGGGACATGTAACTTTTCCTCATTACATGGTGTGGCTTGTATTTATGGTGCGTGTTCATTCATTCATTCACCAAGATTCAGTAAGCAGCTACTCCTGTGTATCCGGCACTCTTCCATTGTTGTAGTCTTTGGTAACGCTGCACATTCTAGTAGGGGAAGACACACACTAAACAAAACTACAATAAATATATAATACATCAGCTGGTGGTAAGTATATAAGGGTTGCCAGACTAAGCGAAGAAAAATACAAGGCACCCAGTTAAATTTCAGTTTCAGATAAACCCAGAATAATTTTTTAGTGTAAGTATTCCCATGCAGTATTTGGCCTGACTTAGTTTTAGTGTAAGTATGGCCCATACAATATGTGGGACATACGGATACTGAAAAATTACTTGTTGTTTATCTGGAATTCAAATTGAACTGGATAGCCCATATTTTCTCTGGCAATCCTGACATGGGTTACTGAGACTGTGGTTTACTGTGGTTTGTACAAAGCGGGTCTGGCATTACTCAAGAATATGTTATAAGTGTGGTGTGTATGACACGTGACTGGTTCTTATAGAGGAATTTAGAGATGGCTGAAGTTAGCTGTGTTTGTGCAAGAGTTGAGGAGATACATGTATATAGTGTGTGTGTGTGTGTGTGTGTGTGTGTCCTATATATATAGTGTGTGTGTCTTTATACATATCTCATCTCCAGCGTTTGGTGTTGGAGGAGAGGATTGTGATACAGGTGGGTTGTATGAGAACGTAGTATAGCAGGGATGCGTGTATATACCTCCATGTGCTGTGTGTGGTTTACTAAGGAAGTTATATGTGGGGTGTGTGATATTTTTGCTGTATCAGAGTGTACATGGGTGTATGAGTTACTGTCTCATAAAACACCCCTAACAAGAATTCTGTATACACTCTTACGTACACCGAGTGTCAGCCAGGTCCAGGCTTGGTGACAAGAACTTTACTACGCAGACTTTATATCTGGTAAGCACTCTACCCCCATTCATCTCGCTCTTCTCTGCACTACCACACACACACACACACACACACACACAGACACACACACACACTCACACACCCACACACACACAGGAACATAGAGCAAAATATTCTGAATGGTCAGGGGCAGTCATTGCCTTCCCCAGCCTGTCCCAGCCACTGCCTGGAAATCTGCCTGCTGTCTAGAGCTCCATTCCCAGGGCCCATCCTACAGTCTCCAGGGCCCTGGGCCTGGTAGGGGCTACTGGGCTCTAATCTGGGGTAGAGGCCTCTAGCTGGAGCTCTGGGGTGACCACCCCGCTCCCAGGGCAAGCTACTCGCCTACATTTATTGCACGCAGGCACCACGTGGCCCGTGGCTCTCCGAGCTCCCCGCAGGACCCTGAGGACATTTCTCACCCCCGCTCACGCGGTCTCAGTCTCTGGAAAACCCTTCCCTTCCCTTGATCTCCTTTGGGAAATTCTTCCTGTTGAAGGAATAAAACCTCCTTGCTTTCAATATGACACCATCCCTAGACAAACAATCTTCTTTCAAAGTGCATTCCACTTGTCAAGATATTTTTCAACAGGGCCTTCAACTCATGGGGCTTCTCTTTCCACTTTGGTAAAAGAGGCCAAGCAACTCATGGGTCTCTCTCAGCATCCTTCCATCCTTCACATCCCCCACCTCATGACCCCAGGCAAAGATCCAAGAGAATAAGAGAGAAATCGGGGACTGAGAAAAGCTGCACCTCTAGGTCTGTGCAAGCAGGATGCAGCCTGCTATGAGTCCGACAAAGCTCCAGGCCCGGCTGCCCCAGGAGAGAGTCCTCAGAGCAGCGGAGCTGACCTCCCATCTCCCAGGGGGCATCTGGTCGTTCTGTGCTGTCTCACACCACAGGGACCCTCCGGATAGATACGGCAGCATCAGTGAGACAAGGTCTCTCGCTCCCTGCTTCACAGGTGACACGTTCTCAGTCCCCCGCTTCCTAGAGAAGCTTCAGTTTGGCAGAAACCCATGTGCCCCAGACAAGTTGCCCCCCACATACCTCCTCCGTTCTCGGCAGTTTCCTGGGACTCTTCATTTCCCAGATGTTTCCTCTTTTGTCGCCGTTCCATCGTACCAACTAGAAGTCTCCCGTAGAAGATGCCTCAAGAGATGTCCAACTCCTCCTCTTCCCTACAGGTTGGCCCTTCTTGGCTCTTGGGCAATCCGTTGAAATGATTCAATACAAATAAAAATGGTCAAGTCTCCTAAATGGCTGAAAAACTTGTACCACTTGGTGAACCACCAGTACTGCCTAGTGCTCACCACGGCTGTTATGTTTGCAAGGTTGCCAGGCGCACAGTGGAATTCTGTGACCTCAGTGACGACATCAGAGCATTCGGTGGACCTAGGTTGAGCACAGTGTCTGCAGTAGCACAGGCCCCATTTTCAAGAACAATTCCTTTTTCCCAGCCGAAGCTTTCCCGTGAAAGGGAAAGGTTCATACCATATCTATTATAAATTGTATCATACCATGTCTATTATAAAATTCACATTTTGATTGGAGATCTTTTAATGTCTTTTCTAGAGAGCTTTAATATGAATATTTTAAATGGTCTCCAGTTTCCCTGTGGATTATTGACATTTTAAACTCTGCACTTCAATTTTCCCTCAATACGTGTAATTTTGTCACGGCTATTTCTGTACTTAAAGATGAGGAACTATATAATTGATTTCTTCATTTTTTCCCCATCTCTTTCCAAGGTACTGCAATTGATTGTGTCTTGCGACTGAGTGAAAAATGCTAGTCCTTGAGTCAGGACATTGGGCCCTTTAGCAAGTAACTCAACCTATCTGGGCTTCAGCTTCTGTATGTGCGATCAAGGGGCTTGGACTAGATGACTTTTCAAATGCTGTGTTTCTTTGATTCACTCTCACTTACTGATCTGCTCCTTAAGAAGAGGGTCTGTTCTCATAAAGTAACAACAGTCTTTTCCTAACCTTGGGTTGGGCGGAGTTTATCTGTTCGTACTCAGTTTGTTAGTTATATTGCCTTCTACGTATGCTTAGCTCTAAATAATTTATATGGCTCTTGTGACAATTTTTAGATCTTCTTTTTTTCTTATTTTCTTTTACAGTTTCTAATTTGTTATCGCCAGTGTAGAGGAGCCTGATTGACTTTTAAAATTTATTGATCTTGTATATGTGTGCCTTGTTGAACCGTCTTATTAGTTCCTGCTAGTTTATCTGTGGGTTCTTTTGTGTCTCCTAGATAAATGAGCATATTAAATGTAAATAATGTGTTCTTTGGATAAAGTTTATTTTCTTGCATCTCTCTATATAGAAGCAATATGTTGAATTGATTTAAATATTTAAATACTTACATACCTGTTATCACAATCTAACATTCTTTATCTTATTTTCTTTCAATCAATATTATGTTTTCAAGATTTATCCACGTGAATCCATATAGATCTAGGTCTTTGATTTTTGACTGTTTGATATTATTTGATCACATGCATATAGCATCATTTATTTTCCATTCAAGCATTATTGGACAATTGGATTGTTTCCCTCCCTTCTCTAGAACAAACAACATTTCCTAGAATATCCCTGAAGATGTCTGACAGTCGAGAAGGGCCAGGCTGCCCGAAGGATTGCTACTTGCTTTTAGCCACCTTCCAACAGGCCGTCTCCAGCCAGCAATTTGAAGCACAGCTGAAATGAGAACTGCCCCAAATGTGAAGATCTTAGGAGCTTCCTAGAAGGTGGGAGGTTAATGATAGGCATCCTGCTGGGATCCCAGGGGAGTCTGAGCTGGCCTGAAGCTCATCTTCCTCCTCCACCTCTCAAGAGAAATGTGGAGGAAAGAAGACTTCAAAAACTGTGAGCAGGCAGAGGGAGAGATATTGCGGGCCGAAGCTGTAACTGAGGTCTTGGAGTGGGCTGTGAGCACGCAGAGCCTCTAGAGAGCCAGGCTCTGCCTTCTGAGAACTTCTCCCCTAAGGCTGCTCATAATTCACGTGATACCAGCCATATAGAGCCGACTTGGCCCACACTGTCACAGAAAGCCTTATCAGAATCTCTTCTTCTTCATACACTCTTGTGTCTGTTACTTGGTTATTGCCTTTGGTCCTCCACTGATGTGAACCACAGTCGCCAGGGGATGGAGGACACTAGTGACCCATCTTGCTCTGTGGCCTCAGTCCACAGCTTGAGGGTAAGGGAAGAGGCCAAATGAAGGTCAAGAAGGAAAGATGGAGTTTGAAGAGAAGACCTGAGTTAAGGGTGTCTTCTCAAGTCCTGATGACTGAAACGTAGCTCCAGTACCTGAAGTCCTGCTTGTTCTGAAGGCTGACCGCGGGGCTGGGTGCACTCAGTGAAGGAACCGTATACACTTAGTATTTCCTTGCTTGCTCACACTTGCCCTCCTCTGATACACCCTCTGCAAGACTGATCTTCCCCGAAACAACTTTCCACCTGCCACTGTCATCTCATGAACATTTGCTTCCCCTTCCTAGTGTCCCCCTAGAATGCCATTGCAGCCAATTCCTAATTTGATAATCATGCTGCTTACCATATTCTCAGCAACTTCTGATAAATTTTATTCACTTTATTCCATAGTCTTCACCCATCAATAATCTTCCTTAACTTCCTAGCTGCAGGTTAACCCATTCGGAATCATTTCTTTTTCTTTCTCTTCTTTGGCAAATCCTTTCTATCTTTTAAGGTCTTTTTCTTGTCTCTCTACCATCCTGCCTTCCTGAACTTCTTTTTTTTCCGTTTAAGTAACCTTTCAATCTCCTTCCCCAGTTTCCTCATAAACATTGAGAGTTTATTCCTCACACGTTAGACAGCGGTTTATGAATGGCCAGGCATAACGGACTCAGAATGAGTTGGCACCCCCGAGGTACCTGTCTTGCTGGGGAACCACAGGTGAAGGGCTGGCTGCTGGACACATGTTTGCATGGAGTCAGGCTGAGTGGCCTCAGGGTGTTTGCCCTGCCCTTGTGTGTGTTTCTCCCTAGTTGGTTTCCTTGTCCAGCCACCTGTGACCTCCCTCCATCCAGCCCAGGGAATCCTTCTCATCACAGGGGTAGGATGTTTGTCTCATTTTCCATCACATCCTTTCCCCAAAGTTTGGTTGTGAGTTGTTCCCATTCCAAAGACCTTTCCTCTTTGAAGAGAAAAGAGAAAATCTTGTCTCTCCTTTCCTCTCACTTCACTTCTGCTCTATTATCTCCTCCGTCCAGAATGGCCCACTGACTCACATGGGTGTAGTTCCGAAGATGGCAAGAACTGCCAGCAATTCTGAGATAATAATACGGATGGATCAGGAAAACTTGAAAACCTTTATCCCGCCACATTAAAAAAAATTGCACTTCCAGTGTATTCAGAGTCTCAGTGTAGAAACACAAATGATAGAGAAATGGAATTACACTCAAGTTTTTCTTTCCTCCTTTCCTGATTTATTCTAATCCTCCATGCTAACATGATGAACTATTTGTTAGGTAAAGTTTCAGACATTTTCTACCCATGCACACTTTTCTTTTTTTCACATAAGAGTGTGAACTAGGTCACTTTCAACATGCTGTGATTCTGTGATTCCCTGTCTCCCACCGAGTCATCCACTGAAAAGTCATCTTTTTCATGGAGAAATATTTCCAATAGCTAATAGCCAATGTCTGTGGAGTGCTTACTCTGTGTCGGTTTCTTGTAACTACTTTACAGATCATTTGTACAATGTACCCATGGACCAGGTACAATTATGACCCCCAAGTGACAGATAAGTGCAGATAAGTACAAATAAATACAGAGGCCAAGTGACTTGCCCAAGACACTGGAGCAAATCAAAATCCATGCCTCTGTAATCATTTTGCTCTATTGCCTCTGTCTGGGAGGCTTGATGATTTGGCAACTAAAACCTTAAATATCATGTTCCATTTTTATATCTGTGACACAAGCGTGGGGCTGTGATCCCGGGTAACTAACCTGACTACTTTTGAAAACCCTTATGCACCTGGATGAAAGTAAGCCAGGGACTGCAAGCCATAGATTTAAGGTATCCTACCAACTTTTAAAAATAGCTTCTTGAATGCAGTTTATGTAATGTCAAGTCTAGGATGTAGTCCAAATAGTAACAGAAAAATGGAGATATGTAGAAAAATACTTAAAGTTGACAAGTATTGGGATTGTAGTATTTTGGGGGCCAGCGTGTAGACCACAGGAAAACTTGCTGTTTCCATCCCAAAGGGAAGAGCCCTACGTTGCAACTGCCAAGGTCCCTGGGGCAGCAAGTGTGCTCACTGCTTAGTACAGAAGCATCCTCAGTTTGATAGAATCATATGGGAGCCTTACATTTGGTTAGCAGTTCTACATTCTTGATGTAATAATAATTTCTGGGTGTGGGAGGGTATCAAGCTCTGAAAATACCCTTGGAGAGATCTGCTTATTGAGTTTGGCTTTTTCAATCTCCCTACTACTTCTTGACTAAACACCAGGCGGTTTCCTTCACTTTTCAGAACCATGTTGTTTTTCCCTTGTCTAATGAGCTTTGAAAGACTTTTGATTGAGCTATTAAGTTTGGGGAAAAATAAACATCTCTTTAAAATAAGGAAGATAATAACAATGACAAGTAGAAAAAGCTCTAAAACAGAGAATATCCTCCATTCTAGCCAATGACGGAGTGGAAGGTTCATGCTCGCTGTCCAGGATGTAGAAAGAAAAGCTGAGGAGGCGCTGAGGCGTCTTCTGGATCTCTATGAGCCTCCATCATTTCTGCTGAGTAGGGTTGACAGATAAAATATAGGCTGTTTAGTTAAATATGAATGTTTGAAAAACAACGAGTACAGTTTGAAGATAAGTATGCCCCAAGTAGTTCATAGGATCTACTTATACTAAAAATAATGACTTATTATTCATGTGAAGTTCAAGTTTAACTGGGTATCCTGTACTTTTATTTACTAAATCTGACAGCCCTACTGATGATCCACAATGGAGGCAGTTGAGGAGCGGTACATGCTGGCTCTCGGACAGTCAGAAATGGCTTCAGCAGATCCAGGTACAGTATGAAATTCTTTTTGGATGTAGCTCAGAAGCCATGGCCAGCCCTTGACTGCAAGTACTGCCTCGGGTTTCCCTGAGGTGGGGTAAACCTTCCTCTTAATGGCCTTTTGGTAAGTCTGGAAGACCATATCCAAGGGGAGCCCCAAAGTCAGTTTCATCCTCACAACCAGGTTTCCAATTCCTGGAATTGGCTGCATGTGACTCACAAGAGCTGAGGAGGTTTGTGGAAATTGGGAGTGTCATAGCTTGAACCCTTTGTAGGTAAAGTTTTGGTGTTCTGAGAGTTTTAACAGGAGCAATGTGAAAGACTCCAGGTCCCCAGGTAGATAGAAATAATCCTGTTCTACCTGTGTGTATGTGACAAGTCTCTAATAGTTCAGAGAGCAAGTATCTGGTCTTAGAAAGACTGATCCAAGCTTGGATGTTTCTGGCGACAAGGCAAGGTCCTGAGTTTCAAGTTCACCTTTTATGGTTGAGGAGACAATAAGGTGGTCAGAAGGGAAATCATGGAGGAGACCTTGGCTTCATCCATTGTGCAGGCTTGTATATGTGGTTCTATGTAGATTGTGTTTCAAAGGTGGAGCTTGTTTACAACTATGAACATTCTCCGATGTGCTTTTTGGACCTTCATTCCCAGAGCGAGAGCAGTGCCGAGGCTCTAGAAATGCCATGGATATTCTGAGCTGTCAGTGGCATTTCCCCGGTACTGTTCCCTTGGTGCCGCTCCTTGAAATGTCCAAAGGGATTATCATGTGTCTTGTGGCGGGTCCTAGCATTGTGAAAGGAAGCTGCTGCACCTGGCTCAGAGGATTTCGGATGTGGTGGGAGGAGTAGTAGTACTACGACTATAAATTGTATCACAGCATATCTATTCCATCTTGAGAGTGGGGTTGGGGGGTTATGAAGGGGGGCTTTTATTGTACTTTTATACATTGTACCCTTGAAACTAATTCAATTTTTTAAAATTAATTAATTTATTTTGGGCTGCATTGGGTCTTTGTTGCTGCTAGCGGGCGTTCTCTAGTTGCAGTGAGCCGGGGCTCCTCTTGGCTGTGGTGCACGGGCTTCTCATTGCAGTGGCTTCTCTTGTTGCGGAGCATGGGCTCTAGGCACGCAGGCTTCCGTAGTCGTGGCACGTGGGCTCGGTTGATGTGGCACACGGGCTCTAGAGCGCAGGCTCAGTAGTTGTGGCGCGCGGGCTTAGTTACTCCGTGGCACGTGGGATCTTCCCAGACCAGGGCTCGAACCCATGTCCCCTGCATTCGCAGGCATATTCTTAACTACTGCTCCACCAGAGAAGCCCAATAATTCAGTTTTTTATAAAGAGAAGATTCCTAATATTATTCCAAAATTTTAAAAATATGTAGTTGGATAACACTATGAAAAATTAACTGATATATTCTTTTATTATTTCTCTTTGCTCCCTGGATTTCTTTTCCTCATCCAGTCAGCTAGGCACTGTGAGCTCACTGCATTAGGAAGGTAAAGACTCAGCAGAAATGAGGGAGAAAAAGAGAAAATTCTCAGCTTTGGAATGTTCACAACGGAGGCCACAGTAAAACAGGTGAGAATTCTGTGAACAAAAAATAAATGTCGTCTCAAATGCAAAAAAGTATTCTCTGCACCGGGAGGCAGGAGAGGGAGGGAGGGAAGGACTGAAGGAGAGAGTTCAGTGTGGCCAGGGACATGGAAACTGTGCTTGAGGACGATATGCCCAGGAAGAGAATCAGAATCTGGAGAAGATTCAGCCTGCACGTGATCATTGCCTCCAGCCAGCACCCTCATCTCAGACGTTGGGAAATTCAGAGAGAGAGTGGGAGTACGTCAGGAGGGCCACGTGCAGAGTCTGTGTGGCAGGGGTTGTGGCCGTTCCCTATTTGTGAGGAGTCCCCAGCAATTTGCAGGCCTCTTCTGGAAAATGCTGGCGGACGTCTCTAGTGCTTATGTGAAAGCTTGTTCACAAACTTTGAAAGATACAGATGTAGATGACAGATAGATGCATAGATTAAAAATGTCATTAAATAAAAGCTCCAGGAAAGGTTTGGAAAATGCCCTTTATTGCATAGGACGCTTCTATTGTCATATGATGTTAGACTGAGTGCCGGTCCCTTCATCCTCCTTCAGACCACTTCTGTCTGCTACTCTCCCGAGGGTCCTTTCTTCTCCCTGGAAGGGATAAAACAAATGAGGTAGAACAGGAAGAGACAAGAAGCACTCCAAGCTCTGCTGGTCAGGGTTACCCTCCAGCATTGCCTTAATGCTCAGAGCCACACACACCACAGTGAGCTTGGCTCCAGATCAACTACCACGCAACGAAGGTTCTGGAACATTTCCATATCTCGGGGGACCTCATTTCCACGTGACTCTCTTTCATATTCCCCTTTGTCACAGAAGGCTAGGTACAGTGGTCAGGGTGAGATCTCGGCTCAGGCCCAAGCCTCTCAGACCTCAAAGTTCTGGTCCTGCAAGGGCCACTGTCCTCTCTTGAGACCACTCCTGGCTCTCTCTGCCGAGAAGGAGCTGCTGGCAGTACGTCCTCTAAGAGTTGAGGTCCATCGTGCAGACCCTGAGAAAACTCCTAGGAAAAGGCTCCACCTTCTTGTTTACATCAACAGAGGTCAATGCCTTTGGTAGTGCTGGGTGTGTCCTATTTGATGCAACTGCAGAGCCATTAGGTAAACCAGCACATGTGTGCGGCCCCTTCCCTTAGACTCCTCTGGGCCCTCGTGACATAGGCTCAGAAGACTGCCAGCCTCAAGCCTTACCTCTTCCAAGGGACGGCCACACCGTCTTCCAGGATCTTCTGTCCCATGAATCTCAGTTGCTGTTTGGAACTCAAAGGAGAGAAAAGACCCTGCCTGCGGGGTCTCTTTGGGCTGGGGCCTTCCCCCGTGGGCTGCTCTCCCTCATTCTCCTTTTCTTCTTGCTTCTCTTCCTCTTCCTCCTCCTCCTCCTCCTCGTTCTCCTCCTCCTCCTCCTTGTCCTCCTCCTCAGGGGTGCTCTCGGATTCCACATTGCCCATCCACTGGGCCATGTTGAGATGAAAGACACGGCAGCTGAAGCCCTGCAGGACGCCGAACTTCACGTGCTGCTGGAGGATCTCCAAGGTGTGGAAGACCCGGCAGCAGGCCATGCACCTGAAGCCGGTCTCCATGGTCAGCATCCAGTCCGCTGTCTTGGCGCTGGGTCTCTCCTCGACGGCAGGGGGCCCTGATGGGCTGCCTGGCTCTGCCCTTTCCTCATGCTCTTTCTCCTCCCCAGTGGGCTCACTGTCAGACAGGAGGCTTTCGGTGGACACATCAGAAGAGGGGTCAGTGGCTACTGCGCACACATCCTCAGGAAGGGTCACTTCTTCTATCCTCAGCTGCTTTTCAGGCAACTCCAAGGGTTTCTTTGTCTTCCAGGAGACAGCGACACCCTTGTTCACTTGTACCTGCATGTAGTATATTTTCATGCCCCTTTCCTCTTTGTCTGGGTGCAGATAGTTCTTACAGGGTGAAGAGGGTGAGGAGGAGACACAGTGTGATGGGGAAGCGGTCTCTCCTTCTTCCTGATCCTGGGCTAGGGGTGGTCTAGGCTGGGCAGTGTCTCGATGAAATCTCCGGATTCCTGAAAAAGGAAATTAAAATCATAATAACATGCATGGGCCCTGCCGGAAGCTGAGGGAGCAGGTGTGGTAGACGAGAGAGGGACATTGGCACGACATAGCTATGTCGTGAGCTTGGTGTCTGTTGGCCGTAGGACGGAGTGGTGTATCTGGTGTCATCTGTGGGCTTTTCATGTGCGTTGGGGGGGATACTGGAGCGGTGTCTGTATACAGGGGTGTGGAGTATGGTGGTGAGGGCTGTAGTATGTGAGGGATGCGGCTGGATGCGTGTACGACGAGGAGTGTGAGTTTGGGAATATCGGTGGTGCATTCCTTGTGGAATGGGGCTGTGGTGCAGGAGAGTACTGTGGAGCACGTGCTTGGGGTTGATGTGCACTGAGAAGGGCTGTGCCTGGAGGGCGCATGTATGTGTGAGCTGTGTGCACCTGAGCTGGATGGTCCTGCTCTCAGGCTGGAGGTGTATGATGCAGAACTCTGTCCTTCTCTGGAAGCAAAGGCAAAGACAAAGCCTACAGTTTCCTCTGAAGATGCTTAATCTGGTCCCTCTTCCCTCCACCTCAAGCCCAGACCTTTCCGGCCCCTGCTCCTTGACTTCCCCACCATGGTAGTAGCAGTATTCACAAACACACACCCAGACTCAGCTGGCATCCACACCCTCGGAACAGCTCAGCCATCCTGCCCAGGCTCCTCCACAGAGCCCTCATCACCTCTGATGACCCTGGATTTCCTCTCAGCCTCCCTGGGATCTGTGTGCCTCCTGCCTCACAGCCAAGCACCCCCTCACCTGAGGAGCCCCGCGCCCTTACCAGCGTAGCTGAGCTTGCGCAGAGTAGAAGTATGGAGGAAGTATTTAGAGGCAGAGGAGACCTCCCCTGCCCCTGGGCTGCAGCCTTGGGCCACCACAGTGGATCCAAGCCGAGGGGGATCCTCTTGTGACTTCGAGATTCCTGAGGGCGGAATGAAAGGCTCAGGGTGGGTTCATCAGTCCTCTGTCCACAAATATTTACTGAGTGTGTGACACGTGTCAGGTGCAGTGAATACACACAGTTGAGAGTGTGGTTCCCAGTGGATCCTCCAGGATTTAATTCCAATCAATACTTATTCTCTCACTGTCTAGTTGGTCATGTAGGCCTCGGTGGTGACTGTGAGTGTGTGGGAAGAGTGAGTGATGTGTATCAGTTAAGTCTGTGGTAAGTGTGGGGTTGGCATGGGGAGCACAGTGCAGACGTGTCTGTCTGTGTCTGTGGCCTTTGTGTGCATGGTTTCTGTTCACAAGTCAGGAATTCTGGGACATGTAACTTTTCCTCATTACATGGTGTGGCTTGTATTTATGGTGTGTGTTCATTCATTCATTCACCAAGATTCAGTAAGCAGCTACTCCTGTGTATCCGGCACTCTTCCATTGTTGTAGTCTTTGGTAACGCTGCACATTCTAGTAGGGGAAGACACACACTAAACAAAACTACAATAAATATATAATACATCAGCTGGTGGTAAGTATATAAGGGTTGCCAGACTAAGCGAAGAAAAATACAAGGCACCCAGTTAAATTTCAGTTTCAGATAAACCCAGAATAATTTTTTAGTGTAAGTATTCCCATGCAGTATTTGGCCTGACTTAGTTTTAGTGTAAGTATGGCCCATACAATATGTGGGACATACGGATACTGAAAAATTACTTGTTGTTTATCTGGAATTCAAATTGAACTGGATAGCCCATATTTTCTCTGGCAATCCTGACATGGGTTACTGAGACTGTGGTTTACTGTGGTTTGTACAAAGCGGGTCTGGCATTACTCAAGAATGTGTTATAAGTGTGGTGTGTATGACACGTGACTGGTTCTTATAGAGGTATTTAGAGATGGCTGAAGTTAGCTGTGTTTGTGCAAGAGTTGAGGAGATACATGTATATATATTGTGTGTTTGTGTGTGTGTCCTATATATATAGTGTGTGTGTCTGTATATATATCTCATCTCCAGCGTTTGGTGTTGGAGGAGAGGATTGTGATACAGGTGGGTTGTATGAGAACGTAGTACAGGAGGGATCCGTGTATATACCTCCATGTGCTGTGTGTGGTTTACTAAGGAAGTTATATGTGGGGTGTGTGATATTTTTGCTGCATCAGAGTGTACATGGGTGTATGAGTTACTGTCTCATAAAACACCCCTAACAAGAATTCTGTATACACTCTTATGTACACCGAGTGTCAGCCAGGTCCAGGCAGGGTGACAAGAATTTTACCATGCAGACTTTATATCTGGTAAGCACTCTACGCCCATTCATCTCGCTCTTCTCTGCATCACCACACACACACACACACACACACACACACAGACACACACACACACTCACACACACACACACACAGGAACATAGAGCAAAATATTCTGAATGGTCAGGGTCAGTCATTGCCTTCCCCAGCCTGTCCCAGCCACTGCCTGGAAATCTGCCTGCTGTCTAGAGCTCCATTCCCAGGGCCCATCGTACAGTCTCCAGGGCCCTGGGCCTGGCAGGAGCTACTGGGCTCTAATCTGGGGCAGAGGCCTCTAGCTGGAGCTCTGGGGTGACCACCCCTCTCCCAGGGCAAGCTACTCGCCTACATTTAATGCACGCAGGCACCACGTGGCCCGTGGCTCTCAGAGCTCCCCGCAGGACCCTGAGGACATTTCTTACCCCCGCTCACGCGGTCTCAGTCTCTGGAAAACCCTTCCCTTCCCTTGATCTCCTTTGGGAAATTCTTCCTGTTGAAGGAATAAAACCTCCTTGCTTTCAATAGGACACCATCCCTAGACAAACAATCTTCTTTCAAAGTGCATTCCACTTGTCAAGATATTTTTCAACAGGGCCTTCAACTCATGGGGCTTCTCTTTCCACTTTGGTAAAAGAGGCCAAGCAACTCATGGGTCTCTCTCAGCATCCTTGCATCCTTCACATCCCCCACCTCATGACCGCAGGGAAAGATCCAAGAGAATAAGAGAGAAATTGGGGACTGAGAAAAGCTGCACCTCTAGGTCTGTGCAAGCAGGATGCAGCCTGCTATGAGTCCGACAAAGCTCCAGGCCCGGCTGCCCCAGGAGAGAGTCCTCAGACCAGCGGAGCTGACCTCCCATCTCCCAGGGGGCATCTGGCCGTTCTGTGCCGTCTCACACCACAGGGACCCTCCGGATAGATACGGCAGCATCAGTGAGACAAGGTCTCTCGCTCCCTGCTTCACAGGTGACACGTTCTCAGTCCCCCGCTTCCTAGAGAAGCTTCAGTTTGGCAGAAACGCATGTGCCCCAGACAAGTTGCCCCCCACATACCTCCTCCGTTCTCGGCAGTTTCCTGGGACTCTTCATTTCCCAGATGTTTCCTCTTTTGTCGCCGTTCCATCGTACCAACTAGAAGTCTCCCTTAGAAGATGCCTCAAGAGATGTCCAACTCCTCCTCTTCCCTACAGGTTGGCCCTTCTTGGCTCTTGGGCAATCCGTTGAAATGATTCAATACAAATAAAAATGGTCAAGTCTCCTAAATGGCTGAAAAACTTGTACCACTTGGTGAACCACCAGTACTGCCTAGTGCTCACCAGGGCTGTTATGTTTGCAAGGTTGCCAGGCGCACAGTGGAATTCTGTGACCTCAGTGATGACATCAGAGCATTCGGTGGGCCTAGGTTGAGCACAGTGTCTGCAGTAGCACAGGCCCCATTTTCAAGAACAATTCCTTTTTCCCAGCCGAAGCTTTCCCGTGAAAGGGAAAGGTTCATACCATATCTATTATAAATTGTATCATACCATGTCTATTATAAAATTCACATTTTGATTGGAGATCTTTTAATGTCTTTTCTAGAGAGCTTTAATATGAATATTTTAAATGGTCTCCAGTTTCCCTGTGGATTATTGACATTTTAAACTCTGCACTTCAATTTTCCCTCAATACGTGTAATTTTGTCACGGCTATTTCTGTACTTAAAGATGAGGAACTATATAATTGATGTCTTCATTTTTTCCCCATCTCTTTCCAAGGTGCTGCATTTGATTGTGTCTTGCGACTGAGTGAAAAATGCTAGTCCTTGAGTCAGGACATTGGGCCCTTTAGCAAGTAACTCAACCTATCTGTGCTTCAGCTTCTGTATGTGTGATCAAGAGGCTTGGACTAGCTGACTTTTCAAATGCTGTGTTTCTTTGATTCACTCTCACTTACTGATCTGCTCCTTAAGAAGAGGGTCTGTTCTCATAAAGTAACAACAGTCTTTTCCTAACCTTAGGTTGGGCGGAGTTTATCTGTTCGTACTCAGTTTGTTAGTTATATTGCCTTCTATGTATGCTTAGCTCTAAATAATTTATATGGCTCTTGTGACAATTTTTAGATCTTCTTTTTTTCTTATTTTCTTTTACAGTTTCTAATTTGTTATCGCCAGTGTAGAGGAGCCTGATTGACTTTTAAAATTTATTGATCTTGTATGTGTGTGCCTTGTTGAACCGTCTTATTAGTTCCTGCTAGTTTATCTGTGGGTTCTTTTGGGTCTCCTAGATAAATGAGCCTATTAAATGTAAATAATGTGATCTTTGGATAAAGTTTATTTTCTTGCATCTCTCTATATAGAAGCAATATGTTGAATTGATTTAAATATTTAAATACTTACATACCTGTTATCACAATCTAACATTCTTTATCTTATTTTCTTTCAATCAATATTATGTTTTCAAGATTTATCCACGTGAATCCATATAGATCTAGGTCTTTGATTTTTGACTGTTTGATATTATTTGATCACATGCATATAGCATCATTTATTTTCCATTCAAGCATTATTGGACAATTGGATTGTTTCCCTCCCTTCTCTAGAACAAACAACATTTCCTAGAATATCCCTGAAGATGTCTGACAGTTGAGAAGGGCCAGGCTGCCCGAAGGATTGCTACTTGCTTTTAGCCACCTTCCAACAGGCCGTCTCCAGCCAGCAATTTGAAGCACAGCTGAAATGAGAACTGTCCCAAATGTGAAGATCTTAGGAGCTTCCTAGAAAGTGGGAGGTTAATGATAGGCATCCTGCTGGGATCCCAGGGGAGTCTGAGCTGGCCTGAAGCTCATCTTCCCCCTCCACCTCTCAAGAGAAATGTGGAGGAAAGAAGACTTCAAAAACTGTGAGCAGGCAGAGGGAGAGATATTGGGGGCCGAAGCTGTAACTGAGGTCTTGGAGTGGGCTGTGAGCACGCAGAGCCTCTAGAGAGCCAGGCTCTGCCTTCTGAGAACTTCTCCCCTAAGGCTGCTCATAATTCACGTGATACCAGCCATATAGAGCCGACTTGGCCCACACTGTCACAGAAAGCCTTATCAGAATCTCTTCTTCTTCATACACTCTTGTGTCTGTTACTTGGTTATTGCCTTTGGTACTCCACTGATGTGAACCACAGTCGCCAGGGGATGGAGGACACTAGTGACCCATCTTGCTCTGTGGCCTCAGTCCACAGCTTGAGGGTAAGGGAAGAGGCCAAATGAAGGTCAAGAAGGAAAGATGGACTTTGAAGAGAAGACCTGAGTTAAGGGTGTCTTCTCAAGTCTTGATGACTGAAATGTAGCTCCAGTACCTGAAGTCCTGCTTGTTCTGAAGGCTGAGCGCGGGGCTGGGTGCACTCAGTGAAGGAACCGTATACACTTAGTATTTCCTTGCTTGCTCACACTTGCCCTCCTCTGATACACCCTCTGCAAGACTGATCTTCCCCTGAAACAACTTTCCACCTGCCACTGTCATCTCATGAACATTTGCTTCCCCTTCCTAGTGTCCCCCTAGAATGCCATTGCAGCCAATTCATAATTTGATAATCATGCTGCTTACCATATTCTCAGCAACTTCTGATAAATTTTATTCACTTTATTCCATAGTCTTCACCCATCAATAATCTTCCTTAACTTCCTAGCTGCAGGTTAACCCATTCGGAATCATTTCTTTTTCTTTCTCTTCTTTGGCAAATCCTTTCTATCTTTTAAGGTCTTTTTCTTGTCTCTCTACCATCCTGCCTTCCTGAACTTCTTTTTTTTTCCGTTTAAGTAACCTTTCAATCTCCTTCCCCAGTTTCCTCATAAACATTGAGAGTTTATTCCTCACACGTTAGACAGCGGTTTATGAATGGCCAGGCATAACGGACTCAGAATGAGTTGGCACCCCCGAGGTACCTGTCTTGCTGGGGAACCACAGGTGAAGGGCTGGCTGCTGGACACATGTTTGCATGGAGTCAGGCTGAGTGGCCTCAGGGTGTTTGCCCTGCCCTTGTGTGTGTTTCTCCCTAGTTGGTTTCCTTGTCCAGCCACCTGTGACCTCCCTCCATCCAGCCCAGGGAATCCTTCTCATCACAGGGGTAGGATGTTTGTCTCATTTTCCATCACATCCTTTCCCCAAAGTTTGGTTGTGAGTTGTTCCCATTCCAAAGACCTTTCCTCTTTGAAGAGAAAAGAGAAAATCTTGTCTCTCCTTTCCTCTCACTTCACTTCTGCTCTATTATCTCCTCCGTCCAGAATGGCCCACTGACTCACATGGGTGTAGTTCCGAAGATGGCAAGAACTGCCAGCAATTCTGAGATAATAATACGGATGGATCAGGAAAACTTGAAAACCTTTATCCCGCCACATTAAAAAAAAATTGCACTTCCAGTGTATTCAGAGTCTCAGTGTAGAAACACAAATGATAGAGAAATGGAATTACACTCAAGTTTTTCTTTCCTCCTTTCCTGATTTATTCTAATCCTCCATGCTAACATGATGAACTATTTGTTAGGTAAAGTTTCAGACATTTTCTACCCATGCACACTTTTCTTCTTTTCACATAAGAGTGTGAACTAGGTCACTTTCAACATGCTGTGATTCTGTGATTCACTGTCTCCCACCGAGTCATCCACTGATAAAGTCATCTGTTTCACGGAGAACTATTTCCAATAGCTAATAGCCAATGTCTGTGGAGTGCTTACTCTGTGTCGGTTTCTTGTAACTACTTTACAGATCATTTGTACAACGTAGCCATGGACCAGGTACAATTATGACCCCCAAGTGACAGAAAAGGGCAGATAAGTACAAATAAATACAGAGGCCAAGTGACTTGCCCAAGACACTGGAGCAAATCAAAATCCATGCCTCTGTAATCATTTTGCTCTATTGCCTCTGTCTGGGAGGCTTGATGATTTGGCAACTAAAACCTTAAATATCATGTTCCATTTTTATATCGGTGACACAAGCGTGGGGCTGTGATCCGGGGTAACTAACCTGACTACTTTTGAAAACCCTTATGCACCTGGATGAAAGTAAGCCAGGGACTGCAAGCTATAGATTTAAGGTTTCCTACCAACTTTTAAAAATAGCTTCTTGAATGCAATTTATGTAGTGTCAAGTCTAGGATGTAGTCCAAATAGTAACAGAAAAATGGAGATATGTAGAAAAATACTTAAAGTTGACAAGTATTGGGAGTGTAGTATTTTGGGGGCCAGTGTGTAGACCACAGGAAAACTTGCTGTTTCCATCCCAAAGGGAAGAGCCCTACCTTGCAACTGCCAAGGTCCCTGGGGCAGCAAGTGTGCTCACTGCTTAGTAAAGAAGCATCCTCAGTTTGATAGAATCATATGGGAGCCTTACATTTGGTTAGCAGTTCTACATTCTTGATGTAATAATATTTTCAGGGTGTGGGAGGGTATCAAGCTCTGAAAATACCCTTGGAGAGATTTGCTTATTAAGTTTGGCTTTTTCAATCTCCCTACTACTTCTTGACTAAACACCAGGCGGTTTCCTTCACTTTTCAGAACCATGTTGTTTTTCCCTTGTCTAATGAGCTTTGAAAGACTTTTGATTGAGCTATTAAGTTTGGGGAAAAATAAACATCTCTTTAAAATAAGGAAGATAATAACAATGACAAGTAGAAAAAGCTCTAAAGCAGAGAATATCCTCCATTCTAGCCAATGACTGGGAGTGGAAGGTGCGTGCTCGCTGTCCAGGACGTAGAAGTAAAAGCTGAGGAGGCGCTGAGGCGTCTCCTGGATCTCTATGAGCCTCCATCATTTCTGCTGAGTAGGGTTGACAGATAAAATATAGGCTGTTTAGTTAAATATGAATGTTTGAAAAACAACGAGTACATTTTGAAGATAAGTATGCCCCAAAGAGTTCATAGGATCTACTTATACTAAAAATAATGACTTATTATTCATGTGAAGTTCAAGTTTAACTGGGTATCCTGTATTTTTATTTACTAAATCTGACAGCCCTACTGATGATCCACAATGGAGGCAGTTGAGGAGCGGTACATGCTGGCTCTCGGACAGTCAGAAATGGCTTCAGCAGATCCAGGTACAGTATGAAATTCTTTTTGGATGTAGCTCAGAAGCCATGGCCAGCCCTTGACTGAAAGTACTGCCTCGGGTTTCCCTGAGGTGGGATAAACCTTCCTCTTAATGGCCTTTTGGTAAGTCTGGAAGACCATAACCAAGGGGAGCCCCAAAGTCAGTTTCATCCTCACAACCATGTTTCCAATTCCTGGAATTGGCTGCATGTGACTCACAAGAGCTGAGGAGGTTTGTGGAAATTGGGAGTGTCATAGCTTGAACCCTTTGTAGGTAAAGTTTTGCTGTTGTGAGAGTTTTAACAGGAGCAATGTGAAAGACTCCACGTCCCCAGGTAGATAGAAATAATCCTGTTCTACCTGTGTGTATGTGACAAGTCTCTAATAGTTCAGAGAGCAAGTATCTGGTCTTAGAAAGACTGAACCAAGCTTGGATGTTTCTGGTGACAAGGCAAGGTCCTGAGTTTCAAGTTCACCTTTTATGGTTGAGGAGACAATAAGGTGGTCAGAAGGGAAATCATGGAGGAGACCTTGGCTTCATCCATCGTGCAGGCTTGTATATGTGGTTCTATGTAGATTGTGTTTCAAAGGTGGAGCTAGTTTACAACTATGAACATTCTCCGATGTGCTTTTTGGACCTTCATTCCCAGAGCGAGAGCAGTGCCGAGGCTCTAGAAATGCCATGGATATTCTGAGCTGTCAGTGGCATTTCCCCGGTACTGTTCCCTTGGTGCCGCTCCTTGAAATGTCCAAAGGGATTATCATGTGTCCTGTGGCGGGTCCTAGCATTGTGAAAGGAAGCTGCTGCACCTGGCTCAGAGGATTTTGGATGTGGTGGGAGGAGTAGTAGTACTACGACTATAAATTGTATCACAGCATATCTATTCCATCTTGAGAGTGGGGTTGGGGGGTTATGAAGGGGGGCTTTTATTGTACTTTTATACATTGTACCCTTGAAACTAATTCAATTTTTTAAAATTAATTAATTTATTTTGGGCTGCATTGGGTCTTTGTTGCTGCTAGCGGGCGTCCTCTAGTTGCAGTGAGCCGGGGCTCCTCTTGGCTGTGGTGCACGGGCTTCTCATTGCAGTGGCTTCTCTTGTTGCGGAGCATGGGCTCTAGGCACGCAGGCTTCCGTAGTCGTGGCACGTGGGCTCGGTTGATGTGGCACACGGGCTCTAGAGCGCAGGCTCAGTAGTTGTGGCGCGTGGGCTTAGTTACTCCGTGGCACGTGGGATCTTCCCAGACAAGGGCTCGAACCCATGTCCCCTGCATTCGCAGGCATATTCTTAACTACTGCTCCACCAGAGAAGCCCAATAATTCAGTTTTTTATAAAGAGAAGATTCCTAATATTATTCCAAAATTTTAAAAATATGTAGTTGGATAACACTATGAAAAATTAACTGATATATTCTTTTATTATTTCTCTTTGCTCCCTGGATTTTTTTTCCTCATCCAGTCAGCTAGGCACTGTGAGCTCACTGCATTAGGAAGGTAAAGACTCAGCAGAAATGAGCGAGAAAAAGAGAAAATTCTCAGCTTTGGAATGTTCACAACGGAGGCCACAGTAAAACAGGTGAGAATTCTGTGAACAAAAAATAAATGTCGTTTCAAATGCAAAAAAGTATTCTCTGCACTGGGAGGCAGGAGAGGGAGGGAGGGAAGGACTGAAGGAGAGAGATCAGTGTGGCCAGGGACATGGAAACTGTGCTTGAGGACGATATGCCCAGGAAGAGAATCAGAATCTGGAGAAGATTCAGCCTGCACGTGATCATTGCCTCCAGCCAGCACCCTCATCTCAGACGTTGGGAAATTCAGAGAGAGAGTGGGAGTACGTCAGGAGGGCCACGCGCATAGTCTGTGTGGCAGGGGTTGTGGCCGTTCCCTATTTGTGAGGAGTCCCCAGCAATTTGCAGGCCTCTTCTGGAAAATGCTGGCGGACGTCTCTAGTGCTTATGTGAAAGCTTGTTCACAAACCTTGAAAGATACAGATGTAGATGACAGATAGATGCATAGATAGAAAAATGTCATTAAATAAAAGCTCCAGGAAAGGTTTGGAAAATGCCCTTTATTGCATAGGACGCTTCTATTGTCATATGATGTTAGACTGAGTGCCGGTCCCTTCATCCTCCTTCAGACCATGGCATTCTGTCTGCTACTCTCCCGAGGGTCCTTTCTTCTCCCTGGAAGGGATAAAACAAATGAGGTAGAACAGGAAGAGACAAGAAGCGCTCCAAGCTCTGCTGGTCAGGGTTACCCTCCAGCATTGCCTTAATGCTCAGAGCCACACACACCACAGTGAGCTTGGCTCCAGATCAACTACCACGCAACGAAGGTTCTGGAACATTTCCATATCTCGGGGGACCTCATTTCCACGTGACTCTCTTTCATATTCCCCTTTGTCACAGAAGGCTAGGTACAGTGGTCAGGGTGAGATCTCGGCTCAGGCCCAAGGCTCTCAGACCTCAAAGTTCTGGTCCTGCAAGGGCCCCTGTCCTCTCTTGAGACCACTCCTGGCTCTCTCTGCCGAGAAGGAGCTGCTGGCAGTACGTCCTCTAAGAGTTGAGGTCCATCGTGCAGACCCTGAGAAAACTCCTAGGAAAAGGCTCCACCTTCTTGTTTACGTCAACAGAGGTCAATGCCTTTGTTAGTGCTGGGTGTGTCCCATTTGATGCAACTGCAGAGCCATTAGGTAAACCAGCACATGTGTGCGGCCCCTTCCCTTAGACTCCTCTGGGCCCTCGTGACATAGGCTCAGAAGACTGCCAGCCTCAAGCCTTACCTCTTCCAAGGGACGGCCACACCGTCTTCCAGGATCTTCTGTCCCATGAATCTCAGTTGCTGTTTGGAACTCAAAGGAGAGAAAAGACCCTGCCTGCGGGGTCTCTTTGGGCTGGGGCCTTCCCCCGTGGGCTGCTCTCCCTCATTCTCCTTTTCTTCTTGCTTCTCTTCCTCTTCCTCCTCCTCCTCCTCCTCGTTCTCCTCCTCCTCCTCCTCGTCCTCCTCCTCAGGGGTGCTCTCGGATTCCACATTGCCCATCCACTGGGCCATGTTGAGATGAAAGACACGGCAGCTGAAGCCCTGCAGGACGCCGAACTTCACGTGCTGCTGGAGGATCTCCAAGGTGTGGAAGACCCGGCAGCAGGCCATGCACCTGAAGCCGGTCTCCATGGTCAGCATCCAGTCCGCTGTCTTGGCGCTGGGTCTCTCCTCGACGGCAGGGGTCCCTGATAGGCTGCCTGGCTCTGCCCTTTCCTCATACTCTTTCTCCTCCCCAGTGGGCTCACTGTCAGACAGGAGGCTTTCGGTGGACACATCAGAAGAGGGGTCAGTGGCTACTGCGCACACATCCTCAGGAAGGGTCACTTCTTCTATCCTCAGCTGCTTTTCAGGCAACTCCAAGGGTTTCTTTGTCTTCCAGGAGACAGCGACACCCTTGTTCACTTGTACCTGCATGTAGTATATTTTCATGCCCCTTTCCTCTTTGTCTGGGTGCAGATAGATCTTACAGGGTGAAGAGGGTGAGGAGGAGACACAGTGGGATGGGGAAGCGGTCTCTCCTTCTTCCTGATCCTGGGCTAGGGGTGGTCTAGGCTGGGCAGTGTCTCGATGAAATCTCCGTATTCCTGAAAAAGGAAATTAAAATCATAATAACATGCATGGGCCCTGCCGGAAGCTGAGGGAGCAGGTGTGGTAGACGAGAGAGGGACATTGGCACGACATAGCTATGTCGTGAGCTTGGTGTCTGTTGGCCGTAGGACGGAGTGGTGTATCTGGTGTCATCTGTGGGCTTTTCCTGTGCGTGGGGGGGGATACTGGAGCGGTGTCTGTATACAGGGGTGTGGAGTATGGTGGTGAGGGCTGTAGTATGTGAGGGATGCGGCTGGATGCGTGTACGACGAGGAGTGTGAGTTTGGGAATATCGGTGGTGCATTCCTTGTGGAATGGGGCTGTGGTGCAGGAGAGTACTGTGGAGCACGTGCTTGGGGTTGATGTGCACTGAGAAGGGGTGTGCCTGGAGGGCGCGTGTATGTGTGAGCTGTGTGCACCTGAGCTGGATGGTCCTGCTCTCAGGCTGGAGGTTTATGATGCAGAACTCTGTCCTTCTCTGGAAGCAAAGGCAAAGACAAAGCCTACATTTTCCTCTGAAGATGCTTAATCTGGTCCCTCTTCCCTCCACCTCAAGCCCAGACCTTTCCGGCCCCTGCTCCTTGACTTCCCCACCATGGTGGTAGCAGTATTCACACACACACCCCCAGACTCAGCTGGCATCCACGCCCTCGGAACAGCTCAGCCATCCTGCCCAGGCTCCTCCACAGAGCCCTCATCACCTCTGATGACCCTGGATTTCCTCTCAGCCTCCCTGGGATCTGTGTGCCTCCTGCCTCACAGCCAAGCACCCCCTCACCTAAGGAGCCCCGCGCCCTTACCAGCGTAGCTGAGCTTGCGCAGAGTAGAAGTATGGAAGAAGTATTTAGAGGCAGAGGAGACCTCCCCTGCCCCTGGGCTGCAGCCTTGGGCCACCACAGTGGATCCAAGCCGAGGGGGATCCTCTTGTGACTTCGAGATTCCTGAGGGCGGAATGAAAGGCTCAGGGTGGGTTCATCAGTCCTCTGTCCACAAATATTTACTGAGTGTGTGACACGTGTCAGGTGCAGTGAATACACACAGTTGAGAGTGTGGTTCCCAGTGGATCCTCCAGGATTTAATTCCAATCAATACTTATTCTCTCACTGTCTAGTTGGTCATGTAGGCCTCGGTGGTGACTGTGAGTGTGTGGGAAGAGTGAGTGATGTGTATCAGTTAAGTCTGTGGTAAGTGTGGGGTTGGCATGGGGAGCACAGTGCAGACGTGTCTATCTGTGTCTGTGGCCTTTGTGTGCATGGTTTCTGTTCACAAGTCAGGAATTCTGGGACATGTAACTTTTCCTCATTACATGGTGTGGCTTGTAGTTATGGTGCGTGTTCATTCATTCATTCACCAAGATTCAGTAAGCAGCTACTCCTGTGTATCCGGCACTCTTCCATTGTTGTAGTCTTTGGTAACGCTGCACATTCTAGTAGGGGAAGACACACACTAAACAAAACTACAATAACTATATAATACATCAGCTGGTGGTAAGTATATAAGGGTTGCCAGACTTAGCGAACAAGAATACAAGGCACCCAGTTAAATTTCAGTTTCAGATAAACCCAGAATAATTTTTTAGTGTAAGTATTCCCATGCAGTATTTGGCCTGACTTAGTTTTAGTGTAAGTATGGCCCATACAATATGTGGGACATACGGATACTGAAAAATTACTTGTTGTTTATCTGGAATTCAAATTGAACTGGATAGCCCATATTTTCTCTGGCAATCCTGACATGGGTTACTGAGACTGTGGTTTACTGTGGTTTGTACAAAGCGGGTCTGGCATTACTCAAGAATGTGTTATAAGTGTGGTGTGTATGACACGTGACTGGTTCTTACAGAGGTATTTAGAGATGGCTGAAGTTAGCTGTGTTTGTGCAAGAGTTGAGGAGATACATGTATATATATTGTGTGTTTGTGTGTGTGTCCTATATATATAGTGTGTGTGTCTGTATATATATCTCATCTCCAGCGTTTGGTGTTGGAGGAGAGGATTGTGATACAGGTGGGTTGTATGAGAACGTAGTACAGGAGGGATCCGTGTATATACCTCCATGTGCTGTGTGTGGTTTACTAAGGAAGTTATATGTGGGCTGTGTGATATTTTTGCTGCATCAGAGTGTACATGGGTGTATGAGTTACTGTCTCATAAAACACCCCTAACAAGAATTCTGTATACACTCTTATGTACACCGAGTGTCAGCCAGGTCCAGGCAGGGTGACAAGAATTTTACCATGCAGACTTTATATCTGGTAAGCACTCTACGCCCATTCATCTCGCTCTTCTCTGCATCACCACACACACACACACACACACACACACACACACACAGACACACACACACACTCACACACACACACACACAGGAACATAGAGCAAAATATTCTGAATGGTCAGGGTCAGTCATTGCCTTCCCCAGCCTGTCCCAGCCACTGCCTGGAAATCTGCCTGCTGTCTAGAGCTCCATTCCCAGGGCCCATCGTACAGTCTCCAGGGCCCTGGGCCTGGCAGGAGCTACTGGGCTCTAATCTGGGGCAGAGGCCTCTAGCTGGAGCTCTGGGGTGACCACCCCTCTCCCAGGGCAAGCTACTCGCCTACATTTCATGCACGCAGGCACCACGTGGCCCGTGGCTCTCAGAGCTCCCCGCAGGACCCTGAGGACATTTCTCACCCCCGCTCACGTGGTCTCAGTCTCTGGAAAACCCTTCCCTTCCCTTGATCTCCTTTGGGAAATTCTTCCTGTTGAAGGAATAAAACCTCCTTGCTTTCAATAGGACACCATCCCTAGACAAACAATCTTCTTTCAAAGTGCATTCCACTTGTCAAGATATTTTTCAACAGGGCCTTCAACTCATGGGGCTTCTCTTTCCACTTTGGTAAAAGAGGCCAAGCAACTCATGGGTCTCTCTCAGCATCCTTGCATCCTTCACATCCCCCACCTCATGACCGCAGGGAAAGATCCAAGAGAATAAGAGAGAAATTGGGGACTGAGAAAAGCTGCACCTCTAGGTCTGTGCAAGCAGGATGCAGCCTGCTATGAGTCCGACAAAGCTCCAGGCCCGGCTGCCCCAGGAGAGAGTCCTCAGACCAGCGGAGCTGACCTCCCATCTCCCAGGGGGCATCTGGCCGTTCTGTGCCGTCTCACACCACAGGGACCCTCCGGATAGATACGGCAGCATCAGTGAGACAAGGTCTCTCGCTCCCTGCTTCACAGGTGACACGTTCTCAGTCCCCCGCTTCCTAGAGAAGCTTCAGTTTGGCAGAAACCCATGTGCCCCAGACAAGTTGCCCCCCACATACCTCCTCCCTTCTCGGCAGTTTCCTGGGACTCTTCATTTCCCAGATGTTTCCTCTTTTGTCGCCGTTCCATCGTACCAACTAGAAGTCTCCCTTAGAAGATGCCTCAAGAGATGTCCAACTCCTCCTCTTCCCTACAGGTTGGCCCTTCTTGGCTCTTGGGCAATCCGTTGAAATGATTCAATACAAATAAAAATGGTCAAGTCTCCTAAATGGCTGAAAAACTTGTACCACTTGGTGAACCACCAGTACTGCCTAGTGCTCACCAGGGCTGTTATGTTTGCAAGGTTGCCAGGCGCACAGTGGAATTCTGTGACCTCAGTGATGACATCAGAGCATTCGGTGGGCCTAGGTTGAGCACAGTGTCTGCAGTAGCACAGGCCCCATTTTCAAGAACAATTCCTTTTTCCCAGCCGAAGCTTTCCCGTGAAAGGGAAAGGTTCATACCATATCTATTATAAATTGTATCATACCATGTCTATTATAAAATTCACATTTTGATTGGAGATCTTTTAATGTCTTTTCTAGAGAGCTTTAATATGAATATTTTAAATGGTCTCCAGTTTCCCTGTGGATTATTGACATTTTAAACTCTGCACTTCAATTTTCCCTCAATACGTGTAATTTTGTCACGGCTATTTCTGTACTTAAAGATGAGGAACTATATAATTGATGTCTTCATTTTTTCCCCATCTCTTTCCAAGGTGCTGCATTTGATTATGTCTTGCGACTGAGTGAAAAATGCTAGTCCTTGAGTCAGGACATTGGGCCCTTTAGCAAGTAACTCAACCTATCTGTGCTTCAGCTTCTGTATGTGTGATCAAGAGGCTTGGACTAGCTGACTTTTCAAATGCTGTGTTTCTTTGATTCACTCTCACTTACTGATCTGCTCCTTAAGAAGAGGGTCTGTTCTCATAAAGTAACAACAGTCTTTTCCTAACCTTAGGTTGGGCGGAGTTTATCTGTTCGTACTCAGTTTGTTAGTTATATTGCCTTCTACGTATGCTTAGCTCTAAATAATTTATATGGCTCTTGTGACAATTTTTAGATCTTCTTTTTTTCTTATTTTCTTTTACAGTTTCTAATTTGTTATCGCCAGTGTAGAGGAGCCTGATTGACTTTTAAAATTTTTTGATCTTGTATGTGTGTGCCTTGTTGAACCGTCTTATTAGTTCCTGCTAGTTTATCTGTGGGTTCTTTTGGGTCTCCTAGATAAATGAGCCTATTAAATGTAAATAATGTGATCTTTGGATAAAGTTTATTTTCTTGCATCTCTCTATATAGAAGCAATATGTTGAATTGATTTAAATATTTAAATACTTACATACCTGTTATCACAATCTAACATTCTTTATCTTATTTTCTTTCAATCAATATTATGTTTTCAAGATTTATCCACGTGAATCCATATAGATCTAGGTCTTTGATTTTTGACTGTTTGATATTATTTGATCACATGCATATAGCATCATTTATTTTCCATTCAAGCATTATTGGACAATTGGATTGTTTCCCTCCCTTCTCTAGAACAAACAACATTTCCTAGAATATCCCTGAAGATGTCTGACAGTTGAGAAGGGCCAGGCTGCCCGAAGGATTGCTACTTGCTTTTAGCCACCTTCCAACAGGCCGTCTCCAGCCAGCAATTTGAAGCACAGCTGAAATGAGAACTGTCCCAAATGTGAAGATCTTAGGAGCTTCCTAGAAAGTGGGAGGTTAATGATAGGCATCCTGCTGGGATCCCAGGGGAGTCTGAGCTGGCCTGAAGCTCATCTTCCCCCTCCACCTCTCAAGAGAAATGTGGAGGAAAGAAGACTTCAAAAACTGTGAGCAGGCAGAGGGAGAGATATTGGGGGCCGAAGCTGTAACTGAGGTCTTGGAGTGGGCTGTGAGCACGCAGAGCCTCTAGAGAGCCAGGCTCTGCCTTCTGAGAACTTCTCCCCTAAGGCTGCTCATAATTCACGTGATACCAGCCATATAGAGCCGACTTGGCCCACACTGTCACAGAAAGCCTTATCAGAATCTCTTCTTCTTCATACACTCTTGTGTCTGTTACTTGGTTATTGCCTTTGGTACTCCACTGATGTGAACCACAGTCGCCAGGGGATGGAGGACACTAGTGACCCATCTTGCTCTGTGGCCTCAGTCCACAGCTTGAGGGTAAGGGAAGAGGCCAAATGAAGGTCAAGAAGGAAAGATGGACTTTGAAGAGAAGACCTGAGTTAAGGGTGTCTTCTCAAGTCTTGATGACTGAAATGTAGCTCCAGTACCTGAAGTCCTGCTTGTTCTGAAGGCTGAGCGCGGGGCTGGGTGCACTCAGTGAAGGAACCGTATACACTTAGTATTTCCTTGCTTGCTCACACTTGCCCTCCTCTGATACACCCTCTGCAAGACTGATCTTCCCCTGAAACAACTTTCCACCTGCCACTGTCATCTCATGAACATTTGCTTCCCCTTCCTAGTGTCCCCCTAGAATGCCATTGCAGCCAATTCATAATTTGATAATCATGCTGCTTACCATATTCTCAGCAACTTCTGATAAATTTTATTCACTTTATTCCATAGTCTTCACCCATCAATAATCTTCCTTAACTTCCTAGCTGCAGGTTAACCCATTCGGAATCATTTCTTTTTCTTTCTCTTCTTTGGCAAATCCTTTCTATCTTTTAAGGTCTTTTTCTTGTCTCTCTACCATCCTGCCTTCCTGAACTTCTTTTTTTTTCCGTTTAAGTAACCTTTCAATCTCCTTCCCCAGTTTCCTCATAAACATTGAGAGTTTATTCCTCACACGTTAGACAGCGGTTTATGAATGGCCAGGCATAACGGACTCAGAATGAGTTGGCACCCCCGAGGTACCTGTCTTGCTGGGGAACCACAGGTGAAGGGCTGGCTGCTGGACACATGTTTGCATGGAGTCAGGCTGAGTGGCCTCAGGGTGTTTGCCCTGCCCTTGTGTGTGTTTCTCCCTAGTTGGTTTCCTTGTCCAGCCACCTGTGACCTCCCTCCATCCAGCCCAGGGAATCCTTCTCATCACAGGGGTAGGATGTTTGTCTCATTTTCCATCACATCCTTTCCCCAAAGTTTGGTTGTGAGTTGTTCCCATTCCAAAGACCTTTCCTCTTTGAAGAGAAAAGAGAAAATCTTGTCTCTCCTTTCCTCTCACTTCACTTCTGCTCTATTATCTCCTCCGTCCAGAATGGCCCACTGACTCACATGGGTGTAGTTCCGAAGATGGCAAGAACTGCCAGCAATTCTGAGATAATAATACGGATGGATCAGGAAAACTTGAAAACCTTTATCCCGCCACATTAAAAAAAAATTGCACTTCCAGTGTATTCAGAGTCTCAGTGTAGAAACACAAATGATAGAGAAATGGAATTACACTCAAGTTTTTCTTTCCTCCTTTCCTGATTTATTCTAATCCTCCATGCTAACATGATGAACTATTTGTTAGGTAAAGTTTCAGACATTTTCTACCCATGCACACTTTTCTTCTTTTCACATAAGAGTGTGAACTAGGTCACTTTCAACATGCTGTGATTCTGTGATTCACTGTCTCCCACCGAGTCATCCACTGATAAAGTCATCTGTTTCACGGAGAACTATTTCCAATAGCTAATAGCCAATGTCTGTGGAGTGCTTACTCTGTGTCGGTTTCTTGTAACTACTTTACAGATCATTTGTACAACGTAGCCATGGACCAGGTACAATTATGACCCCCAAGTGACAGAAAAGGGCAGATAAGTACAAATAAATACAGAGGCCAAGTGACTTGCCCAAGACACTGGAGCAAATCAAAATCCATGCCTCTGTAATCATTTTGCTCTATTGCCTCTGTCTGGGAGGCTTGATGATTTGGCAACTAAAACCTTAAATATCATGTTCCATTTTTATATCGGTGACACAAGCATGGGGCTGTGATCCGGGGTAACTAACCTGACTACTTTTGAAAACCCTTATGCACCTGGATGAAAGTAAGCCAGGGACTGCAAGCTATAGATTTAAGGTTTCCTACCAACTTTTAAAAATAGCTTCTTGAATGCAATTTATGTAGTGTCAAGTCTAGGATGTAGTCCAAATAGTAACAGAAAAATGGAGATATGTAGAAAAATACTTAAAGTTGACAAGTATTGGGAGTGTAGTATTTTGGGGGCCAGTGTGTAGACCACAGGAAAACTTGCTGTTTCCATCCCAAAGGGAAGAGCCCTACCTTGCAACTGCCAAGGTCCCTGGGGCAGCAAGTGTGCTCACTGCTTAGTAAAGAAGCATCCTCAGTTTGATAGAATCATATGGGAGCCTTACATTTGGTTAGCAGTTCTACATTCTTGATGTAATAATATTTTCAGGGTGTGGGAGGGTATCAAGCTCTGAAAATACCCTTGGAGAGATTTGCTTATTAAGTTTGGCTTTTTCAATCTCCCTACTACTTCTTGACTAAACACCAGGCGGTTTCCTTCACTTTTCAGAACCATGTTGTTTTTCCCTTGTCTAATGAGCTTTGAAAGACTTTTGATTGAGCTATTAAGTTTGGGGAAAAATAAACATCTCTTTAAAATAAGGAAGATAATAACAATGACAAGTAGAAAAAGCTCTAAAGCAGAGAATATCCTCCATTCTAGCCAATGACTGGGAGTGGAAGGTGCGTGCTCGCTGTCCAGGACGTAGAAGTAAAAGCTGAGGAGGCGCTGAGGCGTCTCCTGGATCTCTATGAGCCTCCATCATTTCTGCTGAGTAGGGTTGACAGATAAAATATAGGCTGTTTAGTTAAATATGAATGTTTGAAAAACAACGAGTACATTTTGAAGATAAGTATGCCCCAAAGAGTTCATAGGATCTACTTATACTAAAAATAATGACTTATTATTCATGTGAAGTTCAAGTTTAACTCGGTATCCTGTATTTTTATTTACTAAATCTGACAGCCCTACTGATGATCCACAATGGAGGCAGTTGAGGAGCGGTACATGCTGGCTCTCGGACAGTCAGAAATGGCTTCAGCAGATCCAGGTACAGTATGAAATTCTTTTTGGATGTAGCTCAGAAGCCATGGCCAGCCCTTGACTGCAAGTACTGCCTCGGGTTTCCCTGAGGTGGGATAAACCTTCCTCTTAATGGCCTTTTGGTAAGTCTGGAAGACCATAACCAAGGGGAGCCCCAAAGTCAGTTTCATCCTCACAACCATGTTTCCAATTCCTGGAATTGGCTGCATGTGACTCACAAGAGCTGAGGAGGTTTGTGGAAATTGGGAGTGTCATAGCTTGAACCCTTTGTAGGTAAAGTTTTGCTGTTGTGAGAGTTTTAACAGGAGCAATGTGAAAGACTCCACGTCCCCAGGTAGATAGAAATAATCCTGTTCTACCTGTGTGTATGTGACAAGTCTCTAATAGTTCAGAGAGCAAGTATCTGGTCTTAGAAAGACTGAACCAAGCTTGGATGTTTCTGGTGACAAGGCAAGGTCCTGAGTTTCAAGTTCACCTTTTATGGTTGAGGAGACAATAAGGTGGTCAGAAGGGAAATCATGGAGGAGACCTTGGCTTCATCCATCGTGCAGGCTTGTATATGTGGTTCTATGTAGATTGTGTTTCAAAGGTGGAGCTAGTTTACAACTATGAACATTCTCCGATGTGCTTTTTGGACCTTCATTCCCAGAGCGAGAGCAGTGCCGAGGCTCTAGAAATGCCATGGATATTCTGAGCTGTCAGTGGCATTTCCCCGGTACTGTTCCCTTGGTGCCGCTCCTTGAAATGTCCAAAGGGATTATCATGTGTCCTGTGGCGGGTCCTAGCATTGTGAAAGGAAGCTGCTGCACCTGGCTCAGAGGATTTCGGATGTGGTGGGAGGAGTAGTAGTACTATGACTATAAATTGTATCACAGCATATCTATTCCATCTTGAGAGTGGGGTTGGGGGGTTATGAAGGGGGGCTTTTATTGTACTTTTATACATTGTACCCTTGAAACTAATTCAATTTTTTAAAATTAATTAATTTATTTGGGGCTGCATTGGGTCTTTGTTGCTGCTAGCGGGCGTCCTCTAGTTGCAGTGAGCCGGGGCTCCTCTTGGCTGTGGTGCACGGGCTTCTCATTGCAGTGGCTTCTCTTGTTGCGGAGCATGGGCTCTAGGCACGCAGGCTTCCGTAGTCGTGGCACGTGGGCTCGGTTGATGTGGCACACGGGCTCTAGAGCGCAGGCTCAGTAGTTGTGGCGCGTGGGCTTAGTTACTCCGTGGCACGTGGGATCTTCCCAGACAAGGGCTCGAACCCATGTCCCCTGCATTCGCAGGCATATTCTTAACTACTGCTCCACCAGAGAAGCCCAATAATTCAGTTTTTTATAAAGAGAAGATTCCTAATATTATTCCAAAATTTTAAAAATATGTAGTTGGATAACACTATGAAAAATTAACTGATATATTCTTTTATTATTTCTCTTTGCTCCCTGGATTTCTTTTCCTCATCCAGTCAGCTAGGCACTGTGAGCTCACTGCATTAGGAAGGTAAAGACTCAGCAGAAATGAGGGAGAAAAAGAGAAAATTCTCAGCTTTGGAATGTTCACAACGGAGGCCACAGTAAAACAGGTGAGAATTCTGTGAACAAAAAATAAATGTCGTTTCAAATGCAAAAAAGTATTCTCTGCACTGGGAGGCAGGAGAGGGAGGGAGGGAAGGACTGAAGGAGAGAGATCAGTGTGGCCAGGGACATGGAAACTGTGCTTGAGGACGATATGCCCAGGAAGAGAATCAGAATCTGGAGAAGATTCAGCCTGCACGTGATCATTGCCTCCAGCCAGCACCCTCATCTCAGACGTTGGGAAATTCAGAGAGAGAGTGGGAGTACGTCAGGAGGGCCACGCGCAGAGTCTGTGTGGCAGGGGTTGTGGCCGTTCCCTATTTGTGAGGAGTCCCCAGCAATTTGCAGGCCTCTTCTGGAAAATGCTGGCAGATGTCTCTAGTGCTTATGTGAAAGCTTGTTCACAAACCTTGAAAGATACAGATGTAGATGACAGATAGATGCATAGATAGAAAAATGTCATTAAATAAAAGCTCCAGGAAAGGTTTGGAAAATGCCCTTTATTGCATAGGACGCTTCCATTGTCATATGATGTTAGACTGAGTGCCGGTCCCTTCATCCTCCTTCAGACCACGGCATTCTGTCTGCTACTCTCCCGAGGGTCCTTTCTTCTCCCTGGAAGGGATAAAACAAATGAGGTAGAACAGGAAGAGACAAGAAGCACTCCAAGCTCTGCTGGTCAGGGTTACCCTCCAGCATTGCCTTAATGCTCAGAGCCACACACACCACAGTGAGCTTGGCTCCAGATCAACTACCACGCAACGAAGGTTCTGGAACATTTCCATATCTCGGGGGACCTCATTTCCACGTGACTCTCTTTCATATTCCCCTTTGTCACAGAAGGCTAGGTACAGTGGTCAGGGTGAGATCTCGGCTCAGGCCCAAGGCTCTCAGACCTCAAAGTTCTGGTCCTGCGAGGGCCCCTTTCCTCTCTTGAGACCACTCCTGGCTCTCTCTGCCGAGAAGGAGCTGCTGGCAGTACGTCCTCTAAGAGTTGAGGTCCATCGTGCAGACCCTGAGAAAACTCCTAGGAAAAGGCTCCACCTTCTTGTTTACGTCAACAGAGGTCAATGCCTTTGTTAGTGCTGGGTGTGTCCCATTTGATGCAACTGCAGAGCCATTAGGTAAACCAGCACATGTGTGCGGCCCCTTCCCTTAGACTCCTCTGGGCCCTCGTGACATAGGCTCAGAAGACTGCCAGCCTCAAGCCTTACCTCTTCCAAGGGACGGCCACACCGTCTTCCAGGATCTTCTGTCCCATGAATCTCAGTTGCTGTTTGGAACTCAAAGGAGAGAAAAGACCCTGCCTGCGGGGTCTCTTTGGGCTGGGGCCTTCCCCCGTGGGCTGCTCTCCCTCATTCTCCTTTTCTTCTTGCTTCTCTTCCTCTTCCTCCTCCTCCTCCTCCTCCTCCTCGTTCTCCTCCTCCTCCTCCTCGTCCTCCTCCTCAGGGGTGCTCTCGGATTCCACATTGCCCATCCACTGGGCCATGTTGAGATGAAAGACACGGCAGCTGAAGCCCTGCAGGACGCCGAACTTCACGTGCTGCTGGAGGATCTCCAAGGTGTGGAAGACCCGGCAGCAGGCCATGCACCTGAAGCCGGTCTCCATGGTCAGCATCCAGTCCGCTGTCTTGGCGCTGGGTCTCTCCTCGACGGCAGGGGGCCCTGATGGGCTGCCTGGCTCTGCCCTTTCCTCATACTCTTTCTCCTCCCCAGTGGGCTCACTGTCAGACAGGAGGCTTTCGGTGGACACATCAGAAGAGGGGTCAGTGGCTACTGCGCACACATCCTCAGGAAGGGTCACTTCTTCTATCCTCAGCTGCTTTTCAGGCAACTCCAAGGGTTTCTTTGTCTTCCAGGAGACAGCGACACCCTTGTTCACTTGTACCTGCATGTAGTATATTTTCATGCCCCTTTCCTCTTTGTCTGGGTGCAGATAGTTCTTACAGGGTGAAGAGGGTGAGGAGGAGACACAGTGTGATGGGGAAGCGGTCTCTCCTTCTTCCTGATCCTGGGCTAGGGGTGGTCTAGGCTGGGCAGTGTCTCGATGAAATCTCCGGATTCCTGAAAAAGGAAATTAAAATCATAATAACATGCATGGGCCCTGCCGGAAGCTGAGGGAGCAGGTGTGGTAGACGAGAGAGGGACATTGGCACGACATAGCTATGTCGTGAGCTTGGTGTCTGTTGGCCGTAGGACGGAGTGGTGTATCTGGTGTCATCTGTGGGCTTTTCATGTGCGTGGGGGGGGATACTGGAGCGGTGTCTGTATACAGGGGTGTGGAGTATGGTGGTGAGGGCTGTAGTATGTGAGGGATGCGGCTGGATGCGTGTACGACGAGGAGTGTGAGTTTGGGAATATCGGTGGTGCATTCCTTGTGGAATGGGGCTGTGGTGCAGGAGAGTACTGTGGAGCACGTGCTTGGGGTTGATGTGCACTGAGAAGGGCTGTGCCTGGAGGGCGCCTGTATGTGTGAGCTGTGTGCACCTGAGCTGGGTGGTCCTGCTCTCAGGCTGGAGGTGTATGATGCAGAACTCTGTCCTTCTCTGGAAGCAAAGGCAAAGACAAAGCCTACATTTTCCTCTGAAGATGCTTAATCTGGTCCCTCTTCCCTCCACCTCAAGCCCAGACCTTTCCGGCCCCTGCTCCTTGACTTCCCCACCATGGTGGTAGCAGTATTCACACACACACCCCCAGACTCAGCTGGCATCCACGCCCTCGGAACAGCTCAGCCATCCTGCCCAGGCTCCTCCACAGAGCCCTCATCACCTCTGATGACCCTGGATTTCCTCTCAGCCTCCCTGGGATCTGTGTGCCTCCTGCCTCACAGCCAAGCACCCCCTCACCTGAGGAGCCCCGCGCCCTTACCAGCGTAGCTGAGCTTGCGCAGAGTAGAAGTATGGAAGAAGTATTTAGAGGCAGAGGAGACCTCCCCTGCCCCTGGGCTGCAGCCTTGGGCCACCACAGTGGATCCAAGCCGAGGGGGATCCTCTTGTGACTTCGAGATTCCTGAGGGCGGAATGAAAGGCTCAGGGTGGGTTCATCAGTCCTCTGTCCACAAATATTTACTGAGTGTGTGACACGTGTCAGGTGCAGTGAATACACACAGTTGAGAGTGTGGTTCCCAGTGGATCCTCCAGGATTTAATTCCAATCAATACTTATTCTCTCACTGTCTAGTTGGTCATGTAGGCCTCGGTGGTGACTGTGAGTGTGTGGGAAGAGTGAGTGATGTGTATCAGTTAAGTCTGTGGTAAGTGTGGGGTTGGCATGGGGAGCACAGTGCAGACGTGTCTGTCTGTGTCTGTGGCCTTTGTGTGCATGGTTTCTGTTCACAAGTCAGGAATTCTGGGACATGTAACTTTTCCTCATTACATGGTGTGGCTTGTATTTATGGTGCGTGTTCATTCATTCATTCACCAAGATTCAGTAAGCAGCTACTCCTGTGTATCCGGCACTCTTCCATTGTTGTAGTCTTTGGTAACGCTGCACATTCTAGTAGGGGAAGACACACACTAAACAAAACTACAATAAATATATAATACATCAGCTGGTGGTAAGTATATAAGGGTTGCCAGACTAAGCGAAGAAAAATACAAGGCACCCAGTTAAATTTCAGTTTCAGATAAACCCAGAATAATTTTTTAGTGTAAGTATTCCCATGCAGTATTTGGCCTGACTTAGTTTTAGTGTAAGTATGGCCCATACAATATGTGGGACATACGGATACTGAAAAATTACTTGTTGTTTATCTGGAATTCAAATTGAACTGGATAGCCCATATTTTCTCTGGCAATCCTGACATGGGTTACTGAGACTGTGGTTTACTGTGGTTTGTACAAAGCGGGTCTGGCATTACTCAAGAATATGTTATAAGTGTGGTGTGTATGACACGTGACTGGTTCTTATAGAGGAATTTAGAGATGGCTGAAGTTAGCTGTGTTTGTGCAAGAGTTGAGGAGATACATGTATATAGTGTGTGTGTGTGTGTGTGTGTGTGTGTGTCCTATATATATAGTGAGTGTGTCTTTATACATATCTCATCTCCAGCGTTTGGTGTTGGAGGAGAGGATTGTGATACAGGTGGGTTGTATGAGAACGTAGTATAGGAGGGATGCGTGTATATACCTCCATGTGCTGTGTGTGGTTTACTAAGGAAGTTATATGTGGGGTGTGTGATATTTTTGCTGTATCAGAGTGTACATGGGTGTATGAGTTACTGTCTCATAAAACACCCCTAACAAGAATTCTGTATACACTCTTACGTACACCGAGTGTCAGCCAGGTCCAGGCAGGGTGACAAGAACTTTACTACGCAGACTTTATATCTGGTAAGCACTCTACCCCCATTCATCTCGCTCTTCTCTGCACTACCACACACACACACACACACACACACACAGACACACACACACACTCACACACCCACACACACACAGGAACATAGAGCAAAATATTCTGAATGGTCAGGGGCAGTCATTGCCTTCCCCAGCCTGTCCCAGCCACTGCCTGGAAATCTGCCTGCTGTCTAGAGCTCCATTCCCAGGGCCCATCCTACAGTCTCCAGGGCCCTGGGCCTGGTAGGGGCTACTGGGCTCTAATCTGGGGTAGAGGCCTCTAGCTGGAGCTCTGGGGTGACCACCCCGCTCCCAGGGCAAGCTACTCGCCTACATTTATTGCACGCAGGCACCACGTGGCCCGTGGCTCTCCGAGCTCCCCGCAGGACCCTGAGGACATTTCTCACCCCCGCTCACGCGGTCTCAGTCTCTGGAAAACCCTTCCCTTCCCTTGATCTCCTTTGGGAAATTCTTCCTGTTGAAGGAATAAAACCTCCTTGCTTTCAATATGACACCATCCCTAGACAAACAATCTTCTTTCAAAGTGCATTCCACTTGTCAAGATATTTTTCAACAGGGCCTTCAACTCATGGGGCTTCTCTTTCCACTTTGGTAAAAGAGGCCAAGCAACTCATGGGTCTCTCTCAGCATCCTTGCATCCTTCACATCCCCCACCTCATGACCCCAGGCAAAGATCCAAGAGAATAAGAGAGAAATCGGGGACTGAGAAAAGCTGCACCTCTAGGTCTGTGCAAGCAGGATGCAGCCTGCTATGAGTCCGACAAAGCTCCAGGCCCGGCTGCCCCAGGAGAGAGTCCTCAGAGCAGCGGAGCTGACCTCCCATCTCCCAGGGGGCATCTGGCCGTTCTGTGCTGTCTCACACCACAGGGACCCTCCGGATAGATACGGCAGCATCAGTGAGACAAGGTCTCTCGCTCCCTGCTTCACAGGTGACACGTTCTCAGTCCCCCGCTTCCTAGAGAAGCTTCAGTTTGGCAGAAACCCATGTGCCCCAGACAAGTTGCCCCCCACATACCTCCTCCCTTCTCGGCAGTTTCCTGGGACTCTTCATTTCCCAGATGTTTCCTCTTTTGTCGCCGTTCCATTGTACCAACTAGAAATCTCCCGTAGAAGATGCCTCAAGAGATGTCCAACTCCTCCTCTTCCCTACAGGTTGGCCCTTCTTGGCTCTTGGGCAATCCGTTGAAATCATTCAATACAAATAAAAATGGTCAAGTCTCCTAAATGGCTGAAAAACTTGTACCACTTGGTGAACCACCAGTACTGCCTAGTGCTCACCACGGCTGTTATGTTTGCAAGGTTGCCAGGCGCACAGTGGAATTCTGTGACCTCAGTGACGACATCAGAGCATTCGGTGGACCTAGGTTGAGCACAGTGTCTGCAGTAGCACAGGCCCCATTTTCAAGAACAATTCCTTTTTCCCAGCCGAAGCTTTCCCGTGAAAGGGAAAGGTTCATACCATATCTATTATAAATTGTATCATACCATGTCTATTATAAAATTCACATTTTGATTGGAGATCTTTTAATGTCTTTTCTAGAGAGCTTTAATATGAATATTTTAAATGGTCTCCAGTTTCCCTGTGGATTATTGACATTTTAAACTCTGCACTTCAATTTTCCCTCAATACGTGTAATTTTGTCACGGCTATTTCTGTACTTAAAGATGAGGAACTATATAATTGATTTCTTCATTTTTTCCCCATCTCTTTCCAAGGTACTGCAATTGATTGTGTCTTGCGACTGAGTGAAAAATGCTAGTCCTTGAGTCAGGACATTGGGCCCTTTAGCAAGTAACTCAACCTATCTGGGCTTCAGCTTCTGTATGTGCGATCAAGGGGCTTGGACTAGATGACTTTTCAAATGCTGTGTTTCTTTGATTCACTCTCACTTACTGATCTGCTCCTTAAGAAGAGGGTCTGTTCTCATAAAGTAACAACAGTCTTTTCCTAACCTTGGGTTGGGCGGAGTTTATCTGTTCGTACTCAGTTTGTTAGTTATATTGCCTTCTACGTATGCTTAGCTCTAAATAATTTATATGGCTCTTGTGACAATTTTTAGATCTTCTTTTTTTCTTATTTTCTTTTACAGTTTCTAATTTGTTATCGCCAGTGTAGAGGAGCCTGATTGACTTTTAAAATTTATTGATCTTGTATATGTGTGCCTTGTTGAACCGTCTTATTAGTTCCTGCTAGTTTATCTGTGGGTTCTTTTGTGTCTCCTAGATAAATGAGCATATTAAATGTAAATAATGTGTTCTTTGGATAAAGTTTATTTTCTTGCATCTCTCTATATAGAAGCAATATGTTGAATTGATTCAAATATTTAAATACTTACATACCTGTTATCACAATCTAACATTCTTTATCTTATTTTCTTTCAATCAATATTATGTTTTCAAGATTTATCCACGTGAATCTATATAGATCTAGGTCTTTGATTTTTGACTGTTTGATATTATTTGATCACATGCATATAGCATCATTTATTTTCCATTCAAGCATTATTGGACAATTGGATTGTTTCCCTCCCTTCTCTAGAACAAACAACATTTCCTAGAATATCCCTGAAGATGTCTGACAGTCGAGAAGGGCCATGCTGCCCGAAGGATTGCTACTTGCTTTTAGCCACCTTCCAACAGGCCGTCTCCAGCCAGCAATTTGAAGCACAGCTGAAATGAGAACTGCCCCAAATGTGAAGATCTTAGGAGCTTCCTAGAAGGTGGGAGGTTCATGATAGGCATCCTGCTGGGATCCCAGGGGAGTCTGAGCTGGCCTGAAGCTCATCTTCCTCCTCCACCTCTCAAGAGAAATGTGGAGGAAAGAAGACTTCAAAAACTGTGAGCAGGCAGAGGGAGAGATATTGGGGGCCGAAGCTGTAACTGAGGTCTTGGAGTGGGCTGTGAGCACGCAGAGCCTCTAGAGAGCCAGGCTCTGCCTTCTGAGAACTTCTCCCCTAAGGCTGCTCATAATTCACGTGATACCAGCCATATAGAGCCGACTTGGCCCACACTGTCACAGAAAGCCTTATCAGAATCTCTTCTTCTTCATACACTCTTGTGTCTGTTACTTGGTTATTGCCTTTGGTCCTCCACTGATGTGAACCACAGTCGCCAGGGGATGGAGGACACTAGTGACCCATCTTGCTCTGTGGCCTCAGTCCACAGCTTGAGGGTAAGGGAAGAGGCCAAATGAAGGTCAAGAAGGAAAGATGGAGTTTGAAGAGAAGACCTGAGTTAAGGGTGTCTTCTCAAGTCCTGATGACTGAAACGTAGCTCCAGTACCTGAAGTCCTGCTTGTTCTGAAGGCTGACCGCGGGGCTGGGTGCACTCAGTGAAGGAACCGTATACACTTAGTATTTCCTTGCTTGCTCACACTTGCCCTCCTCTGATACACCCTCTGCAAGACTGATCTTCCCCGAAACAACTTTCCACCTGCCACTGTCATCTCATGAACATTTGCTTCCCCTTCCTAGTGTCCCCCTAGAATGCCATTGCAGCCAATTCATAATTTGATAATCATGCTGCTTACCATATTCTCAGCAACTTCTGATAAATTTTATTCACTTTATTCCATAGTCTTCACCCATCAATAATCTTCCTTAACTTCCTAGCTGCAGGTTAACCCATTCGGAATCATTTTTTTTCTTTCTCTTCTTTGGCAAATCCTTTCTATCTTTTATGGTCTTTTTCTTGTCTCTCTACCATCCTGCCTTCCTGAACTTCTTTTTTTTCCGTTTAAGTAACCTTTCAATCTCCTTCCCCAGTTTCCTCATAAACATTGAGAGTTTATTCCTCACACGTTAGACAGCGGTTTATGAATGGCCAGGCATAATGGACTCAGAATGAGTTGGCACCCCCGAGGTACCTGTCTTGCTGGGGAACCACAGGTGAAGGGCTGGCTGCTGGACACATGTTTGCATGGAGTCAGGCTGAGTGGCCTCAGGGTGTTTGCCCTGCACTTGTGTGTGTTTCTCCCTAGTTGGTTTCCTTGTCCAGCCACCTGTGACCTCCCTCCATCCAGCCCAGGGAATCCTTCTCATCACAGGGTTAGGATGTTTGTCTCATTTTCCATCACATCCTTTCCCCAAAGTTTGGTTGTGAGTTGTTCCCATTCCAAAGACCTTTCCTCTTTGAAGAGAAAAGAGAAAATCTTGTCTCTCCTTTCCTCTCACTTCACTTCTGCTCTATTATCTCCTCCGTCCAGAATGGCCCACTGACTCACATGGGTGTAGTTCCGAAGATGGCAAGAACTGCCAGCAATTCTGAGATAATAATACGGATGGATCAGGAAAACTTGAAAACCTTTATCCCGCCACATTAAAAAAAATTGCACTTCCAGTGTATTCAGAGTCTCAGTGTAGAAACACAAATGATAGAGAAATGGAATTACACTCAAGTTTTTCTTTCCTCCTTTCCTGATTTATTCTAATCCTCCATGCTAACATGATGAACTATTTGTTAGGTAAAGTTTCAGACATTTTCTACCCATGCACACTTTTCTTTTTTTCACATAAGAGTGTGAACTAGGTCACTTTCAACATGCTGTGATTCTGTGATTCACTGTCTCCCACCGAGTCATCCACTGAAAAGTCATCTTTTTCATGGAGAAATATTTCCAATAGCTAATAGCCAATGTCTGTGGAGTGCTTACTCTGTGTCGGTTTCTTGTAACTACTTTACAGATCATTTGTACAATGTACCCATGGACCAGGTACAATTATGACCCCCAAGTGACAGATAAGTGCAGATAAGTACAAATAAATACAGAGGCCAAGTGACTTGCCCAAGACACTGGAGCAAATCAAAATCCATGCCTCTGTAATCATTTTGCTCTATTGCCTCTGTCTGGGAGGCTTGATGATTTGGCAACTAAAACCTTAAATATCATGTTCCATTTTTATATCTGTGACACAAGCGTGGGGCTGTGATCCCGGGTAACTAACCTGACTACTTTTGAAAACCCTTATGCACCTGGATGAAAGTAAGCCAGGGACTGCAAGCCATAGATTTAAGGTATCCTACCAACTTTTAAAAATAGCTTCTTGAATGCAGTTTATGTAATGTCAAGTCTAGGATGTAGTCCAAATAGTAACAGAAAAATGGAGATATGTAGAAAAATACTTAAAGTTGACAAGTATTGGGATTGTAGTATTTTGGGGGCCAGCGTGTAGACCACAGGAAAACTTGCTGTTTCCATCCCAAAGGGAAGAGCCCTACGTTGCAACTGCCAAGGTCCCTGGGGCAGCAAGTGTGCTCACTGCTTAGTACAGAAGCATCCTCAGTTTGATAGAATCATATGGGAGCCTTACATTTGGTTAGCAGTTCTACATTCTTGATGTAATAATAATTTCTGGGTGTGGGAGGGTATCAAGCTCTGAAAATACCCTTGGAGAGATCTGCTTATTGAGTTTGGCTTTTTCAATCTCCCTACTACTTCTTGACTAAACACCAGGCGGTTTCCTTCACTTTTCAGAACCATGTTGTTTTTCCCTTGTCTAATGAGCTTTGAAAGACTTTTGATTGAGCTATTAAGTTTGGGGAAAAATAAACATCTCTTTAAAATAAGGAAGATAATAACAATGACAAGTAGAAAAAGCTCTAAAACAGAGAATATCCTCCATTCTAGCCAATGACGGAGTGGAAGGTTCATGCTCGCTGTCCAGGATGTAGAAAGAAAAGCTGAGGAGGCGCTGAGGCGTCTTCTGGATCTCTATGAGCCTCCATCATTTCTGCTGAGTAGGGTTGACAGATAAAATATAGGCTGTTTAGTTAAATATGAATGTTTGAAAAACAACGAGTACAGTTTGAAGATAAGTATGCCCCAAGTAGTTCATAGGATCTACTTATACTAAAAATAATGACTTATTATTCATGTGAAGTTCAAGTTTAACTGGGTATCCTGTACTTTTATTTACTAAATCTGACAGCCCTACTGATGATCCACAATGGAGGCAGTTGAGGAGCGGTACATGCTGGCTCTCGGACAGTCAGAAATGGCTTCAGCAGATCCAGGTACAGTATGAAATTCTTTTTGGATGTAGCTCAGAAGCCATGGCCAGCCCTTGACTGCAAGTACTGCCTCGGGTTTCCCTGAGGTGGGGTAAACCTTCCTCTTAATGGCCTTTTGGTAAGTCTGGAAGACCATATCCAAGGGGAGCCCCAAAGTCAGTTTCATCCTCACAACCAGGTTTCCAATTCCTGGAATTGGCTGCATGTGACTCACAAGAGCTGAGGAGGTTTGTGGAAATTGGGAGTGTCATAGCTTGAACCCTTTGTAGGTAAAGTTTTGGTGTTCTGAGAGTTTTAACAGGAGCAATGTGAAAGACTCCAGGTCCCCAGGTAGATAGAAATAATCCTGTTCTACCTGTGTGTATGTGACAAGTCTCTAATAGTTCAGAGAGCAAGTATCTGGTCTTAGAAAGACTGATCCAAGCTTGGATGTTTCTGGCGACAAGGCAAGGTCCTGAGTTTCAAGTTCACCTTTTATGGTTGAGGAGACAATAAGGTGGTCAGAAGGGAAATCATGGAGGAGACCTTGGCTTCATCCATTGTGCAGGCTTGTATATGTGGTTCTATGTAGATTGTGTTTCAAAGGTGGAGCTTGTTTACAACTATGAACATTCTCCGATGTGCTTTTTGGACCTTCATTCCCAGAGCGAGAGCAGTGCCGAGGCTCTAGAAATGCCATGGATATTCTGAGCTGTCAGTGGCATTTCCCCGGTACTGTTCCCTTGGTGCCGCTCCTTGAAATGTCCAAAGGGATTATCATGTGTCTTGTGGCGGGTCCTAGCATTGTGAAAGGAAGCTGCTGCACCTGGCTCAGAGGATTTCGGATGTGGTGGGAGGAGTAGTAGTACTACGACTATAAATTGTATCACAGCATATCTATTCCATCTTGAGAGTGGGGTTGGGGGGTTATGAAGGGGGGCTTTTATTGTACTTTTATACATTGTACCCTTGAAACTAATTCAATTTTTTTAAATTAATTAATTTATTTTGGGCTGCATTGGGTCTTTGTTGCTGCTAGCGGGCGTTCTCTAGTTGCAGTGAGCCGGGGCTCCTCTTGGCTGTGGTGCACGGGCTTCTCATTGCAGTGGCTTCTCTTGTTGCGGAGCATGGGCTCTAGGCACGCAGGCTTCCGTAGTCGTGGCACGTGGGCTCGGTTGATGTGGCACACGGGCTCTAGAGCGCAGGCTCAGTAGTTGTGGCGCGCGGGCTTAGTTACTCCGTGGCACGTGGGATCTTCCCAGACCAGGGCTCGAACCCATGTCCCCTGCATTCGCAGGCATATTCTTAACTACTGCTCCACCAGAGAAGCCCAATAATTCAGTTTTTTATAAAGAGAAGATTCCTAATATTATTCCAAAATTTTAAAAATATGTAGTTGGATAACACTATGAAAAATTAACTGATATATTCTTTTATTATTTCTCTTTGCTCCCTGGATTTCTTTTCCTCATCCAGTCAGCTAGGCACTGTGAGCTCACTGCATTAGGAAGGTAAAGACTCAGCAGAAATGAGGGAGAAAAAGAGAAAATTCTCAGCTTTGGAATGTTCACAACGGAGGCCACAGTAAAACAGGTGAGAATTCTGTGAACAAAAAATAAATGTCGTCTCAAATGCAAAAAAGTATTCTCTGCACCGGGAGGCAGGAGAGGGAGGGAGGGAAGGACTGAAGGAGAGAGTTCAGTGTGGCCAGGGACATGGAAACTGTGCTTGAGGACGATATGCCCAGGAAGAGAATCAGAATCTGGAGAAGATTCAGCCTGCACGTGATCATTGCCTCCAGCCAGCACCCTCATCTCAGACGTTGGGAAATTCAGAGAGAGAGTGGGAGTACGTCAGGAGGGCCACGTGCAGAGTCTGTGTGGCAGGGGTTGTGGCCGTTCCCTATTTGTGAGGAGTCCCCAGCAATTTGCAGGCCTCTTCTGGAAAATGCTGGCGGACGTCTCTAGTGCTTATGTGAAAGCTTGTTCACAAACTTTGAAAGATACAGATGTAGATGACAGATAGATGCATAGATTAAAAATGTCATTAAATAAAAGCTCCAGGAAAGGTTTGGAAAATGCCCTTTATTGCATAGGACGCTTCTATTGTCATATGATGTTAGACTGAGTGCCGGTCCCTTCATCCTCCTTCAGACCACTTCTGTCTGCTACTCTCCCGAGGGTCCTTTCTTCTCCCTGGAAGGGATAAAACAAATGAGGTAGAACAGGAAGAGACAAGAAGCACTCCAAGCTCTGCTGGTCAGGGTTACCCTCCAGCATTGCCTTAATGCTCAGAGCCACACACACCACAGTGAGCTTGGCTCCAGATCAACTACCACGCAACGAAGGTTCTGGAACATTTCCATATCTCGGGGGACCTCATTTCCACGTGACTCTCTTTCATATTCCCCTTTGTCACAGAAGGCTAGGTACAGTGGTCAGGGTGAGATCTCGGCTCAGGCCCAAGCCTCTCAGACCTCAAAGTTCTGGTCCTGCAAGGGCCACTGTCCTCTCTTGAGACCACTCCTGGCTCTCTCTGCCGAGAAGGAGCTGCTGGCAGTACGTCCTCTAAGAGTTGAGGTCCATCGTGCAGACCCTGAGAAAACTCCTAGGAAAAGGCTCCACCTTCTTGTTTACATCAACAGAGGTCAATGCCTTTGGTAGTGCTGGGTGTGTCCTATTTGATGCAACTGCAGAGCCATTAGGTAAACCAGCACATGTGTGCGGCCCCTTCCCTTAGACTCCTCTGGGCCCTCGTGACATAGGCTCAGAAGACTGCCAGCCTCAAGCCTTACCTCTTCCAAGGGACGGCCACACCGTCTTCCAGGATCTTCTGTCCCATGAATCTCAGTTGCTGTTTGGAACTCAAAGGAGAGAAAAGACCCTGCCTGCGGGGTCTCTTTGGGCTGGGGCCTTCCCCCGTGGGCTGCTCTCCCTCATTCTCCTTTTCTTCTTGCTTCTCTTCCTCTTCCTCCTCCTCCTCCTCCTCGTTCTCCTCCTCCTCCTCCTCGTCCTCCTCCTCAGGGGTGCTCTCGGATTCCACATTGCCCATCCACTGGGCCATGTTGAGATGAAAGACACGGCAGCTGAAGCCCTGCAGGACGCCGAACTTCACGTGCTGCTGGAGGATCTCCAAGGTGTGGAAGACCCGGCAGCAGGCCAAGCACCTGAAGCCGGTCTCCATGGTCAGCATCCAGTCCGCTGTCTTGGCGCTGGGTCTCTCCTCGACGGCAGGGGGCCCTGATGGGCTGCCTGGCTCTGCCCTTTCCTCATACTCTTTCTCCTCCCCAGTGGGCTCACTGTCAGACAGGAGGCTTTCGGTGGACACATCAGAAGAGGGGTCAGTGGCTACTGCGCACACATCCTCAGGAAGGGTCACTTCTTCTATCCTCAGCTGCTTTTCAGGCAACTCCAAGGGTTTCTTTGTCTTCCAGGAGACAGCGACACCCTTGTTCACTTGTACCTGCATGTAGTATATTTTCATGCCCCTTTCCTCTTTGTCTGGGTGCAGATAGTTCTTACAGGGTGAAGAGGGTGAGGAGGAGACACAGTGTGATGGGGAAGCGGTCTCTCCTTCTTCCTGATCCTGGGCTAGGGGTGGTCTAGGCTGGGCAGTGTCTCGATGAAATCTCCGGATTCCTGAAAAAGGAAATTAAAATCATAATAACATGCATGGGCCCTGCCGGAAGCTGAGGGAGCAGGTGTGGTAGACGAGAGAGGGACATTGGCACGACATAGCTATGTCGTGAGCTTGGTGTCTGTTGGCCGTAGGACGGAGTGGTGTATCTGGTGTCATCTGTGGGCTTTTCATGTGCGTGGGGGGGGATACTGGAGCGGTGTCTGTATACAGGGGTGTGGAGTATGGTGGTGAGGGCTGTAGTATGTGAGGGATGCGGCTGGATGCGTGTACGACGAGGAGTGTGAGTTTGGGAATATCGGTGGTGCATTCCTTGTGGAATGGGGCTGTGGTGCAGGAGAGTACTGTGGAGCACGTGCTTGGGGTTGATGTGCACTGAGAAGGGCTGTGCCTGGAGGGCGCATGTATGTGTGAGCTGTGTGCACCTGAGCTGGATGGTCCTGCTCTCAGGCTGGAGGTGTATGATGCAGAACTCTGTCCTTCTCTGGAAGCAAAGGCAAAGACAAAGCCTACAGTTTCCTCTGAAGATGCTTAATCTGTTCCGTATTCCCTCCACCTCAAGCCCAGACCTTTCCGGCCCCTGCTCCTTGACTTCCCCACCATGGTAGTAGCAGTATTCACAAACACACACCCAGACTCAGCTGGCATCCACACCCTCGGAACAGCTCAGCCATCCTGCCCAGGCTCCTCCACAGAGCCCTCATCACCTCTGATGACCCTGGATTTCCTCTCAGCCTCCCTGGGATCTGTGTGCCTCCTGCCTCACAGCCAAGCACCCCCTCACCTGAGGAGCCCCGCGCCCTTACCAGCGTAGCTGAGCTTGCGCAGAGTAGAAGTATGGAAGAAGTATTTAGAGGCAGAGGAGACCTCCCCTGCCCCTGGGCTGCAGCCTTGGGCCACCACAGTGGATCCAAGCCGAGGGGGATCCTCTTGTGACTTCGAGATTCCTGAGGGCGGAATGAAAGGCTCAGGGTGGGTTCATCAGTCCTCTGTCCACAAATATTTACTGAGTGTGTGACACGTGTCAGGTGCAGTGAATACACACAGTTGAGAGTGTGGTTCCCAGTGGATCCTCCAGGATTTAATTCCAATCAATACTTATTCTCTCACTGTCTAGTTGGTCATGTAGGCCTCGGTGGTGACTGTGAGTGTGTGGGAAGAGTGAGTGATGTGTATCAGTTAAGTCTGTGGTAAGTGTGGGGTTGGCATGGGGAGCACAGTGCAGACGTGTCTGTCTGTGTCTGTGGCCTTTGTGTGCATGGTTTCTGTTCACAAGTCAGGAATTCTGGGACATGTAACTTTTCCTCATTACATGGTGTGGCTTGTATTTATGGTGTGTGTTCATTCATTCATTCACCAAGATTCAGTAAGCAGCTACTCCTGTGTATCCGGCACTCTTCCATTGTTGTAGTCTTTGGTAACGCTGCACATTCTAGTAGGGGAAGACACACACTAAACAAAACTACAATAAATATATAATACATCAGCTGGTGCTAAGTATATAAGGGTTGCCAGACTAAGCGAAGAAAAATACAAGGCACCCAGTTAAATTTCAGTTTCAGATAAACCCAGAATAATTTTTTAGTGTAAGTATTCCCATGCAGTATTTGGCCTGACTTAGTTTTAGTGTAAGTATGGCCCATACAATATGTGGGACATACGGATACTGAAAAATTACTTGTTGTTTATCTGGAATTCAAATTGAACTGGATAGCCCATATTTTCTCTGGCAATCCTGACATGGGTTACTGAGACTGTGGTTTACTGTGGTTTGTACAAAGCGGGTCTGGCATTACTCAAGAATGTGTTATAAGTGTGGTGTGTATGACACGTGACTGGTTCTTATAGAGGTATTTAGAGATGGCTGAAGTTAGCTGTGTTTGTGCAAGAGTTGAGGAGATACATGTATATAGTGTGTGTGTGTGTGTGTGTGTGTGTGTGTCCTATATATATAGTGAGTGTGTCTTTATACATATCTCATCTCCAGCGTTTGGTGTTGGAGGAGAGGATTGTGATACAGGTGGGTTGTATGAGAACGTAGTATAGGAGGGATGCGTGTATATACCTCCATGTGCTGTGTGTGGTTTACTAAGGAAGTTATATGTGGGGTGTGTGATATTTTTGCTGCATCAGAGTGTACATGGGTGTATGAGTTACTGTCTCATAAAACACCCCTAACAAGAATTCTGTATACACTCTTACGTACACCGAGTGTCAGCCAGGTCCAGGCAGGGTGACAAGAATTTTACCACGCAGACTTTATATCTGGTAAGCACTCTACCCCCATTCATCTCGCTCTTCTCTGCACTACCACACACACACACACACACACACAGACACAGACACACACACACACTCACACACCCACACACACACAGGAACATAGAGCAAAATATTCTGAATGGTCAGGGGCAGTCATTGCCTTCCCCAGCCTGTCCCAGCCACTGCCTGGAAATCTGCCTGCTGTCTAGAGCTCCATTCCCAGGGCCCATCCTACAGTCTCCAGGGCCCTGGGCCTGGTAGGGGCTACTGGGCTCTAATCTGGGGCAGAGGCCTCTAGCTGGAGCTCTGGGTTGACCACCCCGCTCCCAGGGCAAGCTACTCGCCTACATTTAATGCACGCAGGCACCACGTGGCCCGTGGCTCTCAGAGCTCCCCGCAGGACCCTGAGGAAATTTCTTACCCCCGCTCACGCGGTCTCAGTCTCTGGAAAACCCTTCCCTTCCCTTGATCTCCTTTGGGAAATTCTTCCTGTTGAAGGAATAAAACCTCCTTGCTTTCAATAGGACACCATCCCTAGACAAACAATCTTCTTTCAAAGTGCATTCCACTTGTCAAGATATTTTTCAACAGGGCCTTCAACTCATGGGGCTTCTCTTTCCACTTTGGTAAAAGAGGCCAAGCAACTCATGGGTCTCTCTCAGCATCCTTGCATCCTTCACATCCCCCACCTCATGACCCCAGGGAAAGATCCAAGAGAATAAGAGAGAAATCGGGGACTGAGAAAAGCTGCACCTCTAGGTCTGTGCAAGCAGGATGCAGCCTGCTATGAGTCCGACAAAGCTCCAGGCCCGGCTGCCCCAGGAGAGAGTCCTCAGACCAGCGGAGCTGACCTCCCATCTCCCAGGGGGCATCTGGCCGTTCTGTGCCGTCTCACACCACAGGGACCCTCCGGATAGATACGGCAGCATCAGTGAGACAAGGTCTCTCGCTCCCTGCTTCACAGGTGACACGTTCTCAGTCCCCCGCTTCCTAGAGAAGCTTCAGTTTGGCAGAAACCCATGTGCCTCAGACAAGTTGCCCCCCACATACCTCCTCCCTTCTCGGCAGTTTCCTGGGACTCTTCATTTCCCAGATGTTTCCTCTTTTGTCGCCGTTCCATCGTACCAACTAGAAATCTCCCTTAGAAGATGCCTCAAGAGATGTCCAACTCCTCCTCTTCCCTACAGGTTGGCCCTTCTTGGCTCTTGGGCAATCCGTTGAAATGATTCAATACAAATAAAAATGGTCAAGTCTCCTAAATGGCTGAAAAACTTGTACCACTTGGTGAACCACCAGTACTGCCTAGTGCTCACCACGGCTGTTATGTTTGCAAGGTTGCCAGGCGCACAGTGGAATTCTGTGACCTCAGTGATGACTTCAGAGCATTCGGTGGACCTAGGTTGAGCACAGTGTCTGCAGTAGCACAGGCCCCATTTTCAAGAACAATTCCTTTTTCCCAGCCGAAGCTTTCCCGTGAAAGGGAAAGGTTCATACCATATCTATTATAAATTGTATCATACCATGTCTATTATAAAATTCACATTTTGATTGGAGATCTTTTAATGTCTTTTCTAGAGAGCTTTAATATGAATATTTTAAATGGTCTCCAGTTTCCCTGTGGATTATTGACATTTTAAACTCTGCACTTCAATTTTCCCTCAATACGTGTAATTTTGTCACGGCTATTTCTGTACTTAAAGATGAGGAACTATATAATTGATTTCTTCATTTTTTCCCCATCTCTTTCCAAGGTACTGCAATTGATTGTGTCTTGCGACTGAGTGAAAAATGCTAGTCCTTGAGTCAGGACATTGGGCCCTTTAGCAAGTAACTCAACCTATCTGCGCTTCAGCTTCTGTATGTGTGATCAAGAGGCTTGGACTAGCTGACTTTTCAAATGCTGTGTTTCTTTGATTCACTCTCACTTACTGATCTGCTCCTTAAGAAGAGGGTCTGTTCTCATAAAGTAACAACAGTCTTTTCCTAACCTTGGGTTGGGCGGAGTTTATCTGTTCGTACTCAGTTTGTTAGTTATATTGCCTTCTACGTATGCTTAGCTCTAAATAATTTATATGGCTCTTGTGACAATTTTTAGATCTTCTTTTTTTCTTATTTTCTTTTACAGTTTCTAATTTGTTATCGCCAGTGTAGAGGAGCCTGATTGACTTTTAAAATTTATTGATCTTGTATGTGTGTGCCTTGTTGAACCGTCTTATTAGTTCCTGCTAGTTTATCTGTGGGTTCTTTTGTGTCTCCTAGATAAATGAGCATATTAAATGTAAATAATGTGTTCTTTGGATAAAGTTTATTTTCTTGCATCTCTCTATATAGAAGCAATATGTTGAATTGATTTAAATATTTAAATACTTACATACCTGTTATCACAATCTAACATTCTTTATCTTATTTTCTTTCAATCAATATTATGTTTTCAAGATTTATCCACGTGAATCTATATAGATCTAGGTCTTTGATTTTTGACTGTTTGATATTATTTGATCACATGCATATAGCATCATTTATTTTCCATTCAAGCATTATTGGACAATTGGATTGTTTCCCTCCCTTCTCTAGAACAAACAACATTTCCTAGAATATCCCTGAAGATGTCTGACAGTCGAGAAGGGCCAGGCTGCCCGAAGGATTGCTACTTGCTTTTAGCCACCTTCCAACAGGCCGTCTCCAGCCAGCAATTTGAAGCACAGCTGAAATGAGAACTGCCCCAAATGTGAGGATCTTAGGAGCTTCCTAGAAGGTGGGAGGTTCATGATAGGCATCCTGCTGGGATCCCAGGGGAGTCTGAGCTGGCCTGAAGCTCATCTTCCTCCTCCACCTCTCAAGAGAAATGTGGAGGAAAGAAGACTTCAAAAACCGTGAGCAGGCAGAGGGAGAGATATTGGGGGCCGAAGCTGTAACTGAGGTCTTGGAGTGGGCTGTGAGCACGCAGAGCCTCTAGAGAGCCAGGCTCTGCCTTCTGAGAACTTCTCCCCTAAGGCTGCTCATAATTCACGTGATACCAGCCATATAGAGCCGACTTGGCCCACACTGTCACAGAAAGCCTTATCAGAATCTCTTCTTCTTCATACACTCTTGTGTCTGTTACTTGGTTATTGCCTTTGGTCCTCCACTGATGTGAACCACAGTCGCCAGGGGATGGAGGACACTAGTGACCCATCTTGCTCTGTGGCCTCAGTCCACAGCTTGAGGGTAAGGGAAGAGGCCAAATGAAGGTCAAGAAGGAAAGATGGAGTTTGAAGAGAAGACCTGAGTTAAGGGTGTCTTCTCAAGTCCTGATGACTGAAACGTAGCTCCAGTACCTGAAGTCCTGCTTGTTCTGAAGGCTGACCGCGGGGCTGGGTGCACTCAGTGAAGGAACCGTATACACTTAGTATTTCCTTGCTTGCTCACACTTGCCCTCCTCTGATACACCCTCTGCAAGACTGATCTTCCCCGAAACAACTTTCCACCTGCCACTGTCATCTCATGAACATTTGCTTCCCCTTCCTAGTGTCCCCCTAGAATGCCATTGCAGCCAATTCATAATTTGATAATCATGCTGCTTACCATATTCTCAGCAACTTCTGATAAATTTTATTCACTTTATTCCATAGTCTTCACCCATCAATAATCTTCCTTAACTTCCTAGCTGCAGGTTAACCCATTCGGAATCATTTCTTTTTCTTTCTCTTCTTTGGCAAATCCTTTCTATCTTTTAAGGTCTTTTTCTTGTCTCTCTACCATCCTGCCTTCCTGAACTTCTTTTTTTTCCGTTTAAGTAACCTTTCAATCTCCTTCCCCAGTTTCCTCATAAACATTGAGAGTTTATTCCTCACACGTTAGACAGCGGTTTATGAATGGCCAGGCATAATGGACTCAGAATGAGTTGGCACCCCCGAGGTACCTGTCTTGCTGGGGAACCACAGGTGAAGGGCTGTCTGCTGGACACATGTTTGCATGGAGTCAGGCTGAGTGGCCTCAGGGTGTTTGCCCTGCACTTGTGTGTGTTTCTCCCTAGTTGGTTTCCTTGTCCAGCCACCTGTGACCTCCCTCCATCCAGCCCAGGGAATCCTTCTCATCACAGGGTTAGGATGTTTGTCTCATTTTCCATCACATCCTTTCCCCAAAGTTTGGTTGTGAGTTGTTCCCATTCCAAAGACCTTTCCTCTTTGAAGAGAAAAGAGAAAATCTTGTCTCTCCTTTCCTCTCACTTCACTTCTGCTCTATTATCTCCTCCGTCCAGAATGGCCCACTGACTCACATGGGTGTAGTTCCGAAGATGGCAAGAACTGCCAGCAATTCTGAGATAATAATACGGATGGATCAGGAAAACTTGAAAACCTTTATCCCGCCACATTAAAAAAAATTGCACTTCCAGTGTATTCAGAGTCTCACTGTAGAAACACAAATGATAGAGAAATGGAATTACACTCAAGTTTTTCTTTCCTCCTTTCCTGATTTATTCTAATCCTCCATGCTAACATGATGAACTATTTGTTAGGTAAAGTTTCAGACATTTTCTACCCATGCACACTTTTCTTCTTTTCACATAAGAGTGTGAACTAGGTCACTTTCAACATGCTGTGATTCTGTGATTCACTGTCTCCCACCGAGTCATCCACTGAAAAGTCATCTTTTTCATGGAGAAATATTTCCAATAGCTAATAGCCAATGTCTGTGGAGTGCTTACTCTGTGTCGGTTTCTTGTAACTACTTTACAGATCATTTGTACAACGTACCCATGGACCAGGTACAATTATGACCCCCAAGTGACAGATAAGTGCAGATAAGTACAAATAAATACAGAGGCCAAGTGACTTGCCCAAGACACTGGAGCAAATCAAAATCCATGCCTCTGTAATCATTTTGCTCTATTGCCTCTGTCTGGGAGGCTTGATGATTTGGCAACTAAAACCTTAAATATCATGTTCCATTTTTATATCTGTGACACAAGCGTGGGGCTGTGATCCCGGGTAACTAACCTGACTACTTTTGAAAACCCTTATGCACCTGGATGAAAGTAAGCCAGGGACTGCAAGCCATAGATTTAAGGTATCCTACCAACTTTTAAAAATAGCTTCTTGAATGCAGTTTATGTAATGTCAAGTCTAGGATGTAGTCCAAATAGTAACAGAAAAATGGAGATATGTAGAAAAATACTTAAAGTTGACAAGTATTGGGAGTGTAGTATTTTTGGGGCCAGCGTGTAGACCACAGGAAAACTTGCTGTTTCCATCCCAAAGGGAAGAGCCCTACGTTGCAACTGCCAAGGTCCCTGGGGCAGCAAGTGTGCTCACTGCTTAGTACAGAAGCATCCTCAGTTTGATAGAATCATATGGGAGCCTTACATTTGGTTAGCAGTTCTACATTCTTGATGTAATAATAATTTCTGGGTGTGGGAGGGTATCAAGCTCTGAAAATACCCTTGGAGAGATCTGCTTATTGAGTTTGGCTTTTTCAATCTCCCTACTACTTCTTGACTAAACACCAGGCGGTTTCCTTCACTTTTCAGAACCATGTTGTTTTTCCCTTGTCTAATGAGCTTTGAAAGACTTTTGATTGAGCTATTAAGTTTGGGGAAAAATAAACATCTCTTTAAAATAAGGAAGATAATAACAATGACAAGTAGAAAAAGCTCTAAAACAGAGAATATCCTCCATTCTAGCCAATGACGGAGTGGAAGGTTCATGCTCGCTGTCCAGGATGTAGAAAGAAAAGCTGAGGAGGCGCTGAGGCGTCTTCTGGATCTCTATGAGCCTCCATTATTTCTGCTGAGTAGGGTTGACAGATAAAATATAGGCTGTTTAGTTAAATATGAATGTTTGAAAAACAACGAGTACATTTTGAAGATAAGTATGCCCCAAATAGTTCATAGGATCTACTTATACTAAAAATAATGACTTATTATTCATGTGAAGTTCAAGTTTAACTGGGTATCCTGTACTTTTATTTACTAAATCTGACAGCCCTACTGATGATCCACAATGGAGGCAGTTGAGGAGCGGTACATGCTGGCTCTCGGACAGTCAGAAATGGCTTCAGCAGATCCAGGTACAGTATGAAATTCTTTTTGGATGTAGCTCAGAAGCCATGGCCAGCCCTTGACTGCAAGTACTGCCTCGGGTTTCCCTGAGGTGGGGTAAACCTTCCTCTTAATGGCCTTTCGGTAAGTCTGGAAGACCATATCCAAGGGGAGCCCCAAAGTCAGTTTCATCCTCACAACCATGTTTCCAATTCCTGGAATTGGCTGCATGTGACTCACAAGAGCTGAGGAGGTTTGTGGAAATTGGGAGTGTCATAGCTTGAACCCTTTGTAGGTAAAGTTTTGCTGTTGTGAGAGTTTTAACAGGAGCAATGTGAAAGACTCCAGGTCCCCAGGTAGATAGAAATAATCCTGTTCTACCTGTGTGTATGTGACAAGTCTCTAATAGTTCAGAGAGCAAGTATCTGGTCTTAGAAAGACTGATCCAAGCTTGGATGTTTCTGGCGACAAGGCAAGGTCCTGAGTTTCAAGTTCACCTTTTATGGTTGAGGAGACAATAAGGTGGTCAGAAGGGAAATCATGGAGGAGACCTTGGCTTCATCCATTGTGCAGGCTTGTATATGTGGTTCTATGTAGATTGTGTTTCAAAGGTGGAGCTTGTTTACAACTATGAACATTCTCCGATGTGCTTTTTGGACCTTCATTCCCAGAGCGAGAGCAGTGCCGAGGCTCTAGAAATGCCATGGATATTCTGAGCTGTCAGTGGCATTTCCCCGGTACTGTTCCCTTGGTGCCGCTCCTTGAAATGTCCAAAGGGATTATCATGTGTCTTGTGGCGGGTCCTAGCATTGTGAAAGGAAGCTGCTGCACCTGGCTCAGAGGATTTCGGATGTGGTGGGAGGAGTAGTAGTACTACGACTATAAATTGTATCACAGCATATCTATTCCATCTTGAGAGTGGGGTTGGGGGGTTATGAAGGGGGGCTTTTATTGTACTTTTATACATTGTACCCTTGAAACTAATTCAATTTTTTTAAATTAATTAATTTATTTTGGGCTGCATTGGGTCTTTGTTGCTGCTAGCGGGCGTTCTCTAGTTGCAGTGAGCCGGGGCTCCTCTTGGCTGTGGTGCACGGGCTTCTCATTGAAGTGGCTTCTCTTGTTGCGGAGCATGGGCTCTAGGCACGCAGGCTTCCGTAGTCGTGGCACGTGGGCTCGGTTGATGTGGCACACGGGCTCTAGAGCGCAGGCTCAGTAGTTGTGGCGCGCGGGCTTAGTTACTCCGTGGCACGTGGGATCTTCCCAGACCAGGGCTCGAACCCATGTCCCCTGCATTCGCAGGCATATTCTTAACTACTGCTCCACCAGAGAAGCCCAATAATTCAGTTTTTTATAAAGAGAAGATTCCTAATATTATTCCAAAATTTTAAAAATATGTAGTTGGATAACACTATGAAAAATTAACTGATATATTCTTTTATTATTTCTCTTTGCTCCCTGGATTTTTTTTCCTCATCCAGTCAGCTAGGCACTGTGAGCTCACTGCATTATGAAGGTAAAGACTCAGCAGAAATGAGGGAGAAAAAGAGAAAATTCTCAGCTTTGGAATGTTCACAACGGAGGCCACAGTAAAACAGGTGAGAATTCTGTGAACAAAAAATAAATGTCGTCTCAAATGCAAAAAAGTATTCTCTGCACCGGGAGGCAGGAGAGGGAGGGAGGGAAGGACTGAAGGAGAGAGTTCAGTGTGGCCAGGGACATGGAAACTGTGCTTGAGGACCATATGCCCAGGAAGAGAATCAGAATCTGGAGAAGATTCAGCCTGCACGTGATCATTGCCTCCAGCCAGCACCCTCATCTCAGACGTTGGGAAATTCAGAGAGAGAGTGGGAGTACGTCAGGAGGGCCACGTGCAGAGTCTGTGTGGCAGGGGTTGTGGCCGTTCCCTATTTGTGAGGAGTCCCCAGCAATTTGCAGGCCTCTTCTGGAAAATGCTGGTGGACGTCTCTAGTGCTTATGTGAAAGCTTGTTCACAAACTTTGAAAGATACAGATGTAGATGACAGATAGATGCATAGATTAAAAATGTCATTAAATAAAAGCTCCAGGAAAGGTTTGGAAAATGCCCTTTATTGCATAGGACGCTTCTATTGTCATATGATGTTAGACTGAGTGCCGGTCCCTTCATCCTCCTTCAGACCACGGCATTCTGTCTGCTACTCTCCCGAGGGTCTTTTCTTCTCCCTGGAAGGGATAAAACAAATGAGGTAGAACAGGAAGAGACAAGAAGCACTCCAAGCTCTGCTGGTCAGGGTTACCCTCCAGCATTGCCTTAATGCTCAGAGCCACACACACCACAGTGAGCTTGGCTCCAGATCAACTACCACGCAACGAAGGTTCTGGAACATTTCCATATCTCGGGGGACCTCATTTCCACGTGACTCTCTTTCATATTCCCCTTTGTCACAGAAGGCTAGGTACAGTGGTCAGGGTGAGATCTCGGCTCAGGCCCAAGGCTCTCAGACCTCAAAGTTCTGGTCCTGCAAGGGCCCCTGTCCTCTCTTGAGACCACTCCTGGCTCTCTCTGCCGAGAAGGAGCTGCTGGCAGTACGTCCTCTAAGAGTTGAGGTCCATCGTGCAGACCCTGAGAAAACTCCTAGGAAAAGGCTCCACCTTCTTGTTTACGTCAACAGAGGTCAATGCCTTTGTTAGTGCTGGGTGTGTCCCATTTGATGCAACTGCAGAGCCATTAGGTAAACCAGCACATGTGTGCGGCCCCTTCCCTTAGACTCCTCTGGGCCCTCGTGACATAGGCTCAGAAGACTGCCAGCCTCAAGCCTTACCTCTTCCAAGGGACGGCCACACCGTCTTCCAGGATCTTCTGTCCCATGAATCTCAGTTGCTGTTTGGAACTCAAAGGAGAGAAAAGACCCTGCCTGCGGGGTCTCTTTGGGCTGGGGCCTTCCCCCGTGGGCTGCTCTCCCTCATTCTCCTTTTCTTCTTGCTTCTCTTCCTCTTCCTCCTCCTCCTCCTCCTCCTCCTCGTTCTCCTCCTCCTCCTCCTCGTCCTCCTCCTCAGGGGTGCTCTCGGATTCCACATTGCCCATCCACTGGGCCATGTTGAGATGAAAGACACGGCAGCTGAAGCCCTGCAGGACGCCGAACTTCACGTGCTGCTGGAGGATCTCCAAGGTGTGGAAGACCCGGCAGCAGGCCATGCACCTGAAGCCGGTCTCCATGGTCAGCATCCAGTCCGCTGTCTTGGCGCTGGGTCTCTCCTCGACGGCAGGGGGCCCTGATGGGCTGCCTGGCTCTGCCCTTTCCTCATACTCTTTCTCCTCCCCAGTGGGCTCACTGTCAGACAGGAGGCTTTCGGTGGACACATCAGAAGAGGGGTCAGTGGCTACTGCGCACACATCCTCAGGAAGGGTCACTTCTTCTATCGTCAGCTGCTTTTCAGGCAACTCCAAGGGTTTCTTTGTCTTCCAGGAGACAGCGACACCCTTGTTCACTTGTACCTGCATGTAGTATATTTTCATGCCCCTTTCCTCTTTGTCTGGGTGCAGATAGTTCTTACAGGGTGAAGAGGGTGAGGAGGAGACACAGTGTGATGGGGAAGCGGTCTCTCCTTCTTCCTGATCCTGGGCTAGGGGTGGTCTAGGCTGGGCAGTGTCTCGATGAAATCTCCGGATTCCTGAAAAAGGAAATTAAAATCATAATAACATGCATGGGCCCTGCCGGAAGCTGAGGGAGCAGGTGTGGTAGACGAGAGAGGGACATTGGCAGGACATAGCTATGTCGTGAGCTTGGTGTCTGTTGGCCGTAGGACAGAGTGGTGTATCTGGTGTCATCTGTGGGCTTTTCATGTGCGTGGGGGGGGATACTGGAGTGGTGTTTGTATACAGGGGTGTGGAGTATGGTGGTGAGGGCTGTAGTATGTGAGGGATGCGGCTGGATGCGTGTACGACGAGGAGTGTGAGTCTGGGAATATCGGTGGTGCATTCCTTGTGGAATGGGGCTGTGGTGCAGGAGAGTACTGTGGAGCACGTGCTTGGGGTTGATGTGCACTGAGAAGGGCTGTGCCTGGAGGGCGCGTGTATGTGTGAGCTGTGTGCACCTGAGCTGGATGGTCCTGCTCTCAGGCTGGAGGTGTATGATGCAGAACTCTGTCCTTCTCTGGAAGCAAAGGCAAAGACAAAGCCTACATTTTCCTCTGAAGATGCTTAATCTGGTCCCTCTTCCCTCCACCTCAAGCCCAGACCTTTCCGGCCCCTGCTTCTTGACTCCCCCACCATGGTAGTAGCAGTATTCACACACACGCACCCAGACTCAGCTGGCATCCACGCCCTCGGAACAGCTCAGCCATCCTGCCCAGGCTCCTCCACAGAGCCCTCATCACCTCTGATGACCCTGGATTTCCTCTCAGCCTCCCTGGGATCTGTGTGCCTCCTGCCTCACAGCCAAGCACCCCCTCACCTGAGGAGCCCCGCGCCCTTACCAGCGTAGCTGAGCTTGCGCAGAGTAGAAGTACGGAAGAAGTATTTAGAGGCAGAGGAGACCTCCCCTGCCCCTGGGCTGCAGCCTTGGGCCACCACAGTGGATCCAAGCCGAGGGGGATCCTCTTGTGACTTCGAGATTCCTGAGGGCGGAATGAAAGGCTCAGGGTGGGTTCATCAGTCCTCTGTCCACAAATATTTACTGAGTGTGTGACACGTGTCAGGTGCAGTGAATACACACAGTTGAGAGTGTGGTTCCCAGTGGATCCTCCAGGATTTAATTCCAATCAATACTTATTCTCTCACTGTCTAGTTGGTCATGTAGGCCTCGGTGGTGACTGTGAGTGTGTGGGAAGAGTGAGTAATGTGTATCAGTTAAGTCTGTGGTAAGTGTGGGGTTGGCATGGGGAGCACAGTGCAGACGTGTCTGTCTGTGTCTGTGGCCTTTGTGTGCATGGTTTCTGTTCACAAGTCAGGAATTCTGGGACATGTAACTTTTCCTCATTACATGGTGTGGCTTGTATTTATGGTGCGTGTTCATTCATTCATTCACCAAGATTCAGTAAGCAGCTACTCCTGTGTATCCGGCACTCTTCCATTGTTGTAGTCTTTGGTAACGCTGCACATTCTAGTAGGGGAAGACACACACTAAACAAAACTACAATAACTATATAATACATCAGCTGGTGGTAAGTATATAAGGGTTGCCAGACTTAGCGAACAAGAATACAAGGCACCCAGTTAAATTTCAGTTTCAGATAAACCCAGAATAATTTTTTAGTGTAAGTATTCCCATGCAGTATTTGGCCTGACTTTGTTTTAGTGTAAGTATGGCCCATACAATATGTGGGACATATGGATACTGAAAAATTACTTGTTGTTTATCTGGAATTCAAATTGAACTGGATAGCCCATATTTTCTCTGGCAATCCTGACATGGGTTACTGAGACTGTGGTTTACTGTGGTTTGTACAAAGCGGGTCTGGCATTACTCAAGAATGTGTTATAAGTGTGGTGTGTATGACACGTGACTGGTTCTTACAGAGGTATTTAGAGATGGCTGAAGTTAGCTGTGTTTGTGCAAGAGTTGAGGAGATACATGTATATATATTGTGTGTGTGTGTGTGTGTCCTATATATATAGTGTGTGTGTCTATATACATATCTCATCACCAGCGTTTGGTGTTGGAGGAGAGGATTGTGATACAGGTGGGTTGTAAGAGAACGTAGTATAGGAGGGATTCGTGTATATACCTCCATATGCTGTGTGTGGTTTACTAAGGAAGTTATATGTGGGGTGTGTGATATTTTTGCTGTATCAGAGTGTACATGGGTGTATGAGTTACTGTCTCATAAAACACCCCTAACAAGAATTCTGTATACACTCTTACGTACACCGAGTGTCAGCCAGGTTCAGGCAGGGTGACAAGAACTTTACCACGCAGACTTTATATCTGGTAAGCACTCTACCCCCATTCATCTCGCTCTTCTCTGCACTACCACACACACACACACACACACACACACACACACACACACACAGGAACATAGAGCAAAATATTCTGAATGGTCAGGGGCAGACATTGCCTTCCCCAGCCTGTCCCAGCCACTGCCTGGAAATCTGCCTGCTGTCTAGAGCTCCATTCCCGGGGCCCATCCTACAGTCTCCAAGGCCCTGGGCCTGGTAGGAGCTACTGGGCTCTAATCTGGTACAGAGTCCTCTAGCTGAAGCTCTGGGGTGACCACCCAACTCCCAGGGCAAGCTACTCGTCTACATTTAATGCACGCAGGCACCACGTGGCCCGTGGCTCTCAGAGCTCCCCACAGGACCCTGAGGACATTTCTCACCCCCGCTCACGTGGTCTCAGTCTCTGGAAAACCCTTCCCTTCCCTTGATCTCCTTTGGGAAATTCTTCCTATTGAAGGAATAAAACCTCCTTGCTTTCAATATGACACCATCCCTAGACAAACAATCTTCTTTCAAAGTACATTCCACTTGTCAAGATATATTTCAACAGGGCCTTCAACTCATGGGGCTTCTCCTTCCACTTTGGTAAAAGAGGCCAAGCAACTCATGGGTCTCTCTCAGCATCCTTGCATCCTTCACATCCCCCACCTCATGACCCCAGGGAACGATCCAAGAGCATAAGAGAGAAATCGGGGACTGAGAAAAGCTGCACCTCTATGTCTGTGCAAGCAGGATGCAGCCTGCTGTGAGTCCGACAAAGCTCCAGGCCCGGCTGCCCCAGGAGAGAGTCCTCAGAGCAGCGGAGCTGACCTCCCATCTCCCAGGGGGCATCTGGCCGTTCTGTGCCGTCTCACACCACAGGGGCCCTCCGGATGGATACGGCAGCATCAGTGAGACAAGGTCTCTCGCTCCCTGCTTCACAGGTGACACGTTCTCAGTCCCCCGCTTCCTAGAGATGGTTCAGTTTGGCAGCAACCCATGTGCCCCAGAAAAATTTCCCCCCACATACCTCCTCCGTTCTCGGCAGTTTCCTGGGACTCTTCATTTTCCAGATGTTTCCTCTTTTGTCGCCGTTCCATTGTACCAACTAGAAGTCTCCCTTAGAAGATGCCTCAAGAGATGTCCAACTCCTCTTCTTCCCTACAGGTTGGCCCTTCTTGGCTCTTGGGCAATCCGTTGAAATGATTCAATACAAACAAAAATGGTCAAGTCTCCTAAATGGCTGAAAAACTTGTACCACTTAGTGAACCAGCAGTACTGCCTAGTGCTCACCAGGGCTGTTATGTTTGCAAGGTTGCCAGGCGCACAGTGGAATTCTGTGACGTCAGTGCTGACATCAGAGCATTCGGTGGACCTAGGTTGAGCACAGTGTCTGCAATAGCACAGGCCCCATTTTCAAGAACAATTCCTTTTTCCCAGCCGAACCCTTCCCGTGAAAGGGAAAGGTTCATACCATGTCTATTATAAATTTTATCATACCATGTCTAATATAAAATTCACATTTTGATTGGACATCTCTTAATGTCTTTTCTAGAGAGCTTTAATATGAATATTTTAAATGGTCTCCAGTTTCCCTGTGGATTATTGACATTTTAAACTCTGCACTTCAATTTTCCCTCAATACGTGTAATTTTGTCACGGCTATTTCTGTACTTAAAGATGAGGAACTATATAATTGATTTCTTCATTTTTTCCCCATCTCTTTCCAAGTTACTGCATTTGATTGTGTCTTATGAATGAGTGAAAAATGCTAGTCCTTGAGTCAGGACATTGGGCCCTTTAGCAAGTAACTCAACCTATCTGGGCTTCAGCTTCTGTATGTGCGATCAAGAGGCTTGGACTAGCTGACTTTTCAAATGCTGTGTTTCTTTGATTCACTCTCACTTACTGATCTGCTCCTTAAGAAGAGGGTCTGTTCTCATAAAGTAACAACAGTCTTTTCCTAACCTTAGGTTGGGCGGAGTTTATCTGTTCGTACTCAGTTTGTTAGTTATATTGCCTTCTACGTATGCTTAGCTCTAAATAATTTTTATGGCTCTTGTGACAATTTTTAGATCTTCTTTTTTTCTTATTTTCTTTTACAGTTTCTAATTTGTTATCGCCAGTGTAGAGGAGCCTGATTGACTTTTAAAATTTATTGATCTTGTATGTGTGTGCCTTGTTGAACCGTCTTATTAGTTCCTGCTAGTTTATCTGTGGGTTCTTTTGGGTCTCCTAGATAAATGAACATATTAAATGTAAATAATGTGTTCTTTGGATAAAGTTTATTTTCTTGCATCTCTCTATATAGAAGCAATATGTTGAATTGATTTAAATATTTAAATACTTACATACCTGTTATCACAATCTAGCGTTCTTTATCTTATTTTCTTTCAATCAATATTATGCTTTAAAGATTTATAAACGTGAATCCGTACAGATCTAGGTCTTTGATATTTGAGTGTTTGATATTGTTTGATCACATGCATATAGCATCATTTATTTTCCATTCAAGCATTATTGGACAATTGGATTGTTTCCCTCCATTCTCTAGAACAAACAACATTTCCTAGAATATCCCTGAAGATGTCTGACAGTCGAGAAGGGCCAGGCTGCCCGAAAGATTGCTCCTTGCCTTTAGCCACCTTCCAACATGCCATCTCAAGCCAGCAATTTGAAGCACAGCTGAAATGAAAACTCCCCCAAATGTGTAGATGTTAGGAGCTTCCTAGAAGGTGGGAGGTTAATGATAGGCATCCTGCTGGGATCCCAGGGGAGTCTGAGCTTGCCTGAAGCTCATTTTCCTCCTCCACGTCTCAAGAGAAATGTGGAGGAAAGAAGACTTCAAAAACTGTTAGTAGGCAGAGGGAGAGAGATTGGAGACTGAAGCTGTAACTGAAGTCTTGGAGTGGGCTTTGAGGACACAGAGCCTCTAGAGAGCCAGGCCCTGCCTTCTGAGAACTTCTCCCCTAAGGCTGCTCATAATTCACGTGATACCAGCCATATAGAGCCGACTTGGCCCACACTGTCACAGAAAGCCTTATCAGAATCTCTTCTTCTTCATACACTCTTGTGTCTGTTACTTGGTTCCTGCCTTTGGTGCTCCACTGATGTGAAGCACAGTCTCTCGGGGATGGAGGACACTAGTGATCCATCTTGCTCTGTGGCCTCAGTCCACAGCTTGAGGGTAAGGGAAGAGGCCAAATGAAGGTCAAGAAGGAAAGATGGAGTTTGAAGAGAAGACCTGAGTTAAGGGTGTCTTCTCAAGTCTTGATGACTGAAATGTAGCTCCAGTACCTGAAGTCCTGCTTGTTCTCAAGGCTGACCACGGGGCTGGGTGCACTCAGTGAAGGAACCGTATACACTTAGTATTTCCTTGCTTGCTCACACTTGCCCTCCTCTGATACACACTCTGCAAGACTGATCTTCCCCTGAAACAACTTTCCACCTGCTACTGTCATCTCAGGAACATTTGCTACCCCTTCCTAGTGCCCCCCTAGAATGCCATTGCAGCCAATTCATAATTTGATAATCATGCTGCTTACCATATTCTCAGCAATTTCGGATAAATTTTTTTCGCTTTATTCCATAGTCTTCACCCATCAATAATCTTCCTTAACTTCCTAGCTGCAGGTTAACCCATTCGGAATCATTTCTTTTTCTTTCTCTTCTTTGGCAAATCCTTTCTATCTTTTAAGGTCTTTTTCTTGTCTCTCTACCATCCTGCCTTCCTGAACTCTTTTTTTTTTTTTCCATTTAAGTAACCTTCCAATCTCCTTCCCCAATTTCCTCATACACATTGAGAGTTTATTCCTCACACTTTAGACAGCGGTTTATGAATGGCCAGGCATAATGGACTCAGAATGATTTGGCACCCCCGAGGTACCTGTCTTGCTGGGGAGCCACAGGTGAAGGGCTGTCTGCTGGACATATGTTTGCATGGAGTCAGGCTGAGTGGCCTCAGGGTGTTTACTCTGCACTTGTGTGTGTTTCTCGCTAGTTGGTTTCCTCGCCAGCCACCTGTGACCTCCCTCCATCCAGCCCAGGGAATCCTTCTCATCACAGGGGTAGGATGTTTGTCTCGTTTTCCATCACATCCTTTCCCCAAAGTTTGGTTGTGAGTTGTTCCCATTCCAAAGACCTTTCCTCTTTGAAGAGAAAAGAGAAAATCTTTTCTCTCCTTTCCTCTCACTTCACTTTTGCTCTATTATCTCCTCCGTCCAGAATGGCCCACTGACTCAAATGGGGGTAGATCCGAAGATGGCAAGAAATGACAGCAATTCTGAAATAATAATATGGATGTATCAGGAGAACTTGTAAACCTTTATCCCGCCACAGTAAAAAAAATTGCACTTCCAGTGTATTCAGAGTCTCAGTGTAGAAACACAAATGATAGAGAAATTGAATTACACTCAAGTTTTTCTTTCCTCCTTTCCTGATTTATTCTAATCCTCAAAGTTAACATGATGAACTATTTGTTATGTAAACTTTCAGACATTTTCTACCCATGCACACTTTTCTTTTTTTCACATAAGAGTGTGAACTAGGTCACTTTCAACATGCTGTGATTCTGTGATTCACTGTCTCCCACCGAGTCATCCACTGATAAAGTCATCTGTTTCATGGAGAAATATTTCCAGTAGCTAATAGCCAATGTCTGTGGAGTGCTTACTCTGTGTCAGTTTCTTGTAACTACTTTACAGATCTTTTGTACAACTTACCCATGGACCAGGTACAATTATAACCCCCAAGTGACAGATAAGTGTAGATAAGTACAAATAAATACAGAGGCCAAGTGACTTGCCCAAGATACTGGGAAGGGCTTCATGTGGAGCCTGAACCTCGACATGCATCGGAAGGTCCCCACAGGAGAGAAACCATATAAGTGTGGGGAGCGAGGTAAGCACTTCAGTCAGGCCTCAAGTCTTCAGCTTCATCAGAGCATCCACACTGGAGAGAAGCCTTACAGATATGATGTGTGTGGTAAAGTCTTTAGTCGGTGTTCACAGCTTCAGTATCACAGGCGAGTTCATACAGGGGAGAAACCTTACCAGTGTGAGACGTGTGGTAAAAGCTTCAGTTGGCGCTCCAATCTTATAAGTCATCACAAAATGCATTCTGGGGATACATTTTATGAAAGCAGCGAGAGTGGTAAGAACATCAAGGAACTGTCAGAGGATAGAAGTTCTACAAAATGTTGTTTTCAAAAAACTCACGTGCAACGTGAATTCTTGCAAGCGTCAGGTCTCATAGGAGAGAAAGTATTTTAAATTAGTTGGTGTTGAAGCAGTAGCTAAAGAGATCCTAGTGTTCAGCAGAGCACACAGCAGAGATCCCTTCTGAGTGGTGCAGTAAGGGCTGCATTCAGAACTTTGACATTTATCAGATGTCACTTAGGAGATAGCACTTAGAAAGGAAAAGAGTTTGGTCTGGGCTTTAACAAAAGTGTAAGGATGAGCTAGTCAAAATTGATGTCCATGAGAATGTGCACTCCATGAGGGCAGGGACTTGGCTGCTGAATCTACACAACCTTATCATTGACTAGTGCTTTTAGGTGTGCTCAGTACTTGTGTTTTAAATAAACCAAAAGGGGGAAATGTATAATATATGAAAGTTGTATCCAGATGGGGAAACCTGCAAAATAAAATTAATTCAGGACATGAACTTTTGTTGAAATACTGAAAACCACTGCAGAAAACCAATCTGCAATATATATTTTTTTAAATTTATTTTTGGCTGCCTTGGGTCTTTATTGCTGCACGCAGGCTTTCTCTAGTTGCAGTGAGTGGGGGCTACTTTTCATTGCAGTGTGTGGGCTTCTCATTGCAGTGGCTTCTCTTTGTGGAGCACGGGCTCTAGGTGTGCAGGCTTCAGTAGTTGTGGCATGCGGCGGAGCTGCTGTGCAGCATGTGGGATCTTCCTGGACCAGGGCTCAAACCCGTGTCCCCTGCATTGGCAGGCAGATTCTTAACCACTACGCCACCAGGGAAGGGAAGCCCCCCAATCTTCAATATTAATATGCTATTAGCCTATTGCAACTGGCTCCTTGCCTCCCGCAGCCTCTGTTCTCAAGTTGGGTGGTTATTTGAGACCCCGTCTAGTTTTCCAAGGACTGTGTTCAGTAGAAATTGAACTACCTTGTGATTTTTTTTTCTGAAGGTACAGAGTGAAAAAACATGATTAACTTTGCAACAACAGTAACTGCATAGTATACAATTGATTTTTTGTCTGTCAATATTAAGGCAGGGTTTACTGTAACACTTTGAAAGTGTCACAAAAATTGTTTGTCCCTAGAAAAAAAAATTTTAGTTGACCTTGAACTTACTGATTTCTAATTCTCTGCATTTTCATCCAGACTTTGAAATGTTTGCCTTCTAATTATTGTAGCATTTCTTCTAAACTTCTCAGGTAGGGGCTATGCCATATTCTTCCCCCACATCCATGAGGCAAATACCCAGAAAACTTGTAGGAATTTGATAAAATTATCCAGTGTACTATTGAGACAAGACTGACATTTATGTGCTTTTCCCTATTGGTTGCAGTAAAGCATGGTTTCAGGAAAGGAGTATATATATCAGAATATATTAGATCTCTTTGATTTAGAAATCATAGAATTGGAAGTTATGGATTATGAGATTAAAATACCAAAAAGATGAACACCACATCAATGATGTCACTAAATTTTTTAATGGAAATTAGTGTACAGCTGTAAGAATTTGAGTTTTGATAGATTCCTATATTAATCTGAAGCCGGTAAAATGATGACAGGGACTTCCCTGGTGGTACAGTGGCTAAGAATTCGCCTGCCAATGCAGGGGACACGGGTTCGAGCCCTGGTCCAAGAAGATCCCACATGCTGTGGAGCAACTAAGCCCGTGTGCCACAACTACTGAGGCTGTGTGCCACAACAACTGAAGCCTACGTGCTTAGAGCCTGTGCTCCGCAACAAGAGAAGCCACTGCAATGAGAAGCCCGCGCACCGCAACGAAGAGTAACCCACACTCACTGCAACTAGAGAAAGCCCGCACGCAGCAACGAAGACCCAATGCAGCCAAAAATAAATTAATTAAATAAAAAATTTATTTTAAAAATTTATGACATATCATAATCGCAGGAGATACACAATATGGGCTTTGAGAGGTCACAGATTGTAGCCTTCATAGTATAATCAACCATAAATCTTTGTTAGTGTTTGTGTATGTGTGCATGTGCACACATGTATGTGTACATGCATAAGATCGTGTGTAAAGGGATACTCTTCCAGAGTGGTTTTCCTAGGCAAGGAGCATTTTGTGATCTTTTTCCATTTTATAACTTCATGTTATATTTTTTTTCATTGAATAGTGGGTATTGCCAAAGCAGGAAATTATTTTAATAGAATTTGAAAAAGTATTAAATAATTATCCCTTGCAGTTAAGACCTCATATGATTGTTCTATATTGTCATAAGGCATATAAGATCAAAATTATGGTATGAACTCTGGAAGCCAATTTCAAAAACAAAACAGTTCTCAGATTATTTTGCATACACAGAAAAATTCATGAGTTTCAACAGTTGAAGCTTTATTATTTATGCTGTGCTTTAACTACAGATCCATAATAGGGAGAGGGAAAATCCTGGAGCTAGAAACAAAAGTGGATATACCTACATTGTGGAGGTTTAAAAAAAAAAAGTTTCTCTTGTTGAAAAGATGCACATGAGGAGAGAACTGAGCATAATAGCAGAGGACCCTCTGGATGTGGAACCAGTAAGGACAAAGCAGGTTTGGATGGCATTCCATACGCAGACCAATGGTGGTATTTTTAATATAGTTGGTTAAAGGGCTTTATTTAGCAAGTTACAGTTGACCCTTGAACAGTATGGGTTTGAACTGGGCAGGTCCACTTATATGCAGGTTTTTTTTAAAATAGTAATTACTACAGTACTACATGATCTGTGGTTGGTTGAACCCATGGTTGCAGAATTGCAGATACAGAGGAACCACGGATATGGAAGTCTGACCATAAGTTATTTATACAGATCTGTCTACCCATCCATCCATCCGTCCACCCATCTGTAGAGAGAGAGAGGGAGTGAGTGCACGTGCTAGGTATTTACAGAAGTAGATATGGAAGTGCGAGGATATACAAACACACACATGTGTATGTGATGTATATAAGCATGTATATCCACGTTTCTATTTCAGGGCTGGAGCAAGAAAAGTGTAGAATGATCCTGGAGAAAATTTACTGTGCCAGAAAGTAGGAAAGAGTGGTGGGACGTGTAAAAAGATCCAGCTTGAAGAGACTCACACTGGGTAAATCTGAGCAATTTGACCATAAAATAAATAATTATCATACAGAATATGAATAAAAAAAGAGGAAGGGAGGGAAGGAAGGGCTCTCATAATAGAATGCCAAACCATAAATATATAGAAGGAATGACGTAATGTAAAAATCATTATTTACAACCATCATAGTAATGATAGGTTCTGGCGAGAGTAATCAATGAATTATAAAACTACTGGTTGAAAGTTTACAAGGAGCAGGATGCTACAAAACCCAAAATATCTCTCCACAAAGTATTGATCACAACAAGAAATACAGTAGGTATAAATTTGGTGAACACTACCTTAGCCAAGAGGTGAACATTATCAATAACAGAACAAACGAACGTTTTAGATCTCTGGGGTATGATATACTGAGAAGGACGCAACGTTGCTTCAGTATTATTTCTGACAGAAATAAACAACCAGATCTTATCACAAGGAAGCATCCACGTTGAGAGTCTCCTGTTTCACAGTTATGACCACAGGGAGCATAACTGGCCAAAGGTCCCAGCTGCTGCTCTTAACTCCATCACCACGTTTGCCTGGAGGCCGGCCTTGCCCCTGATTGCTCCTAGCCAGCACAGCAGGGATCCTAAGGCAGGCCATTTCTTGGAGACCAGGATTCCTCTGTCCAGTGACCTTTTTTCAAGGACTCTGACAGCCTTGAAGGATTTTACGTAGATGACAAGGCAGTCTCGGATGATTTACCAAATCTTTCTTCCAAATCTTCACTCAGGGTCAGACTTGCACTATGCGCTGATAGTTCTGCCAGCCTTCCAGAGCTCCCTGCCATTTTCTCTCCGATGTTTCCCCTAATGAAATATTTGTTCATTAAAGTCTTTCTCAGCACTTTGCCGTCTAGTTCTTGGAGGACCAGGACAAACCCCAAACCCTAGAAGCATCCCTTTTTGGCTCTTTCTAGTAACCTTCCTTTCCATATGGTAGCCACTAATTTGTAATGGTGTAGATTCACTTAGCCTATTTTGTACTTGATATAAATGGAGTCAGGTAATAGGTGCTATTTTGTGTTGGCTTCATTTGCTCCACAGAATATCCATGACATTTATCCATATTGATGGGAGTGGATACCGTTGATTCATTTTCATTGGTGGATATTATTGCAGTATGTAAACATATCAAAATCTATTTATTAATCCCATTATTGGTGGGTATTGGGTACTTCCCCATTCTTGGCTATCACAGTTAGTGGTGATGTGAGCAATCTAGAATGTGCCTTGTGCACTTGTTTGAGGGATATTTCTATGGGTGGAACCAAAGGGTTATAGGGTATATGTTCAACTTTGGTAGATACAGTTGACCCTTGAAGAATGCATGGGCATGAGGGATGCATCTGAGTCTTTTATTCCATAGATGTTTTTAAAATCTCTCTCACTTTTGGCCCAAGAGTGCTGCGTTTGGGTTTACGGTGTTTCTTAACTTTGAAATAGTCCAATTTTTCAATTTTTTCTTTCACAGTTGGTGATTTTTTTGGTCTTAAGAAATTCTTCCTACTCCAAGGCAAAAAGGCTGTTATCTTACGTTTCTGTCCTAAAGCATCATTGTTTACTTTTCAAATTTAAGTCTGCAGATCTTCTGGAATTTATATTTTTATATCCTATGCAGTAATGATTAATATTTTTCCCATATGGATATCCAGCTGACTGAGAACCAATAGTTGACCCTTGGACAACATGGGTTTAAACTACACAAGTGCACTTATACGAGGATTTTTTTTTAATAGTAAATACTGCACTACTACACGATCCAAGGTTGGTTCAATCCTCAGATGCAGAATTGCCGATTATGGAGGAACCATGTACGTACAGAGGACTGGCTATAAGTTATACTTGGATTTTCAACTTAGCAGAGGGTTGGCACCCCTAACCCCCTTGAACCCTAGTTCAAGGATCAACTGTATTAACAAGAGTTCTTTCCCCTCTCTGCTGCAGTGTTTTCTTTTCTTTCTTTTTTCTTTTGGCCGTGCTGCGAGGCTTGCAGGATCTCAGTTCCCTGACCAGGGATTGAACCAGGGTCACCACAGTGAAAGCGCCAAATCATTACCACTAGACCACCAGGGAGCTCCCTGCAGTGTTTTCTTTTTACACGTTGTTATAATGTCTGTTTCAACATGGATTTTGATGTCTATTATCTTGTCTATCCTTGAGCAAACACCAGACTATCTTATATTGTAGATTTATAGTAAGATTTAATGTGACTAATATCTTTCTTTTCATTCTTCTTTCAGATTGTCCCAGCTCTTCTTTTATTTTTTATTTTTATGTTTTTTTTAGATGTTGGGGGTAGGAGTTTATTTACTTATTTTTGCTGTGTTGGGTCTTCGTTTCTGTGCGAGGGCTTTCTTTAGTTGTGGCAAGCGGGGGCCACTCTTCATCGTGGTGCGTGGGCCTCACTATCACGGCCTCTTGTTGGGGAGCACAGGCTCCAGACGCGCAGGCTCAGTACGTGGCTCACGGGCCTAGTTGCTCCGTGGCATGTGGGATCTTCCCAGACCAGGGCTCAAACCCGTGTCCCCTGCATTAGCAGGCAGATTCTCAACCACTGCGCCACCAGGGAAGCCCCCAGCTCTTCTTGTAGCTCTTTGCTTTCCCACATAATATTTGTAAACATCTCATCAATTTCCAAGGGAAAAAATGCTGATGTTTTTATTGGGGTTTGATTGAGCCTATAGATCATTTTGAGGATTACTGATATCTTTGTAATATTGAATCTTCAAGCCATGAATATCACTATTTTTAAGAATTTCTCTTGGAGGAAAATAAAAGTGGATCCCATGTTAGAAAATGTACATAAATAGACTCCAAAATATTTAAAGGACCTACATGTGAAAGATAAGTCTAGAAAGTTAATTTTTAAAAGGTAGAAATATATTTTTTCACCTGAGGAGTTTCAGAAGCACAGATATTAAGAAATTATTGGTTTATTATCTTATAATTAAAGATTTCTATTCCATGAAGAGCACAATAGAAAAATTTTAGAAACACGTGCCCAATTAGGAAAGGATACTTGTAATTGGTAAAACTGAAAAGGTATTAATAATCAGAATATGTAATAGAAATGAGGAAGAAAAAGATAGCATCCACATTAGAAAATGGGGCAAAAGTTTTAAGTAGACACTTATAGATGAAGCTACCAAGCATTTGAAAAAAAGATCAAACTTATTAGAAATCAGAGAAATTTAACTAAAACAAGATACTACTATACATTTAATACACTAGCAAAATGGTGATGAGTCGTCCAAATGAAGGTAAGTGGTTGCACAAAAACCTGACGTGCAACTCTTTGGTAATCTGGACTGGTGTAGCCGTTCAGGAAGTCAATCTGGCTATATTATTAAAGTATACATATTTGCTATGAAATAATTTCCCTCGGGTATGTATTCCAAAGAAATTCTCAGATACGTCTATAAACAAATGTAAGAAGATGTTTATTTTATTATCATTGGCATGGCAGTTGGAAGAGTACAGGTAAAATGTGGGTGCAGAAAATGGAACTCTATGAAACAAATTAGATAGATGGGTGAATGTTTTTTTTGTTTGTTTGTTTTTCTGCGGTACGTGGGCCTCTCGCTGTTGTGGCCTCTCCCACTGCGGAGCACAGGCTCCGGACGTGCAGGCTCAGCAGCCATGGCTCACGGGCCCAGCCGCTCCACGGCATGTGGGATTTTCCCAGACTGGGGCATGAACCCGCGTCCCCTGCATCGGCAAGCAGACTCTCAACCACTGTGCCACCAGGGAAGCCTGGATGGGTGAATCTTAAAAATATACTCCTGAATGAAGGAAATAAACACCAGAATGAATTTTATGACACAATCTTATTTATATGAATTGAAAATATACACAAGTGCACATTTTGCACAAGAACACACCCAAAAGAAAACACATCAAACAAATTAGAATGGTAGCTTACGGGGTAGAGAAGGGAGTGGAGGGTGCCATAGGGAACAGGAGGTGAATAAATAAAACTTAATCATGTTACCGTATTTCATCATGCTATATCCAAGATTTCACTTTACTTGTAGTGGAAAGAAATCCTGTGTGCTATGTTGGCTTAAGTCAGGAATAGTTCTTGGAGGATATTTTCCTGAAAGAATTTGGAACACATTTTTGAAAAAATCTTTGTTTATACTATGGATGATCTTTTTTTGTTTGTTTTGTTTGTTTCTTTAATTTCTGTTTTGTGGGTGTGTGTGGGATCTACTTTATTTTGTATTTCATTCATCTGATCTTATATTTTTCCATCTGCCTTCTTCAGTTTTATTATTCATTTATTAATTTCCTGAAATGGATGTTTTCTAAATCAATTTTCAACTTCCTTTCTACTTTATTTGTTTTGTTTTGTTTTGTTTTTGTTTTCCTTGCTGTACGCGGGCCTCTCACTGTTGTGGCCTCTCCCGTTGCGGAGCACAGGCTCCGGACGCCCAGGCTCAGCGGCCATGGCTCACGGGCCCAGCCGCTCCGTGGTATGTGGGATCTTCCCGGACCAGGGCACGAGCCCGTGTCCCCTGCATCGGCAGGCGGACTCTCAACCACTGCGCCACCAGGGAAGCCCCCCTTTCTACTTTAATATATGCTTTTAAGGCTCAACATCTCCCTCTATGTATGTGTTCAAATCTCCAGATCCAATTATGAATTTGAATGTTTCTCTTCATGGTTCTGTCAATGTTTGCTTTATAAAGTATCAGCTGAAGTTATTAGTTTCTGAGAATTTGAAACTTTTATGACTGTGAAGTGTCCCTCCGTATGTCAAGTAATGCTTTTTCCTTCCCCTTAAAGTTCACTTGGTCAAATAGCAATGCCACAGATTTTATAATTTTATAATTACAGAAATAACTTGAGACCTAGGATGTTGATGTCTGTCTCTAGAAAGGATTTTCCCTTGCTTCTGCACGGGTTGTACACAATTTCAGGGAATGAGGTGTTTTGGCGTTTGGCTTCAGTCCCTGCCAAAGAAAGCCCAGTTTCCTTCTCCCCTTATTCCAGTGGTGCAACTCTTTGGGGTTTACCAGGAAGCCTTCGTGGCTGGTAATGCTTTTATGTCGCTTAGCCTCTTGAAGACGTCCAAAATTCTACTGAGTTTGTACGCCTTTCAATGAACAGAATCTACACTCTTCTGAGGCCTACACAGTAGAACGGCAAGACGGCCTGAGACCTTCTCAGGGATTCCGGAAAGTGAAAACCAGAGTGAAAACATGTAGTCCAGAGCTCCTGCCGGTAGACACCCCCGCACCCAGCCTTGCATTCTGGGACATGTAGTCCAGAGCTCGTAAACTCGTGTAGTCCCATATACTGCAGCTACAGTAACGCCTCGCTGTAAAGGTTTACCCGCGGAATTCTGGGAAATATGGTCCAGGAGTTCCGGGTTAGTCGCAGGCACTTCCGCCCCAGGAGGACACGCAGCAGCCATGTTTTGCCTGATGACGGTGTTTCAGGTCCGCTCTTCACGACCCATTCAAGCTTCCCCTTTGCAGACCTTTCATTTGGGGAGAAAGAGGAGGAGCGGCTAAAAGCGGAGGTTTGAGGGCCTGGAGTGGTGATGTACGTCCCGCGGGCGGAGCTTCTTTGCGTTTGGTAACGTACCCGGGATGGGGTGGGCTCAGGTCGTGCCTCCTGGGGTTTGAGGGTCTCCCCGGTTTTCTTCACCCCTAACCTGACCCCGTCCCCCACCTATGAGCTAGCCCTACCGCTTCATACGGCGTCACACTGGGTGAGTTGCTTAACTCCTCTGTGCCTCCGTTGCTGTTCGGTAAAAGGGGGGAAAAAGGAATGCCTTGTTAATATAGTGTTGTGAGAAGAAACGAGATAGCACAAGTAAAAGGTCTACAACTGCCTGATACATTGTTGGTATTAATACTACGCTAATTCGGGAGGCACCCATTTCGCAGCGGGATTCTGTGAGCCCAGGAAGCTGAATTGTCCTGGACTCCTGGCCTGTTTTGGGAGGAGAGGACTTGTAGCTGGTACGGGGGCGGAAGGGGGTGCGGTATGAATTAGTGGGGATGGAAACACAGCCCTGGTATTTCACAGTCTCCTTTCCTTCCCCAGCCCTGGCTTCTCAAAAAGCACTGCACGGAGGAAGAGGCCACAGAGCCCCACGTGAGTAGGACTTGGCATTCTTCTACTTAAGATATTCCTATAAATTGTAGAACGTATGAGACATGGGTAACGATGATAACTGAGCCTTGGTCACTAATTTCCATTCTAAAAGCTTTATGCAAATGAACACATTTCCATCAGGCGGTGGCTCTGTGAATTGGTACTGCTGTTTTCTCTACTTTAAGGCTGAGGAGCTGGGGGCAGGGAACACAACCCTGTTGGCCCATCCTCACCCAGATGGTAGGAGGCAGAGCTGGGGTTGGGACCCAGGCAGTTTGAGTCCAGCAGCTGAGTTTGCTAATCCCTTTGGTATATTCTCTTTGAGCATAGGGTACTGGCTAGAATCATATCATGAAAGGAGGTTGGGACTTAATTGTGGGGACCTTGAGAGCAAGGTTTAGGCTATTTTATGAGTTTTTTAAGATAGTTTTCTCAACTGGGTCATTTATTTTATTTCAAATAATATGTATATCATAGAAGTAGCATAATCATTATGGAAGAATGCAGATATATACATAAAGAAAAATTTTAATTATCTGTAACTTTAGGATGTAAAGATAACAGTTGTTAATGTTTTAGTGCCTTTTTGTCTGGTTACTCTTTGTGTATGTTTCTGTGTAGTGGAGGCTGTTTTTTGTGGGACTGAAGTTACACTGCAGTGCTACTCAAATTGTGTTCCACAAACCAGCGGCATTGGCATCACTTGGATAGAAATGCCCAGCCTTGAGCCCCATTCGAGACCTTCTGATTTATAATTTCTGCGTAGGGGGTCCAGGAGGCTGCGTTCCAACAAGATCCCGCAGTAATTCACATGCACGTGAAAATTCGAGAAGCTCAAGAGAGGGTCTTTTCTGGAAACTGAGGCCGAGGAAATTGACCCTGCTGGATGTCACAGATAAAAGTGAGCTGGATTCACCAAAGGCCTACTTAGTCCAATGATTTTATTCCCCCACTAATTATTGTCAACTGTCAGGGCCCCTTTCAGAATCCTGAATTGAGCAGAAGACAGCTAGCAAGTGTAGAGTCAAAATGGAGGTCGTTAGAAGTTGTGAAGATATCTCTCTCCCAAGCTTTGGGGAGTGGAATCATTGCCATCTTTTGTACTAGATCGAACCCGGGCCCCCTGCATTGGGAATGTGGAGTCTTATCCACTGCACCACCAGGGAAGTCTCCCATTTATTTCTTAAACTTTCCTATATTTATAATGATATAATTACAATTCAGATTCCTGTCTTTTTTTCATTTGAATTAGGTATGGACTGTCAAACTATTTTTTACTGTTGTTGCAGAATCCTGGCTTTTATTAGTTCTCTTTACCTCTGTGCATAATTGTCAAAAGGGTACTTCCTGTTTAAAAAGAAACTTAACGTATTTTTTATACCTTTTGTAAAAAGTTGTCCTTGTCAATTTAAATACTATTGTTGCAGTCACAAAATCTTTAGGAAGACAAGCAGAGATTTTCAGAAGTCTATAAAGACTCTCACATAACAGGGCAACAACGTATGACCTCCACATGTGTGACAGTCTTCTGTTGGTAGAAATCACATCTCTAAGGATAATTTCTAACTAAAATATCATCTGCTTTACCGCAGTTGCTAAGAAATAAGAAACCCTGACAGTGGTGTTCTCAGAGCTTCCTACCTTATCACGATCTCACGAGGTGGATGCCCGTGTTCTCCCCTACTGGCAGAGGACAGAACTGAGGCGAAGAGATGTGAATAATTTGCCCAGGGTGACACTGCTAGTGAATGGCGTAGCCTGATCAGAGCCCATGCATATTGACTCCAAAACCTACTCTGACTTACATGGTCTCTGTTTACACCATACCCAGAATAAGAATGACCCCTGTGGAAGCTGCAGGCACACTGTGAGGGGGCCACTGTGTATGGATGGGCAGGTCATTCCTCACACAGCCACTGAGGGGGTTCACGGGGGCATCTGGTATCTGCGTGGGGCTCTGCTCATCAAGCATAATCAGCTGTAGCCACCCCGAGGACTGGGAGCCTTGGTAATTCACAATGAGCACCACGTGGGTTAGTGACTTCTTTTTCTTTAAACCAGTTTCCAGTTTGACTTCTTCTTTCCCTGTCTGTCTTGCTAGGACTCTGCACTGCCCCAGAAGGAGAGAGAAAATGAGCACATTCCAGGTGAGTAGAGCTTGCCTTTCTTGCTGTTAAAAACGCCATTTTTGTACTCAGGTTGGACACAGGTTTTCCTCTTTTTTTTCTTTTTCTTTTTTTTTTTTTGATTGGAGTATAGTTGATTTACAATGTATTAATTTCAGGTGTACAGCAAAGTGATTCAGTTATACATATATATATACATATATTTTCAGATTCTTTTCCCTTATAGGTTATTACGAAATATTGGGTATAGTTCCATATGGGTTTTCTCTTTCAAGGAGAGTCTAAGCATATGAGGACCTGAGTGTGCCATGTGTGCTTTTTTTAAAATTCCTGTTAAATTTAATTGGTTTCGGTTTTAATTTTTGTTTTATTTCATCATTTTTTTATTTTACAAGTAAAAGAAAAATTAAGGGAAATGAAGGACATCTTCCAGTCTACTGCTTACCTGCTTACAAATTAGCTGCTTTTATATTTCTGTAATCTCTTCATCATATGTATTCATGGATGTGTATTTGTATTTATAACATAGATACAGTTTTAAATTGTTTTTTTCATTTAATACTAGCTAACATTCACTTTTAATTGCTTTATCATGTTCCTGCAAACTTATGCACCTATTTTTTTTTTTATCCTGGTATGCGGGCCTCTCACTGTTGTGGCCTCTCCCATTGCGGGGCACAGGCTCCAGACGCGCAGGCTCAGCGACCATGGCTCACGGGCCCAGCTGCTCCGCGGCATGTGGGATCTTCCCGGACCGGGGCACGAACCCGTGTCCCCTGCATCGGCAGGCGGACTCTCAACCACTGCGCCACCAGGGGAGCCCTGCACCTATTTTTTAAACTATTCTTTATTCACAGACATTTAGTTTAAAGACTTCTCCTGTTTTAGGAGGACTACAGTGACAGTGTTCCTGATTTAACCTTTTTCTCAAAATATCTGTTCTGAAGAATATTGCCCCTTTTTGCCCTTAACATAGTAGGTTTAGGTATTCAGAATTTAAGAGGTATGTTTTACATGTGGTGCCTTGGATGTTTTTTGGTAGAATATCCAAATACGGCAGAGCACAGCAGGATCAAACTGCTGCTTCACGCAGAAAAAATCATGTATTGTTAGAAGTTTTCTCACGACCAGAGTTCGATTCAGTCTTCCCCATGCTTGAGTCAGACCCTTTGTGTATTTTATTTACTGGTTTGTTTCTTTTTCCATCTTATATTTTTTTTCTAATCAGAGTAATACATGACCTTAGCTTAAAAAGTCCAGTGGTACTTAAAGCACTTGTCACTGCATAGACAGCTCAGAACAATTGTATAAAGAGGTGCTTGGTTTCATCTTTGTTTTAAATATAAAGAATCGGGGTTGTGAAAAAAGGAGGAACCAACTCCGACTCACCCAGAAAACCAAGGGTCTGGAGTCAGAGTATTGCATTCAAGCGAAAGACAGAAACGGGGAAAGAGAGAGTTTTCATTCAGAGACCTGGCATGGCCTTTTGGTTAGTTTCCACATACAACACTCCTTCTCAGCTGGTTCCCACCTCAGTGAGAAAGCAGGTGCCATCAAATACTGCCAGGACTAAATTGGTAACTGTTTCTGGGGCACTTGGCAATAATAATTAAACAGTGAAAGCTTTTTAGTTCAGGATCCAGTGGTTAGAATTCTAGGGAGTTTACTTATGAGTTGTCTGAGAGCCCCAGGTAAATACACAAAGCTTTCTCTTTCATAGCTGCACGTCCGGTGAGGCTGAGGAAAGTCAGTGTGTGGCATTGGCAGGATGGAAGGAGGGGGTGCTGGGCAGTCTGCACACCTCACAGGAGCCGGAGCAACTTCCCATCCTCCTCGTCTCCTCGGGGCTGCCCCTCTTCCACTGGCCACTGGGTATAAGATTGAGGTGGTGTTGTTTGTCGTAGGAGGGGGTGACCTTCAAGGACGTGGCCGTGGCCTTCACAGAGGAGGAGCTGGGGCTGCTGGACTCGGCCCAGAGGAAGCTGTACCAGGATGTGATGGTGGAAAACTTCCGGAACCTGGTCTCAGTGGGTGAGGACAGCCTTTCTCTGCGAGTGTCTTTGTGACCTTGGTGTTTCAAGGCTTTGGGCCTCTTGAGGTGGTTCCCTGAGTTTGGGGACCAGACTTTTGCAATTCCTGTGGGACACGAGAGGATGTCTCTGGTCTTTCCAAACAGTGTGTTTCAGGTCCTTTTCAATTATTTTGTAAAAGAACTGTAAATCGACAGTATCTTGCTGTACCTTGTGTATTCTTCTTCAGATTTCCCTCCCCGCCATTAGTGGATCATAAAGCCAATTTATTGAGCCCTACGTGTGATTTTTTAATGAAATAAAATAGTATAGAAAATATCAGAGTTTCTTAGGAAGAGTACAACACATTGCAGCAGAAACTCTGGGCGATGGCATGAGTGGTGTGAGAGCCAGTGGGAACAGACTTCATGAAAAGAGACATTGGTTAGATATAGGTCATTCAAGCTTCGTTTTAGTAATGTATACTTTTCTACCTGTGTATCTAGGTTGTGAAATAAATGCTGTTTCTTCAGTGGGTCGTGATACAAAGTTTGAAAAACACAGCTTTCAATACCTTGAATATGCAGTTGGAACTCAAATTTCTAGTAAACTTTCGCTCTAGCCCGTTCATGTTAACTTGTGACTTTGCATGTTCTCATTCTTCAAACGAGATACAAAACATATAGAAAGAGAAGAGAGGCTTTGGTTGATGAATTCAGCAACCCAGATAGAAATTTAGGTGAGAACCAAGCAGCCGTGAGTTCCTGTGGTTAGCTCTCTATCTGTTTTGCTTCTCACCAGCCCTGTGCTGTCCATCACCTGATCCCAGTTGGAAATCTCTTTCCAGGATTATTGCATAGTCTTTGTACTGGTCACCTGTTGCCACCCTTCTCCTCCCACAGTTTGTTCTTTAGGTGGCAAAGTGATCTTTTGTAACTTTAAGTCAGGTTATGTTCTTGTTTCAAAATTCTCTTGTGGCTTCTTTTACTTAGAATAAAAACCACTTAAAGTGGCTTCTAGAGCCTTCTGTGGGCTGCTGTTGGTTCTCCACCACCTCCCTGAATACACCACCTCTCCTCCCTCTTACCCTATCTTTTCCAGACCTGCAAAGGATGCTTCTGCCACAGAGCCTTTTCCTGGTCCTTCTCTCTGCCTGGAATACTCTTTCACCTGTAATCTTTTAGGCCTCTACTTCTTTCAGTCAGTCACCTTAAAGATGAGGAGGTGGCTGTCCTCTGACCACCCTATGGAAAATACAGTCCTCTCTTTCTTACTCTCTCTGCCCTGCCTTGTTTTGTCTCTAAGCGTTTCACTCATGTACATTTTGTTCACCTGTTTCTCACCTCTCTTTCTTCCACTGGAGGGTAATCCAGGAGTGCAGGAGGAATTCGGTCTGTTATATGTTTATTGCTCACTAGCCTCAGTGCTTAGCATAGTCTTGGTACATGACAGGAACTCTTAAATATTTCTTGAATAAACGAATGAGTTAATGGATAGAGAAATTAGCCTTCCATGAAAATAGGTAGTAGGCGGTGAACAAATCCGAGTGAATAAGGGATATTGCTAAATGTTTTTTTGTCTTCAAATGAATTCCTAGCCTAATTCTAACTTCTCAGGTGCCCATGATGTGTGTATGTGTGTGTTTGCCTTTCTGTACAAGTTGGCCCTCATCAACTTGCACAAAAAATATGTATAGAACCTGTAATTATAACCAAACTGAGTAAAATGCTTTCCCTGTGACTTTCCTTGAGCTCTCAGTAGCAGAGCAAATTCATTTGGGGGAGGAAATACTGTTCTGAATGAGGATTCTTATGTCTACTTCTTAGGTAACCCTCCCATAGAAGGAAAGAAATTTCTATTTCCTTATCCCTTATACCAGGGGAGAACAGGTCTCAGAAAACAGCCAGCTGGTGAGTTAGCCTTTCCCTTAAAAGATTTGCCCCGCTGCGTCCCATTTGCCTCCTCCAAAGCCCACCTCACTAATAAGAAATCGATCTTTGTTAGCTCTACAAACATTTTGTGTGTGTGTGTGTGCATTTGTATGTATCTTGTAGAAGGCATTTTAGATAATGTCACCTTGAGTGCCTTGATCATTCTTTAATAGTTCCTAGTCTGTTTCTTCTCAATACTTATCACAGGCTATGGAATTTATTCCCAGCTCACTCATAAAGCCCATTCTTCACTTTGGAACTCATTCTTGTTAAAGACCAATGTATCTGTGTCCAGAAATTTTCCATGCTGTCTTTAAAGAGACAGCATTCTTCCCTAGCCTCTAAATTTTGACTCCTGCTTGGCAGGGGGAGTGGAGGAACATATTAGGCAGCACAAATGCCTGAGAAGGATCCAATGCATAGGTCTTCATGCTTTTTTTTAACCCCACTGATTCTTAGACCCTTTTTTAAAATTAATTAATTGTTGGTTGCATTGGGTCTTCGTTGCTGCATATGGGCTTTTCTCTAGTTGTGGTGAGTGGGAGCAGCTCTTCGTTGTGGTGCGCAGGCTTCTCATTGCAGTGGCTTCTCTTGTTTCAGAGCACGGTCTCTAGGAACGCGGGCTTCAGTAGTTGTGGCACGTGGGCTCAGTAGTTGTGGCTCACGGGCTTAGTTGCTCTGCAGCATGTGGGATCTTCCCGGACCAGGGCTCGAACCTGTGTCCCCTGCACTGGCAGGCAGATTATTAACCACTGTGCCACCGGGGCAGTCCCGGTTTTTTGCCCCTTTCATATCCTCCTCAGCACTAACCCCCTTGGTGTGCTGCCGCCTCGGGTGCAGCCTTTCAACTTAAGCAAAACTGTACTTTCCAGTCCTTTTCCTGTATCTGATACCTGACTTGTAAAAGCTGTTTCGCTTCTCTGACTTGGTTCAAACTTAACCTGGGATTCAGAATTGTAGAGAATCCTAGAAATCAAACTGAGTTCACCTGTGCATGCATTTCTTGAGCCCTGACTAACTGCTAGGCACTGTTAAAGCTGTGAGCACAGCAAAATGCTTGTCTTTATTGATACTGTGTTATGGTAGGAATGACATGTAATTTTTGAAAGATGATTTAAATAGTATGTCAGAGTAGTCATTTGGTTTTAAATGGGTTTCATTAATGCTAAGTATTTGGGAGTTTAACAGACCATCTCTTGGTTTCTGTTAGTATATAAACCAGAGAACTTCATTTGTCATGCGAAAGATAAGCTGAACCATCCTGAGGCTCATTAAAGTCTCATACTGTGTCTTAAGTGTAAAACCTTGAATCTTTGAACAAAGCTTTCACGTGTCCACATCTCTGAATTCTCTGTCCTTCTAGAAGAAAACAATCAAAGTGAGTTGAGGGCCGTTCAAGACAGAGGATCACGTGAAGAGCTTTCCTGCTGGCAAATCTGGCAACAAATTGCACATGACTTAACCAGATGCCAAGACTCCATGATAACTAGGTGTCAGTTCCACAAACAAGGTGATTCCCCCTGCCAGATTGGGGCAGGACTCTATTCAAATTTCTGAAGATGAGAACCGTATATTAAATGATAAAGCAGGTGATCCCAGTAGTACTGGAAATGCAAGGTTTGCAACTTTGAGAGCCCAGGATTCTTGGAGGAAAACTTCATTGGCTGAGTCACAGAATTATCAGAATAGACACCAGCAAATTTCCATGAAAAATAAACTGTGTCAGTGTAAAGAGGATGTTGACACCATCAGTTGGATTTCACATCACCTTGATGCTCATGGAGTACACAAGGGTCAAAAATCTTACGGCTACAGTGATTATAGAAAAGATAGCACGAGGGTTTCAACACTGGATCAGAATACTATGATTCACACAGGACAAAAACCTTACCAGTGTAATGAATGTAAAGAAACCTTCACCGATCTCTCCACCTTTGATCTTCACCAGCAATTGCACTCAAAAGAGAAGTCTCATACGTGCAGTGAGTGTGGAAAAGGCTTCCGTTACAGCTCGGTTCTTCATATTCATCAGAGAGTTCACGTGGGAGGAAAACAGAGTGAGTGTGATGAGTGTGGCAAGGAGTTCAGTCAGAGCTCACAGCTGCAGACTCCTCAGAAAGTCCACACTGTAGAGCAACCATTCAAATGTGGGGAATGTGGGAAAGGCTTCAGTCGTAGGTCAGCACTTAACTATTCATTGTAAAGTCCACACGGGAGAGAAACCTTATAATTGTGAGGAGTGTGGGAGGGCCTTCAGTCAGGCCTCTCACTTTCAGGACCATCAGAGAGTCCACACTGGGGAGAAACCATTCAAATGTGCCACATGTGATAAGAGCTTCAGTCAGAATTCACACCTTCAGTCCCATCAGAGAGTCCATACGGGAGAGAAACCGTACAAATGTGAGGAGTGTGGGAAGGGCTTCATTTGTAGCTCAAATCTATACATTCATCAGAGGGTCCACACAGGAGAAAAACCCTACAAATGTGAGGAATGTGGGAAAGGCTTTAGTCGGCCTTCAAGTCTTCAGGCCCATCAGGGAGTCCACACTGGAGAGAAATCATACATACGTAATGTGTGTGGTAAAGGCTTTACTCTGAGTTCAAACCTTCAGGCACATCAAAGAGTCCATACAGGAGAGAAACCATACAAATGTAATGAGTGTGGGAAGAGCTTCAGGAGGAACTCCCATTATCAAGTTCATCTGGTTGTCCACACAGGGGAGAAGCCCTATAAATGTGAGGTATGTGGGAAGGGCTTCCGTCAGAGTTCATATCTTCAAATCCATCAGAAGGCCCACAGTGTAGAGAAACCTTACAAGTGTGAGGAGTGTGGGCAGGGCTTCAATCAGAGTTCACGACTTCAGATCCACCAGCTGATCCATACCGGTGAGAAGCCATACAAATGTGAAGAGTGTGGGAAGGGATTCAGTCGTAGAGCAGATCTTAAAATTCATTGCAGAATCCACACCGGAGAGAAACCGTATAATTGTGAGGAGTGTGGGAAAGTCTTCAGGCAGGCCTCAAATCTTCTGGCCCATGAGAGAGTCCACAGCAGAGAAAAACCATTCAAATGTGAAGAGTGTGGGAAGAGCTTTGGTCGGAGTTCACACCTTCAAGCCCATCAAAAAGTCCACACTGGAGAAAAGCCATACAAATGTGAGGAGTGTGGGAAGGGCTTCAAGTGGAGCCTGAACCTCGACGTGCATCAGAGGGTCCACACAGGAGAGAAACCATATAAGTGTGGGGAGTGTGGGAAGCACTTCATTCAGGCCTCAAGTCTTCAGCTTCATCAAAGCGTCCACACTGGAGAGAAGCCGTACAGATGTGACAGATGCAGTAAGGTCTTCAGTCGGCCTTCACAGCTACAGTCTCATCAAAGAGTGCACACAGGGGAGAAGCCTTACAAGTGTGAGACCTGTGGTAAGAGCTTCAGTTGGCGCTCCAGTCTAACAGTTCATCACAGAATCCATGCTGCTGATAAATCCTATAAAAGTGATAGGAGTGGTAAGACCATCAGAGAGCCCACACACGAGAAAAGTTCCATAAAATGATTAAAACAAAAACAGAAACAACTCAGGTGTCATGTGAATTCTTCCAGTCATCAAGTTCAAAAGAAAAAAAAATCATTTGTTTCATTAAAGTCGGTGTTTCAGCCATAGCTCAACATGTCCCAGTAGTCAGGAGGCCACACGGCAGAGAACTCTGGTAAATGGTGTAGTAAGTTTGAACCTTGACGTCTATTAAATATTAGGGGAGAAGCCTTAGTGTGAGTTTTAGCAGGCCTTGTACAAAAGTATGATGAACATGCCAAAATGTATGCCCATTACAACGTAAATTCCACGAATGCAGCGACGTTTGTTCTGAATCTACAGTCTGAACATTGTCAGCTACTTTGTAGGTGCTCGATATTTGTTCAGTTAATGAATGAGGAAAAACTTTTTGAAAATTATGTTGCAATCCCCTCCAAAATTTCATAAAAATTTGTATTCAGAGCAGTTAACCTAAATCTGGCCTTAAAAGTAATTCAGGGAGACAAAAATTTGAAGTGTTAGAAAAGCACTCAGTATTGCAATTTGTAATATTAATGTGGCATCGTCCTGTTACGATGAGCTCCATTTGTCTCCCCCCAGCCTCGCTTCAAGTTGGATCTTATCTTGGACTTTGTCTATCTAATATTCTGTGAATCTTATACAGTACAAATTTATTTTTTTTTATTTTTATTTTTTTTAATTTTATTTTATTTTATTTTTTTGCTTTATAACAAATTTAATCAGTTATACATATACATATGTTTCCATATCCCCTCCCTTTTGCGTCTCCCTCCCACCCTCCCTATCCCACCCCTCCAGGCGGTCACAAAGTACCGAGCTGATCTCCCTGTGCTATACGGCTGCTTCCCACTAGCTATCTACCTCACGTTTGGTAGTGTATATATGTCCATGCCGCTCTTTCACTTTGTCACAGCTTACCCTTCCCCCTCCCCATATCCTCAAGTCCATTCTCTAGTAGGTCTGTGTCTTTATTCCTGTCTTACCCCTATGTTCTTCATGACATTTTTTTTTATTAAATTCCATATATATGTGTTAGCATACAGTATTTGTCTTTCTCTTTCTGACTTCACTCTGTATGACAGACTCTAGGTCTATCCACCTCATTACAAATAGCTCAATTTCATTTCTTTTTATGGCTGAGTAATATTCCATTGTATATATGTGCCACATCTTCTTTATCCATTCATCCGATGATGGACACTTAGGTTGTTTCCATCTCTGGGCTATTGTAAATAGGGCTGCTATGAACATTTTGGTACATGTCTCTTTTTGAATTATGGTTTCCTCAGGGTATATGCCCAGTAGTGGGATTGCTGGGTCATATGGTAGTTCTATTTGTAGTTTTTTAAGGAACCTCCATACCGTTCTCCATAGCGGCTGTACCAATTCACATTCCCACCAGCAGTGCAAGAGTGTTCCCTTTTTTCCACACCCTCTCCAGCATTTATTGTTTCTAGATTTTTTGATGATGGCCATTCTGACTGGTGTGAGATGATATCTCATTGTAGTTTTGATTTGCATTTCTCTAATGAGTAAAGATGTTGAGCATCCTTTCATGTGTTTGTTGGCAGTCTGTATATCTTCTGTGGAGAAATGTCTATTTAGGTCTTCTGCCCATTTTTGGATTGGGTTGTTTGTTTTTTTGTTATTGAGTTGCATGAGCTGCTTATAAATTTTGGAGATTAATCCTTTGTCAGTTGCTTCATTTGCAAATATTTTCTCCCATTCTGAGGGTTGTCTTTTGGTCTTGTTTATGGTTTCCTTTGCTGTGCAAAAGCTTTGAAGTTTCATTAGGTCCCATGTGTTTATTTTTGTCTTTATTTCCATTTCTCTAGGAGGTGGGTCAAAAAGGATCTTGCTGTGATTTATGTCATAGAGTGTTCTGCCTATGTTTTCCTCTAAGAGTTTGATAGTGTCTGGCCTTACATTTAGGTCTTTAATCCATTTTGAGCTTATTTTTGTGTATGGTGTTAGGGAATGATCTAATCTCATACTTTTACATGTCCCTATCCAGTTTTCCCAGCACCACTTATTGAAGAGACTGTCCTTTCTCCACTGTACATTCCTGCCTCCTTTATCAAAGATAAGGTGACCATATGTCCGTGGGTTTATCTCTGGGCTTTCTATCCTGTTCCATTGATCTATCTTTCTGTTTTTGTGCCAGTACCATACTGTCTTGATTACTGTAGCTTTGTAGTATAGTCTGAAGTCAGGGAGCCTGATTCCTCCAGCTCCATTTTTCGTTCTCAAGATTGTTTTGGCTATTCGGGGTCTTTTGTGTTTCCATACAAATTGTGAAATTTTTTGTTCTAGTTCTGTGAAAAATGCCAGTGGTAGTTTGATAGGGATTGCATTGAATCTGTAGATTGCTTTGGGTAGTAGAGTCATTTTCACAATGTTGATTCTTCCAATCCAAGAACATGGTACATCTCTCCATCTATTTGTATCATCTTTAATTTCTTTCATCAGTGTCTTATAATTTTCTGCATACAGGTCTTTTGTCTCCTTAGGTAGGTTTATTCCAAGATATTTTATTCTTTTTGTTGCAATGGTAAATGGGAGTGTTTCCTTGATTTCACTTTCAGATTTTTCATCATCAGTATATAGGAATGCCAGAGATTTCTGTGCATTAATTTTGTATCCTGCAACTTTACCAAAGTCATTGATTAACTCTAGTAGTTTTCTGGTAGCATCTTTAGGATTCTCTATGTATAGTATCATGTCATCTGCAAACAGTGACAGCTTTACTTCTTCTTTTCCAATTTGGATTCCTTTTATTTCCTTTTCTTCTCTGATTGCTGTGGCTAAAACTTCCAAAACTAGGTTGAATAAGAGTGGTGAAAGTGGGCAACCTTGTCTAGTTCCTGATCTTAGTGGAAATGGTTTCAGTTTTTCACCATTGAGGACGATGCTGGCTGTGGGTTTGTCATATATGGCCTTTATTATGTTGAGGAAAGTTCCCTCTATGCCTACTTTCTGCAGGGTTTTTATCATAAATGGGTGTTGAATTTTGTCGAAAGCTTTCTCTGCATCTATTGAGATGATCATATGGTTTTTCTCCTTCAGTTTGTTAATATGGTGTATCACGTTGATTGATTTGCGTATATTGAAGAATCCTTGCATTCCTGGAATAAACCCCACTTGATCATGGTGTATGATCCTTTTAATGTGCTGTTGGATTCTGTTTGCTAGTATTTTGTTGAGGATTTTTGCATCTATGTTCATCAGTGATATTGGCCTGTAGTTTTCTTTCTTTGTGACATCCTTGCCTGGTTTTGGTATCAAGGTGATGGTGGCCTCGTAGAATGAGTTTGGGAGTGTTCCTCCCTCTGCTATATTTTGGAAGAGTTTCAGAAGGATAGGTGTTAGCTCTTCTCTAAATGCTTGATAGAATTCGCCTGTGAAGCCATCTGGTCCTGGGCTTTTGTTTGTTGGAAGATTTTTTATCACAGTTTCAATTTCAGTGCTTGTGATTGGTCTGTTCATATTTTCTATTTCTTCCTGATTCAGTCTTGGCAGGTTGTGCATTTCTAAGAATTTGTCCATTTCTTCCAGGTTGTCCATTTTATTGGCATAGAGTTGCTTATAGTAATCTCTCATGATCTTTTGTATTTCTGTAGTGTCAGTTGTTACTTCTCCTTTTTCATTTCTAATTCTATTGATTTGAGTCTTCTCCCTTCTTTTCTTGATGAGTCTGGCTAATGGTTTATCAATTTTGTTTATCTTCTCAAAGAACCAGCTTTTAGTTTTATTGATCTTTGCTATCGTTTCCTTCATTTCTTTTTCATTTATTTCTGATCTGATTTTTATGATTTCTTTCCTTCTGCTAACTTTGGGATGTTTTTGTTCTTCTTTCTCTAATTGCTTTAGGTGCAAGGTTAGGTTGTTTATTCGAGATGTTTCCTGTTTCTTAAGGTGGGATTGTATTGCTATAAACTTCCCTCTTAGAACTGCCTTTGCTGCATCCCATAGGTTTTGGGTCGTCGTGTCTCCATTGTCATTTGTTTCTAGGTATTTTTTAATTTCCTCTTTGATTTCTTCAGTGATCACTTCGTTATTAAGTAGTGTATTGTTTAGCCTCCATGTGTTTGTATTTTTTACAGCTCTTTTCCTGTAATTGATATCTAGTCTCATAGCATTGTGGTCGGAAAAGATACTTGATACAATTTCAATTTTCTTAAATTTACCAAGGCTTGATTTGTGACCCAAGATATGATCTATCCTGGAGAATGTTCCATGAGCACTTGAGAAAAATGTGTATTCTGTTGTTTTTGGATGGAATGTCCTATAAATATCAATTAAGTCCATCTTGTTTAATGTATCATTTAAAGCTTGTGTTTCCTTATTTATTTTCATTTTGGATGATCTGTCCATTGGTGAAAGTGGCGTGTTAAAGTCCCCTACTATGAGTGTGTTACTGTCGATTTCTCCTTTTATGGCTGTTAGTATTTGCCTTATGTATTGAGGTGCTCCTATGTTGGGTGCATAAATATTTACAATTGTTATATCTTCTTCTTGGATCGATCCCTTGATCATTATGTAGTGTCCTTCTTTGTCTCTTCTAGTAGTCCTTATTTTAAAGTCTATTTTGTCTGATATGAGAATTGCTACTCCAGCTTTCTTTTGGTTTCCATTTGCATGGAATATCTTTTTCCATCCCCTTACTTTCAGTCTGTATGTGTCTCTAGGTCTGAAGTGGGTCTCTTGTAGACAGCATATAGATGGGTCTTGTTTTTGTATCCATTCAGCCACTCTGTGTCTTTTGGTGGGAGCATTTAGTCCATTTACGTTTAAGGTAATTATCGATATGTATGTTCCTATTCCCATTTTCTTAATTGTTTTGGGTTCATTATTGTAGGTCTTTTACTTCTGTTGTGTTTCTTGCCTAGAGAAGTTCCTTTAGCATTTGTTGTAAAGCTGGTTTGGTGGTGCTGAACTCTCTCAGCTTTTGCTTGTCTGTAAACGTTTTAATTTCTCCATCAAATCTGAATGAGATCCTTGCTGGGTAGAGTAATCTTGGTTGCAGGTTTTTCTCCTTCATCACTTTAAGTATGTCCTGCCACTCCCTTCTGGCTTGTAGAGTTTCTGCTGAGAGATCAGCTGTTATCCTGATGGGGATTCCCTTGTGTGTTATTTGTTGTTTTTGCCTTGCTGCTTTTAATATGATTTCTTTGTGTTTAATTTTTGACAGTTTGATTAATATGTGTCTTGGCGTATTTCTCCTTGGATTTATTCTGTATGGGACTCTCTGTGCCTCCTGGACTTGATTAACTATTTCCTTTCCCATATTAGGGAAGTTTTCAACTATAATCTCTTCAAATATTTTCTCAGTCCCTTTCTTTTTCTCTTCTTCTTCTGGAACCCCTATAATTCGAATGTTGGTGCGTTTAATGTTGTCCCAGAGGTCTCTGAGACTGTCCTCTGTTCTTTTCATTCTTTTTTCTTTATTTTGCTCTGCAGCAGTTATTTCCACTATTTTATCTTCCACCTCACTTATCCGTTCTTCTGCCTCAGTTATTCTGCTATTGATCCCATCTAGAGTATTTTTTATTTCATGTATTGTGTTTTTAATCGATGCTTGATTCATCTTTAGTTCTTCTAGGTCCTTGTTAACTGTTTCTTGCATTTTGTCTATTCTATTTCCAAGATTTTGGATCTGGGAAATAGAATCTTGGATCATCTTTACCATCATTATTCTGAATTCTTTTTCAGGTAGAGTGCCTATTACCTCTTCATTTGTTAGGTCTGGTGGGTTTTTATCTTGCTCCTTCTCCTGCTGTGTGTTTTTCTGTCTTCTCATTTTGCTTATGTTACTGTGTTTGGGGTCTCCTTTTTGCAGGCTGCAGGTTCGTAGTTCCTGTTGTTTTTGGTGTCTGTCCCCAGTGGCTAAGGTTGGTTTAGTGGGTTGTGTAGGCTTCCTGGTGGAGGGGACTAGTGCCTGTGTTCTGGTGGATGAGGCTGGATCTTGTCTTTCTGGTGGGCAGGTCCACGTCTGGTGGTGTGTTTTGGGGTGTCTGTGGACTTTTTATGATTTTAGGCCACCTCTCTGCTAATGGGTGGCGTTGTGTTCCTGTCTTGCTAGTTGTTTGGCTTAGGGTGTCCAGCACTGTAGCCTGCTGGTCGTTGAGTGAAGCTGGGTGCTGGTGTTGAGATGGAGATCTCTGGAAGATTTTCGCCGTTTGATATTATGTGGAGCTGGGAGGTCTCTTGTGGACCAGTGTCCTGAAGTTGGCTCTCCCACCTCAGAGGCACAGCACTGACTCCGGGCTCCTCAATTTGGGATGATGTGTTGTCTATTCATGTATTCCACAGATGCAGGGTACATCAAGTTGATTGTGGAGCTTTAATCCGCTGCTTCTGAGGCTGCTGGGAGAGGTTTCCCTTTCTCTTCTTTGTTCTCACAGCTCCTAGGTCTCAGCTTTGGATTTGGCCCCGCCTCTGCGTGTAGGTCGCCGGAGGGCGTCTGTTCTTCGCTCAGATAGGACAGGGTTAAAGGAGCAGCCTCTTCGGGGACTCTGGCTCACTCAGGCCGGGAGGGAGGGAGGGGCAGGGAGTGCGGGGCGAGCCTGCAGCGGCAGAGGTCGGCGTGACGTTGCACCAGCCCGAGGCGCGCCGTGCGTTCTCCCAGGGAAGCCGCCCCTGGATCCCGGGACCCCGGCAGTGGCGGGCTGCACAGGCTCCCGGAAGGGCGGTGTGGGCAGTGACCTGCGCTCGCACACAGGCTTCTTGGCGGCGGCAGCAGCAGCCCCAGCGTCCCACGCCTGTCAATGGGCTCCGCGCTTTCAGTCGCGACTCGCGCCCGTCCGTGGAGCCCCTTTAAGCAGCGCTCTTAATCCCCTCTCCTCGCGCACCAGGAAACCAAGAGGGAAGAAAAAGTCTCTTGCCTCTTCGGCAGCTCCAGAGTTTTCCTGGACTCCCTCCCGGCTAGCTGTGTCACATTAGCCCCCTTCAGGCTGAGTTCTCGCCACCAGCCCCAGTCCTCTCCCTGCGCTCTGACCGAAGCCCGAGCCTCAGCTTCCAGCGCTGCGTGCCCCGGCGGGCGAGCAGACAAGCCTCTCGGGCTGGTGAGTGCCGCTCGGCACCGATCCTCTGTGTGCGGATCTCTCCGCTTTGCCCTACCCAGGTATGTGGGGAGTTTCTTGCCTTTTGGGATGTCTGGGGTCTTCTGCCAGCGTTCAGTAGGTGTTCTGTAGGAGTTGTTCCACGTGTAGCTGTATTTCTGGTGTATCCGTGGGGAGGAAGGTGATCTCCGCGTCTTACTCTTCCGCCATCTTACCCGGAAGTCGCTACAGTACAAATTTAGTTATCTTTTGTGACAGTATAGACTTACTGAAAATGGATTGTTCATCTTGCAATACAGAAAGCATACTGTTGACCCTTTTTTCAAGAATGTCAAGGCAGAGGTTTAAGTGTCAGAAAGAGTTACTAATGACAGTGACAGAGGACAAACATTTCTTAGTAAATGAACTGATCGTTGGTTTCTTATTCACCACATTTCCGTCTAGGTTTTGATGTGATTGTCTCCCAAGGGTTTTAGCATTACTTTCATCAAGACTTCTTAAGTAGAGAAAAGAGGCTGTTTGAAGTAGATTACTTTTGTCAAGTTCTCTATCTCCTTACTCCTCTCTGGCCTGAGATAAAAAGAAAAAAATTACTTGTTGAAATTTGGTAATTTCATCAAACATATTTATTCAACGACTGACTTGCACACTTTTTCCTAGCGGTGGATTGAAAAATTGATTTTCAAAGTGAAGTTGCTGAGTACATATCAAAACATAGAACGTGCGTCCCTTTGATATAGAAATCACAGAATAGGACCTTATAATTAGGAAATTCAAATAGAAAAGGTGAGTAGCATGCCAATGTTACTAAATTTTGTAAAAGTGAAATATTCAATAGGAATGTCTTTATATTTTAAGATAGTTATGTAATAACAGGTCTGTTAAAATGATGGCTTAAACTTAATGACAGAAGCATGTAACAGTTTAATGTATTTTAGGTAGGTACATCACATACCTTAATCAAACATGTATGTGTGTGTGTTAATGCATCCTATCATCTGTAAAGGGATATTCACCCTTATGTAAACAGTGGCAAGATTTTCAGGGATTTTTTCCACATGTAACTTCCATATTTTAAATTTTTCATTGAGCATCAATTTTCCAGTAAAATACTGTTACTTTTATAGTAACATAGGTAGTAAAATAATGTAAAATATAATATTAAAAATTACTAAGAACATATTAATCCCTCACAGTAAGAAATCCTATCATCATGAGGTATACATATATATGGCCCAAATTAAGGAATAGACCTCTAGAAATCAGTTATAAAAAGAAAAAATGTATATGGTTATTCAAAGATACAGAATAGTAGTCAGTGTAACGGTATATTTATAATTAATGCATTTGAAGTTTAGGATAAATCCATGCAGCCCAGAATATTCTGTTTTAATTCCAACAGTAGAAATTTACACATCCTAGTTCTCCTCATCAGGCTTCCTTACTGGGTGAATGGATGGATAGCTCGGGGTACCGGCTTGTCCTTTCAAGTGCTTGGTCTGACTGGAGAAGTAGCTGGGTCGTTCCAGACACTATGACACAGAGAACCATTAGCTGTGGGAAAAAAGGAATTTACCCCCCAAAAAACTTTTTTAAATTGTTTACAAAGTAACAGTGATTGGGCAAATCCTGAAGATAGAGAGTGGAAATAGGTAAGTTTTAGAGGTAAAATTTTTCAACGATTCCCTAAGGAAAAATGTGCATAGGGAAGAAACCTAGAATGATGGGAACAAGTTGTTAAGGAGGAGGCTTGCATACCATTTCCTACTTCTTAGTCATTTCACTGATGTTTAACACTTACTTGGTTAAAGGGCTTTACTCAGCAAAAGATGTATTTAATGTGAGAGGCAGGTTTCCAAGATTGGTTTCCTAGACCACACCTTCACATGTGTATGTAAAGTCCATGCTACCTCAAATTGCATTGCATTAGATGTCAGAAATCCTAGGACTTTCTTGTTTGGTTTGGTTTGGTAGATATCAAACCACCAACTCTCAAGGTAATTTGTAGTTTAGTGAGTTACATCAAGGGCTGGAAAACTACCTCCTGTGAGCCCAACCTGGCTCATTGCCTTTAAGGCTTTATTGGAACATAAAAGCTCTTTATTGGCCCATCCATTTATTTACCATCTTTGAGTGTTTCCCATTGTGCTGACAGTGTTCAGTGGTTGTGACGAGCACTGATGGCCCACAAAACCTAAAATATTTACTTTCTGGCCCTTGAGAGAAAAAGTCTGTTGATCCCTGTGGTAAGCCCAAAAGGTTTGTCTCTGTAAGTGAAAGACCACAAGTAGAGCAGAACTTAGACTTGGTTCAGTGAGGATTCCAGAGAGGTTTCCTTTTTGATTCTCATATCTGCCCTTCTGGTTGACCTTGTTCTTTAGTTTGGTTCAAAGACAGTGGTAGCAACTAGGGACTACCTGTTTCTTTCTTCACATTCAATGAAAGAGCTGCTCTTCCATTCTTAGTGTTGAGTAGTTCACAACTCACTCCCAGTGCATGGCTTCCTCTAACCTTGACTCCCACCTATGCTAAAGACTAAATCTTTAGCTTTGTATCCAGTTCCATTGGCCTTTGTAGGGCCTTCAGTTTCAACTCCCAGTTGATAGCTTGAGCTCGAAATCTGTTTTTACCGTTGGGGATTTTCTGTCTTAGCTTTGAGCTTGGCTACATAGCAACACTTTGGGGGACTTGTTATAATCAGCATTTCTATCTTTCTTTCCTTCCTTTTTATTTATTTATTTTTTTAAGGGGATCCAAAGTCAAATTCAGTCCATGGCTGAATGACAACACATTGATTCACAACCTTGTAGATTCTCTTATGTCCTAGGGCATCAGTGGGAAGGAGTAGAATCCTGGAAATTTGAGGTGGAAATACATGGGCAGATTCCAACAAAGCTGAGGCCTGTGACCTCTGACCTGTGACCTCTTAGTTGAGCCTGCTGTGCTATTAGAAGGAAGTCTGCCTCTACTCTGAGATAGTTTCCTTGCAGGGGTCTGTGGATCCTCAAGACTTGCCTCCACTACCTCTCGTTTTTCCAGACCTAGTAATCAGACTAGAGTCCTTGAAATGGGGACGGGAGCAGGGAAGGGGTGGGTACCCACCGGGTATAAAGGATGACCATGAGGAGACACTATCTGCTAAAATAAGGAATTTTATAATTTATATCAATAGAAACCTGAGAAATAATGTGTGTGGATTTTGTAGGTATTGAAGCAGGTGGGAGTAATGTAATATTGGGTTAGGCTGGATTTGTTGATATGAGTGCATTCAACACCCATTCCAGACTCAGCGTGTTAGCTTGGCTACCTGGGAATGCCTTCAACAGTTTGCTCAAATGACTGACACCTGTACCCAAAGTTAGCGTATGCTAAAGTCAAAATGCCAGGACTTTCTAAGTATGTTGTAGCAAAATTTCTTGACGTTGGCATGACTGACATTTTGAACTGGATAGCTCTTTGTTGTTGGGAGCTGTCCTGTGCAATGTAAGATGGGCCAGTGGCACATACTCTTCCCTGCCACCCTAGTTGTAACAATAAAAAGTGCCTTGAGGGCTTCCCTGGTGGCGCAGTGATGGAGAGTCCGCCTGCCGATGCAGGGGACACGGGTTTGTGCCCCGGTCCGGGAAGATCCCACATGCCGCGGGGCAGCTGGGCCCGTGAGCCATGGCCGCTGAGCCTGTGCGTCCGGAGCCTGTGCTCCGCAACGGGAGAGACCACAACAGTGAGAGGCCCGCGTACCAAAAAAAAAAAAAAAAAAGTACCTTGATACATCCGTGTGCACCAGCCACGTGGGGCTCATTCATAATACAGCTCCTTAAAGAAAAAAGTCTCAAGGGGCATCCCTGGTGGCACAGTGGTTGAGAGTCCGCCTGCCGATGCAGGGGACATGGGTCCGTGCCAGGGCCCGGGAAGATCCCACATGCCGTGGAGCAGCTAGGCCCGTGAGCCACGGCCACTGAGCCTGTGCGTCCGGAGCTTGTGCTCCACAACAGGAGAGGCCACAACAGTGAGAGGCCCGCGTACCACAAAAAAAAAAAAAAAAAGTCTCAAGACACTGCCACATATTTCCTGGGAGGGGAGACCAAAAGTGTCCCCAGCTGAGAACCACCACTGTAGAAGGTTTACAAAGGCATAGGAATGCCAGACCACTGGAGTGGATTTATCACATAAGATCTGCTCACCCAAACCCCCTATGTGCCCTGGGAGGGCTCAGAGGACACTTCCTTTGCCAGAGGTTTAAGAAACGTATTGGTGAGGGGAGCGTTAGCAGTCTTGGAATGCTCTGTAGCTGCTCTTCTCTGCAGGCCAGGAATGAGAGGGAAATTATGTCATCATAATGGGCTCCCTAAATTCAGTGAGGCTAATGGGATCGTGGGGCATCATGGGTCAAGTGGAAACACTTCATTGGCAGAGATAAAGTGAGCGTGTTTTTCACAATGAACAGCAAAAAGAAAGGGCTCATTAGAATGCTTTGATACACAGAGATTTTTTATATTTGCTCATGTGCTATCTCTAGGGCTGAAATAAATGGGAAGTCTACTAATACCCTACTTGATTTGAATCAGGAGAAAAGCTCTAGGTCTGATGAACATGTCTGACCGGAATCAACATGGGAGTTGTGCTCCCTCAGCCAATTCGATAACATGAGTCAGTTCCCATTTCCAGAGCATCTTGAATGAAGGGCAGGCAGGGTCCCTTTGAGGGAGGATATACCCTGGTTTACTACCAACTATCCCGAGGGTGCTTTCTTCTCCCTGGAAGGGATAAAACAACTGAGGTAGAACAGGAAGAGACAAGAAGCACTCCAAGCTCTGCTGGTCAGGGTTACCCTCCAGCGTTGCCTTAATGCTCAGAGCCACACACACCACAGTGAGCTTGGCTCCAGATCAACTACCACGCAACGAAGGTTCTGGAACATTTCCATATCTCGGGGGACCTCATTTCCACGTGACTCTCTTTCATATTCCCCTTTGTCACAGAAGGCTAGGTCCAGTGGTCCGGGTGAGATCTCAGCTCAGGCCCAAGGCTCTCAGACCTCAAAGTTCTGATCCTGCAAGGGCCCCTGTCCTCTCTTGAGACCACTCCTGGCTCTCTCTGCCGAGAAGGAGCTGCTGGCAGTACGTCCTCTAAGAGTTGAGGTCCATCGTGCAGACCCTGAGAAAACTCCTAGGAAAAGGCTCCACCTTCTTGTTTACGTCAACAGAGGTCAATGCCTTTGGAAGTGCTGGGTGTGTCCCAAGTTGATGCAAATTCAGAGCCATTAGGTCAACCAGCACATGTGTGCGGCTCCTTCCCTTAGACTCCTCTGGGCCCTCGTGACATAGGCTCAGAAGACTGCCAGCCTGAAGCCTTACCTCTTCCAAGACCACACCGTCTCCAGGATCTTCTGTCCCATGAATCTCAGTTGCTGTGTGGAAATCAAAAGAGAGAAAAGACCCTGCCTGCAGGGTCTCTTCGGGCTGGGGCCTTCTTGCTTCTCTTCCTTCTCCTCCTCGTCCTCCTCGTCCTCCTTGTCCTCCTCCTCGGGGTGATTTCGGATTCCACATTGCCCATCCACTGGGCCATGTTGAGATGAAAGATACGGCAGCTGAAGCCCTCCAGGACGCCGCCCTTCACGTGCTGCTGGAGGACCTCCAAGGTGGGGAAGACCCGGCAGCAGGCCATGCACCTGAAGCCGGTCTCCATGGTCACCATCCAGTCCGGTGTCTTGTCCCTGGGTCTCTCCTCGACGGCAGGTGACCCTGATGGGCTGCCTGGCTCTGCCCTTTCCTCATACTCTTTCTCCTCCCCAGTGGGCTCACTGTCAGACAGGAGGTTTTCGGTGGACACATCAGAGGGGTAAGTGCCTACTGTGCACGCATCCTCAGGAAGGGTCACTTCTTCTATCGTCAGCTGCTTTTCAGGCAACTCCAAGGGTTTGTTTGTCTTCCAGGAGACAGCGACACCCTTGTTCACTTGTACCTGCATGTAGTATATTTTCATGCCCCTTTCCTCTTTGTCTGTGTGCAGATCGTTCTTACAGGGTGAAGAGGGTGAGGAGGAGACACAGTGTGATGGGGGAGCAGTCTCCCCTTTTTCCTGAACCTGGGCTAGGGGTGCGGTAGGCTGGGCAGTGTCTCGATGTGATCTCCGGATTCCTGAAAAAGGAAATTAAAAACATAATAACATGCATGGGCCATGACAGAAGCTGAGGGAGCAGGTGTGGTAGACGAGAGAGGGACATTTGCATGACGTAGCTATGTCGTGAGCTTGGTGTCTGTTGGCCGTAGGAGGCAGTGGTGTATCTGGTGTCATCTGTGGGCTTTTTCTGCGTGTTGGGGGATACTGGAGCAGTGTCTGTATACACGGGTGTGGAGTACAGTGGTGAGGACTGTGGTATGTGAGGGATGCGGATGGATGCGTGTATGACGAAGAGTGTGAGTTTGGGAATATCGGTGGTGCATTCCTTGTGGAATGGGGCGGTGGTGCAGGAGGAGAGTACTGTGGATCACGTGCTTGGGGTTCATGTGTGCACTGAGACGGGCTGTGCCTGGAGGGCGCATGTGTGTGTGAGCTGTGTGGACCTGAGCTGGATGGTGCTGCTCTCAGGCTGGAGGTCTATGATGCAGAACTCTGTCCTTCTCTGGAAGCAAAGGCAAAGAGAAACCCTACATTTTCCTCTGAAGATGCTTAATCTGGTCCCTCTTCCCTCCACCTCAAGTCCAGACCTTTCCGGCCCCTGCTCCTTGACTTCCCCACCATGGTAGTACCACAATTCACACCCGACGCCCACCCGTGACTCAGCTGGGATCCACGCCCTCGTAACAGCTCAGCCATCCTGCCCAGGCTCCTCCACAGAGCCCTCATCACCTCTGATGACCCTGGGGTTCCTCTCAGCCTCACTGGGATCTGTGTGCCTCCTGCCTCACAACCAAGCACCCCCTCACCTGAGGAGCCCCGTGCCCTTAACGGCATAGATGAGCTTGCGCGGAGAAGAAGCACAGGAGAAGTGTTTAGGGGCAGAGGAGACCTCCCCTGCCCCTGGGCTGCAGCCTTGGGCCACCACAGTGGATCCAAGCTGAGGGGGATCCTCTTGTGACTTCGAGATTCCTGAGGGAGGAATGAAAGGCTCAGGGTGGGTTCATCAGTCCTCTGTCCACAAATATTTACTGAGTGTGTGACACGTGTCAGGTGCAGTGAATACACACAGTTGAGAGTGTGGTTCCAAGTGTATACTCCAGGATTTAATTCCAATCAGTCCTTACTCTGTCACTGTCTTGTTGGTAATGTAGGCCTCGGTGGTGACTGAGTATGTGGGAAGAGTGAGTGATGTGTATCAGTTAAGTCTGTGGTAAGTGTGGGGTTAGCATGGGGAGCACGGTGCAGATGTGTCTTATCTGTGTCTGTGGCCTTTGTGTGCATGGTTTCTGTTCACAAGTCAGGAATTCTGGGACATGTAACTTTTCCTCATTACATGGTGTGGCTTGTATTTATGGTGTGTGTTCATTCATTCATTCATCAAGATTCAGTAAGCAGCTACTCCTGTGTATCTGGCACTCTTCCATTGTTCTAGTCTCTGGTAATGCTGCACATTCTAGTAGTGGAAGACACAGACTAAACAAAAATACAATAAATATATAATACCTGAGCTGGTGGTAAGTATATAAGGGTTGCCAGACTAAGCGAAGAAAAATACAGGGCAGCCAGTTAAATTTCAGTTTCAGATAAACCCAGAATAATTTTTTAGTGTAAGTATTCCCATGCAGTATTTGGTCTTTCTTGCTTTAGTGTAAGTATGGCCCATACAATATTTGGGACATACTGATACTGAAAAATTACTTGTTGTTTATCTGGAATTCAAATTGAACTGGATAGCCCATATTTTATCTGGCAACCCTGACATGGGTTACTGAGACTGTGGTTTACTGTGGTTTGTACAAAGCGGGTCTGGCATTACTCAAGAATGTGTTACAAGTGTGGTGTGTATGACACGTGACTGGTTCTTATAGAGGTATTTAGCGATGACTGAAGTTAGCTGTGTTTGTGCGAGAGTTGAGCAGATACATATATATATAGTGTGTGTGTGTGTGTCTCCTATATATATAGTGTGTGTGTCTATATACATATCTCATCTCCAGCGTTTGGTGTTGGAGGACAGGATTGTGGTACAGATGGGTTGTATGAGAACGTAGTATAGGAGGGATGCGTGTATATACCTCCATGTGCTGTGTGTGGTTTACTAAGGAAGTTATATGTGGGGTGTGTGATATTTTTGCTGTATCAGAGTGTACATGGGTGTATGAGTTACTGTCTCATAAAACACCCCTAACAAGAATTCTGTATACACTCTTACGTACACCGAGTGTCAGCCAGGTCCAGGCAGGGTGACAAGAACTTTACCACGCAGACTTTATATCTGATAAGCACTCTACCCCCATTCATCCTGCTCATCTCTGCACTACGACACACACACACACACACAGACACACACACACAGACACAGTCACACACACACACACAGGAACATAGAGAAAAATATTCTGAATGGTTAGGGGCAGTCATTGCCTTCCCCAGCCTGTCCCAGCCACTGCCTGAAAATCTGCCTGCTGTCTAGACCTCCATTGCCAGGGCCCACCCTACAGTCTCCAGTGTCCTGGGCCTGGTAGGAGCTACTGGGCTCTAATCTGAGGCAGAGACGTCTAGCTGGAACTCTGGGGTGACCACCCCCGCCCAGGGCAAGCTACACCCCTACATTTAATGCACACAGGCACCCCGTGGCCCGTGGCTCTCAGAGCTCCCCACAGGACCCTGAGGACATTTCTCACCCCCGCCCACGTGGTCTCAGTCTCTGGAAAACCCTTCCCTTCCCTTGATCTCCTTTGGGCAATTCTTCCTGTTGAAGGAATAAATCCTCCTTGCTTTCAATATGACACCATCCCTAGACAAACAATCTTCTTTCGAACTGCATTCCACTTGTCAAGATACTTTTCAAAAGGGCCTTCAACTCATGGGGCTTCTCTTTCCACTTTGGTAAAAGAGGCCAAGCAACGCATGGGTCTCTCTCAGCATCCTTGCATCCTTCACATCCCCCACCTCATGACCCCAGGGAAAGATCCAAGAGAATAAGAGAGAAATCGGGGACTGAGAAAAGCTGCACCTCTAGGTCTGTGCAAGCAGGATGCAGCCTGCTATGAGTCCGACAAAGCTCCAGGCCTGGCTGCCCCAGGAGAGAGTCCTCAGAGCAGCGGAGCTGACCTCCCATCTCCCAGGGGGCATCTGGCCGTTCTGTGCCGTCTCACACCACAGGGACCCACCGGATGGATACGGCAGCATCAGTGAGACAAGGTCTCTCGCTCCCTGCTTCACAGGTGACACGTTCTCAGTCCCCCCCATCCTAGAGAAAGTTTAGTTTGGCAGAAACCCATGTGCCCCTGCAAGTTGCCCCCCACATACCTCCTCCGTTCTCGGCAGTTTCCTGGGACTCTTCATTTCCCAGATGTTTCCTCTTTTGTCGCCGTTCCATCGTACCAACTAGAAGTCTCCCTTAGAAGATGCCTCAAGAGATGTCCAACTCCTCCTCTTCCCTACAGTTTGGCCCTTGTTGCCTCTTGGGCAATCTGTTGAAATGATTCAATACAAACAAAAATAGTCAAGTCTCCTAAATGGCTGAAAAACTTGTACCACTTAGTGAACCAGCAGTGCTGCCTAGTGCTCACCAGGGCTGTTATGTTTGCAAGGTTGCCAGGCGCATAGCAGGATTCTGTGACCTCAATGATGACATCAGAGCATTCTGTGGACCTAGGTTGAGCACAGTGTCTGCAATAGCACAGGCCCCGTTTTCAAGAACAATTCCTGTTTCCCAGCCGAAGCTTTCCCGTGAAAGGGAAAGGTTCATACCATATCTATTATAAGTTGTATCATACCATATCTCTTATAAAATGAACATTTTGATTTTACATCTTTTAATGTCTTTTCTAGAGAGATTTAATATGAATATTTTAAATGGTCTCCAGTTTTCCTGTGGATTATTGACATTTTAAAGTCTGCACTTCAATTTTCCCTCAATACGTGTAATTTTGTCACGGCTATTTCTGTACTTAAAGATGAGGAACTATATAATTGATTTCTTCATTTTTTCCGATCTCTTTCCAAGGTACTGTATTTGATTGTGTCTTATGAATGAGTGAAAAATGCTAGTCCTTGAGTCAGGACATTGGGCCCTTTACCAAGTAACTCAACCTGTGTGGGCTTCAGCTTCTGTCTGTGCGATCGAGAGGCTTGGCCTAGTTGACTTTTCAAATGCTGTGTTTCTTTGATTCACTCTCAGGTACTGATCTGCTACTTAGGAAGAGGGCGCGTTCTCATAAAGTAAGAACAGTCGTTTTCTAATCCTTGGGTTGGGCGGAGTTTAAGTGGTCGTACTCAGTTTGTCACTTTTATTTACTTTTACGTATGCTTAGTTCTAATTAATTTATATGGCTCTTGTGACAATTTTTAGATCTTCTTTTTTTCTTATTTTCTTTTACAGTTTCTAATTTGCTATCGCCAGTATAGAGGAGCGTGATTGACTTTTAAAATTTATTGATCTTGTATGTGTGTGCCTTGTTGAACCATCTTATTAGTTCCTGCTAGTTTATCTGTGGGTTCTTTTGGGTTTCCTAGATAAATGAACATATTAAATGTAAATAATGTGTTCATTGGATAAAGTTTATTTTCTTGCATCTATATATATAGAAGCAATATGTTGAATTGATTTAAATATTTAAATACTTACATACCTGTTATCATAATCTAAGATTCTTTATCTTATTTTCTTTTAAACAATATTATGTTTTCAAGATTTATTCACATTAGTCCATATAGATCTAGGTCTTTTATTTTTGACTGTTTGATATTATTTCATCACATTCGTATAGCATCATTTATTTTCCATTCAAGCATTATTGGACAATTGGATTGTTTCCCTCCCTTCTCTAAAACAAGCAATGTTTCCTAGAATATCCCTGAAGATGTCTGACAGTCGAGAAGGGCCAGGCTGCCCAAAGGTTCCTACTTGCTTTTAGCCACCTTTCAACAGGCCATCTCCAGCCAGCAATTTGAAGCACTGATGAAATGAAAACTCCCCCAAGTGTGGAGATGTTAGGAGCTTCCTAGAAGGTGGGAGGTTAATGATAGGCATCTTTCTGGGATCCCAGGGGAGTCTGAGCTGGCCTGAAGCTCATCTTCCTCCTTCACCTCTTAAGAGAAATGTGGAGGAAAGAAGACTTGAAAAACTGTGAGTAGGCAGAGGGAGAGAGATTGGGGGCCGAAGCTGCAAGTGAGGTCTTCGAGTGGCCTGTGAGGATGCAGAGCCTGTAGAGAGCCAGGCTCTGCCTTCTGAGCACTTCTCCCCTAAGGCTGCTCATCCTTCAGGTGATAGCAGGCATATACAGCCAACTCGGCCCACACTGTCACAGAAAGCCTTATCAGAATCTCTTCTTCTTCATACACTCTTGTGTCTGTTACTTGGTTATTGCCTTTGGAACTCCACTGATGTGAACCACAGTCGCCAGGGGATGGAAGACACTAGTGACCCATCTTTCTCTGTGGCCTCAGTCCACAGCTTGAGGGTAAGGGAAGAGGCCAAATGAAGGTCAAGAAGGAAAGATGGAGTTTGAAGAGAAGACCTGAGTTAAGGGTGTCTTCTCAAGTCTTGATGACTGAAATGTAGCTCCAGTACCAGAAGTCCTGCTTGTTCTCAAGGCTGACCACGGGGCTGGGTGCACTCAGTGAAGGAATCGTATACAATTAGTATTTCCTTGCTTGCTCACACTTGCCCTCCTCTGATACACACTCTGCAAGACTGATCTTCCCCTGAAACACTTTCCACCTGCCACTGTCATCTCATGAACATTTGCTTCCCCTTCCTAGTGTCCCCCTAGAATGCCATTGCAGCCAATTCATAATTTGATAATCATGCTTCTTACCATAGTCTCAGCAACTTCTGATAAATTTTACTCACTTTATTCCATAGTCTTCACCCATCAATAATCTTCCTTAACTTCCTAGCTGCAGGTTAACCCATTCGGAATCATTTCTTTTTCTTTCTCTTCTTTGGCCAATCCTTTCTATCTTTTAAGGTCTTTTTCTTGTCTCTCTACCATCCTGCCTTACTGAACTTCTTTTTTTTCCGTTTAAGTAAACTTTCAATCTCCTTCCCCAACTTCCTCATAAACATTTAGAGTATAATCCTCACACGTTAGACAGCGGTTTATGAATGGCCAGGCATAATGGGCTCAGAATGAGTTGGCACCCCCGAGGTACCTGTCTTGCTGGGGAGCCACAGGTGAAGGGCTGGCTGCTGGACACATGTTTGCATGGAGTCAGGCTGAGTGGCCTCGGGTTGTTTGCTCTGCACTTGTGTGTGTTTCTCCCTAGTTGGTTTCCTTGTCCAGCCACCTGTGACCTCCCTCCATCCATCCCAGGGAATCCTTCTCATCACAGGGGTAGGATGTTTGTCTCATTTTCCATCACATCCTTTCCCCAAAGTTTGGTTGTGAGTTGTTCCCATTCCAAAGACCTTTCCTCTTTGAAGAGAAAAGAGAAAATCTTTTCTCTCCTTTTTTCTCACTTCACTTCTGCTCTATTATCTCCTCCGTCCAGAATGGCCCCCCGACTCAAATGGGTGTAGATCCGAAGATGGCAAGAAATGCCAGCAATTCTGAGATAATAATACGGATGGATCAGGAAAACTTGAAAACCTTTATCCCGCCACGTTTAAAAAAAATTGCACTTCCAGTGTATTCAGAGTCTCTGTGTAGAAACACAAATGATGTAGAAATTGAATTACACTCAAGTTTTGCTTTCCTCCTTTCCTGATTTATTCTAATCCTCAAAGTTAACATGATGAACTATTTGTTATGTAAACTTTCAGACATTTTCTACACATGCACACTTTTCTTTTTTTCACATAAGAGTGTGAACTAGGTCACTTTCAACATGCTGTGATTCTGTGATTCACTCTCTCCCACCGAGTCATCCACTGATAAAGTAATCTGTTTCATGGAGAAATATTTCCAGTAGCTAATAGCCAATGTCTGTGGAGTGCTTACTCTGTGTCGGTTTCTTCTAACTACTTTACAGTTAATTTGTACAACATACCCATGGACTAGGTACAAAAAAAAAAATGTCATGAAGAACATAGGGGTAAGACAGGAATAAAGACACAGACCTACTAGAGAATGGACTTGAGGATATGGGGAGGGGGAAGGGTAAGCTGTGACAAAGTGAAAGAGCGGCATGGACATACATACACTACCAAACGTAAGGTAGATAGCTAGGGGGAAGCAGCCGCATAGCATAGGGAGATCAGCTCGGTATATGGAATTTAAGAAAAAAAAATGTCATGAAGAACATAGGGGTAAGACAGGAATAAAGACACAGACCTACTAGAGAATGGACTTGAGGATATGCGGATGGGGAAGGGTAAGCTGTGACAAAGTGAAAGAGCGGCATGGACATACATACACTACCAAAGGTAACGTAGATAGCTAGGGGGAAGCAGCCGCATAGCATAGGGAGATCAGCTCGGTGCCTTGTGACCGCCTGGAGGGGTGGGATAGGGAGGCTGGGAGGGAGACGCAAAAGGGAGGGGATATGGAAACATATGTATATGAATAACTGATTAAATTTGTTATAAGGCAAAAAATTAAAAAAAAACTTTCTGTTGAAGTATAACATAGATACAGAAAAGTAAAAAAAAAAAAAAAAAAAAAAGAAAAACAACGAGTACATTTTTAAGATAAGTATGCCCCAAATACTACATAGGATCTACTTATACTAAAAGTGATGACTTACTATTCATGTGAAGTTCAAGTTTAACTGGGTATCCTGTGTTTTTATTTAGTAAATCTGACAGCCCTACTGATGATCCACAATGGAGGCAGTTGAGGAGCGGTACATGCTGGCTCTCGGACAGTCAGAAATGGCTCCAGCAGATCCAGGTACAGTATGAAATTCTTTTTGGATGTAGCTCAGAAGCCATGGCCAGCCCTTGACTGCAAGTACTGCCTCGGGTTTCCCTGAGGTGGGGTAAACCTTCCTCTTAATGGCCTTTTGGTAAGTCTGGAAGACCATATCCAAGGGGAGCCCCAAAGTCAGTTTCATCCTCACAACCATGTTTCCAATTCCTGGAATTGGCTGCATGTGACTCACAAGAGATGAGGAGGTTTGTGAAAATTGGGAGTGTCATAGCTTGAACCCTTTGTAGGTAAAGTTTTGCTGTTGTGAGAGTTTTCACAGGAGCAATGTGAAAGACTCCAGGTCCCCAGGTAGATAGAAATAATCCTGTTCTACTTCTGTGTATGTGACAAGTCTCTAGTAGCTCACAGAGCAAATATCTGGTCTTGGAAAGACTGATCCAAGCTTGGATGTTTCTGGTGACAAGGCAAGGTCGTGAGTTTGAAGTTCACCTTTTATGGTTGAGGAGACAATAAGGTTGTCAGAAGGGCAATCATGGAGGAGACGTTGGCTTCATCCATTGTGCAGGCTTGTATATTTGGTTCTATCTAGATTGTGTTTCAAAGTTGGAGCTTGTTTACAATTATGAACATTCTCTGACATGCTTTTTGGACCTTCATTCCTAGAGCAAGAGCAGTGCTGACATTCTAGAAATGCCCTGGATATTCTGAGCTGTCAATGGCCTTTCCCAGGTACTTTTCCCTTGGTGCTGCTCCTTGAAATGTGCAAAGGGATTATCATCTGTTTTGTGGTGGGTCCTAGCATTGTGAAAGGAAGCTGCTGCACCTGGCTCAGAGGATTTGGGATGTGGTTGGAGTAGATGGGCCAAATTTAGGTAACTGGTGTTACTATAGACAAGGACAACAAATTATTGGAAGTGGAGTTGTCTGGGATGGGAATGATGTTGCAATTTCACAAATGCTCCAGGACCAAGGAAGACAACCAGAAGTACTGGGATTGTTTTAGGTTGCAGGTAAGGGACAGAGGGATGGACTAGAGATTGAGCTCATACAGCTGGTTAGTGTGTTGTTCATTCGTTCATTCATTCATTCATTCATTCATCCAACACGTATTTACTGAGTTACTATCATGTGTCAGTTAGTCTGTTAGGTTTTGTGATACGATAGTGAAGGAAACAACTTCTCGGTCTTTAAGGAGTGTATAGTTCAGTCAGAGAGACTGATAAAGAAATAGGTAATTACAACATAGGAAATAAGTCATTTGATAGAGGAAGTAGGTGTTTGTGGGTGTAAACAGGAGGGTAAATTTAACTAAGTCCAGTTGTGGAGGTAGGGAATGGGAGACCCAGAGGGACTTCTTGAACGAAGTGATAGTGGAGATCAGCAGGGTGAGTAGCAATTTTCCAGGACCTTCCCAGGCAAAGATGGAAGGAAGGAAGGAAGTTTCAGGCAGAGGGACCACTCTGTACAAAATCCTTAAGATAAAGAGAATATTGTATGTTCTTCAGCATGGCTGGGGCATGAACTCTGAGAAAGGGGGTTGATAGGAGATATGGCTGGAACGAGAGCCATGGCTCTGTCATTTAGACTTTGTTCTGTAATCAATGGGGATTCATTGAAGGTGAAGGCAGAGGAGTGCCTCCATCAGACTGTGTCCTAGAAAAGCCACTTAGGTGACTGTGTCTAGGGTGGGTTTAACTGAGCATCAGCGTGGACAGTAAGCTCAAATTTTTCTGTGTGGGACCAGTGTCACACATGGGACTATGTAGGGCACCAGATTCAATGGGGCAATGAATGTTTTTTGTTTTTTTCCTCCTTTTTTATATGAGGCTAGGCAGATGATGCCATGCCTTCGTTCCATTAAGAGCAATGTGAAATCAGTGAAATCTCCTAAGATTCTGCAAGGCAGATTTTTCTTTGTATGATTTTAAATTCCCTCAAGACCTGAAAGGGCCATTGCTGTAGAAAAGGGGTCTGGTACATGTAACACCTGGATGGAAATAACAGCTTATGGGAAAACATGGAATTTGAGGAATTCTGGGGCAGGATGCTGGAAGTAGATGACTGCAAAAGGCCTTTCCAAGTCACAGCCTTATAGCTCCTGGTCCTCTTTACCTTCTCCTCTTCCTGACCCCAACCTCATGAGGATGAAAGTGTACTCTAGAGACGTTTGATCAAATCCTGCCCACAACAGTCTGTGGTTTGAAAGTTACAGAATTCCCTGAGAATTGGTAAGCTCTCTATCTTCCTCATTAGTCATTTAGTACCATTTATAATTTCCAAACAGCTACTGTTTATAGAGCCCTGGCTTTCCATTTCTGAGTGTGTTTTATCATTATTCTTTTTGATCTTGGAAATGTAATCTTTAACAAACCACCAATTAACCATGAAATGTCACTGCAGCAAAACATCAGTATTCTCCATGGGGTTTGTTGTACTTGGATTTGACCTTCATTGTTCATTCTTGGACTGTCTTCCTAGTTTGTGGCTTATTTGGATTTGCATTTCTTCTTTTTGTTGATTACTTGAAAGCTTTTGTGTAGAAATTAAGCTGGCAAAATAACATAGAAGGCTTTTCCCCTATGATAGTCCCTTTCTTTTGATACCAGTAATTAAAAGTGTGCTGTGATAGCATTAGAGGACTTAAAGTTTGAAGGTTTTAAGAATGACTTGGAGACTCAGGAGTGAAAAGGGACTAATACAAGTGAGCATGAATTATTATTTTGCTCAAAATACTATTTAAAAGAGATTAGAATTTAGGTTTATTGAAGAAAATGGTTATATTTGAGCTATTTGAAGTTCTAACAGTCAGATATTCTTTGAAAATCTATTTTAAAGTTCTAACTGGTGATCATAGAATAAAATTGCCACTTGATGGAATGTGGAATGTGAAGAGGTGAAAGAAAAGTCAGACTGGAATGATGCTACAAAAAAAGAAACTTCCCATCATGACCAGGCAGAGCAAATGGAAATCAGGTGGGAAAGGACATAGAAGCAGAGATGGTTTTGTGATTCCTGGAGCCTGCAGCTCTTTGAAAGTGCTAACCACCATGGGGCAGGTGCAGAGCACCAAATGAGAGCCTCTCGTAAAAGTCCATGCAGCAGAGATGACAGGGGCACCAGGTGGGAAGTCTCTCCATGTTTGGTACACAGGCTGGAATTTCCAAGATATGAAGACACAGGTCTTTCTCTGAAAGGGGCGGACTGTGACGTTTTTTAGATAGAATTTCCAGAGCTAATGACATACTCAAGCTAAAGAAAATATATCTGTCCATCTAGGGACACTGAAAACAGTGGGAGGCAGAAAGAGAAAATATTTTGGCAACTGAGAGACCTGGGCTGGTGTCTGTTACTTCAGTAAATTACTTAATGCCTCTGAGTCCAGCTTCCTCATCTATAAACTGGTGATGTACTAATAAGATTGTTGTGGGCATTAAATGAGATCATGGACGTTGGGCCATTGGTACAGTACCTGGCACATAAGAACTGTTTAATAAATGGAAACCAGCACTCATTATTCAAATGATAAGAATAGTGCATCTCAGGCTCTTGTTGAGAGAGGTTTCTTATTATCTATTCTAATTGCTAAGATGACTTGTGAAGCCCTCTGAATTTGCATTTGCCGGTTGCCTGCTATTGGCAATTTGTTCAATGTCCCTCCTATATTTCTTAGACCCTACCATTTTGTGCATGTGGCAAACTTTCAATTGCCATTATTTGGCATTTTCCAGCCCAGGAACTTCTGAAGCTGTTGAAGTCTTCTCTGCCTGTGTAGATGGCAGGAAGGAAGTGAGGGGAATTAATAGCTTCCCAGCAGCAGTCCTCAACCAAGGACTGATGGGAGTGGGTATCTAAATGCCCCAGCTCCCTGGCCCTTCAAGTTGGAAGCTTGTGTTTCCCAGAGTTTCTCTGTGGATTACCTCCACTTTTCCACACTCTCACCTGGCTATAACACAGTATTTAATGCTTGCCTTCTCTTCCCTATCTCACTTTCCTATTGGCGTTTCTTCCATTTCTCATATTAACTATTTGAACTGGAATGTTTATGACTGGGTTTGATTCTGGGAGAACCCATAGGAAGTCATTTTCTTGAGAGAAAACAGTTGTCAAGTTGCCTTCTATGAAAGGATATTAAATAATAGAAAAACTTAAGCTTTCTTTATGGTCGATTCATTTTTCCCTATGCACATTAATTGGCTACAGTATTGTTTAAATAATGATATAATATAGAAGTGATACAAAAAGCAAAAGGACACTGCTGATTTTAGAATATTTGTTTTCATGTTAAGCATCTAAGACACATCAGTTATGTGAAATGAAAACATGATGACCCAAAACCTATGGGATGCAGCAACTGCAGTTCTAAGAGGGAAGTTTATAGCGATACAATCCTACCTCAAGAAACAGGAAAAATCTCAAATAAACAACCTAACCTTACACCTAAAGCAATTAGAGAAAGAAAAACAAAAAAGCCCCAAAGTTAGCAAAAGGAAAGAAATCATTAAGATCACATCAGAAATAAACAAAAAAGAAATGAAGGAAACAGTAGCAAAGATCAATAAAACTAAAAGCTGGTTCTTTGAGAAGAGAAGCCAAATTGATAAACCATTAGTCAGACTCATCAGGAAAAAAAGGGAGAAGATGCAAATCAACAGTTCGAAATGAAGAAGAAGTAACAACTGACACTGCAGAAATACAAAGGATCGTGAGAGATGACTACAAGCAACTCTATGCCAATAAAATGGACAACCTGGAAGAAATGGACAAATTATTAGAAAAGCATAACCTTCCGAGACCGAACCAGGAAGGAATAGAAAATATAAACAGACGAATCACAAGTGCTGAAATTGAGACTGTGATTAAAAATCTTCCAAGAAACAAAAGCCCAGGACCAGATGGCTTCACAGGCAACTTCTATCAAACATTTAGAGAAGAGCTAACACGTCTCCTTCTCAAACTCTTCCAGGGCCTCCCTGGTGGCGCAGTGGTTGAGAGTCCGCCTGCCGATGCAGGGGACACGGGTTCGTGCCCCGATCCCGGAAGATCCCACATGCCGCAGAGCGGCTGGGCCCACGAGCCATGGCCGCGGAGCCTGTGTGTCCGGAGCCTGTGCTCCGCAACGGGAGAGGCCACAGCAGTGAGAGGCCCGCGTACAGCAAAAAAAAACAAAAACAAAAAAAAAAAACAAAACTCTTCCAAAATGTAGCAGAAGGAGCAACACTCCCAAACTCATTCTACAAGGCCACCATCACCCTGATACCAAAACCAGACAAATATGTCACATTGATAGAAAACTACAGGCCAATATCACTGATGAACAGAGATGAAAAAATCCTCAACAAAATACTAGCAAACAGAATCCTGCAGCACATTAAAAGGATCATACACCACGATCAAGTGGGGTTTATCCCAGGATGCAAGGATTCTTCAATATACGCAAATCAATCATTGTGATAAACCATATTAACAAATTGAAGGAGCAAAACAATATGATCATCTCAAGAGATGCAGAAAAAGCTTTTGACAAAATTCAACACCCATTTATGATAAAAAGCATCCAGAAACTAGGCATAGAGGGAACTTACCTCAGTATAATAAAGGCCATGTATGACAAACCCATAGCTAACATCGTTCTCAATGGTGAGAAACTGAAACCCTTTCCTCTAAGATCAGGAACTAGACAAGGTTGTCCACTCTCACCACTATTATTCAACATAGTTTTGGAAATTTTAGCCGCAGCAATCAGAGGAGAAAAAGAAATAAAAGGAATCCAAATTGGAAAAGAAGTAAAGCTGTCACTGTTTGCAGATGACATGCTACTTTACATAGAGAATCCTAAAGATGCTACCAGAAAACTACTAGAGCTAATCAATGAATTTGGTAAAGTAGCAAGATACAAAATGGGCAGAAACCTCTTGCATTCCTGTACACTAATGATGAAAAATCTGAAAGAGAAATGAAGGAAACACTCCCATTTACCATGGCAACAAAAAGAATAAAATACCTAGGAATAAACCTACCTAAGGAGACAAAAGACCTGTATGCAGAAAAGTGTAAGACACTGATGAAAGAAATGAAAGATGATTCAAATAGATGGAGAGGAATACCATGTTCTTGGATTGGAAGAATCAACATTGTGAAAATGACTCTACGACCCAAAGCAATCTACAGATTCAGTGCAATTCCCATCAAACTAGCAATGGCATTTTTCACAGAACTAGAACAAAAATTTTCACAATTTGTATGGAAACACAAAAGACCCTGAATAGCCAAAGCAATGTTGAGAAAGAAAAACGAGCTGGAGGAATCAGGCTCCCAGACTTCATACTATACTACAAAGCTACAGTAATCAAGACAGTATGGTACTGGCACAAAAACAGAAATATAGATCAGTGGAACAGGACAGAAAGCCCGGAGATAAAGCCACGCACATATGGTCACCTTATTTTTGAGAAAGGAGGCAAGAATACACAATGGAAAAAAGAGAGCCTCTTCTATAAGTGGTGCTGAGAAAACTGGACAGCTACATGTTAAAGAATGAAATTAGAACAGTCCCTAACACCATACGAAAAAGAAAGTCAAAATGGATTAATGACCTAAATATACAGCCAGACACTATAAAACTCTTCAAGGAAAACATAGGCAGAACAGCCTATGACATAAATCACAGCAAGATCCTTTTTGACCCACCTCCTAGAGAAATGGAAATAAAAATAAACAAATGGGACCTAATGAAACGTAAAAGCTTTTGCACATCAAAAGAAACCCTAAACAAGATGAAAAGACCACCCTCAGAATGGGAGAAAATATTTGCAAACGAAGCAACTGACAAAGGATCAATCTCCAAAATTCACAAACATCTCATGCAACTCAATATCAAAAAAACAAAGAACCCAATCCAAAAATGGGCAGAAGGCCTAAACAGACATTTCTCCAAAGAAGATATAGAGATTGCCCACAAACACATGAAAGAATGCTCAACATCACTAATCATTAGAGAAATGCAAATCAAAGCTACAATGAGGTATCACCTCACACCAGTCAGAATGGCCATCATCAAAAAATCTACAAACCGTAAATGCTGCAGAGGCTGTGGAGAAAAGGGAAGCCTCTTGCACTGTTGTTGGGAATGTAAATTGATACAGCCACTATGGAGGTCAGTATGGAGGTTCCTTAAAAAACTAAAAATAGAGCTACCATACGACTCAGCAATCCCACTACTGGGCATATACCCTGAGAAAACCATAATTCAAAAAGAGTCATGTGCCACAATGTTCATTGCAGCTCTATTTACAACAGCCAGGGTATGGAAGCAACCTATGTGTCCATCGATAGATGAATGGATAAAGAAGATGTGGCACATATATACAATGGAATATTACTCAGCCATAAAAAGAAACAAAATTGAGTTATTTGTAGTGAGGTGAATGGAGCTAGAGACTGCTATACAGAGTGAAGTAAGTCTGAAAGAGAAAAATAAATACCCTATGCTAACACGTATATATGGTATCTAAAAAAAAAAGGTTCTGAAGAACCTAGGGGCAGGATAGGAATAAAGACACAGATGTAGAGAATGGACTTGAGGACACGGGGAGTGGGAAGGGTAAGCTGGGATGAAGTGAGAGAGAGGCATGGACATATATACACTACCAAATGTGAAATAGATAGCTAGTGGGAAGCGGCCGCACAGCACAGGGAGATCAGCTCGGTGCTTTGTTACCACCTAGAGGGGTGGGATAGGGAGAGTGGGAGGGAGACACAAGAGGGAGGAGATATGGTGATATATGTATATATATAGCTGATTCACTTTTTAATAAAGCATGAACTAACACACCATTTTAAAGTAAGTATAACCCAATAAAGATGTTAAAAAAGAAAAGAAAAGAAAAGATTGAATCTGACCAGAACCCATGTGTAATCACAGCTCGGCGTTTAACAACTGGTTTAATTCCTTATCATAAATATACAACCAGGCCAGAGGCATCCAATATTTATAATAAATATCAGTGACATGATAGTATCATCATGAGACCTCTGTGTATTCTTTCTGATTCAGATGAAACCCAAATTTTCTGTCTCCCCACAAAACTTACTTTTTCTATTTTCATGCATTGACTGCATAATTGATTTTGGAGAGCTGTTCCATCTGTGTTTTGAGTTGGGCTGAAGTAAGCAGTCTCCCTCTCAGTGGGTATGCCTACTCATAACTCTGACAAAATACAGCATGGAATACACGTTGGATGTTTTGGTTTTATCTATCAGGTTGATTTACAAATGATGCCAGCGGTTGTATCGTCAAAATAGCAGCTTTCACACTTTTTTCCCCCCAGTGATTGATTCCTTTTACAAATATAATTTTCTCTAGAACTCCAAAGTATAAACTATATTATGAAAATACTGATTTGACAGGCAGGTAGCTGAAAATGGTAATGGACTGCTGTGTGCTCTCAGGACACTCTGCAGTTATTATTTACCCAGAAACCCATGGGAGGTATAGTAAGAAATCCCATTTCAAAATTGCATCACCAACAATGCCTAACTACTGCTTGTATTTTTTTTTTTCATTTTTATATTTTGCGGTACGCGGGCCTCTCACTGCTGTGGCCTCTCCCTTTGCGGAGCACAGGCTCCGGACGCGCAGGCTCAGCGGCCATGGCTCATGGGCCTAGCCGCTCTGCGGCATGTGGGATCTTCCCAGACCGGGGCACAAATGCGCATCCCCTGCATCGGCAGGCGGACTCTCAACCACTGCGCCACCAGGGAAGCCCTTGTATTTCTTATCATAAGCATCAAAGTCAGGGAAGAAGCACACAAAACTTCTAATAAGTACTAAAAGATTTATAACTAAGTAATATTAAAACATTATCTGTTAGAAATTAGTTATTGAGTAATTGACTATTATGTGATAAGACTGGGTTCCAGGTAGATGAGTCTGAATTTTACATGGTATAGAAATTGGAGGGGCATGTTATTGTAGAAGTGGGTTACTGATAGGGGAAAACGGAATTCTCTTATTATATAAATCTTAGAGAAGGGACAGTTTACCGTGATAAACTTAGATGATATGTACTTAGCCAATTGTACCAATAGGCCAGTCTGTGCGATGTTCAAGGAACATGGATTTTCCATTCTCTGAGGTCCTATCCAGTTGCATGAAACCCAGAATGGTGTCTCATCTAACCCTTTATGATCCTGAAAACTGTTTGTCACCCTGAAAATCCAGCATGATTCCCCAACATGATTGCAAAATCTGCCATTAATCAAGCAGCCCTTGTAACCTGGCTCTAGCAGTTTCTCACTATACCACTAGCACCATCTTGCCTCATTGCCCAAAGGTTGCATGATAAGACTAGGTACTGCACATGCCCAATATGATGGACTGGTTTAGCATGTAGGCTTTGACAAAGGCTTTCACAGACATGAGGACTTGATTACACATCTTTAGAAATGAGAGCAAACGAGGTACTGCTGTTTTAAAAAAATGACCAGGGCCAATCTACACACTTACTAATAAATAACATATTTAAAGTAAGGTCATTTATATACACAAATTTGGTAGGAGTCTTACACTGAGATTTGCAGACAAGAATGAGTTAACCAGACATGCCTTGCAAGGGGGTTCACCAAAATGTGTTAAAACCTAATATATATCACTTGTGAGTCAGTGACTCCTAGAATATTCCCACAGTGTTAAAATATACATTAAAAATAAAAAATTTGGACTAAATTATTTGTATGTAACACCTGAAACAACTATGCAGAATTTTAGGGCTTCCAGAAACATAGCTTAAAAATAAATCCTAAAATGAGGTCCCTGGCTTGGAGAATTTGGATTATTGCCATTTTACCAATGGAGAAAAAGCAAACAAATCAAAAATGACTTAGGCATGATTACATAGTAACTCAGTGGCAGGCCTGAAGAGTGGAACTCAGGGTTTCTGTGCTGAAATCCAGGAATCCAATGAGCTAAACTTCCAGGAAGTAGAGTATAGCACTGAAGTTCCAGATGACAGCTATATCATTGAGTTTGGTGTAAAATAAAATTCATTTCATTCAAGTGAGAACTGTTAGTTGCTCAAAAATAATATTGGGGGCTTCCCTGGTGGCGCAGTGGTTGAGAATCTGCCTGCCAATGCAGGGGACACGGGTTCGAGCCCTGGTCTGGGAAGATCCCACATGCCGCGGAGCAACTAGGCCCGTGAGCCACAATTACTGAGCCTGTGTGTCTGGAGCCTGTGCTCCGCAACAAGAGAGGCCGCAATAGTGAGAGGCCTGTGCACTGCAATGAAGAGTGGCCCCCGCTTGCCACAACTAGAGAAAGCCTTCGCACAGAAACAAAGACCCAACACAGCCATAAATAAATAAATAAATTAAAAAAAATAATAATAATATTGGGATATAACTTCCTATTACTTTGACTTTGCTCCTAATCCATGTCTGATGGCTTGGTAATGATAAAAAATCAAAGTGTAAAGTTATGTGCAGGAATACTCATTAGACTTGGAGGACAGAACCAGTAATGGGAAGGAATTGTAGGCTACTGTCTTAGGCTGTGAAGTCATTCATAATAAGCTTCTTATTAGCTTTTGGGCCACCATGTTGTACTGAATATCAAGCGTTAATCACCTCAGCTTGTAGACTGTAAAGTGTCTATAGGAAACAGAGTGTCATTTGATTTTCCCTAAAGTGATGCTGAAGCACATTGGCAATAGATTAACATTTTAAAGGACCATCATTTAAAGAAATGCTTTTCCTCAAAGAGTGAAATTCAGAACAACCTATTCTAGCCTTAAAGTTCGGATGGCTCTTTGTTTGCATCCAACTTCATTCTGATGGGAAATTTTGGACAGTCCCCTTCCCTCATTGTGGAGAGTCAGGGGGAGCTCAGATAAGGTGCTTGCCTTGAAAATGCATGGTGAAGTTTGTGTAGTGAAGGAAGATGTAGGGGTGAGTATTCACTAAAGGCATTTAGTTTTCTCATTCAGAAGATAAGTTCAGATTTTCCCAAAAGGTAGGAAAAGATCTAGAAATGGAAGACAAAGCTGAGAGTAGAAGTAGGACAATGTGAGATCAGGTGGGCATGGAGCATGGAAGGATCTCTTTTTCTCTTTGTTGATTTTCAACTGGTTTATTGGCTTTATTGGTGTATTAGTTTTGGAGAGAAGGTGTGAACGTAGGCTTTGTGTATGTACAATCTTCTTGTTTCCTTTTACTGAGAATCTCTGGTACAGGGTGGGATTAGGATCAGTGATAGTGGGTATGAGTCAACAGAGGAACAGATCTCAGGAAATAGTTCAATTGAAGAATTTTAATAACGAACTAATAATTTCATAAGAAGATAGGGCATGTTTCAGCCCACAAAGGGAATATTTTATTGAAAAATACACTCTCTCCATAGTATGTGCTTGTACCCACTGGGGTAATTCTGGGAGTTAGATAATGCTTTGAAGTTAGTTGGGTGGTTTGAAGGTTTCTACCACTCTGTTCCTGAAAAGGTGTTTTTCATCTTTCTTTTTGATAATAATGCTTACAGGCTTTGTGGAGTAGATACAATGATGCAGAATAAACTCAATAGATAGAACAAATAGGTAGCTAAAATACCTCTCAATGGAAGGGGACCAAATGCATTGTGAATAACCAAGTGTTCATTTTATTCCAAGGAGGGGGTTGGGTAAATGACCCTGGTTCTGTGCCAGATGTTGTTTCAAAACTGGAGCTAGTGGCGATGGAGTCTTGCTGTGTCACTTCAGAAAGGACGTGTTGACTACCATTGTCAGTCTGTCTGGTGGCAGTCTTTGTCGTCATTCGCCACAGCCGAGAAGGCAGGCGTGTCACACAAAGTTGTTTAGTTGACAGATGTTTCTTGCGTGGAAGCTCCGAGTTAGCTACCTTTGTAGAGTTTCCTATCCAGCTCAAGCTGGGACTACAGGAACCATTCAGCAAATGAACACTGACTCTACCAGCTGTTCCATCTACAGCACACGGAGGCTTTTCAGCTTGTCTGAAGCCTGGTACAATTTGTCTGCACAGGTGCTGCAGGTGGAAAGGTATATTAGACTCTCATTAACGCTGGCATTTCACTAGAGGCATTCAAGCCTCCCAGAGCTGGAAAGGGTTGCACTCTTAAATGTTAGGATTCAAAGGACATTCAGATCTTAAGGAGAGAAGCAGGGACATGTAGGCAATGGCCCTCTTTGTTTATAATGTCTCCTTGGTTTCTGAACTCATTCGGTGTTTTGTCCTCCCCTGCCGCTCTGGATGCTGCCGTGCCAGATTCATTAACTGATTAACCCCCCTTTTCATTTTCATGTGAAATGATTCTAACGTTTAAGTAATGAACCCTGGTCTCACTGGTGTGCTGCTGACCTTGGGCTTGTTTTGAATTTGCTAGCTGGCTGCAGTTTACTCTTCAAGCCTTGCCTAAAGTTATCATTCTGTGATGAGATATGAAGAAAATCGGTTAGAAATGGTCCAAAAGACTGAACCAATACAGGAATGGATGATTTTTTTCACCCAAACAGAGATGGAAGAGAGGGAAGTAGGATAACTGCATCTTGGTGGGACATGGCATGTCTGAAGTGAGTGGGAAAGGGAGACGAATATGGAAATTCTTTAGCCCTTGCAGTAGAGACTGGGGGTAGAGGGATAGCTTTAAGTTCCCTTTAGTTTATTTAAGAAATGATTTTATCCTCACATCTGAATGGTCTGAGTACAAATCCAAGTTAATTACAGTGGAACCCGTTGGACTCCTGATGTTATGGTGGGAGTCCTATACCTGCTTTATGAGTTGGCTGCATAAGATGGGTCTTCGATTCTATTCTGTGTTTCTGTTAGAAAGGATGTTAGGCTAGTGACATATCTTAGGGGTATCAGTGGATTGTGCTGTGATACTCCTTCTTTTCTTTCCTTCTCTCCCCACCTTCTTCCTTCTCCTCAGCACATATAGAAGCCAGAAATGTCCTAACCTCTTTTACCTTCAATTTTTAAAACATTGACCCTGTCCCTGGCTCTGTGCCAGGTAATGTTGATTCATTACCCCATTTAATATCCTCAGCAAGCAGCAGAAGTAAGCATTATCAGCACCATGTTACAGACAGAAAATGGAGGCTCAGAGAGGTAACGACACTAATGTCAGGTCATGTAACTAATAAGTGATAAGGCTGAGATTCAGATCCATATCTCACTACAAAAGCCGCCTTTCCCCCACATGACTGATGTGCATTGACTTTCAATCCGTGTTTTCTTTAAAAAACTTTGGAGAGAGACCAAGTCCTTGACTTGGGTTAGAAAGGACTTTCATAGACCTGAATCTCAAAATGCTTAAATTACTGAAATAACAAACAGTAAGAAGTCCAGACCTTCTCCACATTTGGAATCGTTGTTCTTCCCATAGTCTTGTGTCTGTTTCATCAAATATGAGTTGGTTATGTTTCAATAAGAAAGGCCACTGAAACATAAAGCTGGGTGATTTAAAGTCATCTTTCGAGGCTTGACAGTCAGTGAATGTTTTATTCTCCTCTGTTGCTATGTCACAAGGACAAACGTAGATCTGATTATAAAATGCAATTGTGTTCCTCTCCGTATTCTACACAGAAAGTGTTATTAAGCCGTGGTGACCTTTGCTCACAAGAAACGTGGTTGGCGAGTCACAGAAAGTGTGAACAATTGCTCCCCCATGAAGCCCTGCTCCTGTGAATGGAGAGACGTCTTTTGGTAAAATGTAGCCATCTGGGAGGATTTAGGAAGGTTGAATACTGAGAAGTAAAGTGATGTGGGTCTTACGGATGGTTGTTGTGAAGTAGATCATTTGTCTAAATCCCAAACCCTGAAATGGCTATCTCTATGAAATGGAACATAGCTTTTATGATATGAATATTCAGTGACCTGACATCAATAAAAAGAGGAATAAAAAGAAGAAAAGCACATAGGTCAATTACATTTTTCCCACCTGGAGAGGTCTTTGCCGCTGAAGCTTGGCATGTCTCTGGACGCAGAGCATCCTTCTGGTGTGTGCTTCAGGCATTGTGCGCAGGTGTCTGGTTCCCATTGTGCTGCCAGTGGGCTGGGGGGCCACTTGCTGATGGAGCTCATTGGCAGCTCTTTGTGTATCTTCCTGCTCCCACGAAGCATCATGTCTTTATCTTCTTCCTTCACTGCCTACCTCAGGCACAGCAGGGGGATTGGATCCTCTAGCACCACCATGAACTTGAGAGCTTTGCCTCTGCTCTTAAATCTTGCCAAAAGCTTAATTGACACGTTTTCTTGAAAATTCTTTTTTACGTTATAACTAAATCTTTTGGAGCTTTTTCCAGGTTCCTTTGTTGGAGTTTTCTCTTACTTGCTGTGAATTTGCTCTTAGTTCTCAATTCGTGGAAGTATCAAATTTGGTCTGTCTTTTATTCATGGTTAATTTTACGTTATTCATTATCCATTGATATTGTAACTCCTTTAAGCATATTTAATGGTGGTACACGTCATGCCAAACACGTCTGAGTTTCTCAGATCCATCTGAAGCAGAGAGGATGAAAAAAAAAATCAGCATCTTCACTTTTCCAGAGGAAGGGGGGCCAGACCTTCTAATATTGTAAAATGTGTGAAATCATTGCTGTCTCCAACCGCAAGATTGTTTCAGCATCCATGAGGCAATTTTATGTGTTTTTGGAATGAGATCCTTTAGTTTCTCTCTGTATTACACTTAGTGTCTGATAAACAGTCCCTACTGTCTACACTTTTTTCCTGTTAGTAGTCTAAAGACTTCATTCTCACAAACTGTACCAGTTGACTTTTATCTCCCCTGTTATAATAAGTAGTTTGATGTCTGTTATAAGTAGCCTTGCCAGTAATGTTCGAGAATCATCAGGTTCACTAAAATCCCTTTGGGCTGAAATGTTTTCAGTATTCCTGCTCACCTCATTGTGTTCAACCAGCCCTTCTAAGCTTTCTTTAATGTTTCCATTGATTTCCTTCCTAAGTCACAGTCCCTATGACCAGTCCTGCCATTGCAGGTGCACTCAGAGTTCACCCTGGTGGATCACAGGTTCTCATGTCTATCAAGTGAAGTGGGATGATATTGTAAAGAAGAAATACGTTAAGTCCGTATGGCTGGCATCTCATGAAACTCACTTGGCATGTGGGCTAACATGCTTTCATGATTTTATAGTCTTTGTTTTTAAAAAATGTTTGAAAACATTGTGGTAAAATATACATAACATGTAATTTACCATTTTAACCATTTTATGAAAAGGTATACACTTCAGTGGCATTCACACTGTTGTGCAACCATCACTACTATCCACTTCGAGGACTTTTTTCATCTCGTAAGATGGGAACCCGGTACTCATTAAACAATAACTCCTCTTTCCTCCCTTCCCCCAGCCCCTGGCAACTATCATTCTACTTTCTGTCTCTATGAATTTGACTATTCTAGGTATCGTATATAGGTGAGGTAATATACAGTATTTGTCCTTTTGTGACTGGCTTATTTCACTTCACATACTATCTTCAAGGTTCATCCATGTTGTAGCATGTGTCAGAATTTCTTTCCTTTTTAAGGTTGCATAATACTTCACGCTAGGTGTATACCACATTTTCTTTATCCATGCATGCGTTGATGCACAATTGGGTTGTTTCCTCCTTTTGGCTATTGTGAATACTACTGCTATGAATGTGGGTGGGCAAATATCTTTTCACATCCTTGCTTTCAATTCTTTTGGGTATATATCCAAAAGTGGAATTGTTGGATCAGATAGTAATCCTATTTTTAATTTTTTGAGGAACTGCCATACTACTTTCCACAGTGTTGCACTGTTTTATATTCCCACCAGCAGCGCACAAGAGTTCCGATTTCTCCGCATCTTCACCAATAGTTATTTTCCGTTTTTTTTGATAATAACCATTCTGACGAATGGGAAGTGGTGTCTCACTGTGGTTTTGATTTGTATTTCCCTAATATTAGAGATGTAAAGCCATCTCTTCATGCGCTTATTAGATATTTGTATATTTTCTTGGAAGAAATTCCTATTCAAGTCCTTTGCCCATTTTTAAATTGAGTTGTTTGTTTGTTTTGTTGTTGAGTTGTAGGAGTTCTGTTTATATTCTTGATATTAACCCTTTGTCAGACATATAATTTGCAAATATTTTGTTTCATTCCAAGAGCTGCCTTTTCACTTTGTTGATAGTACAAAAGTTGGATGCATAAAAGTTTTAAATTTTGATATAGTCCAATTTACCTATTTTTTTCTTTGGCTGCTTCTGCAGCCTTTGTCTTTTTAGATTCAATCTTTTATAGTGTTTTTATCTTGAAAGAATAATCTTGGTTATTTTACTCTTTCCTCAAGATTCATGTTATAGACCTTTACTTAACCTCACTGCTAAGCATGCTTTTCACTCTCACAGACACTAAAATCTAGCCTGGAGTGTTGCTCCACGCGGAAGGTGAGTGGGCAGGCTGCAAGGGACCTTACATCCCCATGCTTTTACTTAGGCTTTCTCTAGGTTGAAGTTGTGTTATAAACAATAACGTATGATTTGGTTTGTTGGATAGCCTCAGAATTCCACTTTCTTTTCCATCCATGTATTCACTGTTCATTGGTGCTTGTATTTTCTATTTGTGCAGTTACTTTTCTATTAGTGTTATCTGAAAAATTAATGAGTATTCTAGATACCCTCATCTAGGTCAGGGTTTTTTTAACTTCTTTCTTTAAAGCACTTGAACCCCTTTTCTAACAAAAGCTTAAGTAGAAGCTCAGTACAGTGGGTAAGAGCAGTGGTTACTCAGGAGCAGGGAATGAAGATGTTCAGCTCACTGCTTTCCCTCCTCCAGCCCTTGAACCTTTCCCTTTGAACCTGGATGGAGGCTCTGTGGAGCCGAGTTTGCTCAGGACAGAAAAGCCTGTTGATAAGGCAGGAGATGAATTACAGTCATTCACTTCCCACTTCTCCAGTCCTACTTACATCAAAGCAATTCAACTTTTGTATGGTAAATGTATTTAGGAATCCATGTACTATTCAGCTTAAACTACAGGGTTCTCTCAAACTGGAAATCAAATAAACAAACATCCCCCCACCTCCTCAAAACAACCAGGTTTCTCTGCCTGAAATTGTTGTTCAGAAGCCTCCAATCGACTTTACTGACCAAAACGATAACCCACACATGCCAAGGACTTGTAACCATGATACATGATACACTTCTTGGGACACCCCATTGTGCATAGTGACCCATTTTATTGATGAGTATTTCACATAGGAAGATTCAAAAGCCAGAGGAGAGTCCCCTGGTAAGGAGGCCACCTACTGAGACACAGGAAACTTAATTTTGATCCACAGACATTTTAAACTAGAAAGGAACTTGGAGATCGGTAGCCCAAGAGGCAGCAAGAGTGGTGTGTTTGGTTTGCACAGAATTTAAAAAATTAGTTGCCAGCATTAAAAAAACACCCAGCAGTGTTTATATAAACATTACAAATAAAGATAAAAATCTTGATTTTAGCCTGTCTTGGAAAAATCATAACATGTGACACTAGGCCCATGGTCCTGTATGGCACTGATGAATTACAGGAGGCCTTTAAAAACTCCCAGTGTCGGGCTTCCTTGGTGGCGCAGTGGTTGAGAGTCCGCCTGCCGATGCAGGGGACACGGGTTCGTGCCCCGGTCCGGGAAGATCCCACATGCCATGGAGCGGCTGGGCCTGTGAGCCATGGCCGCTGAGCCTGCGCCTCCGGAGCCTGTGCTCCGCAACGGGAGAGGCCACAACAGCGAGAGGCCCGCGTACCGCAAAAAAAAATTAAAAAAAAATAAAATAAAATCCCAGTGTCCAGTCTGCATCCCAGACAAATTAAATGATATTCTCTGTGGTTAGCACTCAGACGTCAGTATATATTTAAAAAATTGTACTCAAAACACATGACAGTGATTATCATCTAAGTCATTTTAAGCGTACAGTTTAGTGTTTTAAGTGTATTCACATTGTTGTGCAACAGACTTCTAGAACTTTTTCATCTTGCAGAACTGAAACTCGATACCCATTAAACACTAATTCACCCACCCTCCTTCTTCCAGCCCTTCCTTGGCAACCACTTTTCTACTTTCTGTTTCTATGATTTTGAGTACTCTACATACTTCATATGAGAGGAATCATACAGTATTTGTCCTTTTGTGACTGGCTTATTTTGCTTAGCATCATGTCCTCAGGATTCATCCATGTTGTAGCATTTGACAGGATTCCCTTCTTTTTTTTTAAGGCTGTATAATATTTCATTGTTTGTATGTCCATACATCTGTGAAGGAATATTTTGTTTGCTTCCACCTCCTGACTATTGTGAATAATGTTGCAGAGTGTGCAGATTTATTTCTGAGATCCTGCTTTGAATTATTTTGCATATAAACCCAGAAGTGGGATTGCTGGATCATATGGTAATTTTATTTTTAATTTTTTGAGGAACTTCTGTACTATTTTCTATAGTGGCTGCACCATTTCTCATTCCCAGCAAGAGGGCACAGGGTTCTAACCTCTCCGTGTCCTCTCCAACACTTGTTATTTCTGTTCTTTTGACAGTGGCCATCCCAATGGGTGTGAGATAATGTCTCATTGTGGCCTTGATTTGCATTTCTCTTAAGTTTAGTGATGTTGAGCATCTTTTCATGTGCTTGTTGGCCATTTGTATATCTTCACTGGAGACTTGTCTATTCAAGTTCTTTGCACTTAAAAAATCAGTTATTTGTGTTTTTTTTGTTGAGTTGTGGAAGTTCCTCAGATATTTTGGATATTAATCCCACATTAGATATAAGATTTTCAAATATTTTTCCCATTCCAATAGGTTGCCTTGTCATTCTGTTGATTGTTTCCTTACCTGCATGGAAGTTTTAAAATTTGATGTAGTCCTATTTGTCTACTTTTGCATTGTTGTATGTGCTTTTAGTATCGTATCCCAGAAATTATTGCCAAATGTAATGTCCTAAAATTTTTACCCTATGCTTGCTTCTAGGAGTTTTATAGTTTTGGTCCTGTACTCCTTTCTTTCTTTTTTTTTTTTTTTTTTTTTTTTTTTTTTTTGCGGTACGCGGGCCTCTCATTGTTGTGGCCTGTCCTGTTGTGGAGCACAGGCTCCGCACGCGCAGGCTCAGCGGCCATGGCTCACGGGCCTAGCCACTCCGCGGCATGTGGGATCGTCCCGGACCAGGGGAACGAACCCATGTCCCCTGCATCGGCAGGTGGACTCTCAACCACTGCGCCACAGGGAACCCCTGTACTTCGTTCTTTAATTTATTCTTTTGCAAGTAGATATCCAGTTTTCCAATATCATTTGTTTAAGAGATTGTGTTTTCCCCATTGTGTATTTTTGGCACCTTTGTCAAAAATCGTTTGGCCATATAAGCAAGGGTTAATTTCTAGGCTCTCTACTCTGTTAAACTGGTCTAAATGTTTTTCTACAAGTACCATACCACTTTGATTGCTGTTGCTTTGTACTGTGTTTTGAAATCAGGAAGTGTGAGGCTTCTAACTTTGTTCTTTTACAAGATTGTTATGGCTACTTGAGGCTCCATAAGAATCATAAGATATTTTTCTGCTACTGGGATTTTGATCGGAATTGCATTCAATTTGTAGATTTCTTTGGGTAGCGTGGCCATTTTAACGATATTCCAATCCTTGAGCATGGGATGTCTTTCCATTTATATACAAATACAATCTTCCTTGATATCTTTAAGCAGTGTGTTGTAGTTTTCAATGTACAAGTTCTTCACCTTCTTGGCTAATTTTATACCTAAGCATTTTCTCCTTCTTGATGCTGCTGTAAGTGAGATTATTTTCTTAATTCTCTTTCAGATTGATCATTGTTAATGTATAAAAATGCAACTGCATTGTGTTTGTTAATTTTGTATTCTGCAACTTTGCTAAAATTATTTCTTGGGTTCAGCAGGTTTGTTTGTGTGTGTGTGTGTGTGTGTAATCTTTAGGAATTTTTGTGCCTAATATGTCATCTGTAAACAGAGATCATTTTACTTCTTCCTTTCAAATTTGGATGCCTTTTATTTTATTTTTTTGTGTGTCTGATTTCTCTGGCTAGGACATTTAGTACTATGTTGAATAGTAGTGATGAGAGTGGGTATCTTTTCCGTCTTCCTGGTCTTAGAGGAAAAGCTTTAAGTCTTTCACTGCCGAGTATGATGTTAGCTGTTGGTTTTTCATATATGGCTTTTATTATGTTGAAGTACTTTCCTTCTATTAATAGTTCGCTGTGTTTTTATCAGGAAAGGGTATTAAACTTTTGTCAAATGTTTTTTCTACATCAGTTGATATAATCACGTGGTTTTGTCTTTCCTTCTGTTAATTTGCTGTATTACAATGATTGATTTTCATATGTTTCATCATCACTGCATTTCATTTGGGCATGGTGTATAGTACTTTTTTTTTTTTTTTTTTTTTTTTTGCGGTATGTGGGCCTCTCACTGTTGTGGCCTCTCCCGTTGCGGAGCACAGGCTCCGGACGTGCAGGCCCAGCGGCCATGGCTCACGGGCCCAGCGGCTCTGCGGCATGCGAGATGCTCCCGGACCGGGGCACGAACCCGTGTCCCCTGCATCGGCAGGCGGACTCCCAACCACTGCACCACCAGGGAAGCCCGAGGGCTGTCACTTTTGTTCAGTTACATGAACATGGTGACAGGCAAGCATAAATGCAGAGATGGCATTCCTGTGCTGGTATGGGGAAAAGGAAGAGAGGCCACTGGTCAGGACATTGTTTTGCCTAGGGAGGAAGAAGATCCAGTACTTTGGTAATTTATTTAAGCTTTTGTTTTTTTTTTTTTTGCGGGATAGAAGAGCAAGTAGGGGAGCTCATACTTGAAGCCGAATCCGGCCTCCGTACCCTGACACTGAATTAAATCTCAAGACAGAGTTGTGGGTGAAGTAGAAAAGAATAGCTTTATTGCTTTGCCAGGCAAAGGGGGCTAGAGCAGGCGATTGCCCTCAAAACTCTGTGTCCCTGACCTGGAGAGGGTAGTGAGGAGTTTTATAGTAATCGTTCAAAGAGGAGAGCATGATCAGCTCATGGACATTTCTCTGATTGGTTGGTGGTGAGGTACGTGGGTGTCAGCATCATCAACCTTATGGTTCCAACTGGTTCTGGGGTCTGCGTGTTTGTGGGTAGCACACCATTAACTTCTCCCACCTAGTGGGGGTTTCAGTATCTGCAAAACAGCTCAAAGATATTGTTATGTGTATCCCTTAAGGGGGAACCAAGACCCTGCCAGAAGGCTGCACTAGTGTTTCTTTTGACTATTCCTCCCTTGTCTCGCATCCCCTCCCTTCTCTAATTAGCAACTGTTTGAACCTGCTCCTTGGAACTCAGGGAAGGTCATGGAGGCTGAATGAAGCCTATTTCCTGTAATCAAGAAATGGGGGACACTGATACAGGCTTTGTGCCCAGGAGCCCACAGGGTCCTGCTAGGGATCATACTCAGTGCAAGGAGATGTGGAAAATCCAGAGATAAGGAATCATGGCCTCTTACTTTCCAAGGGCTCCTACTCTATGTTGTGGGGGAAATCAGACGCATTCATTAAGAGTCTGCCCGATTGAAGGATGTGAAAAGAGTTATCACAGAGGTACAACTAACATGCTGGGAAAATGTGTGGTCCATTCTCACTGGGATATCTGGAAGGGCTTCCTGTAGAAAGTGGGATTTTAATTGAACTTAAAAACAATTTGTACTTTGAAAAATTATACTCTTGAAAGAAATGAGTTGAGCAAGCGCCTGTCCTCTGATGGAGGGAGGGAAGTCTGGCCTAGTTGAGTGGAGGCGGGAAGGTGAGTGTTACGCTTAGTCTGGAAAACTCGGCAGGGTCTTCAACCCTACGGGGCTTTGAACGTTCGGTTGACTCTTTTCGGTTTTCTTCTTCTCGCATTGGGAAGCCATTTAAGATTTAAGCAGGGGAATAATATTCTTAAAGAAAATAACTATGACCAGGATGAATTGAAGGGAGGGAGAAACGACATACTCATTTATCTACAATTTGGGGAAGAGAGGAAGATTATCTCTAATTCATTAGATGTGCATTGTATCAGCAGGAGGGAAATAAGCAGCATATCTTGATACATAAATCCTCCTCCCATATATGCATTCTTTTTCACCAGGGAGCAAGTATTTGGCAGCCAAGTTATCTTTAAAGTAATACTAAGAAAGCTATTTGGAATAAATGTTTCAGAACCATTTGTTACTTTGCACAGACCTATGAGCAAGTAGGATTGAGCTAAAGCATTTACAGTGGTATGTGGTTCTGCAGGGGCCGCCACCCTATTATATATACTTATATCTTGGCTAAACTCCAGCTGTTGCCACTGCTATTAGTCAAAGAACTGAAGTGTCAACGAGCTAATCAAAATAGCAAAGTGGGAGTCAAGAGTTTTTCCGCCTGTTTCCTAAAGTCTTAGGAAGATTGTTTCCTTTTTATTCCTTATATTCAGAACCTAAAAGCCTCCCAGACATCTAATCTTTACTAGGTCAAACATTTCAAAAGGCAGTGGGATTATTTTCCAGTTGCTTTTCAGTTTAAGGCAAGTGTTTTAGGGGCTTCCAAAGCCTCCCTCCTGAATCCATTTATGAAAAAAAAAAACAAAAACAAAAAATGAAAGGCATTATTAACCCAACTACATTGTCTTGGTGTAAAAATCCTAACATATAGCATAGTGGGAAAAGGTTCTGAATCATGACCTAAGAGATGTGAGTTCTAGACCCAGTTTTGTGAATGCATAGCTTGGTGGTTTTGTCAAGTCTCCTATTTAACAGGGAGGGATTAGAATTTTTCTGTATGGTTTCTGTACTATTCAGTAGTATTGTTCACAATTACTTTTGCCTAAGGAGTTTAGAAAATGGAGAGACACATGATAATGTTGCAGGAAGAGGGACCTCTTCCAGGGCCCAAGAGTGGGCTCTTGTCTACCACTCAGAAAAGAATTTTCTGAGGAGACACACGTGCTGACAAAGCAACAGACTTTATTGGGAAGGGGTGTCCGGGTGCAGAGCAGGAGGGGAAGGGAACCCAGGAGAACTGCTCTGCCATGTGGCTCGCAGTCTCAGGTTTTATGGTGATGGGGTTAGTTTCTGGGTTGTCTCCGGCCAGTCATTCTGACTCAGGATCCTTTCTGGTGGTGCACACATTGCTCAGCTAAGATAGGTTCCAGAGAGAAGGATTCTGGGAGGTTGGTAGGACATATGGACAGGAGTCTCCTCTCTCCTTTTGACCTTTCCCTAATTCTTCCGGTTGGTGGTAGTTGGTTAGTTCCGCGTTCCTTACCAGGACCTCCTGTTTTAAGATAGCTCGTGAAAGTGGTTACTGTCGGGCCTGGTCAGGGCAGGCAGTTTTGGGCAGTGGTTTCCCTAAAAATAAGATTGTGGTCAACAATTTTGGGTGGAAGTGATGTGTGTTACTTTTCGGCGAGAACTCACACTGCCAGTGTGAGGCTCCAGAATTCTTTCTCTCTACAAAGATGACTGAGAGAGGTGGCTTTGTCAAGCTGGGGGCAGGAATAAGGAAAACGAAGAGCAGAACTCCTAGGCAGCCCATGATGGGCATGTACAACGAGCGGGAAATGAACCTTTGTTGTTTTAAACCACTGAGATTTGGAGGAATTATTCAAGCTTATTCCTTTTTGTTTGTTTGTTTGTTTGTTTTGCAATATGCGGGCCTCTCACTGCTGTGAGAGGAAGATAATAACAACGACAGGTAGCAAAACCTCTAAAATGGAGACTATACTCCATTATAGCCAATTAATGGGAGTGGGAAGCTCGGGCTCACTGTCCAGGACATAGAAATAAAAGCTGAGGATGCTCTGAGGCATCTCTTGGATCTCTATAAGCCTCCATCATTTCTGCTGAGTAGGGTTGACAGATAAAATATAGGCTCTTCAGTTAAATATGAATGTCAGAAAAACAACGAGTACATTTTTAAGGTAAGTATGCCCCAAATAGTACATAGGATCTACTTATACTAAAAGTGATGACTTCTTATTCATGTGAAGTTCAAGTTTAACTGGGTATCCTGTATTTTTATTTAGTAAAGGTGACAGCCCTACTGATGATCCACAATGAAGGCAGTTCAGGAACGGTACATGCTGGCTCTCGGACAGTCAGAAATGGCTTCAGCAGATCCAGGTACAGTATGAAATTCTTTTTGGATGTAGCTCAGAAGCCATGGCCAGCCCTTAACTGCAAGTACTGCCTCGGGTTTCCCTGAGGTGGGGTAAACCTTCCTCTTAATGGCCTTTTGGTAAGTCTGGAAGACCATATCCAAGGGCAGCCCCAAAGTCAGTTTCATCCTCACAACCATGTTTCCAATTCCTGGAATTGGCTGCATGTGACTCACAAGAGATGAGGAGGTTTGTGAAAATTGGGAGTGTCATAGCTTGAACCCTTTGTAGGTAAAGTTTTGGTGCTCTGAGAGTCTTAACAGGAGAAATGTGAAAGACTCCAGGTCCCCAGGTAGATAGAAACAATCCTGTTTTACTTCTGTGTATGTGACAAGTCTCTGATAGTTCACAGAGCAAATATCTGCTCTTAGAAAGACTGATCCAAGCTTGGATGTTTCTGGTGACAAGGCAAGGTCGTGAGACTGAAGTTGACCTTTTATGGTTGAGGAGACAATAAGGTGGTCAGAAGGTCAATCATGGAGGAGACGTTGGCTTCATCCATTGTGCAGGCTTGTATATGTGGTTCTATGTAGATTGTGTTTCAAAGGTGGAGCTTGTTTACAAGTATGAACATTCTCTGACGTGCTTCTTGGACCTTCATACCCACAGCTAGAGCAGTGCCGAGGCTCTAGAAATGCCATGGATATTCTGAGCTGTCAGTGGCATTTCCCAGGTACTGTTCCCTTGGTGCTGCTCCTTGAAATGTCCAAAGGGATTATCATCTGTCTTGTGGCGGGTCCTAGCATTGTGAAAGGAAGCTGCTGCACCTGGCTCAGAGGATTTCGGATGTGGTGGGAGGAGTAGTAGTACTACGACTATAAATTGTATCACAGCATATCTATTCCATCTTGAGAGTGGGGTTGGGGGGTTATGAAGGGGGGCTTTTATTGTACTTTTATACATTGTCCCCTTGAAAATAATTCAATTTTTAAAAATTAATTAATTTATTTGGGGCTGCATTGGGTCTTTGTTGCTGCTAGAGGGCGTTCTCTAGTTGCAGTGAGCGGGGGCTACTCTTGGCTGTGGTGCACGGGCTTCTCATTGCAGTGGCTTCTCTTGTTGCGGAGCATGGGCTCTAGGCACGCAGGCTTGCGTAGTTGTGGCACGTGGGCTCAGTAGTTGTGACACACGGGCTCTAGAGTGCAGGCTCAGTAGTTGTGGCGCGCGGGCTTAGTTACTCCATGGCACGTGGGATCTTCCCAGAACAGGGCTCGAACCCATGTCCCCTGCATTCGCAGGCATATTCTTAACGACTGCTCCACCAGGGAAGCCCAATAATTCAGTTTTTTATAAAGAGTATATTCCTAATATTAATCCAAAATTTTAAAAATATATAGTTGGATAACAGTATGAAAAATTAACTGATACTTTTTTTATTATTTCTCTTTGCTCCCTGGATTTTTTTCCCCCTCCAGTCAGCTAGGCACTGTGAGTTCACTGCAGTAGGAAGGTAAAGATTCAGCGGAAATGAGGGAGAAAAAAAGAAAATTCTCAGCTTTGGAATGTTCAAAACAGAGGCCACAGTAGAACAGGTGAGAATTCTGTGCACAAACAATAAATCTCGTCTCAAATGTAAAAACGTATTCTTTGCACTGGGAGGCAGGAGAGGGAGGGAGGGAAGGACTGAAGGAGAGAGATCAGTGTGACCAGGGACATGGAGACTGTGCTTGAGGACGATAGGCCCAGGAAGAGAATCAGAATCTGGAGAAGATTCAGCCTGCCCGCGATCATTGCCTCCAGCCAGCACCCTCATCTCAGACCTTGGGAAATTCAGAGAGAGAGTGGGAGTAAGTCAGGAGGGCCACGCGCATCGTCTGTGAGGCAGGGGTTGTGGCCATTCCCTATTTGTGAGAAGTCCCCAGCAATTTCCAGGCCTCCTTCTGGAAAATGCTGGCGGACGTCTCTAGTGCTTATGTGAAAGCTTGTTCACAAACCTTGAAAGATACAGATGTAGATGACTGATAGATAGATGCATAGATAGAAAAATGTAATTAACTAAAACATCCAGGAAAGGTTTGGAAAATGCCCTTTATTGCATAGGACGTTCCTATTGTCATATGATGTTAGACTGAGTGCCGGTCCCTTCATCCTCCTTCAGACCACGGCATTCTGTCTGCTACTCTCCCGAGGGTCCTTTCTTCTCCCTGGAAGGGATAAAACAACTGAGGTAGAACAGGAAGAGACAAGAAGCACTCCAAGCTCTGCTGGTTAGGGTTACCCTCCAGCGTTGCCTTAATGCTCAGAGCCACACACACCACAGTGAGCTTGGCTCCAGGTCAACTACCACGCAACGAAGGTTCTGGAACACTTCCATATCTTGGGGAACCTCATTTCCACGTGACTCTCTTTCATATTCCCCTTTGTCACAGAAGGCTAGGTCCAGTGGTCCGGGTGAGATCTCAGCTCAGGCCCAAGGCTCTCAGACCTCAAAGTTCTGGTCCTGCAAGGGCCCCTGTCCTCTCTTGAGACCACTCCTGGCTCTCTCTGCCAACAAGGAGCTGCTGGTGGTACGTCCTGTAAGAGTTGAGGTCCATCGTGCAGACCCTGAGAAAACTCCTAGGAAAAGGCTCCACCTTCTTGTTTACGTCAACAGAGCTCAATTCCTTTGGAAGTGCTGGGTGTGTCCCATTTGATGCAACTGCAGAGCCATTAGGTAAACCAGCACATGTGTGCGGCCCCTTCCCTTAGACTCCTCTGGGCCCTCGTGACATAGGCTCAGAAGACTGCCAGCCTCGAGCCTTACCTCTTCCAAGGCCACACCGTCTCCAGGATCTTCTGTCCCATGAATCTCAGTTGCTGTGTGGAACTCAAAAGAGAGAAAAGACCCTGCCTGCGGGGTCTCTTCGGGCTGGGGCCTTCTAGCTTCTCTTCCTCGTCCTCCTCGTCCTCCTCGTCCTCAGAGGTGGTCTCGGGTTCCACACTGCCCTCCTCCTCAGGGGTGCTCTCGAATTCCACATTGGCCATCCACTGGGCGATGTTGAGATGAAAGAAACGGCAGCCGAAGCCCTCCAGGACGCCGCCCTTCACGTGCTGCTGGAGGATCTCCGAGGTGTGGAAGAGCCGGCAGCAGGCCATGCACCTGAAGCCGGTCTCCATGGTCACCATCCAGGCCGGTGTCTTGGCCCTGGGTGTCTCCTGGACTGCAGGTGACCCTGATGGGCTGCCTGGCTCTGCCCTTTCCTCATACTCTTTCTCCTCCCCAGTGGGCTCACTGTCAGACAGGAGGCTTTCGGTGAACACATCAGAGGGGTAAGTGCCTACTGTGCACGCATCCTCAGGAAGGGTCACTTCTTCTATCGTCAGCTGCTTTTCAGGCCACTCCAAGGGTTTCTTTGTCTTCCAGGAGACAGCTACACCCTTGTTCACTTGTACCTGCATGTAGTATATTTTCATGCCCCTTTCCTCTTTGTCTGGGTGCAGATAGTGCTTACAGGGTGAAGAGGGTGAGGAGGAGACACAGTGTGATGGGGGAGCAGTCTCCCCTTTTTCCTGAACCTGGGCTAGGTGTGCTTTAGGCTGGGCAGTGTCTCGATGTGATCTCCGGATTCCTGAAAAAGGAAATTAAAAACATAATAACATGCATGGGCCGTGCCAGAAGCTGAGGGAGCAGGTGTGGTAGACGAGAGAGGGACATTTGCATGACGTAGCTATGTCGTGAGCTTGGTGTCTGTTGGCCGTAGGACGGAGCGGTGTATCTGGTGTCATCTGTGGGCTTTTCATGTGCGTGTGGGGGGATACTGGAGCGGTGTCTGTATACAGGGGTGTGGAGAATGTTGGTGAGGGCTGTGGTATGTGAGCGACGCGGGTGGATGCGTGTACGACGAGGAGTGTGATTTTGGGAATATCGGTGGTGCATTCCTTGTGGAATGGGGCTGTGGTGCTTGGGGTTTTTGTGTGCACTGAGAAGGGCTGTGCCTGGAGGGCGGATGTATGTGTGAGCTGTGTGGACCTGAGCTGGATGGTCCTGCTCTCAGGCTGAAGATCTATGATGTAGAACACTGTCCTTCTCTGGAAGCAAAGGCAAAGACAAAGCCTACATTTTCCTCTGAAGATGCTTAATCTGGTCCCTCTTCCCTCCACCTCAAGCCCAGACCTTTCCGGCCCCTGCTCCTTGACTTCGCCACCATGGTAGTACCAGGATTCACACACCCCCGCCCCAGACTCAGCTGGGATCCACGCCCTCGTAACAGCTCAGCCATCCTGCCCAGGCTCCTCCACAGAGCCCTCATCACCTCTGATGACCCTGGGTTTCCTCTCAGCCTCACTGGGATCTGTGTGCCTCCTGCCTCACAGCCAAGCACCACCTCACCTGAGGAGCCCCGCGCCCTTACCAGCGTAGATGAGCTTGCGCGGAGAAGCAGCACAGGAGAAGTATGTTGAGGGAGAGGAGACCTCCCCTGCCCCTGGGCTGCAGCCTTGGGCCACCACAGTGGATCCAAGGTGAGGGGGATCCTCTTGTGACTTCGAGATTCCTGAGGGAGGAATGAAAGGCTCAGGTTGGGTTCATCAGTCCTCTGTCCACAAATACTTACCGAGTGTCTGGCACGTGTCAGGTGCAGTGAATACACACAGTTGAGAGTGTGGTTCCCAGTGGATACTCCAGTATTTAATTCAAATCAGTACTTACTCTGTCACTGTCTTGTTGGTAATGTAGGCCTCGGTGGTGACCGTGAGTATGTGGGAAGAGTGAGTGATGTGTATCAGTTAAGTCTGTGGTAAGTGTGGGGTTGGCATGGGGAGCACGGTGGAGATGTGTCTTATCTGTGTCTGTGGCCTTTGTGTGCATGGTTTCTGTTCACAAGTCAGGAATTCTGGGACATGTAACTTTTCCTCATTACATGGTGTGGCTTGTATTTATGGTGTGTGTTCATTCATTCATTCACCAAGATTCAGTAAGCAGCTACTCCTGTGTATCCGGCACTCTTGCATTGTTGTAGTCTCTGGTAACGCTGCACATTCTAGTAGAGGAAGACACACACTAAACAAAAATACAATAAATATATAATACCTGAGCTGGTGGTAAGTATATAAAGGTTGCCAGACTAAGCGAAGAAAAATACAGGGCACCCAGTTAAATTTCAGTTTCAGATAAACCCAGAATAATTTTTTAGTGTAAGTATTCCCATGCAGTATTTGGCCTGACTTAGTTTTAGTGTAAGTATGGCCCATACAATATTTGGGACATACGGATACTGAAAAATTACTTGTTCTTTATCTGGAATTCAAATTGAACTGATAGCCCATATTTTCTCTGGCAACCGTGACATGGGTTAGTGAGACTGTGGTTTACTGTGGTTTGTACAAAGCGGGTCTGGCATTACTCAAGAATGTGTTACAAGTGTGGTGTGTATGACACGTGACTGGTTCTTTTAGAGGTATTTAGAGATGGCTGAAGTTAGGTGTGTTTGTGCGAGAGTTGAGGAGATATATATATATAGTGTGTGTGTGTGTGTGTCCTATATATATAGTGTGTGTGTCTATATACATATCTCATCTCCAGCGTTTGGTGTTGGAGGAGAGGATTGTGATACAGGTGGGTTGTATGAGAACGTAGTACAGGAGGGATGCGTGTATATACCTCCATGTGCTGTGTGTGGTTTAAATACGGAAGTTATATGTGGGGTGTGTGATATTTTTGCTGTATCAGAGTGTACATGGGTGTATGAGTTACTGTCTCATAAAACACCCCTAAAAAGTGTTTTGTATACACTCTTACATACACCGAGTGTCAGCCAGGTCCAGGCAGGGTGACAAGAACTGTACCACGCAGAGTTTATATCTGATAAGAACTCTACCCCCATTCATCCTGCTCTTCTCTGCACTACCCCCTCCGCCCCCCCCCCCAACACAGGAACATAGAGCAAAATATTCTGAATGGTCAGGGGCAGTCATTGCCTTCCCCAGCCTGTCCCAGCCACTGCCTGAAAATCTGCCTGCTGTCTAGACCTCCATTCCCAGAGCTCATCCTACAGTCTCCAGGGCCCTGGGCCTGGTAGGAGCTCCTGGGCTCTAATCTGGGGCAGAGACCTCTAGCTGGATCACTGGGGTGACCACCCCCTCCCAGGGCAAGCTACTCGCCTACATTTAATGCACGCAGGCACCACGTGGCCCGTGGCTCTCAGAGCTCCCCGCAGGACCCTGAGGACATTTCTCACCCTTGCCCACGCGGTCTCAGTCTCTGGAAAGCCCTTCCCTTCCCTTGGTCTCCTTTGGGAAATTGTTCCTGTTGAAGGAATAAAACCTCCTTGCTTTCAATATGACACCACCCCTAGGCAAACAATCGTCTTTCGAACTGCATTCCACTTGTCAAGATATTTTTCAACAGGGTCTTCAACTCATGGGGCTTCTCTTTCCACTTTGGTAAAAGAGGCCGAGCAACTCATGGGTCTCTCTCAGCATCCTTGCATCCTTCACATCCCCCACCTCATGACCCCAGCGAAAGATCCAAGAGAATAAGAGAGAAATCGGGGACTGAGAAAAGCTGCACCTCTAGGTCTGTGCAAGCAGGATGCAGCCTGCTGTGAGTCCGACAAAGCTCCAGGCCCGGCAGCCCCAGGAGAGAGTCCTCAGAGCAGCGGAGCTGACCTCCCATCTCCCAGGGGGCATCCGGCCGTTCTGTGCCGTCTCACACCACAGGGACGCTCCGGATGGATACGGCAGCATCAGTGAGACAAGGTCTCTCGCTCCCTGCTTCACAGGTGACACGTTCTCAGTCCCCCTCTTCCTAGAGAAGGTTCAGTTTGGCAGAAACCCATGTGCCCCAGCCAAGTTGCCCCCCACATACCTCCTCCCTTCTCGGCAGTTTCCTGGGACTCTTCATTTTCCAGATGTTTCCTCTTTTGTCGCCGTTTCATCGTACCAACTAGAAGTCTCCCTTAGAAGATGCCTCAAGAGATGTCCAACTCCTCCTCTTCCCTACAGGTTGGCCCTTGTTGGCTCTTGGGCAATCCGTTGAAATGATTCAATACAAGTAAAAATAGTCAAGTCTCCTAAATGGCTGAAAAACTGGTACCACTTATTGAACCAGCAGTGCTGCCTAGTGCTCACCAGGGCTGTTAAGTTTCCAAGGTTGCCAGGCGCACAGCAGGACTCTGTGACCTCAATGATGACATCGGAGCATTCTGTTGACCTAGGTACAGCACAGTCTCTGCAATAGCACAGGCCCCGTTTTCAAGAACAATTCCTGTTTCCCAGCCGAACCTTTCCCATGAAAGGGAAAGGTTCGTACCACATCTATTATAAATTGTATCATACCATATCTATTATAAAATGAACATTTTGATTGGAGATCTTTTAATGTCTTATATAGAGATTTAATATTAATATTTTAAATGGTCTCCAGTTTCCCTGTGGGTTATTGACATTTTAAACTCTGCGCTTCTATTTTCCCTCAATACCTGTAATTTTGTCACGGCTATTTCTGTACTTAAAGATGAGTAACTATATAATTGATTTCTTCATTTTTTCCCATCTCTTTCCAAGGTACTGAATTTGACTGTATCTTACGAATGAGTGAAAAATGCTAGTCCTTGAGTCAGGACCTTGGGCCCTTTACCAAGTAACTCAACCTGTCTGGGCTTCAGCTTCTGTCTGTGCGATCGAGAGGCTTGGCCTAGCTGACTTTTCAAATGCTGTGTTTCTTTGATTCACTCTCACTTATTTTACTGATCTGCTACTTAAGAAGAGTGCCTGTTCTCATAAAGTAAGAACAGGCGTTTTTTAATCCTTGGGTTGGGCGGAGTTTAAGTGGTCGTACTCAGTTTGTTAGTTATATTTACTTTTACGTATGCTTAACTCTAAATAATTTATATGGCTCTTGTGACTCTTTTTAGATCTTCTTTTTTTCTTATTTTCTTTTACAGTTTCTAATTTATTATCGCCAGTGTAGCGGAGCCTGATTGATTTTTAAAATGTATTGATCTTGTATGTGTGTGCCTTGTTGAACCGTCTTATTAGTTCCTGCTAGTTTATCTGTGGGTTCTTTTGGGTTTCCTAGATAAATGAACATATTAAATGTAAATAATGTGTTCTTTGGATAAAGTTTATTTTCTTGCATCTCTCTATATAGAAGCAATATGTTGAATTGATTTAAATATTTAAATACTTACATACCTGTTATCATAATCTAAGATTCTTTATCTTATTTTCTTTCAATCAATATTATCTTTTCAAGATTTATCCACATCAGTCCATATAGATCTAGGTCTTTGATTTTTGACTGTTTGATATTATTTCATCACATGCGTATAGCATCATTTATTTTCCATTCAAGCATTATTGGACAATTGGATTGTTTCCCTCCCTTCTCTAGAACAAACAACGTTTCCTAGAATATCCCTGAAGATGTCTGACAGTCGAGAAGGGCCAGGCTGCCCGAAGATTCCTACTTGCTTTTAGCCACCTTCCAACAGGCCATCTCCAGCCAGCAATTTGAAGCACAGATGAAATGAAACCTCCCCCAAGTGTGGAGATCTTAGGAGCTTCCTAGAAGGTGGGAGGTTCATGATAGGCATCCTGCTGGGATCCCAGGGGAGTCTGAGCTGGCCTGAACCTCATCTTCCTCCCCCACCTCTCAAGAGAAATGTGGAGGAAAGAAGACTTCAAAAACTGTGAGTAGGCAGAGGGAGAGAGATTGGGGGCCGAAGCTGCAACTGAGGTCTTGGAGTGGGCTGTGAGGACGCAGAGCCTCTAGAGAGCCAGGCTCTGCCTTCTGAGCACTTCTCCCCTAAGGCTGCTCATCCTTCAGGTGATAGCAGGCATATACAGCCGACTCGGCCCACACTGTCACAGAAAGCCTTATCAGAATCTCTTCGTCTTCATACACTCTTGTGTCTGTTACTTGGTTATTGCCTTCGGTACTCCACTGATGTGAAGCACAGTCGCTAGGGGATGGAGGACACTAGTGACCCATCTTGCTCTTGTGGCCTTAGTCCACAGCTTGAGGGTCAGGGAAGAGGCCAAATGAAGGTCAAGAAGGAAAGATGGAGTTTGAAGAGAAGACCTGAGTTAAGGGTGTCTTCTCAAGTCTTGATGACTGAAATGTAGCTCCAGTACCTGAAGTCCTGCTTGTTCTCAAGGCTGACCACGGGGCTGGGTGCACTCAGTGAAGGAACCGTATACACTTAGTATTTCCTTGCTTGCTCACACTGGCCCTCCTCTGATACACACTCTGCAAGACTGATCTTCCCCTGAAACAACTTTCCACCTGCCACTGTCATCTCATGAACATTTGCTTCCCCTTCCTAGTGTCCCCCTAGAATGCCATTGCAGCCAATTCATAATTTGATAATCATGCTGCTTACCATAGTCTCAGCAACTTCTGATAAATTTTATTCACTTTATTCCATAGTCTTCACACATCAATAATCTTCCTTAGCTTCCTAGGTGCAGGTTAACCCAATCGGAATCATTTCTTTTTCTTTCCCTTCTTTGGCAAATCCTTTCCATCTTTTAAGGTCCTTTTCTTTTCTCTCTACCATCCTGCCTTCCTGAACTCTTTTTTTTTCCATTTAAGGAACCTTCCAATCTCCTTCCCCAATTTCCTCATAAACATTGAGAGTTTATTCCTCACAAGTTAGACAGCGGTTTATGAATGACCAGGCATAATGGACTCAGAATGAGTTGGCACCCCCGAGGTACCTGTCTTGCTGGGGAGCCACAGGTGAAGGGCTGGCTGCTGGACACATGTTTGCATGGAGTCAGGCTGAGTGGCCTCGGGGTGTTTGCTCTGCACTTGTGTGTGTTTCTCCCTAGTTGGTTTCCTTGTCCAGCCACCTGTGACCTCGCTCCATCCAGCCCAGGGAATCCTTCTCATCACAGGGGTAGGATGTTTGTCTCGTTTTCCATCACATCCTTTCCCCAAAGTTTGGTTGTGAGTTGTTCCCATTCCAAAGACCTTTCCTCTTTGAAGAGAAAAGAGAAAATCTTTTCTCTCCTTTCCTCTCACTTCACTTCTGCTCTATTATCTCCTCCGTCCAGAATGGCCCCCTGACTCAAATGGGTGTAGATCCGAAGATGGCAAGAAATGCCAGCAATTCTGAAATAATAATACGGATGTATCAGGAGAACTTGAAAACCTTTATCCCGCCACGTTAAAAAAAAATTACACTTCCCGTGTATTCAGAGTCTCAGTATAGAAACACAAATGATGTAGAAATTGAATGACACTCAAGTTTTTCTTTCCTCCTTTCCTGATTTATTCTAATCCTCAAAGTTAACATGATGAACTACTCGTTATGTAAACTTTCAGACATTTTCTACGCATGCACACTTTTCTTTTTTTCACATAAGAGTGTGAACTAGGTCACTTTCAACATGCTGTGATTCTGTGATTCACTGTCTCCCACCGAGTCATCCACTGATAAAGTCATCTGTTTCACGGAGAACTATTTCCAATAGCTAATAGCCAATGTCTGTGGAGTGCTTACTCTGTGTCGGCTTCTTGTAACTACTTTACAGATCATTTGTACAACGTACCCATGGACCAGGTACAATTATGACCCCCAAGTGACAGATAAGTGCAGATAAGTACAAATAAATACAGAGGCCAAGTGACTTGCCCAAGACACTGGAGCAAATCAAAATCCATGCCTCTGTAATCATTTTGCTCTATTGCCTCTGTCTGGGAGGCTTGATGATTTGGCCACTAAAACCTTAAATACCATGTTACATTTTTGTATCTCTGACAAAAGCGTGGGGCTGTGATACGGGGTAACTAACCTGACTACTTTTGAAAACCCTTATGCACCTGGATGAAAGTAAGCCAGGGACTGTAAGCTATATGTTTAAGATTTCCTACCAACTTTTAAAAATAGCTTCTTGAATGCAATTTATGTAATGTCCAGGCTAGGATGTAGTCCAAATAGTAACAGAAAAATGGAGATATGTAGAAAAATACTTAAAGTTGACAAGTATTGGGAGTGTAGTATTTTGGGGGCCAGCGTGTAGACCACAGGAAAACTTGCTGTTTCCATCCCAAAGGGAAGAGCTCTGTATTGCAACTGCCAAGGTCCCTGGGGCAGCAAGTGTGCTCACTGCTTAGTAAAGAAGCATCCTCAGTTTGATAGAATCATATGGGAGCCTTACATTTGGTTAGCAGGTTGTACCTTCTTGATGTAATAATATTTTCAGGGTGTGGGAGGGTATCAAGCTCTGAAAATACCCTTGGAGAGATTTGCTTATTAAGTTTGGCTTTTTCAATCTCCCTACTACTTCTTGACTAAACACCAGGCGGTTTCCTTCACTTTTCAGAATCATGTTGTTTTTCCCTTGTCGAATGAACTTCCAAATACTTTTGGATGAGCTATTAAGTTTGGAAAAAAATAAACCTCTCTTTAAAATAAGGAAGATGATAACAATGACAAGTACAAAAGGCTCTAAAATGGAGAATATACTCCATTATAGCCAATTAATGTGAGTGGGAAGCTCGTGCTCACTGTCCAGGACATAGAAATAAAAGCTGAGGATGCTCTGAGGCATCTCTTGGATCTCTATAAGACTCCATCATTTCTGATGAGTAGGGTTGACAGATAAAATATAGGCTGTTCCGTTAACTATGAATGTCAGAAAAACAACGAGTATATTTTGAAGATAAGTATGCCCCAAATAGTACATAGGATCTACTTATACTAAAAGTGATGACTTACTATTCATGTGAAGTTCAAGTTTAACTGGGTATCCTGTATTTTTATTTACTAAATCTGACAGCCCTACTGATGATCCACAATGGAGGCAGTTGAGGAGCGGTACATGCTGGCTCTCGGACAGTCAGAAATGGCTTCAGCAGATCCAGGTACAGTATGAAATTCTTTCTGGATGTAGCTCAGAAGCCATGGCCAGCCCTTGACTGCAAGTACTGCCTCGGGTTTCCCTGAGGTGGGGTAAACCGTCCTCTTAATGGCCTTTTGGTAAGTCTGGAAGACCATATCCAAGGGGAGCCCCAAAGTCAGTTTCATCCTCACAACCATGTTTCCAATTCCTGGAATTGGCTGCATGTGACTCACAAGAGATGAGGAGGTTTGTGAAAATTGGGAGTGCCATAGCTTGAACCCTTTGTAGGTAAAGTTTTGGTGTTCTGAGAGTTTTAACAGGAGCAATGTGAAAGACTCCAGGTCCCCAGGTAGATAGAAATAATCCTGTTCTACTTCTGTGTATGTGACAAGTCTCTAATAGTTCACAGAGCAAATATCTGGTCTTAGAAAGAGTGATCCAAGCTTGGATGTTTCTGGTGACAAGGCAAGGTCGTGAGTTTGAAGTTCACCTTTTATGGTTGAGGAGACAACAAAGTTGTCAGAAGGGCAATCATGGAGAAGACGTTGGCTTCATCCATTGTGCAGGCTTGTATATGTGGTTCTATGTAGATTGTGTTTCAAAGGTGGAGCTTGTTTACAAGTATGAACATTCTCTGACGTGCTTCTTGGACCTTCATACCCACAGCTAGAGCAGTGCCGAGGCTCTAGAAATGCCATGGATATTCTGAGCTGTCAGTGGCATTTCCCAGGTACTGTTCCCTTGGTGCTGCTCCTTGAAATGTCCAAAGGGATTATCATCTGTCTTGTGGCGGGTCCTAGCATTGTGAAAGGAAGCTGCTGCACCTGGCTCAGAGGATTTCGGATGTGGTGGGAGGAGTAGTAGTACTACGACTATAAATTGTATCACAGCATATATATTCCATCTTGAGAGTGGGGTTGGGGGGTTATGAAGGGGGGCTTTTATTGTACTTTTATACATTGTCCCCTTGAAAATAATTCAATTTTTAAAAATTAATTAATTTATTTTGGGCTGCATTGGGTCTTTGTTGCTGCTAGAGGGCGTTCTCTAGTTGCAGTGAGCGGGGGCTACTCTTGGCTGTGGTGCACGGGCTTCTCATTGCAGTGGCTTCTCTTGTTGCGGATCATGGGCTCTAGGCACGCAGGCTTGCGTAGTTGTGGCACGTGGGCTCAGTAGTTGTGACACACGGGCTCTAGAGCGCAGGCTCAGTAGTTGTGGCGCGCGGGCTTAGTTACTCCGTGGCACGTGGGATCTTCCCAGAACAGGGCTCGAACCCATGTCCCCTGCATTCGCAGGCATATTCTTAACGACTGCTCCACCAGGGAAGCCCAATAATTCAGTTTTTTATAAAGAGTATATTCCTAATATTAATCCAAAATTTTAAAAATATATAGTTGGATAACACTATGAAAAATTAACTGATACTTTTTTTATTATTTCTCTTTGCTCCCTGGATTTTTTTCCCCCTCCAGTCAGCTAGGCACTGTGAGTTCACTGCAGTAGGAAGGTAAAGATTCAGCGGAAATGAGGGAGAAAAAAAGAAAATTCTCAGCTTTGGAATGTTCAAAACAGAGGCCACAGTAGAACAGGTGAGAATTCTGTGCACAAACAATAAATCTCGTCTCAAATGTAAAAACGTATTCTTTGCACTGGGAGGCAGGAGAGGGAGGGAGGGAAGGACTGAAGGAGAGAGATCAGTGTGACCAGGGACATGGAGACTGTGCTTGAGGACGATAGGCCCAGGAAGAGAATCAGAATCTGGAGAAGATTCAGCCTGCCCGCGATCATTGCCTCCAGCCAGCACCCTCATCTCAGACCTTGGGAAATTCAGAGAGAGAGTGGGAGTAAGTCAGGAGGGCCACGCGCATCGTCTGTGAGGCAGGGGTTGTGGCCATTCCCTATTTGTGAGAAGTCCCCAGCAATTTCCAGGCCTCCTTCTGGAAAATGCTGGCGGACGTCTCTAGTGCTTATGTGAAAGCTTGTTCACAAACCTTGAAAGATACAGATGTAGATGACTGATAGATAGATGCATAGATAGAAAAATGTAATTAACTAAAACATCCAGGAAAGGTTTGGAAAATGCCCTTTATTGCATAGGACGTTCCTATTGTCATATGATGTTAGACTGAGTGCCGGTCCCTTCATCCTCCTTCAGACCACGGCATTCTGTCTGCTACTCTCCCGAGGGTCCTTTCTTCTCCCTGGAAGGGATAAAACAACTGAGGTAGAACAGGAAGAGACAAGAAGCACTCCAAGCTCTGCTGGTCAGGGTTACCCTCCAGCGTTGCCTTAATGCTCAGAGCCACACACACCACAGTGAGCTTGGCTCCAGATCAACTACCACGCAACGAAGGTTCTGGAACACTTCCATATCTTGGGGAACCTCATTTCCACGTGACTCTCTTTCATATTCCCCTTTGTCACAGAAGGCTAGGTCCAGTGGTCCGGGTGAGATCTCAGCTCAGGCCCAAGGCTCTCAGACCTCAAAGTTCTGGTCCTGCAAGGGCCCCTGTCCTCTCTTCAGACCACTCCTGGCTCTCTCTGCCGACAAGGAGCTGCTGGTGGTACGTCCTCTAAGAGTTGAGGTCCATCGTGCAGACCCTGAGAAAACTCCTAGGAAAAGGCTCCACCTTCTTGTTTACGTCAACAGAGCTCAATTCCTTTGGAAGTGCTGGTTGTGTCCCATTTGATGCAACTGCAGAGCCATTAGGTAAACCAGCACATGTGTGCGGCCCCTTCCCTTAGACTCCTCTGGGCCCTCGTGACATAGGCTCAGAAGACTGCCAGCCTCGAGCCTTACCTCTTCCAAGGCCACACCGTCTCCAGGATCTTCTGTCCCATGAATCTCAGTTGCTGTGTGGAACTCAAAAGAGAGAAAAGACCCTGCCTGCGGGGTCTCTTCGGGCTGGGGCCTTCTAGCTTCTCTTCCTCGTCCTCCTCGTCCTCCTCGTCCTCAGAGGTGGTCTCGGGTTCCACACTGCCCTCCTCCTCAGGGGTGCTCTCGAATTCCACATTGGCCATCCACTGGGCGATGTTGAGATGAAAGAAACGGCAGCCGAAGCCCTCCAGGACGCCGCCCTTCACGTGCTGCTGGAGGATCTCCGAGGTGTGGAAGACCCGGCAGCAGGCCATGCACCTGAAGCCGGTCTCCATGGTCACCATCCAGGCCGGTGTCTTGGCCCTGGGTGTCTCCTGGACTGCAGGTGACCCTGATGGGCTGCCTGGCTCTGCCCTTTCCTCATACTCTTTCTCCTCCCCAGTGGGCTCACTGTCAGACAGGAGGCTTTCGGTGAACACATCAGAGGGGTAAGTGCCTACTGTGCACGCATCCTCAGGAAGGGTCACTTCTTCTATCGTCAGCTGCTTTTCAGGCCACTCCAAGGGTTTCTTTGTCTTCCAGGAGACAGCTACACCCTTGTTCACTTGTACCTGCATGTAGTATATTTTCATGCCCTTTTCCTCTTTGTCTGGGTGCAGATAGTGCTTACAGGGTGAAGAGGGTGAGGAGGAGACACAGTGTGATGGGGGAGCAGTCTCCCCTTTTTCCTGAACCTGGGCTAGGGGTGCTTTAGGCTGGGCAGTGTCTCGATGTGATCTCCGGATTCCTGAAAAAGGAAATTAAAAACATAATAACATGCATGGGCCGTGCCAGAAGCTGAGGGAGCAGGTGTGGTAGACGAGAGAGGGACATTTGCATGACGTAGCTATGTCGTGAGCTTGGTGTCTGTTGGCCGTAGGACGGAGCGGTGTATCTGGTGTCATCTGTGGGCTTTTCATGTGCGTGTGGGGGGATACTGGAGCGGTGTCTGTATACAGGGGTGTGGAGTATGGTGGTGAGGGCTGTGGTATGTGAGCGACGCGGGTGGATGCGTGTACGATGAGGAGTGTGATTTTGGGAATATCGGTGGTGCATTCCTTGTGGAATGGGGCTGTGGTGCTTGGGGTTTCTGTGTGCACTGAGAAGGGCTGTGCCTGGAGGGCGGATGTATGTGTGAGCTGTGTGGACCTGAGCTGGATGGTCCTGCTCTCAGGCTGAAGATCTATGATGTAGAACACTGTCCTTCTCTGGAAGCAAAGGCAAAGACAAAGCCTACATTTTCCTCTGAAGATGCTTAATCTGGTCCCTCTTCCCTCCACCTCAAGCCCAGACCTTTCCGGCCCCTGCTCCTTGACTTCGCCACCATGGTAGTACCAGGATTCACACACCCCCGCCCCAGACTCAGCTGGGATCCACGCCCTCGTAACAGCTCAGCCATCCTGCCCAGGCTCCTCCACAGAGCCCTCATCACCTCTGATGACCCTGGGTTTCCTCTCAGCCTCACTGGGATCTGTGTGCCTCCTGCCTCACAGCCAAGCACCCCCTCACCTGAGGAGCCCCACGCCCTTACCAGCGTAGATGAGCTTGCGCGGAGAAGAAGCACAGGAGAAGTATGTTGAGGGAGAGGAGACCTCCCCTGCCCCTGGGCTGCAGCCTTGGGCCACCACAGTGGATCCAAGCTGAGGGGGATCCTCTTGTGACTTCGAGATTCCTGAGGGAGGAATGAAAGGCTCAGGTTGGGTTCATCAGTCCTCTGTCCACAAATACTTACCGAGTGTCTGGCACGTGTCAGGTGCAGTGAATACACACAGTTGAGAGTGTGGTTCCCAGTGGATACTCCAGTATTTAATTCAAATCAGTACTTACTCTGTCACTGTCTTGTTGGTAATGTAGGCCTCGGTGGTGACCGTGAGTATGTGGGAAGAGTGAGTGATGTGTATCAGTTAAGTCTGTGGTAAGTGTGGGGTTGGCATGGGGAGCACGGTGGAGATGTGTCTTATCTGTGTCTGTGGCCTTTGTGTGCATGGTTTCTGTTCACAAGTCAGGAATTCTGGGACATGTAACTTTTCCTCATTACATGGTGTGGCTTGTATTTATGGTGTGTGTTCATTCATTCATTCACCAAGATTCAGTAAGCAGCTACTCCTGTGTATCCGGCACTCTTGCATTGTTGTAGTCTCTGGTAACGCTGCACATTCTAGTAGAGGAAGACACACACTAAACAAAAATACAATAAATATATAATACCTGAGCTGGTGGTAAGTATATAAGGGTTGCCAGACTAAGCGAAGAAAAATACAGGGCACCCAGTTAAATTTCAGTTTCAGATAAACCCAGAATAATTTTTTAGTGTAAGTATTCCCATGCAGTATTTGGCCTGACTTAGTTTTAGTGTAAGTATGGCCCATACAATATTTGGGACATACGGATACTGAAAAATTACTTGTTCTTTATCTGGAATTCAAATTGAACTGATAGCCCATATTTTCTCTGGCAACCGTGACATGGGTTAGTGAGACTGTGGTTTACTGTGGTTTGTACAAAGCGGGTCTGGCATTACTCAAGAATGTGTTACAAGTGTGGTGTGTATGACACGTGACTGGTTCTTTTAGAGGTATTTAGAGATGGCTGAAGTTAGGTGTGTTTGTGCGAGAGTTGAGGAGATATATATATATAGTGTGTGTGTGTGTGTGTCCTATATATATAGTGTGTGTGTCTATATACATATCTCATCTCCAGCGTTTGGTGTTGGAGGAGAGGATTGTGATACAGGTGGGTTGTATGAGAACGTAGTACAGGAGGGATGCGTGTATATACCTCCATGTGCTGTGTGTGGTTTAAATACGGAAGTTATATGTGGGGTGTGTGATATTTTTGCTGTATCAGAGTGTACATGGGTGTATGAGTTACTGTCTCATAAAACACCCCTAAAAAGTGTTCTGTATACACTCTTACATACACCGAGTGTCAGCCAGGTCCAGGCAGGGTGACAAGAACTGTACCACGCAGAGTTTATATCTGATAAGAACTCTACCCCCATTCATCCTGCTCTTCTGTGCACTACCCCCTCCGCCCCCCCCCCCACAGGAACATAGAGCAAAATATTCTGAATGGTCAGGGGCAGTCATTGCCTTCCCCAGCCTGTCCCAGCCACTGCCTGAAAATCTGCCTGCTGTCTAGACCTCCATTCCCAGAGTTCATCCTACAGTCTCCAGGGCCCTGGGCCTGGTAGGAGCTCCTGGGCTCTAATCTGGGGCAGAGTCCTCTAGCTGGATCACTGGGGTGACCACCCCCTCCCAGGGCAAGCTACTCGCCTACATTTAATGCACGCAGGCACCACGTGGCCCGTGGCTCTCAGAGCTCCCCGCAGGACCCTGAGGACATTTCTCACCCTTGCCCACGCGGTCTCAGTCTCTGGAAAGCCCTTCCCTTCCCTTGGTCTCCTTTGGGAAATTGTTCCTGTTGAAGGAATAAAACCTCCTTGCTTTCAATATGACACCACCCCAGGCAAACAATCGTCTTTCGAACTGCATTCCACTTGTCAAGATATTTTTCAACAGGGTCTTCAACTCATGGGGCTTCTCTTTCCACTTTGGTAAAAGAGGCCGAGCAACTCATGGGTCTCTCTCAGCATCCTTGCATCCTTCACATCCCCCACCTCATGACCCCAGCGAAAGATCCAAGAGAATAAGAGAGAAATCGGGGACTGAGAAAAGCTGCACCTCTAGGTCTGTGCAAGCAGGATGCAGCCTGCTGTGAGTCCGACAAAGCTCCAGGCCCGGCAGCCCCAGGAGAGAGTCCTCAGAGCAGCGGAGCTGACCTCCCATCTCCCAGGGGGCATCCGGCCGTTCTGTGCCGTCTGACACCACAGGGACGCTCCGGATGGATACGGCAGCATCAGTGAGACAAGGTCTCTCGCTCCCTGCTTCACAGGTGACACGTTCTCAGTCCCCCTCTTCCTAGAGAAGCTTCAGTTTGGCAGAAACCCATGTGCCCCAGCCAAGTTGCCCCCCACATACCTCCTCCCTTCTCGGCAGTTTCCTGGGACTCTTCATTTTCCAGATGTTTCCTCTTTTGTCGCCGTTTCATCGTACCAACTAGAAGTCTCCCTTAGAAGATGCCTCAAGAGATGTCCAACTCCTCCTCTTCCCTACAGGTTGGCCCTTGTTGGCTCTTGGGCAATCCGTTGAAATGATTCAATACAAGTAAAAATAGTCAAGTCTCCTAAATGGCTGAAAAACTGGTACCACTTATTGAACCAGCAGTGCTGCCTAGTGCTCACCAGGGCTGTTAAGTTTCCAAGGTTGCCAGGCGCACAGCAGGACTCTGTGACCTCAATGATGACATCGGAGCATTCTGTTGACCTAGGTACAGCACAGTCTCTGCAATAGCACAGGCCCCATTTTCAAGAACAATTCCTGTTTCCCAGCCGAACCTTTCCCATGAAAGGGAAAGGTTCGTACCACATCTATTATAAATTGTATCATACCATATCTATTATAAAATGAACATTTTGATTGGAGATCTTTTAATGTCTTATATAGAGATTTAATATTAATATTTTAAATGGTCTCCAGTTTCCCTGTGGGTTATTGACATTTTAAACTCTGCGCTTCTATTTTCCCTCAATACCTGTAATTTTGTCACGGCTATTTCTGTACTTAAAGATGAGTAACTATATAATTGATTTCTTCATTTTTTCCCATCTCTTTCCAAGGTACTGAATTTGACTGTATCTTACGAATGAGTGAAAAATGCTAGTCCTTGAGTCAGGACCTTGGGCCCTTTACCAAGTAACTCAACCTGTCTGGGCTTCAGCTTCTGTCTGTGCGATCGAGAGGCTTGGCCTAGCTGACTTTTCAAATGCTGCGTTTCTTTGATTCACTCTCACTTATTTTACTGATCTGCTACTTAAGAAGAGTGCCTGTTCTCATAAAGTAAGAACAGGCGTTTTTTAATCCTTGGGTTGGGCGGAGTTTAAGTGGTCGTACTCAGTTTGTTAGTTATATTTACTTTTACGTATGCTTAGCTCTAAATAATTTATATGGCTCTTGTGACTCTTTTTAGATCTTCTTTTTTTCTTATTTTCTTTTACAGTTTCTAATTTATTATCGCCAGTGTAGCGGAGCCTGATTGATTTTTAAAATGTATTGATCTTGTATGTGTGTGCCTTGTTGAACCGTCTTATTAGTTCCTGCTAGTTTATCTGTGGGTTCTTTTGGGTTTCCTAGATAAATGAACATATTAAATGTAAATAATGTGTTCTTTGGATAAAGTTTATTTTCTTGCATCTCTCTATATAGAAGCAATATGTTGAATTGATTTAAATATTTAAATACTTACATACCTGTTATCATAATCTAAGATTCTTTATCTTATTTTCTTTCAATCAATATTATCTTTTCAAGATTTATCCACATCAGTCCATATAGATCTAGGTCTTTGATTTTTGACTGTTTGATATTATTTCATCACATGCGTATAGCATCATTTATTTTCCATTCAAGCATTATTGGACAATTGGATTGTTTCCCTCCCTTCTCTAGAACAAACAACGTTTCCTAGAATATCCCTGAAGATGTCTGACAGTCGAGAAGGGCCAGGCTGCCCGAAGATTCCTACTTGCTTTTAGCCACCTTCCAACAGGCCATCTCCAGCCAGCAATTTGAAGCACAGATGAAATGAAACCTCCCCCAAGTGTGGAGATCTTAGGAGCTTCCTAGAAGGTGGGAGGTTCATGATAGGCATCCTGCTGGGATCCCAGGGGAGTCTGAGCTGGCCTGAACCTCATCTTCCACCCCCACCTCTCAAGAGAAATGTGGAGGAAAGAAGACTTCAAAAACTGTGAGTAGGCAGAGGGAGAGAGATTGGGGGCCGAAGCTGCAACTGAGGTCTTGGAGTGGGCTGTGAGGACGCAGAGCCTCTAGAGAGCCAGGCTCTGCCTTCTGAGCACTTCTCCCCTAAGGCTGCTCATCCTTCAGGTGATAGCAGGCATATACAGCCGACTCGGCCCACACTGTCACAGAAAGCCTTATCAGAATCTCTTCGTCTTCATACACTCTTGTGTCTGTTACTTGGTTATTGCCTTCGGTACTCCACTGATGTGAAGCACAGTCGCTAGGGGATGGAGGACACTAGTGACCCATCTTGCTCTTGTGGCCTTAGTCCACAGCTTGAGGGTCAGGGAAGAGGCCAAATGAAGGTCAAGAAGGAAAGATGGAGTTTGAAGAGAAGACCTGAGTTAAGGGTGTCTTCTCAAGTCTTGATGACTGAAATGTAGATCCAGTACCTGAAGTCCTGCTTGTTCTCAAGGCTGACCACGGGGCTGGGTGCACTCAGTGAAGGAACCGTATACACTTAGTATTTCCTTGCTTGCTCACACTGGCCCTCCTCTGATACACACTCTGCAAGACTGATCTTCCCCTGAAACAACTTTCCACCTGCCACTGTCATCTCATGAACATTTGCTTCCCCTTCCTAGTGTCCCCCTAGAATGCCATTGCAGCCACTTCATAATTTGATAATCATGCTGCTTACCATAGTCTCAGCAACTTCTGATAAATTTTATTCACTTTATTCCATAGTCTTCACACATCAATAATCTTCCTTAGCTTCCTAGGTGCAGGTTAACCCATTCGGAATCATTTCTTTTTCTTTCTCCTCTTTGGCAAATCCTTTCCATCTTTTAAGGTCCTTTTCTTTTCTCTCTACCATCCTGCCTTCCTGAACTCTTTTTTTTTTTCCATTTAAGTAACCTTCCAATCTCCTTCCCCAATTTCCTCATAAACATTGAGAGTTTATTCCTCACAAGTTAGACAGCGGTTTATGAATGACCAGGCATAATGGACTCAGAATGAGTCGGCACCCCCGAGGTACCTGTCTTGCTGGGGAGCCACAGGTGAAGGGCTGGCTGCTGGACACATGTTTGCATGGAGTCAGGCTGAGTGGCCTCGGGGTGTTTGCTCTGCACTTGTGTGTGTTTCTCCCTAGTTGGTTTCCTTGTCCAGCCACCTGTGACCTCACTCCATCCAGCCCAGGGAATCCTTCTCATCACAGGGGTAGGATGTTTGTCTCGTTTTCCATCACATCCTTTCCCCAAAGTTTGGTTGTGAGTTGTTCCCATTCCAAAGACCTTTCCTCTTTGAAGAGAAAAGAGAAAATCTTTTCTCTCCTTTCCTCTCACTTCACTTCTGCTCTATTATCTCCTCCGTCCAGAATGGCCCCCTGACTCAAATGGGTGTAGATCCGAAGATGGCAAGAAATGCCAGCAATTCTGAAATAATAATACGGATGTATCAGGAGAACTTGAAAACCTTTATCCCGCCACGTTAAAAAAAAATTGCACTTCCCGTGTATTCAGAGTCTCAGTATAGAAACACAAATGATGTAGAAATTGAATGACACTCAAGTTTTTCTTTCCTCCTTTCCTGATTTATTCTAATCCTCAAAGTTAACATGATGAACTACTCGTTATGTAAACTTTCAGACATTTTCTACGCATGCACACTTTTCTTTTTTTCACATAAGAGTGTGAACTAGGTCACTTTCAACATGCTGTGATTCTGTGATTCACTCTCTCCCACCGAGTCATCCACTGATAAAGTCATCTGTTTCACGGAGAACTATTTCCAATAGCTAATAGCCAATGTCTGTGGAGTGCTTACTCTGTGTCGGCTTCTTGTAACTACTTTACAGATCATTTGTACAACGTACCCATGGACCAGGTACAATTATGACCCCCAAGTGACAGATAAGTGCAGATAAGTACAAATAAATACAGAGGCCAAGTGACTTGCCCAAGACACTGGAGCAAATCAAAATCCATGCCTCTGTAATCATTTTGCTCTATTGCCTCTGTCTGGGAGGCTTGATGATTTGGCCACTAAAACCTTAAATACCATGTTACATTTTTGTATCTCTGACAAAAGCGTGGGGCTGTGATACGGGGTAACTAACCTGACTACTTTTGAAAACCCTTATGCACCTGGATGAAAGTAAGCCAGGGACTGTAAGCTATATGTTTAAGATTTCCTACCAACTTTTAAAAATAGCTTCTTGAATGCAATTTATGTAATGTCCAGGCTAGGATGTAGTCCAAATAGTAACAGAAAAATGGAGATATGTAGAAAAATACTTAAAGTTGACAAGTATTGGGAGTGTAGTATTTTTGGGGCCAGCGTGTAGACCACAGGAAAACTTGCTGTTTCCATCCCAAAGGGAAGAGCTCTGTATTGCAACTGCCAAGGTCCCTGGGGCAGCAAGTGTGCTCACTGCTTAGTAAAGAAGCATCCTCAGTTTGATAGAATCATATGGGAGCCTTACATTTGGTTAGCAGGTTGTACCTTCTTGATGTAATAATATTTTCAGGGTGTGGGAGGGTATCAAGCTCTGAAAATACCCTTGGAGAGATTTGCTTATTAAGTTTGGCTTTTTCAATCTCCCTACTACTTCTTGACTAAACACCAGGCGGTTTCCTTCACTTTTCAGAATCATGTTGTTTTTCCCTTGTCGAATGAACTTCCAAATACTTTTGGATGAGCTATTAAGTTTGGAAAAAAATAAACCTCTCTTTAAAATAAGGAAGATGATAACAATGACAAGTACAAAAGGCTCTAAAATGGAGAATATACTCCATTATAGCCAATTAATGTGAGTGGGAAGCTCGTGCTCACTGTCCAGGACATAGAAATAAAAGCTGAGGATGCTCTGAGGCATCTCTTGGATCTCTATAAGACTCCATCATTTCTGATGAGTAGGGTTGACAGATAAAATATAGGCTGTTCCGTTAACTATGAATGTCAGAAAAACAACGAGTATATTTTGAAGATAAGTATGCCCCAAATAGTACATAGGATCTACTTATACTAAAAGTGATGACTTACTATTCATGTGAAGTTCAAGTTTAACTGGGTATCCTGTATTTTTATTTAGTAAATCTGACAGCCCTACTGATGATCCACAATGGAGGCAGTTGAGGAGCGGTACATGCTGGCTCTCGGACAGTCAGAAATGGCTTCAGCAGATCCAGGTACAGTATGAAATTCTTTGTGGATGTAGCTCAGAAGCCATGGCCAGCCCTTGACTGCAAGTACTGCCTCGGGTTTCCCTGAGGTGGGGTAAACCGTCCTCTTAATGGCCTTTTGGTAAGTCTGGAAGACCATATCCAAGGGCAGCCCCAAAGTCAGTTTCATCCTCACAACCATGTTTCCAATTCCTGGAATTGGCTGCATGTGACTCACAAGAGCTGAGGAGGTTTGTGAAAATTGGGAGTGTCATAGCTTGAACCCTTTGTAGGTAAAGTTTTGGTGTTCTGAGAGTTTTAACAGGAGCAATGTGAAAGACTCCAGGTCCCCAGGTAGATAGAAATAATCCTGTTCTACTTCTGTGTATGTGACAAGTCTCTAATAGTTCACAGAGCAAATATCTGGTCTTAGAAAGAGTGATCCAAGCTTGGATGTTTCTGGTGACAAGGCAAGGTCGTGAGTTTGAAGTTCACCTTTTATGGTTGAGGAGACAACAAAGTTGTCAGAAGGGCAATCATGGAGAAGACGTTGGCTTCATCCATTGTGCAGGCTTGTATATTTGGTGCTATCTAGATTGTGTTTCAAAGGTGGAGCTTGTTTACAATTACGAACATTCTCCGATGTGCTTTTTGGACCTTCATTCCCAGAGCAAGAGCAGTGCCGAGGCCCTAGAAATGCCATGGATATTCTGAGCTGTCAGTGGCATTTCCCAGGTACTGTTCCCTTGGTGCTGCTCCTTGAAATGTCCAAAGGGATTATCATCTGTTTTGTGGCCGGTCCTAGCATTGTGAAAGGAAGCTGCTGCACCTGGCTCAGAGGATTTCGGATGTGGTGGGAGGAGTAGTAGTACTACGACTATAAATTGTATCACAGCATATCTATTCCATCTTGAGAGTGGGGTTGGGGGGTTATGAAGGGGGGCTTTTATTATACTTTTATACATTGTCCCCTTGAAATTAATTCAATTTTTAAAAATTAATTAATTTATTTGGGGCTGCATTGGGTCTTTGTTGCTGCTAGCGGGCGTTCTCTAGTTGCAGTGAGCGGGGGCTGCTCTTGGCTGTGGTGCACGGGCTTCTCATTGCAGTGGCTTCTCTTGTTGCGGAGCACGGGCTCTAGGCACGCAGGCTTCCGTAGTTGTGGCACGTGGGCTCAGTAGTTGTGACACACGGGCTCTAGAGCGCAGGCTCAGTAATTGTGGCGCGTGGGCTTAGTTACTCCGTGGCATGTGGGATCTTCCCAGAACAGGGCTCGAACCCATGTCCCCTGCATTCGCAGGCATATTCTTAACGACTGCTCCACCAGGGAAGCCCAATAATTCAGTTTTTTATAAAGAGTATATTCCTAATATTAATCCAAAATTTTAAAAATATATAGTTGGATAACACTATGAAAAATTAACTGATACTTTTTTTATTATTTCTCTTTGCTGCCTGGATTTTTTTCCCCCTCCAGTCAGCTAGGCACTCTGAGTTCACTGCATTAGGAAGGTAAAGACTCAGCAGAAATGAGGGAGAAAAAAAGAAAATTCTCAGCTTTGGAATGTTCAAAACAGAGGCCACAGTAGAACAGGTGAGAATTCTGTGCACAAACAATAAATCTCGTCTCAAATGTAAAAAAGTATTCTTTGCACTGGGAGGCCGGAGAGGGAGGGAGGGAAGGACTGAAGGAGAGAGATCAGTGTGACCAGGGACATGGAGACTGTGCTTGAGGACGATAGGCCCAGGAAGAGAATCAGAATCTGGAGAAGATTCAGCCTGCCCGCGATCATTGCCTCCAGCCAGCACCCTCATCTCAGACCTTGGGAAATTCAGAGAGAGAGTGGGAGTAAGTCAGGAGGGCCACGCGCATAGTCTGTGTGGCAGGGGTTGTGGCCATTCCCTATTTGTGAGAAGTCCCCAGCAATTTCCAGGCCTCCTTCTGGAAAATGCTGGCGGACGTCTCTAGTGCTTATGTGAAAGCTTGTTCACAAACCTTGAAAGATACAGATATAGATGACTGATAGATAGATGCATAGATAGAAAAATGTAATTAACTAAAACATCCAGGAAAGGTTTGGAAAATGCCCTTTATTGCATAGGACGTTCCTATTGTCATATGATGTTAGACTGAGTGCCGGTCCCTTCATCCTCCTTGAGACCATGGCATTCTGTCTGCTACTCTCCCGAGGGTCCTTTCTTCTCCCTGGAAGGGATAAAACAACTGAGGTAGAACAGGAAGAGACAAGAAGCACTCCAAACTCTGCTGGTCAGGGTTACCCTCCAGCGTTGCCTTAATGCTCAGAGCCACACACACCACAGTGAGCTTGGCTCCAGATCAACTACCACGCAACGAAGGTTCTGGAACACTTCCATATCTCGGGGGACCTCATTTCCACGTGACTCTCTTTCATATTCCCCTTTGTCACAGAAGGCTAGGTCCAGTGGTCCGGGTGAGATCTCAGCTCAGGCCCAAGGCTCTCAGACCTCAAAGTTCCGGTCCTGCAAGGGCCCCTGTCCTCTCTTCAGACCACTCCTGGCTCTCTCTGCCGACAAGGAGCTGCTGGTGGTACGTCCTCTAAGAGTTGAGGTCCATCGTGCAGACCCTGAGAAAACTCCTAGGAAAAGGCTCCACATTCTTGTTGAAGTCAACAGAGCTCAATTCCTTTGGAAGTGCTGGGTGTGTCCCAAGTTGATGCAACTGCAGAGCCATTAGGTAAACCAGCACATGTGTGCGGCCCCTTCCCTTAGACTCCTCTGGGCCCTCGTGACATAGGCTCAGAAGACTGCCAGCCTCAAGCCTTACCTCTTCCAAGGCCACACCGTCTCCAGGATCTTCTGTCCCATGAATCTCAGTTGCTGTGTGGAACTCAAAAGAGAGAAAAGACCCTGCCTGCGGGGTCTCTTCGGGCTGGGGCCTTCTAGCTTCTCTTCCTCGTCCTCCTCGTCCTCCTCGTCCTCAGAGGTGGTCTCGGGTTCCACACTGCCCTCCTCCTCAGGGGTGCTCTCGAATTCCACATTGGCCATCCACTGGGCGATGTTGAGATGAAAGAAACGGCAGCCGAAGCCCTCCAGGACGCCGCCCTTCACGTGCTGCTGGAGGATCTCCGAGGTGTGGAAGACCCGGCAGCAGGCCATGCACCTGAAGCCAGTCTCCATGGTCACCATCCAGGCCGGTGTCTTGGCCCTGGGTGTCTCCTGGACTGCAGGTGACCCTGATGGGCTGCCTGGCTCTGCCCTTTCCTCATACTCTTTCTCCTCCCCAGTGGGCTCACTGTCAGACAGGAGGCTTTCGGTGAACACATCAGAGGGGTAAGTGCCTACTGTGCACGCATCCTCAGGAAGGGTCACTTCTTCTATCGTCAGCTGCTTTTCAGGCCACTCCAAGGGTTTCTTTGTCTTCCAGGAGACAGCTACACCCTTGTTCACTTGTACCTGCATGTAGTATATTTTCATGCCCTTTTCCTCTTTGTCTGGGTGCAGATAGTGCTTACAGGGTGAAGAGGGTGAGGAGGAGACACAGTGTGATGGGGGAGCAGTCTCCCCTTTTTCCTGAACCTGGGCTAGGGGTGCTTTAGGCTGGGCAGTGTCTCGATGTGATCTCCGGATTCCTGAAAAAGGAAATTAAAAACATAATAACATGCATGGGCCGTGCCAGAAGCTGAGGGAGCAGGTGTGGTAGACGAGAGAGGGACATTTGCATGACGTAGCTATGTCGTGAGCTTGGTGTCTGTTGGCCTTAGGACGGAGCGGTGTATCTGGTGTCATCTGTGGGCTTTTCATGTGCGTGTGGGGGGATACTGGAGCGGTGTCTGTATACAGGGGTGTGGAGTATGGTGGTGAGGGCTGTGGTATGTGAGCGACGCGGGTGGATGCGTGTACGACGAGGAGTGTGATTTTGGGAATATCGGTGGTGCATTACTTGTGGAATGGGGCTGTGGTGCTTGGGGTTTCTGTGTGCCCTGAGAAGGGCTGTGCCTGGAGGGCGGATGTATGTGTGAGCTGTGTGGACCTGAGCTGGATGGTCCTGCTCTCAGGCTGGAGATCTATGATGTAGAACTCTGTCCTTCTCTGGAAGCAAAGGCAAAGACAAAGCCTACATTTTCCTCTGAAGATGCTTAATCTGGTCCCTCTTCCCTCCACCTCAAGCCCAGACCTTTCCGGCCCCTGCTCCTTGACTTCGCCACCATGGTAGTACCAGGATTCACACACCCCCGCCCCAGACTCAGCTGGGATCCACGCCCTCGTAACAGCTCAGCCATCCTGCCCAGGCTCCTCCACAGAGCCCTCATCACCTCTGATGACCCTGGGTTTCCTCTCAGCCTCACTGGGATCTGTGTGCCTCCTGCCTCACAGCCAAGCACCCCCTCACCTGAGGAGCCCCACGCCCTTACCAGCGTAGATGAGCTTGCGCGGAGAAGAAGCACAGGAGAAGTATGTAGAGGCAGAGGAGACCTCCCCTGCCCCTGGGCTGCAGCCTTGGGCCACCACAGTGGATCCAAGGTGAGGGGGATCCTCTTGTGACTTCGAGATTCCTGAGGGAGGAATGAAAGGCTCAGGGTGGGTTCATCAGTCCTCTGTCCACAAATACTTACTGAGTGTCTGGCACGTGTCAGGTGCAGTGAATACACACAGTTGAGAGTGTGGTTCCCAGTGGATACTCCAGTATTTAATTCAAACCAGTACTTACTCTGTCACTGTCTTTTTGGTAATGTAGGCCTCGGTGGTGACCGTGAGTATGTGGGAAGAGTGAGTGATGTGTATCAGTTAAGTCTGTGGTAAGTGTGGGGTTGGCATGGGGAGCACGGTGGAGATGTGTCTTATCTGTGTCTGTGGCCTTTGTGTGCATGGTTTCTGTTCACAAGTCAGGAATTCTGGGACATGTAACTTTTCCTCATTACATGGTGTGGCTTGTATTTATGGTGTGTGTTCATTCATTCATTCACCAAGATTCAGTAAGCAGCTACTCCTGTGTATCCGGCACTCTTGCATTGTTGTAGTCTCTGGTAACGCTGCACATTCTAGTAGAGGAAGACACACACTAAACAAAAATACAATAAATATATAATACCTGAGCTGGTGGTAAGTATATAAGGGTTGCCAGACTAAGCGAAGAAAAATACAGGGCACCCAGTTAAATTTCAGTTTCAGATAAACCCAGAATAATTTTTTAGTGTAAGTATTCCCATGCAGTATTTGGCCTGACTTAGTTTTAGTGTAAGTATGGCCCATACAATATTTGGGACATACTGATACTGAAAAATTACTTGTTCTTTATCTGGAATTCAAATTGAACTGGATAGCCCATATTTTCTCTGGCAACCGTGACATGGGTTAGTGAGACTGTGGTTTACTGTGGTTTGTACAAAGCGGGTCTGGCATTACTCAAGAATGTGTTACAAGTGTGGTGTGTATGACACGTGACTGGTTCTTTTAGAGGTATTTAGAGATGGCTGAAGTTAGGTGTGTTTGTGCGAGAGTTGAGGAGATATATATATATACTGTGTGTGTGTGTGTCCTATATATATAGTGTGTGTGTCTATATACATATCTCATCTCCAGCGTTTGGTGTTGGAGGAGAGGATTGTGATACAGGTGGGTTGTATGAGAACGTAGTACAGGAGGGATGCGTGTATATACCTCCATGTGCTGTGTGTGGTTTAAATACGGAAGTTATATGTGGGGTGTGTGATATTTTTGCTGTATCAGAGTGTACATGGGTGTATGAGTTACTGTCTCATAAAACACCCCTAACAAGTGTTCTGTATACACTCTTACATACACCAAGTGTCAGCCAGGTCCAGGCAGGGTGACAAGAACTGTACCACGCAGAGTTTATATCTGATAAGAACTCTACCCCCATTCATTCTGCTCTTCTCTGCACTACCCCCTCCGCCCCCCCCCCAGGAACATAGAGCAAAATATTCTGAATGGTCAGGGGCAGTCATTGCCTTCCCCAGCCTGTCCCAGCCACTGCCTGAAAATCTGCCTGCTGTCTAGACCTCCATTCCCAGGGCCCATCCTACAGTCTCCAGGGCCCTGGGCCTGGTAGGAGCTCCTGGGCTCTAATCTGGGGCAGAGACCTCTAGCTGGATCTCTGGGGTGACCACCCCCTCCCAGGGCAAGCTACTCGCCTACATTTAATGCACGCAGGCACCACGTGGCCCGTGGCTCTCAGAGCTCCCCGCAGGACCCTGAGGACA